>NW_026606094.1:77642500-78242500 GCF_029834395.1 Sorex fumeus | reverse complement strand
GCTGCTCGCCAGTGAAGGACAAACGGAGAGAAAGGAAAGAGCCTCTTTAAGCCGACCTGGCCCGTTCCCGCTGAAGCTCTGGAGGATTCGCATGGAAATGCAGCTGCAGGATGTGTCCGCTGATGTTCTTAGAGTGCCAGCCTTAGTGGGTGGGGGTGAGGGCAACCTGCTGGAAACTGATGCCTGGGGCACTGGAGCCTTCATTTGTATTGCTCCTGATCAGGTGCAGCTGGTCGTGATGAGACAGAAAACTCTATGGCAGGACTCTCAGCCCACACCCTCAGCCAGCCCTTCCTGCCCCTCAGCCAGCCCTTCCTGCAGGCACAGCACCCATAACTCCCGAGAGAGGGCACACAGAACAAGGGGCACATACACTTTGGGCCCAGGTATGACACACACACCAACGCTGCCCTTGGTCGTCTGCACTGAGCACCAGCAGCCCAGAGGGTCCTCTGAGTGACCCTTCAGAACCCCCGTCCCCAGCAGCAGGAACAATCACAAGCACACACTGAAGGAACCGATGGCCGCCAGCAGCAGCAGATAACACAGGACACGCGTCAGTCACAGTGCTGGCTGCAAAGCCTGGGCTTAGCATTAGAATCCTTCTCCTACTGGCGACTTGTTCTACAGAACTGAGCTGATCCAGGCAGGGTGGTGGGTGGAATGGGTCCCAGGGCACTGCTGTAGGGAAGTGGGCACTCGTGTGTCTGTGCTGTTAGGACACTGTGCACCAGCACGTCAGGGACAGAACTGCAAATCTTAGTACCTCAGTAAGGACGAAAAGAAATGAAATCCCTCTCTTGTTCCGAGCTGGCCCTGGGGATGATGCTCCTGAGGTGTCTGGTATCCAAACAGCCTGGGTATTGCTGGACATGCTGCCTTCATGGGGAAATGGATTGGGTTGTAAGGGCCAGGTAGTTTAATCACAAAATGAATAACAACTTCACATTGAACAGACCCGGGGTCAAAGTTGGTAAACTTTGGAGAGCCAGAGAAGTTCCTGTCACAGGATCCACACTGTTGCAGATTATATGGCCATGTAGTTCTACAGTCATATAGTTACATGTGATCATATAGTTATAAATGGTCATATCGACACAGATGGTTATACCTGGCCATAGAATCATGTATGCATGGTTATATAGTCCTATATGATCACACGGTCATATAGTTACATAGTTATATATCATATATGATCACAGTCACATAGTTCTATAGTCATATATTTACATAGTCATATATTTATGTATGATCATATAGTTGTCTTATATGGTCAGATATGGTCAAATGGTCTTGTATGGTCATGCATGGTTATACAGTCATAGATGATCATATGGTCATGTAGCTCTATCATCATACATGGCTGTCTGTTCACACAGCTTATGCAATCCACACTCATACAGGGCTATGAGCCATGCTGCTGTGGAGAAGGGCACGTACAGCTGCTGCCACTGCTCATGCAGGTCACTGCAGCTGCCATGTGACTCTTGCTTCTGATACTGCCACCTCCTCTGCCCAAGAGCTGGGCCACTCAGGGCCAGGGCGGGCAAGGAAAGTACACGCAGCCCCGATGCCCAGCATCAGGTCTGGAGCCCACGACGACGATGTCCTTACAGCAACGTCTTCACACCTGGGCTGAACTTGGTCTACAATGAGACATGTGAGCCCTCGGTCTGACACTTGGGGTTTGTTGGTTTATCTGTTTGGGGGCTACACCTAGTGATGCTCAGGAGTTTCTCCTGTCTCTGTGCTCAGAACTTGGTCCCAGTAGCTTCAGGGGACTATGTGGGATACCATGGATCAACCCTGGGTTAGCTGCACACAAGGAAAATGCCCAACTTGCACTGTACCATCGCTCCGGCCCTTGGGCCTGGTGTTTCCAAGGGTCAGCACCTGAATCCTGTAAGCGTTGCTTCTCTTTATAAAGGCAGTTCTGAAGGGAATGAGGGGCGTGTGTGAAGAGGTGGGGGTGAGAAGAGTGGGTGAGCAGGTGTTACTTTCAGTCAAAGTTTCCCCAGTTTGACAGACTGGAAGCCACTTCTGTTCCTTGGCCGGACTGAGACTAGCCCACCCCTGTCACAGGGACCCGCAGCCCTGCAGTTCCTGGCGGTAGGGCCCCTGTGAACAGGAGTGACCTGGTCCTGCTGGCCCGGGCCCAGGCGGACAGCACTTTTGGGTCACTGGGATTCATGCTGTCAAAGGAGGAACACGCTGATGGGATAGAAATAAAAGTGCTGAGTGTAGGGGACCTGGTGTTCACGCTGGGGCATGGCCCATTTGGGCTCCAGCCTGGGCTCAAACGACCTGTCCTCTCTGCGGTCCCTTCACCAGACCCCAAGAATCCCCACTGACACCTCCATCAGTGCGTGATGTGCACAGCTGAGCAGGACACAGCAGGCAGTGGGACAGCACGGGGCAGGGTGCCTTCTAATCAACACCACGCGGGCAGGAAAGGAAGGGACCTACAGCTAGGGTCACGCTCAGCCCCCGCCACACGCCCATATCCCTCCCAGCTGTCCCTTCCACCATGCCCAGATGAAGATGGGCTCCGGGCCTTCACGGCATGGCAGGGCTCAGGCAGGAGTGCTCCCTGCTGGCTGTGGGGGCACACAAGGGCCAGGGGTTCTGATCCCAAAGCCCCACGCATACAGTCATGTCGCTTCCTGCCCTTCCCACTCCTCCCAGCCTCTCAGGCTACATTAAAGCGTCTGTCCCGTGCCTCTCATGCCACGAGGACCTGAGCTCCATCTGGCACCCATGGAGCAGAGCCCCTTGTCTGCTGAAGGGGCAGCGCCCCACAGAGAGAACGTGCTGTAGTCACGGAAAGGGAGAGATAGCATTCTCTAGGTGGCAGGGCCCACCTGCAGTGTTCCTCTCGTGGCAGAAAAGTGTTCCCACGGTCAGCCCCGTGGAGGCTGCCACCTGTCACCGTGGTGAACCATCCGTTTCTAGAATCGGGGTCTGCAGCTCAGCAGCCACGAGTCTCTCAGGGCTGTGGGCTTGGGAAACGTGATGGGGTGGGACTGAAACGCCGTGCCGAGGGCAAAACTCATATCTGAGCTCAGAGAACACACGAGAGAATGCAAAACACTTCACTAGCAACTTAATAGTGATCATGCACATACACATCACTCAACATTGATAGGTTTTAGACGTTGTGTTAAAGGAAATGGCAGAGTTCACGCCATCGGTTTTCCCCTCCTGTTTTAACTTGTGTCCCTGGAGCTTTCAAAAATGGTCTATGTGGGCTTCGTGTTATCTCCAATGGACAACAGCATGCTAGTCAGTCAACCCAGAACTCTCTCTCTCAAGGGCGTCTGGTGGGCCTGCTCATGGCCGGGGGTTCTTCTGCTGTGGTTCTGGTCCTGAGGGAGTGGATCTGTGTGGGGAACTGCCCTGTGACTCCTACAGCCAGCCTTTGGAGTGCAGCACCCGTGGGGGAGAATGCAGAGAGTCTAGCTGGCCAATGTGAAGTTGGAAAACCCTTTCCCAGGTGCTGTGGCCTGTCCTGTGCTTGGGGTGCTTTACGGGGCACTTTCCTACCTGACCCAGGTCAGTAGCACGTGACTCCAGAGTCAGTGAGAGTTTCTCGAGTGTCGTCTCTGTCGCGCTGCTACCCTTGGCGCCTCCCTTGCAGCGCTAGCCTCTGGGCAGACCCCACTAAGCCTTCAGGACTAGCCCAGACCTGGATGCTCCTTTAGGAATTCAGCACCATGCCTAAAGGTTCAGCAGACAATTCACAAATAAATACTGCTTCATTTGGGGGCAAAGAATCCCACCTCATGCTCTTCAGCTAGACTTACATTTTCTCATGCACACTCGTGACAAACATGTACCATTCCCTCTGGCCCCCAGATAGCCTAGGGGGTGGGGAGGGGGAGAATGGGAGGGCTGCTTTGGCAATGAAGTTGGAAAACCCTTTCCCAGGGGACTGAAGAGATGGTACAAGGGTTAAGATGTTTGCCTTGCAGGCTGCTGACCTGGGACTGATCCCCGGTACCCCATATGGCTTCCTGAGCCCTTCCAGAAGTGATTTCTGAGTGGAGAGTCAGGTGTAAGTTCTGAGCACCACCAGGTGTGATCCCAAACAAACAAACTGTAGCACTGTCTTGTAGCACTGTCCTCCCGTTGTTCATCGATTTGCTCGAGCGGGCACCAGTAATGTCTCCATTGTGAGACTTGTTACTGTTTTTGGCATATCGAATATGCCACAGGGAGCTTTCCAGGCTCTGCTGTGGGGGCGGGATACTCTCTGTAGCTTGCCGGTCTCTCTGAGAGGGGTAGAGGAATTGAACCCAGGTGGGTCGCAAGGCAAACGCCCTACCCACTCACTGTGCGATTGCTCCAGCCCAAGCAAACAAAATAAAAACCCATCTCCAAGTTCAAGAGAGATCAGAAATATACTGCAGCCACTCTCTCTGCTCCTATGTAGAAACAGGCAAATCTTCCTGCCTACAGACATATGTGGTGGTGGGGGGTGGGGGGGTGACTTAGGGATGTGAAAGGCGAGGAAGCTGGGAGAGATTGGAGACAAACACTCAGCACTACATTCAGATATGGAGCTTCTTCTCAGCTTTCTAAATGGCAGAGATGCCTGGCGCCTACACACACACACTCACACACACACACACACACACACCTGAGGGACAGAAATTGTACCGCACTGCTAGACTCAGCTTTTGCTCCCTTGCTCCTGAGGAATGTGAGATGCATGTCTGCGTGTCTGCTAGGTCACCAGTTCTCTTCCCACCTCCCAATCCCGCACTAGGCCCCCAGGGTCAGAGATCCCCAGCTGCCCTGAGTACCCAGTGGTTGAGAGGGGTGGGAATGCGCAAACCACTTCTGGGAATATATCCAGAGGAGGCAAAAAAGCACAGTAGAAATGATATCTATACCTATATGTTCATTGCAGCACTGTTCACAATAGCCAAAATCTGGAAACAACCCAAGGGCCCTAGAACAGATGACTGGTTAAAGAAACTTTGCATCTACACAATGGAATACTATTCAGCTGTTAGGAGAGATGAAGTGATGAACTTTGATTATAAATGGATAGACACGGAGAGTATCATGCTAAGTGAAATGAGTCAGAAAGAAAGGGACAGACATAGGACTGGACTCATTTATGGAGTATAAAACAACACAACATGAGGCTGACACCTAAAGATAGTAAATACATGGGACAGGAAGATTGCTCCATAGCTGGAAGCCTGCCTCATGAGCAAAGGGGAGAAGGCAGCTGGAATAGAGACGGGATCACTAAGAAAATGATGGCTTGAGGAACCGGTCGGGATGGGAGATGTGTGCTGAAAGTAGATAATGAACCAAACATGATAACCTCTCAGTGTCTGTATTGCAAACCATAATGCCCAAAAGTAGAGAGAGAGTATGGGGAATATTGTCTGCCATGCAAGCAGGGGGAGGGTGGGAAAGTGGGGGTATATTGGGGATACTGATGGTGGAGAATGTGCACTGGTGGAGGGGTGGGTGTTTGATCATTGTGTGATTGTAACCCAAACATGAAAGCTTGTAACTATCTCACAGTGATTCAATAAAATTTAAAAAGAGAGAGAGAGGGGCGGGAATGGCAGTGTCCAGGCTGACCTTGAGCCTGTCTCACAACAGGGACCCAGTTTCCGAGGGGCTGCCCGACCCCTTCCACCTCCTGCGTCCACATAGAATCTGGCACCAGGCTAGTCCCTAGACACTGGGGGACTATTCCAGGGACGACTGTTCTTGAACTAGTGCCACCCAGTCATTTCCAACTACCTCAGGACTCTGGGAGGCACCCAGAACATAGGGGGATCCCAGGCGGGTCCCCAAATGCTTGCCAGGCTCAGGACCCCAACAGCTGCAAAGAGCAAGGGGTTGGCATCACACACATCACTGCACCTTCCACAAGGGCCTACTCGCTTCAGCTCTGGGCCCCGGATCATCAGCTTGTAGTCCCTCCAAAATCTACTTTGGTCATTCATAAAATCCACCCATAAGTGTTGACCAACACAGTCAGCAGGCAGCTAAAAAGCATCAGTACTCCCCATGAATGAACAACCATGAGACACCAAAATGGACCAACATACAAGAAATTTTCATTCTAGCTGGGAGACACTAGTCGAGAAACGAGGCCAACCAACAACACAGAAGGGCTGGGAAGGGCCAAGCAAGTGACTTGGGTTCTGGAAGGACCCAGGACCCAAGGCCAGACTTGCTTCCTCCCCGACTGCTGGCCCCACTGTGACATCCTGTCAGCTCTGGCCGGTCACTGCCTCTCAGTTCCAGCCTGGAGTTCCTGCCTCAGGAGAGAGGACTGAGGATGGAAACATGCCCCAGGACAGTCGGGAACTTGCACTGAAGCTTGAAGATTTGCAGATTCATTACCACCGCAGCAGCAGGGGTGGTGGGGCACGCACAGGAAATGGGCTCACAGGGACTTTCTCAAGCTGTGATCTCCAGACAGTGCTCCCAAGCCAGAGACCACTCTTAGCTAACTGACTGGAAAATTCAATGCTTTGGCTCCACCATGGGACACTGCTCAGGCCAGCCATGGTGGGGGGATCCAGGGCCATCAGGGCAGTGTCTGAGGGCCAGCAGGACCACACGTGGCTGTACGTATATAGTGCCAGGGGTCACATCACAACCTTGTGCTTGCGTAGTCTATGCTCCTGACCCCTGAGCTATCTTCCTGGTCCCTATTTTTTTTAATGAAAAAGACAAGTGGAAGAACATATGTCTTTTTTTCTTACATGAATGCAAGGTCTGAGTCCAAGTCCTGCATGGCATGTGACTCCCCCTCCCCCTCCACAGGGTGTGGCCCATAACAGTGAAAATAAATAAAGGAAAGGAGGAGAAGGGTAAACTTGAGTGTGAAACTACAGGAACTGCGGGAGCTGTCTCCCTGGCTATGTGGACTGCAGATTGGGGTGGGAAGGCTAGAACGGTACCCGGCAGCCCCTGCCCTACACAGACAGCTAGTCATGGTCACGCTCCCTGATTCCAGTGAAGACAACACCCTGATCTGGGCATCCATTCCACCGCCCAAGAGGCACTGAGAGATGGAGGAGGCGACACACAACTGCGTGGCAAGGGGAGGTGGGGCTCATCTGTTTCCCTGGACACAGCTAGGGCACAGCTTCATGCCTAACACAGTCCAGCTGCACGCCATCCCCCAGCCTGTCCACCGCCTGCCACCGCTATCCCAGGGGCCCACACTCCCCTACCCCTACCTCCCTGGGGTCTGCTTCCTACAGCGGCAGGCTGGGGGGGAGTGGACACTGGTGAAGGGACACTGCAGGCCTGAAACTCAATCATGAATAACTGTAAATCAGGGTGCCTTAATTAAAAAAAATAGTATCTTATAAAACTATGCAACAGTCTGATGACAAGAAGGACAAACACTCATGCGCAGAGGAAACGCAGGTTGCAAATGCAATTTATCCGGCGATTAAGAGCAGTTGTTTCCAACTGTATGAAGGATGATTTTTCTTAGTTATTTTTGCTTTTCTGACTCTAAATTATCACAGCTCTACGTACTCTTTTATTTTTTTTAATGACCCTTTTTCCTAATTAAAAAGTGAAGAAGTAGCCACTTTTGGCCCGTGGCCTAATTACCCCGTTGCTAACTGGCTGGTTTCTGTTCGCTCCTGCGTGCGGGGGTCCTAGTCTATTTTTGCTACCCTCCCACCCCACTGCAGATAATGATCACTCCCCTGAGGAGGCTTTCAAGAGTGATGATACAGTCTCTCTAGAATGGCTAATTACCACACAGCTTCTCAGTGCGCCTCAGAGAACCAGCTTTGTTGCTTTCTTGTTTGGCTTATAAGCCACACCAGGCAGCATTCAGGACTTAAACACTGGCTCTGTGCTCATGGACCCATCCTGGTGGGGCTCCAGGGATCAGATGCAGTACCAGGGACTGGACCCAGGTCAGCTGTGTGCAAGGCGGTGCCTCCGTTCCTGTGCTGTCTCTGGCCCTTTGCTTTGTTTTGCTTTGGGGCCACACCTGGTGGTGCTCAGGGCTAGTCCTGGCTTTTCTGTGCAGGAATGACCCTGACGGGGTGCAGGGGACCTTAACTAACATTGAACCTGTGCCCTGTCCTAGCACGCTGGCCCAGCAGCTTTAAGGATGGCGAGCTGTGGGAAGGGTGAACCAAAGGGGCTGGGGCAAATGGACTCAGAGTTTGGGGCTTTCTTTTTTTTGGCTTTTGGGTCACACCCGGCGATGCTCAGGGGTTACTCCTGGCTCATGCACTCAGTAATCACTCCTGGCAGTGCTCAGGGGACCATATGGGATGCTGGGGATCAAACCTGGGTCGGCCACGTGCAAGGCAAACACCCTACCTGCTGTACTATCACTCCAGCCCAGTTCAGGGCTTTCTGCTCTGCTCACCTGTTAGGCGGGGAAGGACAAGGAGCGGAAGTGACCGCAGAATGGGGACCTGACAGCCACACCACAGAGCTTGCCTGCATCCTTCCTGTCCAGGTGCAGCCCAGCAGACTCGGGCCGGACCCAGCCATGGGCTTGGCTATCTGGCCACGGTGTGCATCGGCCAGCAGCCCTGGGAAGGCACAAGTCAGCCGCCAGCCCAAACCCAGCCCTGGGCCCTGGGCCCCACCTGTCACGGGTCCAGCAGCACAGAGCTGGGCTGGGACGCTGCAGTGGCTTCTCCTGGGTAGGCCCAGTACACAGGACACCCACCTCTGGGTGGGTCCAGGCCGGCCTCCTTCAGACTCAGAAAGGACCCTGGGCTTAGGGAGACCCTGCTTCCATGCTCAGGGGCTCAGAGACAGGACAGCGGGGATGGCACTGGCTGGCCTGGCATGCAGCTGGCCCGGGTTCCATGCCTGGGACCCCATATGTTCCCTCGAACTCTGCTAGGAATGACCCCTGAGCACAGAGCCAAGAGTGACCCCTGAGCACCATTTGGTGCGGCCTAAAAACCAGACAAAGAAGCTTCTGCTCCACAAAAGACACCCCACAGATGGGGAGAGGATATTCGCCCACAGCTTACCCGACAAAGGGCTCAGATCAAGATATATAAAGCACCAGTGAATGTTGACAACAAGCCCAATCCCATCGACACACATCTATGCAACACGTCACACCCCGGTTCTTTAATAGCTGGGGTCTGTGTGCTGGCTTCACTCATTTTCCCGACCCTCTGTCGTCTCCTCAGCACCCACCTCTGGTAACACCAGTCTGTTTTTTTACCCATGAGCTCATTTTGCTATTGCTTCCATATAGAAAAGAAATCTCAGCCCCCTTTCCTTGTCTTTCCGGCTATTTCACGTAGTATAATGTCCTTAAAGGTCCCTCCCCACGTTGCCACAGATGGCAGAATTGTGTTCTTCTTCTTGGTGGATAAATATCTCTAAAAATGTCATTTTTATTAAAAGCGTTACTTATCAAACCTCTCACACTCTCTGTGTGAAATGCAAATTATGCGATGAGCAGCCAGCCACCTACCACACAGCAGGAGCAAAGAGGGAGCCCCACCAGAATGCGCAGGTGACGGCTGACTTGGTGTTCATCATTTCCTTGCCTCTCTGGAAGGTTCTGTTTTTTATTTTGGCTTGGGGGCAACACCCAGTGGTGCTCAGGGCTTAATCCTGGCTGTGCACTCAGGGATCATTCTTGGTGGTACAAAGGAGACCATATGGGGTGCTGGGGATCGAACTGGGTTGGCTGCATGCAAGGCAAGCACCCTACAGCTGTACTAGCTCTCTGGCCCATCTGGAGGACTTTTTCACTACATTTGTGTCCCCTACACAGATGTTTTGTTGCGCTTCATAGAACTGGAGAGACAAGCCACGTTTTTCTCCATTTCTATTCCACTCAGCCCCTGTCCCTGACGTTGGCCCACACTGGGGTGCAAAACTCTGATGTGTATTCTGTTGCTCTGCCATTTCTTAATTCCATCCCGAGAGCATGCTATGACTGACTTTTTTTTTTTTGCTGTGAATGAACATTTAGATTACTTCCAGGTTTTTGTTTCCTGCAACAATATCCTTTCTGTATCATGGTACCCGTGGGGAACAATTTGTTTGGGGAGTAGAGTCAAGGAGGAACGGCTAATACATTCTATGACGTGATCACATTTGCCTCCCTGCCCTATGCTAAACACGATACCCAGGCTGGGCCCATCAAGCAGCTCTCTACTTCCTTTCCAGCTCAGCAAGGTCACAGGGCCAGTGCAGTGAGGTCCCCAGGATCGTACAGTGAGGTCCCCAGGAGGATGCAGTGAGGTCCCCAGGAGGATGCAGCAAGGTCCCAAGGAGGATGCAGTGAGGCCCTCATGATGATGCAATAAGGTTCCCAGGGCGATGCAGTGAGGCCCACAGGATGATGTAGTGAGTTCCCCAGGATGATGCAGTGAGGTCCCCGGGAGGATGCAGTGAGGTTCCCAGGACAATGCAGTGAGGTCCCCAAGATGATGCAGTGAGGTCCCCAGGATGGTGCAGTGAGGTTCCCAGGACAATGCAGTGAGGTCCCCAGGATGATGCAGTGAGGCCCCCAGGACGGTACAGTGAGGCCCCCCGGGAGGATGCAGCGAGGCCCTCATGATGATTCAGTGAGGTCCCCAAGACGATGCAGTGAGATCCTCGGGGTGATGCAGTGAGGATGCAGGATGTTGCTGCAAGTCACCACGACAATGCACACCCCCTGGTTTGGAGGTGGGGCCCATGCGGGAGAAGGTGCTGTGTGTCTGTTTGTGTTTCTAAGCAGCCTCAATGCTCCACTCAGACCCTTTGTGTTGTGGCCATGTTTGTTTGGTGTGTTGTTAGGCTCTGCAGGGCTCAGATGTCCCCTATCAGGTTCCTTCTAAGCTCCATGGAAAGCCTTTCCCTTGGCCTAAGAGCATAGCAGAGATCAGCCTGCTCCTGCCCATGAGACCACTTTCGACCACAGGCACAAGTCTAACCGCCCATGACATTTCAAAGATACTTGAGGCGTATTTACCTTCACTTTCTTGCATTTCTGCTTCTGCATGGTAGCCGGGTTTCTTCCTGACAGTTGTTGAGAACAAGCAGCCTCTCACTCTGGCTTTTCCTGGTGTCTGCTGACTCTGAAGACCTCACTGCAGCACAGGCTGGGCCTTGCATTGCCCTGGTGTCTCCTGCTTCCTTCCACCTGTCCACTACCCTCCTATCCCCCCAATATCTACCAGTGCTTTACTTCTTCGGGGGTCACAGTGAAGGCCAAGAATGGCCACTTGGCTCTTCTGGAGCCAGAAACTTATTCTACATGGGATCAGCCCGGGTTCCAAGTGGTACTTGGAGACCTCAGACCTTCAGTGGGAGTCTACGTGGGGACAAGGACACCCCCTGCCTCCCAGCCACCCATGTACCCTTCTCGGTAGATCCTAACAGTGTGAACATACAGACACAGCGTCCAGGAACTGCTGATTTTCTCCACACGATGAAATCAAAATTTCCAGTGACCCCAGGGGAATAGAATGACTCAATTAAGAGGGATTTGCAGTAAAAGTACAGGGAAGAACCCAAGGGGGGAGGGGAGGGCGGGACAATTCGACAGGTTAAGTGCATGCTGTGCACACAGAGGGCCTGGGTGTGAGCACCATGGCATCACTTATCATTCCCACTGATAAGGAGCCACTGCCCAGAGCACAGAACCCCAGCACAGAGCCAGGAGTAGCCCCTGAGCAGTCTAAGGTGTTACCCCAAAGTGAAGCAAAACAAAAACAAACACAAGAACAAAGAAAAAGAATGCACAAGTGTGGGTGGAGATGTGGGCAGTCCCGGTGGTCATTTGGGTCTCTGCAAACTCAGACTGGTGAAAGTGTGGCACGAAACCATTCCCCAGCATTGCCGGGGACAGTGGCTGCCGGCTGCTTGCCGCAACACACGCTGCCACGCACGCTGCTCGGACGCCGTGCTGGGTGTGAAGCATGGAAGGGGATCAATAAGCAGGAAGCTGAGTGCTCCCAGCCCCTCAAGAGTTCGCAACCATGCACAAACCCAGTCAGAGAGGAAGGCTGGACTCTCCCTCCATGCTCTTGGCTCATCTCAGGGTCTGCAGTGTTCCAGAAGTGGCTTGGTGTGGTCTCACCAACTGTCTGCACTGTGCAACGAGACCAGCACATGTACCTCTGCCCCTACCTCCTGGTCAGTCTGACTATTTAGAATTTTTCCTAAATGCTTAGAATTTAGAATGAGGTCTTACTTTCTTTTTCGTTGAAAAGCAGGAGAGTTGGGTGAGGGTGTAGCAGGTAGGGCACCTGCCCAAGTGTCACTCCAGGCCCCACATGGCTCTGCAGTACCCCGACTGCAAGGCCCCACCAAGCAACCTCGGACCCTTCCACTGAACCTCCCGGTTGGCCGAGAGTCACCAGCATGGCCCTGGGCCTCCTGAGCGCAACGTGGGGAACTCCCCAAACCGTGAAATATAGGGCATAAAATTTGCCATTTTTATTTGTTCATGTTTTTTGTTTGAGGTTTAGTTTTTGTTTGGGGCCATACCAGACTGTGCTCAAGGTTTACTCCTGATTCTGTGCTCGGGGATCACTCCTGGCGGAGACCACATGGGGTGTAGGGGATTGAACTGAGTTTACCATATGCAAGGCAAGTGCCTTTCCCCCAGATGATTATGCTGGCTCCAAAGCCAGCATCTGAACCATTCCACGTTCAGCAGCATGAACTACATATTCACTATTAGACCAAGCTCACCACCACCATCTCAGAATTCACCTTACATCTCTGCTTCTCCTCTGCAGCGAGGTGGAGTCCTATGGTCTTCATTGTTTTTTTTTTTTTTTTTTTTTTGTTACTGGGTTTCTTAGCATAACATCCTCTGGGTTCATGCATGTTGCAGTATGTGTCTAAATTTGCTTAGTTATTTTTAAAATTGGCTTTTGGGTCACAACTGGTGGTGCTCGGGTCTTACTCCTGGCTCTGTGCTCAAGTATCACTGCGGAAGGGCTTGGCAAACTATATGGGATACTGAAGATCAAACCCAGGTTAGCCATGTGCAAGGCAAGCACCCTAGTGCTGTACTATCTCTCCAGGCCCAGAATTTCCCCACGTTTCAAGGCCAGATAATATTCCTTTCTGTGCCTGCTACATTTTGTTCATCTGCTCATAGACACATGAATTGTCTCTGGCTATTTGCAAATATGCTGCTGGGAATAAACATTGCTGTCCAGACAGCTGGCCCAGTCCCTCAAGTTCTGATTTTCTATTACCTAGGAGAAAACTTGTTTTTAATTGCTGGCATTCACAAAAATTTAATTGTTACTTTCTGTATGCATTCTCTAGACACAAATTTGTATCTGCCTTAAGTGGCCCATTTCTTTCTTTTGACTCATTTTCACTGCAGGGGTTTTAGAGCATGTACTTGCCTTGTAATCACTAGAGTAATAATGATTGCATCTGATGGCAAGGCCAGAAGCAAGTAGGAGAGGCACTTTGTCCTCCTGACTTTGGGTTGCACTGATGTCACTGTTTCGGGTGCCTGGCACCTATCAGTCCTGCACAGAGATCAGTCTGGATGGTGTGGGCATGGCTTTTGTTTTCGAGACACTCTGTTGAGAGGCAGAATGCAACAGCGGGAGACGTGACTGCCACAGAGATGGGCAGGCCAGTGGCTGCATCTGGCCCCTGCAGGGCGGGAAGACCCAGCAATTTCAAAGGCTTATGAGATTCCCAACAAGTGGAGTGGTTTGTTTTTTTTCTTTTGCCCTGGTTCCTAGCAGTCTCCTAAAATAAGTAGTTTTCATTTTTTTTTTTTAAATTGAGCTCTAGGGGATGGAGGATAGTTCAGAGAGGAAAGTGCTTGCCTTGCACGCAGCTGATTTGGGTTCCGTCTCAGACACCCTGTATGGTCCCAGAGGCCCTCCAGGAGGGAGACCTGAGTGTTGCTGACTGTGGCCACAAAACACACACACACAAAACAAACTATGTAAATGGCTAACCACAGCAATTTAATTTTTTATTATTATTTTTAATGTTCTCTTTTGGGGGCCACATCCAGTGATGCTTAGTAGTTACTCCTTACTCTGCTCTCAGGAACTGAACCTGATGGTGCTTGGGAGGGACATATGGGATGCCAGGGATCTAACCTGAACCACCTGCTGCACAGCGGTAGGGCGTTTGCCTTGCGCGCGGCCAGCCCAGCCAAGCCAGGTTCTATTCCTCTGCCCCTCTCGGAGAGCCTGGCAAGCTACCGAGAGTATCTTGCCCTCACAGCAAAGCCTGGCAAGCTACCCCTGAGGTATTCAATGTGCCAAACACAGTAACAAGTCTCACAATGGAGACGTTACTGGGCCTACTCAAGCAAATCGATGAACAATGGGAGGACAGTACTTACAGTGCTTAACTTTTCAAGGCAGATTTCTTTTTTTTTTTTTTAATTTTAAGCTCATTCTTGGTAACAATGTAAAAACATAGAAGTTTTAAATTAATATTCACAGCCAATACAAATAAAATTATATCCTGTTGCTTTTGAACTAATGTGAAACTCATCTCTACATAAATCAAGATAGAGTGAGTTTCATCATAGCAAAGAATCTGAACACATAATTCATCACTAATAGAGCAATTATACATTTACATGATTATAAGCTAAGAGAGCCTTCAATAAAATCAATATTGACTTAGGTTGCAAACTTAACAATTTAGGAAGAACTAATCATCTCCGATCTAGTATAGAGCCACTATGATAAAAAAAAAATCAACTAGTATCATATAAAGTATAGGGGACATTTTAAGAAACAAGAAAAAAGGGGCACTAAGGTGGAATTAAAATTTCCATCATTCAAAAGTAATTCTGTACTCAGAGGCTAACATAATGTACAAAATAATTTGGTATGATTAAGTGATGGTATGAGGTATGGACCCAAAGATCAATGGAGTAATTCTTCCTTCCCCTTACTCTAATAGTGTGAGTCTATTTAAAAGTGTTCTGTGTACTCCTCACAGATATACATATATACTCTGGCATCATATTTAGCAGCTTGTTTATATGCAGATGTACTGCCATCTGTCACATTCACAGCTATTTTTGTATATAGAAGATATTTCTTTAGCTTCCATGGACAGAAATAGTTGTCACTGAGGGCTGACTTGACGTCATGCTGCTGACCAGGTTCTGTCCCACTCAGGCTCTGTGAGTCAGAGCTTCCCTGCCCCCACCCTGGGCAAGAGTGGTACAGGGGCCACAGGGCCCAGGGGAGGGAGCGCCTCTGCCCCGCCCTCTCAGTGGCAGGCATTTCTCTCCAGGACACTGAGACCTACAAAGAGACTTGCTTCCTGTTAATAAGCAGGTTGCCTGCCTTTCTGCCACGGTTTCCCACCCGTCTCTGGTGGGAAGTGCTGGAGTTGCTCCTTCAGCCAGGAAACCACACAGTTCACAGCAGTGCTCCTGCCTCAGTGCCCTCTCGTACCTGTGTGTGCCCCCCACTCCCCAGGCCCAGGGCAGAGCCCCGAACATGCAGCCGCTCCTGCCAGTTGGCATTCCCAAAGCCTGTACGTGCCACCCTTAGGCCTGGGCCTGGACTCAGGCCAGGACCCGGTGGCCTCCTGGTTCTGAAGTGGGGGCTCTGGCAGCTCCCACCAGGCCCTGTGGCTGTGTGAGACTATTATCCTCCTCTGAGGGTGCAGCAAGACCCCACATATTCAGGTCCTCGGGAAGAGCCTGTTCTCGAACATGGGAGCATGAGGGTTCATGCCCGGGTCCTCTTGGAGGGCAGTGGGTCTGTCATAAAAGTACTGATGCTTCCTGCCCCAGCTGTCCCACCGACTGGCCCTGTGACCACGCTCCACACCTGAGCCTCAGCTTCCGTATGGGGACCCTGAATTCATCCCGGGGAAGTGACCGCTTCTCCAGAAACAGGCCTTCGGGTCCGTGAGCAAACACCTGAGCCCACACTTACTTGTACTCAGGCACTTGTGTTTCCTGCTCCCAGCCAAGCAGTGAGGACACAGAGGGTGCTGGGCAACGACCACGGTGGCATCAGAGGTCAAGGTACCCGTGGTTCCTGTCAAGGGAACAGCCACCAGGGAGAACTGGTTTTTGTCTCATCATCTTGGGCAACTTAGTGACTTGTCCTAAAATTGCAACCTGTCTCTGAGAACAGGGACAGTCACAGAACCAGGCCAGCCGGTGTGTGTGTGTGTGTGTGTGTGTGTGTGTGTGTGTGTGTGTGTGTGTGTGTGTGTGCCCGGCTCTGCCCTGGCCGGCTGTGGGGGAGGCTCAGGCCTTGGCACGGGGTGACGAGGTGCCCATCCTCTCTCCCAGCGAGGGGCCTGGCCCTCGAGCCAGCAGATGGGAGCTCTCAGGCAGATTCGTGCTGCGTCCAGCACCTGCTCAGAAGGGCCTAATGGCAGTCAGGCACAGCGCGTGCCTTGGGCTCTGAGCACATGCGTGTGCTGTGGGCTCTGGCTGTGGGCTCTGAGCACATGTGTATGCCGTGAGCACATGTGTGTGCCATGGACTCTGAGCACACGCGTGTGCTGTAGGCTCTGAACAGATGTATGTGCCGTGGGCTCTGAGCACATGTGTGTGCTGTGGGCTCTGAGCACATGTGTATGCCGTGAGCACACGTGTGTGCAGTGGGCTTTGCATACACGCATCTCACTTTGCGGCTCAGAGGGGTTTTGCTGCTTCTGTGTACACTGCAGTGAGCTGACCCAGGCGACTCATATCCAGAGATGGCAGCTTTTCTGGTGGGGTCCAGGGCCCCAGGCCTGGTGGCTGCCTGGCACCCTGGTCCCCAGTCCTTGGTGCTCACTGGGCAGGTTTTGGAGGAATGGGCTGGAGGACCCACAAGCCAAAGTGCCTCTTTCACATCCTGCACAGGCTGGGAGACCTACACAGATGTCCAGGGGCGCTGGCCACTACTAAACAGGGAGTGTGAGAGCAGTGCGTGGCAGAGGTTAGTTCATCTAACCAGTGGGAGCAGTGTGTCGTATGACGTGCCCACAGCCAACTCAGCTGTATTGTGTAAAAACACAAACCACAGACCATTTTGAACCAGGAGGAAAGTGCAGGGGCGGCCGCCAGCATGGACTCTCGTGTGGAGGGAAGCCCGGTGGCCTCAGGGCAGGCACCTGAGGCTAGCTGAGTGGGGCTAGCAGGCACTGCCCTTTCCGGTGGCATCCAAGCAACGCTCTTCACCATGTTTGCCACTCCTGCCTTCCCTTCATAACTGGAGTCCAGATCTCTGTGTTCATACTAAGAAGGATGGAAATCACAAGTGCAGGGGCAAGAATTATAGTACAGCAGGGAGGGCGTTTGCCTTGCATGCAGCAGACCCCGGTTTGATTCCCAAGATCCCATATAGTCCTGTGAGCACTGCCAGTAGTGATTCCTGAGTGCAGATCCCAGAGTAACACTGAGTATTGCCAGGTGTGGCCCCCAAATAAAAACAAGACAAAAAGAAACAAAAAAGAAAGAAATCAGAAGTGTAGAACTTGAATGTTTTCTGAGCAGGAGTGACAGTACAGGTAGGATGCTTGCCTTGTTCAATCCCCAGCATCCTATTATGGCCCTCTAGCCCACCAGGAGTGATGTGAGTGCAAAGTCAGGAGTAAGCCCTGAGTACTGCTGGGTGTGACCCCAAAACTAAAAAAAAAAAAACAAGCAAACTAACAAGAACTCAATTTATCATTTTCTTTTTGGTTTGGGCCACCCTGGGCTGTGCTCAGGGATGTCCTAGAAGTGCTTGAGGGACTACACGCAGTGCTAGGGTCCATGCCAGGTCGGCCACGTGCCGGCCAGTGCCTTCAACCCTATATGATGTTTCTGGCCCTGAACTTGCAGGTGCCTTTGCTGGTTGCTTTAGTTAGGGAGCCACAGTCAGCAGTGTTCAGGGCTTACTCCTGGTGGGCTCAGGGGACCATACTGGTGCTGGGGATCAAAGCCAGGTTGGCCGTGCACAAGGCAAGCACCCTACCCACTGTACCATCTCTCTGGAGCCCTAAAGTTGCAGGTTTTACTCACTGTGAGCAAACCTGGATTCAAAGTCGCCAAAAGCCTCTCCTTCTACATTGGGAAGACCCAGTACTATGACCCAGCCATAGCTGCCATATTGCACAGAGCAATAAATACACACATAGGTAGTAATGTCGGAGACTGAAAATTAAACTTCTTTGACCACTATTAAAGCTGAATTGTGGGGCGTGGGAGATTCTCAACACGATGAGCACCTGCCTGGCATATAGGAGACTCCAGTTCCCTCCCCAACCCCTGAGCACTGATCTTAGAGTAACCCCTGCAAAAACCTCCCAGGTACGGTCCCCAAATCAAATCCAAACCAAAGAAACTAAGTTCTGTTTCTATGAATGAAACTAATGAACAAGAAACAAATGTCTGCAAATATAAAGCACGTGATCAAGAAGCAGGAGAATCCCTCCTCTGCACCCCAACTGGGGCTGCTGCTGAGGAGAAGACAGGGACAAGGGAAGGCTGCATGTCCCGTCTCTGTAGTCCCCTGAGCATGGCCCTGGCGCTAGTCAAGCTCCCAGGGCAGTGTGGCGCAGCCCCAGGCCTGGCATCCCCTAGGTTCCCACGAATCCTGGCTTTGCGACTGTCACACACTCAGCACAGAGATCGGCCAACTACACAGAGCACCCTAGAGAGATCAGAGCCTCTGAGCCCAGACCAGACCCGCCTCTGAGCAGACGTCAGCCAAGGTCTGTTTCACTGTGCCCTAATGAAGAAAGCTTTTGACACTTTTTTCCCTACAGGTTGAAAAATATCAAAAGAAGAATGAGATTTTATAATAAGAGGAAATGAGAGGAAAGGCAAATACCAGTCCCCACGGGTTTAGTGGGACAAAAAAACCCTCATTCATTGATGGTTGCCAGTGTCGGTTTCTCAACAACAGTGAAAGAAGTAACCGTGGAGTACGAGGCCCAAAAGGCCTAAAAAATGTACTATCTGACCTTTTGTGGGGAAAACTTGCTGACCCTGTACTTGAGAAATGTTTAAAAACAAAACAATAAAAACTCATTGGGTGAGGGGTAGAAGACTCCAGGACACAAGCTTTTTTCTTCGTTACATTCAGCCTTATTACAGTATAGACCAATGAGTTGAGAATCTATCATAAACGACATAATATAATTTTTAAAAGAGGGTAAGAAATAATCTGGTTAAAATGGAATGACACTTCCAATCTACACAAAGACTGAAGAGTCAAGGTCAACGCAACAGTCAAGATCAGAATCATCTAGAATATGGCCAATACTGGGATAATCTAGGCAACAGTCAATACCAGAATAATCCAGGCAATGGCCAATACCAGAATAATCCAAGCAATGGCCAATACTGGAGTCATTCAGATAACAGCCAATAGCAGAAAATCAATCTGTGTTTGAAGCACCCAGGCCGAGGGTGAAGTCTGTGGCAGAAGCTCCCCTGGGGCGGCTCCACCTGCTGTGCCAGGAGGAAAGACCAGGCACAGGCAGCTCCTCCACAGAAGAATCCGCAGCCACAGAAGTGGGCCAGCTCCTGACAGCAGGAAAGCCGCCCTGGGCCTGTGCCAGCTGCGTGACAGGGACTGTACTGAGCTCTCTGCGTCTCTGTGTCTTCCATGGGGACACTGCACCCCTCAGGGCGATCAAGAATAGAGCCGTACATGCTAGGGGAAAAGGCAGCTCAGATAGAGAAGGGAGCACCAAATAAAGGGTGTTGGGAGGATCCTTCCAGGATGGGAGAAGCATGCTGAAAGTAGACTATAGACCAAACATGATTGCCACTCAGTGCCTCTTTCACAAACCACAGCACCCAAAAGGAGAGAGAGAACAAAAGGGAGTGCCCTGCCACAGAGGCAAGGTGGATGGGGGGTGGGGGGTGGGAGGGATACTGGGATGAGTGGTGGTGGAGAATGGGCACTGGTGGAGGGATGGGTACTCGATCATTGTGTAACTGAAATCAAGCATGAAAATTTGTCAGTCTACAACTGTACCTCATGGTGTTTCACTAATAAACTTTTTTTAAAGATAAATAAATAAATAATAATTTTTTTTTTAAAAAAAAGAATAAAGCCATTCCAGGAGGGGCTCTCAGCTGGGCAGGAGTGAACCGCGGGAGGCAGCCCTGGGCAGCATTGTATCATTATGACTCTGTTGCTGACTCTAAGAACACGGGTCCACCTCAGTCACCCTTACAGCACCATGTAACCTCTGCTTACAGTCCCCCCACATGCCTATGGACCCATGTACATATGACTTACTGACACATTCCATGAGCAGTGGTTTTCACAGCAAAGTGCGCACTACGAGACAGCTGAGACAGCGCAAGGCAGGAGGAAAGGCACATGAACTGAAGAGGGGCCGCTCCTGAACGGAATGTGGAGCATCACTTAGCTGAAAGACCTCTCCAGAACACAGGAGCAGAGAGAGTCCAGAGGGCCTCTACGGGGCCGAGCTGGTGGCCTGAAAAGATGGTGAAAGGGTTAACCTGTTGGCTCCATGCAGAAGAAAGAAGAGCTTTGCCTCAGAGCTATCAAAGCTGGCTGGTGCCACTGTT
Source organism: Sorex fumeus (assembly GCF_029834395.1). NCBI lineage: Eukaryota > Metazoa > Chordata > Mammalia > Eulipotyphla > Soricidae > Sorex > Sorex fumeus. Next base: position 78,222,015 of record NW_026606094.1, on the reverse strand, counting down.
CCTCCTCATATCATCAGCAGGCTCGTTTCTGCTCTGCTAGGGGAAGACAATAGGCACCTTCTCTGGACAGAGAACGAGGCAAGGGTTTGAGACCTGAGGCTTTCCACGAAGAACCTGTTCTCCCTGCCACTCGCCACAGTCCTGCCACAGCTGGTGTCTGTGGAACAGGCTGGAAGAGTAGAAGGACATGCCCTGCCCTGGAGCACTGAGGGTGCCAGTAATGATGGTAACTGGGGTCTTCTGGGAGTCTAGGGGCTCATGGCGGAGGGGTGCAAGGCTGGAGAGCCAGGGGTCTGGAGACAAAGAAGGGGGCACAGTGCCTCCACACTCCCAGAGGGGACCCGGGCTCTAGCCTGGGAACCGCATGGAGCTCCTCAGAAAGTCAGGGCCCTACTCAACTGTGGGAACAGAGGAAATCTTGCCTCTTGTTAGAGCTTGGAGAGAACCAGAGGGTTAAGCCACAGGAGTCAGAAGGACAAACGGCGGATGGTCTCACTCAAGAGCAGTGTGTGGAAACAAAGCAAGGAAGAGACAAAGGCCAAGGGAAACAAACCCTCAGGCTTTGCCAACGGACCTGAGGCACCAAGCAGGACTGGGGGCGGGGTGGGGCGGGGGCTGGACAGTGAAGGGAATACATCAAATAAAAATGGTTGATGCGACAAAAGAAACTTGGGCTAAAACTAAAAGGTAAGCTACTCCATAGGATAAAAATATTTGCACACTATACTTCAGATAAAGGGCTAATATCCAAGAGAGATAAAGCATTCGTGAAGTTCAAAAAAACCAAAAAAAAAAATCCAAAAATAGGAGAGGAGATGAATAGATCCTTCCCCAAAGAAGACCTATGGGTGAGCTACAAGAATATGAGAAAGTTTCTATTGTCATTTATTATCAGGGAAGTGCAAATCAAAATGGTATATTATCATCTCACATCAGGGAAATGGCATAATATAAAAAAAAGGGGGGGAGGAACAATCTGCAGGGAGTTGGTAAGAAACCCTCAGCCACTGTCCTTGGGAATGTCATCTGGTTCCAACTTAATGATTGGCAGATAAAAAAGAAGTATGAAATATATATATATATATATATATAATGGAATACTATGCAGCTGTAAGAAAAGATAAAATTATGCAGTTCCTTGCAATATGCTCAGAGCTGGAGCGCATCATATGAAGCAAAATTAGTCAGTGGGAAAGCAACTACCAATGTTCTCACTCCTCTGTGCACATAGACGAAACAGAACGAGATAAAAGGTAATACCGAATAATGGCAAACCCTTGACCTGATACTACCAAACAGACTAGAGAGAGGGAATGAAGACCAGGCCAGAGGTGACCCAGGGACCATGGTGGAGGGTTAGGAGCATGGGGTAGAGGTGGGTGCAGTGACTCTGTACATCAATGCCGTAAGCTTGAACCTAAACTCTCATTTTGAATATCACACTAGAGTTCAGGGAGGGGGCACAGGGGTTCTGTACAGAGCTGTGTGAGCTGAGAAAGGCCTAGCCCAGAGAGAGGACACAGCCAGGCCACACGTGACGGCATGGAGGGCTGGAGAGAGAGCTTTGCATGCAGGAGCCCTGGGCTCATTCCTGGCACCATGTGATGCCCTTGAGCACCTCTGGGTGTGGCCCTCAAGCAAAGCAAAACGAACAACAAGCCAACAAGCGACAGTGTGGCCGATCATAGCTGCAGCCTTAGGAACCAGGGTAAGTGCTTTGCAGTGACCGACTTCAATCACTTCTCCAACAGCCAGGGCGTACTTTCCAGGAGAGACAAGAAGTCTGAATGACTTATGCCAGACCCTGGGCGAAAGGGCTGGGGAGACAAAGAAACAGCAAAACTGTAGAGCAAGCAAGATGCCATCTGACTGCCTTAGTGCATAAGGTTTACACCCCTTAGAACCCTCCCTGTGGGCCAGAGAGACTGTGCAGGAAGGAAGCCCCTGCCTTGCATGTGGTTGCAAAGTTTGCGGCCCTGGTTCAAATCCCGGCACTTCACAGTTCCCTGAGCACAGAGGGAGGAACAACCTTTGAGCACCAGTGGGCATGGTCCTCACAAACCCCCCAAGCCCGCCCCCCCAAAAAAAAAACTGTTCGCAAGCATACAAATCCCTGGTTTTTAGTGAATCTTAGGCTGTGCGGGATTCTGTGCCTCAACCCATAGATTCCAGCACTTTAAGGTTCGCCCAGGGGCTGCACAAGTCCGTCTGTCCCGGCTCTGGCCTACCCTGGCTCCGGCAGCTGACCTGCTCTCTAGCTCTGACAATTTCCGTGGGATTTCCAGCCAGGACATACTGAACCATTTCTGTACATATTAATTCTCCTTCTACTGAAGCTACCCAAAGTACCTGTTACTTGGGAGGAAACAGGCATTTTTATTTTTAGGTTGTACAACTTCATCCCATATGCTATTTCCCTCCCACCTCTTTTTCCTTGCTGACAATGATTTCTTCTGCTGCTTGGAATATATATATATATATATATATATATATATATATATATATATAATCAGATTTTTAATGGAATTACACCTGTATCAAGTTCACAGGATCTGAAGTCAAGTACAGGGTCCTTCATTTGAGATGTCACTTGCACAGAACATTTGGTTTCATTGTAAGGGTCACCGTGGAGGCCAGACAGCCCCCGCAGGTGTGCGAGCAGCCTCAGTGGAGTGTCTCCAGACTGCCAGCCTCCTGCCCACCCCTCTGCAGCAACGTACCAGCGCCTCCAGCAGCTGGATGGAAATGCCTTTATTCAAGCTTCAGCAGGCTGCCTGGAGATGCTTAGAGAGGAGCCACATGATGTGTTTCTGTGTGGGAATGAGGCCAGGGATGAGGGCAAGTCGCTCTACCACCTCTGTCCCTTCAGATGCTCCCCCTGCTCAGGGCAGCGAGAGATGGGATCCCTGCAGGCTGTTCCCCAAGTGCTGCTGCAGCCTTCTGTTCAGATTAACTCTTCTGGAAGTTTCTTCCTCCCTTCATGGGCCTTGGCTTCCCCTCTCACCCTTCAGTGCCCACCTTCTCAATGGGGAGCTAAAATCACTTTGGGTTCCCAAGTTCCCCTTCAACCCACTGCTCCCAGCAAGGAATGGGGGTGCCGAGGAGTCCCTGGGCTTCAAGTCATCACTCATGTCACACGTCCTGCCTAGGCTGTCCAGCCCAGGTTGGATGCACTGCAGACCCAGGTTTTCTGCTCTAGGGGTCAGCCATCCTTCTCAGTCTCAGGAGATAGTCCTGCCTCTCAGGGCTCCAGCCCCTACTTCTTCCCACCAGTCGGGCCCGTCCCCCTGCTCTTTGTGCTGTTCTTATCGAAAGCTCCAGAGAAGTCACTTCCAACAGGTGACAGTTGGGTTCCAAAACTCACTCAGAGCTGGACAGAGACATTCCTGGCAGTTCTGTCTGGAATGAGGGGCACTCTTGGCACACAGTGAGCAGTCAACAAAGGATGCAATGGAACGTCTTCCAGCATAGAGCCAGAATTATCAGCCCCCAACGTAAGCAGAAAGAGGGTCTATAATAATCTCAAAAGGAAAATGGGTTTTACAAGTCAAATTCTAAGGTCGAGAGACATGCCTTAGTAACACCTCCTTCCTAACATGAGAGGTAAAGTTCAGACTTAACGGATTACTGCTACCCTTTTCACCTTCAAAACAGACTGGGGGGGGGGGGGGCTGGAGAGATAATACAGCAGTTAAAGTACTTGTTTTGCATGTGGATGACCCAGAATTATCCCTGGCATCCCACAAAATCCTTCAAGCTCCACCAGAAATGATCCTCGAGTACCAGGAGCACAGAACTCTGGGAACCTCCAGGTACAGCCCCAAAACAAATTTTAAAAAGGAGGGAAATGGATGGAGGGTACTGGGGAGATGCCTGAGTGGCAGCTTTCCACGCTGAAGCCCTGGGCTTGGGATCAAAACCCAAGCAACTTGCCAGAAGGAGCCCCGGAACCCCCTCCCCTCACCCCCCAGAGTTAGGTTTTGTTGTAGACTCTCATAGACACTTTGAAAATGTCCCAAGCCGGGCATTCCCACGGGCATCTGCACATGGACCAGGCAGCCGAGGAGAGCAGGGAGAGGAAAGGAGAAGGCCAGGGTCTCTGAGGAGTGGACAGAGAGGCCCCAAGTAGCACAGCCCTCTGCTTACCCCAGCTGCTGGCAGCGACGGCTCAGGGCCAGCCGTGTGCCTGCCCAAGGGGTTCTGTAGTACTTCCCTGCAACCTAGCCCAATGCACCTTTCCTTGCACTAGCTGCACAGCTGTGTTTCTGCATGAGACTGTGTTTAGGGAAGGCCCAGTGAACACATGTATTTGACACACACACATGTACAGATGTTAAACCAGGAGTTCTCAGGGGTTACCCCTGACTCAGGGCTTGGGGGACCATGTGGCGCCAGGCCTCAAGCCATCTCTTTGGCCCAGAGAGGAGTTTTCAAACCACTGATCCAGGACAGACTAGGCCATCCATGGCTTCTCACTGCTAGACATAGACCCACTGCGGCTGACGTAGGCAAGATAAGTGCTTCACTGAAATGCTACGAAGGGCCCAGGGCATGTCCATCAGGAAGGACAGTCCAGTCCCTCTCGCTGACACTAGCTGCACTGTTGCCCCCAAAGGAGCATCCTGTGAAAAGCGCCTGCAGGATGGAGTAGGTGTTCCACAGCCCTGAGCGGCCGGCATAGGATGTTCCCGGTCAGAAACCAGGAGGGACATTCACTGGGGAGCCCGGCTCTCCCGCTGAGGTGAGGGTATCAGGAAAGTGAGCAGCTCCCGGCTAGGTCACGGCGGGGAAGGCGCGACTAAGGCACCCAGCGCTCGGCTCTCAGCAGTCTCAGCACGGACCAGCAGGGGCCAGAAGATCTAGGGATCAGCGCAATGCCCACATGTTTCAGCTTAAGAAACAAGAGGCTCACCAGGGATGCCAAAGAGTGGCCTTGAACCACACAAAGGAGACAAGTCCGCACAGGGCCTAGGTGATGTTAGCCATGACCAGGCCATCTGAAACTGACTTGTATAAGAAAAAGAAATTTTTTGTTTTTGCCTGAGTTGCTCTGAAATGAAATCAGGTGTCAGGCGGGCGCTCTTGGGCTGGGCTGAAACTTAGGATGGGGAGCACTTGCAGATAATTAGGCAGGAGGCAAAGGACAGAGCAGGGTCCGCTCTCTCCAACTCCACTTAGACACCGAAAAAGTGGAGGCAGCAAAGAAGTCATTACCACAAACGATAAAGATCTATTTTAAACGATGGGTATATTTAGAACTCGCAGGGCCCCAGACACTCCGTGGGCGGAGGTGAGTACAGGCAAATGTCTCTGGTCACACACGTGGGAACCCGGCAACGTGTGAGAGGCTGAGACTGAGCAAGACAAGACCCAGTAGAGGCCATTTGTGCTACCAAAGATCATTCCGAGGCCTGTGATCTCAAACTTAACCTATGAAAACGCCTGATTCACCACTAGACTCTTTCTCCACCAATAAAATTAAGTTTTAATTGAAATAGTCATAATTTAGCCTCTCTGCATCAGGGAGAGATTGTTTGTCTTAAGCCACTGACATAAATCATGACTTATCCTCAAGCGGTGCTCAACTTTGTAAACCTATTCTGACAGAAAAGAGCAAAGTGTGCTGTACGAGCAGCCAGACCATTGATTTCTATTCAAAAGAATGCGAATCACAGAGAAAGATGAGATGAACTGAAAGATTCAGGGCAGGAATATAAGGCAGAAGGAAACGAAATTGAATTGAGGTCTCCAGGCTTTCACTCCTGCTAGAAAAGACTCAGAAATATGGGCCTATGTTAAAGTTTTCATCAAAGAAAAAGAAAACTTTATAGGGTGAGGAATGCTACTCTGCCTTATTGTGGAGATCATCTTGCAGTGGGTACAAATGCCAATCATTCCATTACGTTGTGCACCTAAGACTAAAACCAGGTTTGTTGTGTGTCTGTTTGATCTGAATGCTTAAAGCCAGAGCCTCACTACAAAGGACAGAGTGTCAGCAAGTGGCGGCAAAGTCAGGACCAGCCAGGACATTGAAGCAGCTGAGTGAGGAACAGAGCCAAAGCCTGGAACTTCATCCTTCAAAGATTTTAAAAACGTGAATCAAAGCAGCTAAGATTTACTAAATGAAAAAAGTGCACTGGGTCCTCATCAGAAAGCATATTTTAAAATATGCTGAGTTCTGACAAAAGATTCCCCCCCCCCCCCCCCACACACACACACCTCAAATACTAAAGGGGCTGGAAAGATAGAGAGCGGGAAGGGTGTTTGCCTTGCATGAGGCCGGTTCCATCCCTATTATCAAATTATGGTCCTCTGACCCCAGCCAAGAGTGATCCCTCAACGGAGAACCAGGAGTAAGCCCTGAGGACAGCCAATAGTGGCCCCAAAGTGAAAAACAAAACAAAACATAAATCAAAAGAATATGTAAATAAATGAAGAAATATGGAAGTTCACAGTAAGGCCACCGGGCGCATCAAAGATGTTCTGTTTTCCAGCACTGTCAGCTGTGATCCCAGAGCAAACCTGGGAATCGCCCCTCAGCACCCCTGGGTATCCCCCCCAAAACAGAACAAACAATGTTCTCAAACTTCACCCAGAAAGTCAATGGCAATTGCAAATCAAATTCCAACACTATGCTCTAAGAGAGTAAAACTGACCAGAAAATCTGATAGAAATAGAACAATTAGAAAGTTCTATCTTTTGTTTATTTGTTTTTATTGTTGTGAGCACACCCAGCTGTGCTTGGGGCTTACTCCTGGCTCTGTGCTCATGGGTCTCCCCTGGCTGGGCTTGAGAGAACATATGGGGTGTCGGGCATGGAACATGGGCCAAGAGTGCTAGGCAGGAGCCCCATCAGCTGTCCTATGTCTCTGACCCCAGGAAAGTTCTATTTTATTGCTGTGGAGTCCAAACACAAGGTTCCTTTTCCCTGTGATGCTCAGAGGGTCGGGGGGGGGGGGGCGGGGGGGGGGGGAGGGCACAGAGATCAGTCTCCTACATGTCAGGCATGTGCTCTATCATGTAAGCCCCATGCCTGGCCACTCTTGGGAAATCCTAAAGGAGATGGACAAAGAAAATGTAACCAAGCAGACCCTGTCCTGGTGTACAGGACTGGACAGAAGCACACAGACAGACCACTAAACTCAAGGGATGTGCAAGACAAAGGCAGGAGTTCATTGGACAGTAATGGGGAAGGCTGGAGGCCAGGGGAGTTGCACTCTCACTCATACAGATGCAAAAATAAACTTCAGGGCAGTGAAGATCTTGAAGTGTCGAGGCCCAGAGCAAAAGCTCTGTGTCTTGGAACGCGACTTTGCAAAAGTATGAGGTGACAGGCTGGGGCCCAGGGATGCCCCATGTGCCACTCCAGTCTTGCAGGAAACTGTAAGCCAGGCCACAGCACCACAGGGCATGTGTGTGAATGCTGCAGTTAACAGGGTGCCACCATGGGAACAGTCATGAGTACTGCCCTCAGCCTTCACAACCACGGCAGTCACGACAAAGGGCAGGGAACATTAAAAAAAAGCCACAAAGAAACCGAGATTTCTTAGAACTGGAAGGAGGCAGACACATGTCAGGGAAACTGAGAGCGAAAGCCTAATTTGGGTTGTCTTTCACTTGATGAAAGCACAGAATATTTACAGAATGGGCAAAGCTAGTCTCTAAGGGGAACCCAAAGTGACCTGGAACTGCAGCCTGGCTGCAAAAGCAGAGAGGCCGAAGTGACCATGAAGGGTGCTGGCAGGAATGGAGCTGACCAGGCCACGCCACCTGCTCCTCGGTCAGTGACCGAGAGCAGTGGCCGAAGCCCAGAAACAAGTGGGAAGCATAAAGATGTGTTTTCTCATCGGTTTCAAACCCTGTTTTCCCAGGCTCTGGCTGAGGACCTCTTTAACACGCTGCACCCAAAGTCTGGGGGTCCTAAGAGGATGGGGTGCACAAGACTTTGTTGAAGAAAAGTGAGAAAGCAGGAGACCCTGCACAGACTGACACGGAACGCAAAAAAGGGAAGCATGGAATGACTCAAGCTGCAGCATCAGAGAATCAGGCCACAAACTCCACAACGGTGGCCAGTCTGGGAGCACACAGACAGGCCTGCAGAGGCGTCATCAAGGCCAGTTCCCGGTCAAGGCCTACGGAGGGGCAGCTACTAGAAGGGATGTCAGATGGTATCTTTGCAAATCTCAGAGTCTGTACGCTACCTTTGGTTTAGACAAGAAGTGAAACACTTCCCTCCACAACAAGAAATTAAGCCAGAGAACACAGGTACGTGCCAGGGACAGAGCGACAATTCTGCCACTTAGACTGAACCACAAAGAGCATCAAAGGAATCCTGCCAGTGGCGCTTCTGTGCCTGTAGGATGCAGGGGCACATTTCCTCTGTCCTATTACTAAGCAATTGCTCTGATCGGGTACAATGACTCCTGAGCAAGGGGCAAGGAAGAGCGAGGAGTGAGCACACAGATGTCCTGGAAACCAGGCTGACGGCAGCCCACCCAAGACTGCAGATGTTTATACACGTGGCCGGCAAACTTAGATGTTCTATTTAATTATTCATCGGAGAAACACGATTTGAGACCCCAGTCGACTTCTGCTTCAAGCCCACCAGCCCACCAGCTGGTTATGATAAAAAGGTAAATAGTAGCAAGACCTGGAGAGAATCTGGGGAGACAGGAGCCCCCATTCACTGCTGGGGGGATGGGCAATCACATAGTCTTGCTGAACATGTCTGGCACACCTCAAACCCTCAAACAGAATTACCCACCGACCCTCCACGGGGTAACCCATGGGAAAGGAAAACACATATCCACACAACATCAGTACACAAATGTTCAGTGCCATGATTCATAATAGCCAAACAGATGACTGGATAAAGATGATGTGCTATATCTAAATATTGGAATATTATACAACAACTAAGCACTGGGAATATGCAAAGGGCTAAGGCATTTGTCTTTCTTGTGTGGCTTTACCTGGCACCAGAAAAAAAAAAGAGGGAGGGAGAGGAATGTACATTCTCTAACACGGATAAGCCTCAAACCATGAAGCTAAGTCACAGCAGCAGATACAACAGGACACACTGTGGGCTGTCTCAAGGAAACGTCAATGAATCGTGGCTGTCCAGTGCTAGCAGGCAGGGAGCTTCCCCATGGGGCCATGGGAACGAAGGAGAGGGGATGCTTCTGGAATTCTGTGAGCAGGTTTGCTCTTCAAGCTTGTGTTCTCACTGGCTTGTCTCTTTGCTCGTCTATCTCCACTCTGGAGAAGCCTGTGTTCTCTCTTGAATAGGATCTTCTCCCCTTCTCTCCCCTCAGGTCTCCCTAAATAAGCTTCCATTAAAATTTTCTTGCTACACACACACACACACACACACACACACACACACACACACACACAAGTAATTCTGTGAGCATACTAAAGGCCATTGAATGAGGCGTTCCAAAGGGGTGAGCTGTTTACATGGCAGGGAAATTATGTCTTAATTTTTCAAAGAATCCAAAGTCCCACAGGAGTCCAAAGACTTCCCTCAAAGCCAATATTCTGTGTGTGTGTGTGGGGGGGGGTGAATAAAGATACTTTATATTGAATAAAATGTGCTTAGAAAGCTGTGGGGGGAGAGACATGTTCGAGAGAACACGGGCTTTTCCAGAGTGAAAAAAGCAGTGAGAGCTACATGCCCAGGACAGAACATGGGCTCAAGAGAGCAAGCCCAAAGTTCCATGTTCTTGACCTCACCGGACACAGAAATGAGTGATTTCCTACAGGACTGCTAAGCGTAATTCCAGGGAGCACCCCCAAGAAGGCGGGGCACCTTCCTCCACAACAAAATCTGTCTGTGCACATTCTAGATATGCCAGGCTAGAAAGGCCATGTGCCAGCCCCGTTCCGGGCTCCCCTGCTCTGCCCCGAGTGACCGTGCCTGCCTGTGCACTCCTGTGCCATGCTCCAGCCGTGGGAGCTGAGTCGGGTTTACTTAAATTCCCAAAGATAAGGACCCCTCTGTGTAAGGTGCGGACATTCTGCCTGCCTCTCCCGGAGGGTCCATGATTAAGCTGGTTAATGAGTGTACAGGGCTGAGCAAGCACGCGTGGGGCAAAGTAAACAGTTGATCGATGGCAGCGGTCATTTTTCCTTCCTGCAACTCCTGCGTGCTGGGGTGTCTATGGGTGTCAGGGCCGCACCCCAGCACCTACTGCAGAGAGGCTGTTCCTGGAAAGGGAGCTGCCTACAGATGAGCCCCCCACTGGGAGGGTGGACACAGTGGTCGGAGTGTGGAGAACTAGTATAGGGGGTAAGGTGCTGGTCAACCCCAGTTCTTTCCCTGACCCTATATGGAGGCCCCCAGCATCACCAGCATTCATTCCTGAGCACAGCACTAGGACTAACCCTGAAGCACTGCCAGGCCACCCCACCCTGCACAAATGGCTTCAATTCAGGGGCCCCTAAACACCTGCATTGAGAACCTGAGCCCAGGGTTGCCCAAGGTGCCACCTGTACATGCAGAGCCATCTGTCAACGCAGCTGGTTGCCTGGGTCACGGGCCGTGAGAGGGAGAGAATGCCCCACCAGCCAGGGGTTACAGGCACCCCGGCAGCTTGGCCAGACCCAGTATGTGAGCGCTGCAACCAGGAGTGTGACCACGACACGGGTATAGGCAGCTCATGGTCCGGGGGCGATGACCAGCTCCAGGGAAGGACAAGGAAGAGGACGTGCTACTAGGGACAGCTGGCCCTGGCCTGTCCCCTTTGGCAGCAGCCCAGGATTTAGAGGGCAGACACGTTTGGGTATGCAGTGCCCATAGTCAAGGGCAAAGAAGGGCCTCGGTGAAGGGGAACCACTGCCTTGGCAAGGGACGGCGCCAGCGACCAGGCATTTCGGGAGTCGGCTGGGATCTGTGGGAGAGAAATGGGCAGAGAGCAGGGGCAGCTGGATGTGGCCCAGAGTCCTGCAGAGCTGAAGCCCAGCACCACCCTGGCTCCTGCATCGGCTTCTCTCGTGAATGCTCGCTGCCGCAGAACAAACACCACGTGGTCACTGACCTGCCTGCGGTCACTGATTCTGCACGTGGTCTGGTCACAGGTGCGTTTCAAAGACCAAACCCAAAAACTCAACTCACATCTGTTCTTCAGAAAGGCGGTACAGGCCCAATGCCAGGGGAGATTGTGAAAAGGCATCAGTCTGCTTCACATGCCAGTCATGGCCTTCGAAAGCAGGCCACCAAAGAAAATGCTGGCTGAGAAGATTTACTCCATGGCTTGGAGGCCAGACACACACTCTAGGGGTAAAGGCAGCTCAGATAGAGAAGGGAGCACCAAATAAAGGGTGTTGAGAAGATCCGCCCAGGATGGGAGATGCATGCTGAACGTAGACTATAGACCGAACATGATTACCACTCAATGCCTCTATTGCAAACCACAGCACCCAAAAAGAGAGAGAGGACAAAAGGGAATGCCCTGCCACAGAGGCAGGGTGGGATGGGGGGGATGGGTGGTGGGAGGGATACTGGGATCAGTGGTGGTGGAGAATGAGCACTGGTGGAGGGATGGGTATTCGATAATTGTATAACTGAAACCCAAGCACAAAAATTTGTAAGTCTACAACTGTATCTCATGGTGTTTCACTAATAAAAATTAAGAAAAAAAAAAGAAAGAAAATGTTGGCTGGTCCGCTGGTCCACTGGTCCAGCTCGTGACTCTTTGAAATCTCATTACCTCTTATCTTTCTTATCAAATTTGAAATATGGGGGGAGTAGGGAGTAGGAGGGCTCCCCAGCAGCGCTCAGGGGCTCGGGTGACTCCTGGTACTCAAAGCTCAGTCAAATGACACAGAGCTGCTCAGCCAGTTGGTGCTCAAAGGACAGAGCACAACAGCCAGTGTTGGGGGTGAAGGAAGGGGAGAATGCTGTACCAGGGATTATACTCGGGGCCTCACACATGCAAAGCTTTGAACTCAAGCCCCTATTTATCCTTTTCATTTCTAGAATTTGCTAAAAGCTCTCTGGGGGACAGGGGTGTGAGGTAGACTCACACAACAAACTCTTGACCATATGACCCTTATGACTGCACGGTACGTTTGCACCAATCTTATGAGAACATAACGGTACATCAATATCCACAACACTTAATACACGCAGCAAGTACTGTCTAGGCCCAGATGAATAATCCTGAGGCACAGCCACTAGCATCAGAACACACACACAAAATAAACGTTCTCCTACCAGACTCCAGCTGACGCCCCGGCAGACCATTCCATTCCCCGCCTGAGATATGCCAAGGGACCAATTTCCAAGGCATTGATGCTCCTGGCCACACCAAGAGCCTGCAAACACACACACACACACACACACACACACACACGTGCTTGCCTGGAGTCAGCTGGGCCTGTGCCCATGCAGAATGCCAGCTTGCTATAGCACTGTGGGCTTGACAATTGCCACCACAGACAAAGTAAGAGAGAGAGCATAAGAAGACACTCATGAAAAAGTTGTCTAAAGAAACAGCTGCTAAATAGGTGTGGGTGAGACAAATATGAGAGGCTGGGAAGGAATAAGGACACAGCACCCAGTACCCAGACTGCCTTGCAAAAAACTTTTCACCTCTTTGAAGAAATGAATACTAGATGTGGAGATATATATTACATATCATGTTGCATATTAATATATAGACTATCATATATACTATGTATGTACTTACTACATATATCAATGTACTGGTGAAAATGAGGCTCTCATGAACACAAGCCACACTGGGGAAAGTGGGCTTCTAGTCTAGCCCAGAGACTGTAGAGAAGCATCAGTGATGGCAGAGGCGCTCCTACACTCAAACTCCAGATGCTGCCTCCAGAGTCCCGAAATGAATCTTTAGGGCTGGAGAGATAGTGCAGCAGGTAAGGAGCCTGCCTTGAATGCAACTGACCTGGGTTCTACCCCCAGCACCATATATGGCCCCCCAAGTCCTGCCAAGAATGATCCCTGATCACAGAGCCAGGAGTAAGCCCTGAACACTTCCTGGCGTGGCCCCAAATAGAGGGGGGAAAGAAAAAAAAGAAAAACAAAGTGCCTAATTCACTTTCTAGTTCTGGTTGGGCAAATCAGGGCCCCAGCCCTACAGCATCGCAGAACTGCAGCCTAAACACAGCAACCTCACATGTGGCGAAGTGAGCAACGTTCTCTCGGCTGATGCTCTGCATTTCAGGAGTCTACAGTGTCTGCGAGGTAAAACAATTGATGGCCCAGCCTAATAGCTTAATCAGGTAATGGCCGGACCAAAATAGCTTTCGCAGGAAACAGGGTTTATGGAAAACAAACAGCAGAGCTGGGGAACTAGACGCAGGAAGCCAGCCTGCATCTTCTTCGTGCAAGACGGTATGAGGGTTCCAAGTTCTGCTGTAGGACAGACTTGTCCTGGGCCTGGCCCCGGGCGCCAGCTGTGGAGGAGCCGTCCACACTACAGCCTTCCCTGCTTTGGGGGAGCCACCCGGGGAGCTGCCGGGGGTCCTGAGCAGACTGGAAGTCTGCGCAGGGTACTTTGACGGTGTCTCCCAGCTATGCCCGATCAATCACTGGTGTGGCATTTCTGCTCAGTGGTACCTCAGCACACACCACACTTCAGAGGAACGCACATTGCACCTGCGATTGGGAAAGAATTGCCGAGGAATCCCGGAACAAAATCCTTCTGAAGGCGGGGTGCTTGATTCTTCTTACAGGGCCCACACCCACCCTGGCAGTGTTCAGGGGAAACCACAGCAACACTGGGCAGTTCCGAGGATCAAAGCTGGGACCTTGCATATGGATGGCGTGTGCTCTGCCCGGGGTCTATGGCCAGGGCCTTCAGGCAGGGTGTGCTGATGTCAAACATAACCGGCTGTAGCTGTCACCTTTCTTCTTCCAAAGGGACGCCTGCTTTCTGGCTGGTCAGACTGCTCTGTTCCCATCTGAGCACTGCACACTGGCGCTGGGCCAGTGTCCCAGCCAGCTCAGGGCCCTCACAGGGCTTGATGGAGTGAGCACGGGGCACTGATAGACCCCCATATGCCCGATCTACCTTAGTGGGTTCCTAGGAGCAAAAGAGGCCCCCTCAGGGGCCCTCAGGAGAGCACCCACAAGGGCTTCTCTCCCTGCCCCAGGCACCCAGTACCCTTGGGACCAGGATCCCAGGGAGGCAGCAGAAGAGGTGAGGCTGAGGCCAACAAGCTGAATCAAGCAGAGGTCACATAGAGGTTGCACAGAGGTCATGTGGAGGTCACAGGAGGGTCACGTGAAGCTCACGATGAGGCACAAGAACCAGCCCGGGGTCTCTGAGATGCCTCGGAGCCTGTTTCTGGGCATCCACCAACAGTGAACCCTCTCACTGTTCAAAGAGGCAAGGCTTTCCAGATCCTGCCACCCCAAGAACCCTGCCTTCCTGCCAGTCACTCTCTCCCCACCTGCACTCTGCACAGCCCCAAAACTCTGGACCCACTGCACGCAGCCTCAGGCTGCCTGGAGAGCCCAGGAGCCTCTCACTCCTCAGCTCTGCCCAGAGCTGGCCACCCCAGGGCTCCCCACATGCTGCCCTCCCGGCCCCGACAAGCCTTCTTGGGGCTGCTCCACTAGCCCCTAGGCAGCTTCTTCTCCCTGCCCTATTCTCCCCCAGCAGCTTCTCAAGCACCTGCACTGACCGCCATGCCCCCCGGCCTCAGCCACTGCTCGTCACCCTCACCTGCCTATGTGGAGCCCGCCAGCCCGCCTCACTCGGAAGTTCCCCAAGAGCGAGACTCTTCTCACTTGACTACCAGGGCCTGAGGCAGACTGGGCTTAGTGAGAACCTACCAGAATGAAAGATAAAATAACGAATACTGGCTGGGAGCACCCAGTGTGTCACCCCCCACACATAAGCAGCCCCACACTGGCCCAACGTTCTTGAAACACATAAAACAAACAACACCCGAGGGAAAGATAAAGGTTTGCAGTGCGACCCATGCTCCATTCACACCATCTCTCCTTCACAGCTCTTGATGTGGTCTGCAAACAGCCTAGCCTTCCTTGGCTCCGAAAACCAGACCTGCAGCCCAGAGCGGAGCCCCAGCTGCAGTCCTGATTGCTCGGCAGTGGGGCTGCCACTCTCTGGACATAAGCCCTGTCCTTTGGGAAGACAACACAGGAATGGAATGCAGCCATCAGGGACTGCCTCGGTGCCTGGTATCTGGCCAGCCCTGAGGTCTGACCCACGTCAGTGAGACCACAGATCCTGGGACAACATAGGTGGCACAGGGTCAGCTGAAAGACAAGGAATTGGGAGCAGGCACCTCTAGAAATGCCTGGCTTCATAGCAGTGACAGTTCTGAAGGCCATATGGATGCTAGTGAATCTGTCTGAGCCTCAGTTTCCGTAGATGTCAAAGTGATCTCACACTTTCTACTCAAGGCAGAACACTGGGCATCTTGTCGCTAAATGTTCCACCAGGCTGTGTCCACCAACCTCGATCCCCAGGGAGGAGCCAATCACTCATGTGAGAAAAAAGAACCAAACCAGCCACACAAAGGGATTTCTCCTCTTCTCTCTCTCTCTCTCTCTCTCTCTCTCTCTCTCTCTCTCCTCTCTCTTTCTCTCTGTCTTTCTCTCTTACTCTAACTCTCTCACTCTCTCTTTCTCTTACACACACATACACACTCACACACTCACATGCATACACACTTTCTCACACTCACAGCACATACACACACACTCTCACTCTTGCTCGCTCTCTGTCTTACTCTCACTCTCACTCTCTTTCACTCTTGCTCTCTCACTCTCTCTCTCTTTCTCTCTCTCTCTCTCTCTCTCTCTCTCACACACACACACACACCCACATACAATACCAAATGGAGGTTTGCCTGGCAGCCTTGAGATGGAGCCATCCCACTTATCTGTAGGTATTTAACTCAGTGAATGACCCAGTCACCAAGCTGGCCCCTGAAATGAGCATGGGAATGTCTGCGATCCATAGAGTCCACTGAGTAAGCCAGACTATGCCCATTGATCCTACCAAACAAGTTCAATCCAGCAGACCTTCTCTTTCCACAATCAGTGCTGGCTGCCAGGCATCACCAACCTTTGCTCTGATCCTGTAGGTGACGGGCGGCAAGAACGGATCTAGACCACTGTCAAGCAAAGGCCTTCAACAGGCCTGCTGAAGTAGGCCACGTGGGAGGTGAGTGGAGTGGGTTGCTAAACCTTATTTCTCTTAAAGATTATCTGTCAGCTCTGGCAGGATTTATACTGTCAGGAACCAAAGGCGCCTTTTGAAATAGAACACCTCAGCAAAATCTCAAAGCAGAAGCCATCTTCATTCCTTATATAGGCTGTCCCCAAAATATTGCAAGGATGTTAGCAGAGACTCCTCTTTTGAGTCTCTCCATCGATACTAGGCAAGGGAAAACACTGCCTACGTCTGAGATGTGGCAAAGGAATCTGATGAGACCCATGAGTTCGGGGTCCCCCAAGGTGGTGTCCTGGAGGTGATGGAAACAGAGACCTTTCTATCTTCCGACCTCAGGCTGCACTTCCACCAACAAACACACAGCAGCAGCTAAGGAGAAGGGGGCACCCCAACTCCCTGCCATACGCAGATCCCTGCGAAAGCAAACTCACTGAACGGAAACCCATCAGCCAGCAAGAGCCCGGCAGCAGATACCAGTTCCTGTTCTCCTTTTTGGTTGTGTGTGTGTGTGTGTGTGTGTGTGTGTGTGTGTGTGTGTCACCCGCATTCAGCAGATGGGAGCACTGAGACTTGGAGAGTTTATGGGATTCACCGACACAGAAGAGATGAAAAGTTTCCACCAATTTTTCCTTAAAATGTCTTTACAAGGGGTTAAAAACAAAACAAAACAGGTGCCCAGCAGTAAACTGTGCCCGGCATGGACAACTGAACACATGGATAAACCAGGTGATACACTTGTAGAGACCCAGCCTCGTGTTGAGGCTTTGGGTCCAGCTGAGTGGCTAATGATCTGGGGGACAGATGAGCCACTTGCTTTCTCTGGTTTTTCATTTTCTTGCCCAATAATGAAGACAGATTCATAAAAGCAGGTACACCAATGTCCCAGACTTGGGGGAGAAATGAAAGAGAAACTGCTGCTGGAAAAGAGGACTGCATGCCTTGGAGCCCGGGGACTCTCGCTGGAGGGGTCCGAAAAGGAAGACAAAAGAATCACCTACATCCACTCCTGTTCCAGCCGCCAGTGTTCCCTCTCGCCAGTCAGAGGGAAGGGGAAACGCAAGAGATATTTGCGAGTCAAAAAACCACACAGTTCTCAGGGAATGTGCAAGGGTGTGAGAAAGCACCAGGCCCTCGGCCACGCCAGCTGTCCCTCTGCATGCGTCCCAGGACAGACACACAGGCCAGGGGCCCACACCGGTCCCTAAGCCTCTTATCTCATGTTTACCCAACAGAATGAGCACTGCAGAAGCCCAAAGGGCTGAGCGCACTGCAGAACTGGGGACAGCAGAAAGGTGTGGTGGCCGCTGTGATGGATGCCGGCCCCCTTCCCAGGTGCCCCCTTTTCCTTCACCTGGCCTGGAGAAGCTTCTCCAGCACCCTAACCCGAGCACAGCAGTTAAATGCCTGCCAACAACTCAGCCTCCCTCTTAGCAAATCCAGAGAATGGCAGTCCGGGATCCCAGCACTGCTGCACCGTATTGTCCGCCCCTTCCTCAGATGCTCCGGCCACCACTACCTGCTGCAGAACACAGTCCCCACAAGGCTGCTGCATCCTGCTCACACTCCAGCTCTCCGTCCCGCGTTTGCTATGATGCCCCAGGCTGAGCCAGCCCCTCAGGTCCGGGCACAAAGAACGCCGAGAGGTGAGCAACTACAGCAAGGGCCTACAACCACAACCACAACCACAACCACACCGGCCTGCGGATGAGAAATCCAGGACCAGCGCTTGTAACAGTTGGTCAAGACATAGGAGCGGTGGGTCCAGGTGGGAGGTGGAAGAACGCAGTGTAAAGGCAGGCTGTGTGCAATCAAAGAGAGCCAAGGATCTGGAAAGCTTCGTGCATACCCCTGACCTGTGACAGGGCTGGCCTGGGAGAAGGCACCTGTGAGAGCAGCCCCTGGGAACAGCTGCTGAGACATGGGGCACAGGGGCCACGAGCATCCAGGCTCAGTGGAACCCCGAGCATGTAGAAACAGAAACCCCCAATTCTGATTGGGGGCTGCTGCAGACATGGAAAGAAGGGATGTCCCCAGCAAGTTGGCTTGTTGGTTCGCCACAGGGAGCCCCAGGAATCCAATCGTGGGGGCTCCCCATTTCCCAGACAGACACCGGAGTTGCAGAGCCCTCCCTGCACACACCTCCCACGGCAGAGTTCTCCCAGGCACACAGACGGTTCTGGGGCCAGCAGAAGAGCCGGGGCTATGGGCCACTGCAGTGCTCTGACTGGCTCTTCAGGAAACAGGCGTGCATGGGATAGGATAGCACGGAACGGGAGAGTGACCTGCTTGTCTCCTTCCGCACCTATCCCGATGCACTGCCACCGGCACGGTGATCTCCCTCCCAGAAGCTCATACCATCAGCAACCAGCCCCCAGCAGCCTCACAAGAAGCAGCAAGTGGAAGAGACACAGCACCCTGCCAGGGAAGGGCAGGACCTGAGAGCAGGGTCCAGGCTTCGGGACCTGGCAAGGGCTAAGCAGTGATTCCTTTCCTTCCTGAAGCCAATACCGAATCTCAAATCTGGAATCGCTACTTCACGAACAGCAGGGAGCCACTGCCAGGATAAGGCTGCTTTGTTTTTGGGGGGCTCGCGGAAGCGCCTGCAGGAGCAGTGCTGTGAAAAACGTAAACACTGCAATAAGAGCTCATCCTACAATTCTCCTGGGGCTTCAAATGGGAAAGGCGGGCCAACACTCACCACAGGTCAGCTGGACTTTTTTTCTTGCTAAGGGACAGGAGAGGTTACATATATTTGGGGCTGTAATTGCAGGCCTGAAAACCAACTTCAGGCTAAATAAGGAAAATGAAAGAAGAGTGATTCATTCACAAGATTTTGGTAAATACACACAGTGCATACATTTGAAAATACCTGTTTGGTTTTTATTTTTTTTAAGATGATTTCATGCACATAAATAAGGCTGGAGCGATAGCACAGCGAGTAGGGCATTTGCCTTGCATGAGGCTGACCCAGGCCGACCCCGGTTCGATTCCTCCGCCCCTCTCGGAGAGCCCAGCAAACTACGGAGAGTATCATGCCCGCACGGCAGAGCCTAGCAAGCTACCCGTGATGTATTCTATATGCCAAACACAGTAACAAGAAGTCTCACAATAGAGACTTTACTGGTCCCCACATGAGCAAATAGTTCAACAATGGGAGGACAGGGGGACAGTGCTACACACACATACATTTGCAAATACCTATTTGGTTTTTAAAAGATGATTTCATGCACATAAATAAGCATATTCTGTGGACTAAAAGTAATATCCTTTCCCACAAATTTGACTTTCTTCCCAGAGAGATATTACAGGAGTTAGGGCCCTTGTCTTGCATGCTCCCCGCCCCCACACTGCCAGGAGTGAGCTGTTAGCAGAGTCAGAAGTAAGCCTTTGAGCACCTCAGCATCAAACACCACCACCACCAAAAACAAAAGGAGCCAAAAAGCTCATTGTCACTTGTAAATACTCCATAGTTCCTACTCTGTGAGCATCTAGTCTGGTAGGTCAGCACTCTCCAAAGCAGTACTAGCATAGCACTCAGTCCTGAGTACCCCCAGACAACAAACTCCTCTCAACTCCCAGACAAGTGACAGCACCCTCAAGACACAGGACATAGGTCAGGGAGCCTCAAGAACTCTTAATAAACACTCTTGCCCTCCGTGGAAGATGAGGCCCTTGGCGCTGGGGACTCACCTGTTTTCCAGGATCGTCATGCATACCACCTCCCGCACTCCGGGGTTGCTGGCCTTCTCCAGCGAGCAGCCCTGCAGGTTCCAGGTGGCTGCCCTCAGCACTGGGCGCCCATCCCGGGTGCCTGCGAAGGCCTCCACGGTGGGCCTCGTGGAGATGATCTGGGTGGGACCCCCTGGGGGCAGGTCCAGGTCCTCGCTCTGCAGACTCAGCGAGGTGGGACTAGGGTGTGGCTTGGCGGTGAAGGTCAGGCCCCCATTGGTGTGGGTAGACGGGGGCCTGGACCGCTCGGCAAACACCTGGTGCCGGATCCTGTCCAGGAGGGCGGCGCTAATGCCGCCCAGCCTCGCCAGGTCCTCCACGCTGCGGAAGGGGCCGTGCTCGCGGCGGCAGTCCACAATGCTGGCCGCCACCTTCTCCGTGACCCCTCGAACGCTCATGAGCTGCGCTGGCGTGGCAGTGTTGATGTTGACCCGCGGGGTGAGGGGCGCAGAGGTGGCCAGGTGGTGCGGTGGCAGCGAACTGGGCGAGTGCTGGGCCGAGCTGACCTTGCTGCTCACGCAGATCTCAAACTTGATCTGCTCCAGCTTGGTGGCGCCCACGCCACTGACCAGTGCCAGGTCCTCCACCTTCTTAAAGCCCCCGATGTACTCGCGGTACTCCACGATGCTGCGGGCCACGGCGCGCGTCACCCCGGGCAGGGTCATGAGTTCCTCCTCCGTGGCCGTGTTGATGTTGAGCCGCTCCTGGTTCACCAGCATGTTGCTGAAGTTGCAGGCGGCGCTGAACTTGCGGCTGTGGGACGGATCCGAGGGGTCTCTGGGGATGGAGCGGTGGCAGCCCAGAGTGCTTCCCATGGCCAGCCAGGAGGGCCAGGAAGGCACAGAAGGCTCTTCTGGAGATGCAGTGAGCAGGGCAGGTGCGGGGAGCGGGCTACCGCAGACACTCGCTCTCCATGGCTCGGAGGGCACCTGGAAGACAGAGCACACAAATGAACAGCTAGTTTGCCCTCCTCGCCCTCTGCCACCACCGGAGCCTTGGTGCCCCGTGAGGTCTGTGGCTGCTTGACAGGCACGGGAAATAAGGCTGGTCCCAGGGGGTTCCTCCTGAGACCACCGACGTGTACGTAGGTCAAAGGGCTGTACTGCCCCTTCTTCTGGCAAGGAGAGCCCCCATCCATCAGAGCGGGCTTCTGAGCCCCCATCATCAGACCCAGCTTCCACGTCCCCATCTTCAGAGCGGGCTTCTGCGCCCCCATCAGACCGGGCTTTGCGCCCCCATCATCAGTGAGGGTTTCTGTAACCCCATCATCAGAGCGGGCTTCTGCGCCCCGATTGGGCCAGGCTTCTGCGCCCCCATCATCATCAGTGCGGGTTTCTGTGCCCCCATCAGACTGAGCTTCTGCGCCCCCATCATCAGTGCGGGCTTCTGCGCCCCCATCAGACCGGGCTCCTGCGCCCCCATCAGACCCGCCTTCTGCACCGTGCCCCAACTCCGCAGCACCGGGCACGTCCCTCCTGGTCCCGCACCCGCTCGCTCGGGGTGTCCTGCGCAGCCTCTGCACCCTGGCCTCCCGTGACCTGGGCTGCAGCCGTCACGCGCGGGCACGGTGGGTCCCCGGCCCCCTCCCAGACCCTCACCTCTCTCGGACCGGCCCCACCTGCGGCTCCCGAGTCCAGGCAGACGCTGGGTGGTCCCGGCCCCAACTGCCCGCCACGACCGCGAGCCAGTTGTCCCCGGAGCGAAACTCCGAGTGGCCCTGGGAGCCCGCGGCCGCTGCGGCGCCGAGCGGAGGCGGCGGTGGAGCAGGAGACCCGCGGCTGCACCGGGACTCTGGCGTCGCCGCAGTCGCGTGGACCCCAGCGAAAAGTCCTGCGCTCCACTTGGATGCCGGAGCCTCCAGAAGCCAGCCCCAGCGCCCGATCTCCGTCGGTGTCACAGCCAAAGTCCTGGCCGCGCCGCCCGCGCTGCCGCCAGTCCGCGGCCACGCCCCGCCCGCCCGGAGCCTCCTCCCAGCGGCTCCCGAGAAGTCCCGGCGCGGGAGAGCGGAACCCCGAGCGCGGGGCGGGGCCTGGGCGCGGGGCGGGGTCTGGCGGCGAGAGACGGGGGTGGGCGGGGCCTCGGTCCAGGAGGCGGGGCCTTGGCGAGGGGCGGGGCCCGAGGATGCTGGGGGCGGGGCCTTGGTGGGGCAGGGGCCCTGATGCGCCCGGTGCAATGCGGGCAGCAGACACCCGTGATCAGGCTGGTGGGGCGCCGTTGACTCCCGCCCCCCGCGCGAACCGAAAGATGGGACGTCAGCACTGAAGAGGCTGCGGTGTGGAGTCTTGAAGCCGCTGTGCTCGAGCCCGGCGGGGTCCCAGGACTTGGGGCTGATCCTGCGTTTATTTTTGCGCGAGGACAGCCCACCCAGCTGCTCCGAGCTGGCGGAGCTCCAGGGATTTTGCCAGTCCGCGTCGAGCCCCTTAGGAGACTTTGGAGACGGGATAAGGGACTCCTTGGTGTCCCTGGCACATCAGAGTAGTCGTCGCTGCGCACTGCAGCCAAATCTGGGGCTGTGGGAGGGGGCGTACGAGCGAGCCCTCGTGGGATCTTTCGTCACTGCCCACTGCACCGTGAGCCCCTTTCCCGCTGAGTATTGCCAGGACTGTTGGCCCAGCTTGTACCGTGCAGGGAGTTGGGGTGTGGGCACCGCAACTCACGTGCACACGCATTATACCTGTATACCTGTACACAGGTATTCTGAGTGCGCAGGATTCAGTTGTAGAAGAAAAGTAGCTGCGTGACATTGTAACCGCCTTGGATCCAGCACTGAGTTTCAAGACGTCACTGCCTACTGCATGCGCTCCAGTTGGTGAGGAGCTGAGCTGGGCTCCACTGCCCACCCACAGCTTCACCTGAACCATGGACCCTGAGTGTCCTCTGAGGTCTCTTTCATTAATTTTCTATTAATTTTCGCCTTAAATTTCCAGGGCAAGGTCAGCAAGAAAACTTGGGGACTAGCTAGCTCCTAAGAGCATGGCGTGTGGACTTCAGATGATGTCAGCAGACCTTTTAGGACCTGCCTCTTCTGTCCTCTCCTGTGCTTCCTTTCCTGCCTCCCCTCTCCTCCTGGAGCACTGCTGGCCTTGGGGGAAAGCTGTCTATAGTATGGAAATGATTTTAGGAGAGAAAAGACTAGGCAAAGGTTCTCAATAGGACTTGGAAGTGATGGGCCTGGGCAGTTAGACTGCAAGCAGAGAAATCACTTACTCTACTCTGAACACCAGCATGCTTTCGGGGGTAAGAACAGGCAGTATTGACCACACTGAGTCAATGAGAGCAAGCTGCTTTTATTTCCCATAAAACTCAGTTTATTTTTTCCCTTGGCAGAAATGTAGCCAAGAAGTGCAAAGCCGTTATGCATTTAGACATACCATCAAAGCAAAATAAGATGGATAAATTTATAACAACCATACCAAAAATTGGTGAGGATGTGAAATACTGTTTAGTGGTATTGTAAGATTGTTGTGCAGCCACTTTGAAAATTAGTTTAATCATTTCCTTAAGAGTAAAATATACATTCTTTTGCCATAAGACAACCACTTTGAGCATCTGGCAAAAAGTAACAAAAGTATGAAACCCAAAGATTTCTATGTGAATGTTCATAGTAGTTTTATTTGCTATAGCACAAAACTGGAAACCCTAATAGACATAGAAAGATTGCATTCATCTGGGGGATATAAAGTAACAAAGTATGAGATTAATACCCAAGAATAGCTGATATCAGCACCAGGAGGATTACTCCATAACTTAGAGGCCAGCCGGGTATCCTAGAGGAAAGGGCTGTTCAGATAGAGAAGGGAGCACCAAATAAAGGATGTTTGGAGGCTCCTCCCAGGAGGGGAGATGCATGTCGAAAGTAGACTATGGACTGAACATGTTTGCCACTCAATGCCTCTTTTGCAGACCACAACACCCAAAAGGAGAGAGAGAACACAGGGGATTTCCCTGCCACAGAGACAGGGGGGATGGGGGATGGGGGTGGGAGGGATATTATCCATGGTGGTGGAAAATGGGCACTGGTGGAGGGATGGGTATCTGATCATTGTATAATTGAAACCAAAGCACAAAAAATTGTAAATCTACAACTTTAAAAAAAATAAAATAAAATAAAGGGAAAAAAAAAACTGGAAACCCTAATCTATCCAGAACAACAACAACAAAAAAAAATAAAAAGGAAGAAAGAAAGAGAAAAAAAGAGAAAGAAAGAAAAAGTAATTTTTTTCGAAAGACAAACTACTAATATATGCAATATTGAAGAACCTTCAAATCATGCTGGATGAAAGAAAACTAAGAGAGAATTTTGATTCCGTTTTTACAAAACTCTAAGAAAAATATCATCTAGAGATAATAGAGAGACTATTGCCTGGGGATAGAGGAAGAGATGAATTAGAAGGGAGGCAAGGTGGGGCTGAAGAGATTCCTCTCATTTCAAAGGAATGAAAGCGTGTTTTGCATGCCGGAAACCAGGTTTGACCCCCCACCACCACCACCACCACCACGTGGTCCCCTGAGTACCACAAGGTCGGGCAATATGTGCACACAGAGCTGGGAGTAGCCTCCCAGAAGTGGCTACTGGGTGTGGACCAAATACAAACAGAAACCAAGAACATAAAGAAACGTGCAGGGGGAAGGTAATAGAAATGTTTCTAAAGCCAGTTTCATGGACGTATGTCAAAACTGATAGAATGCAAACTTGATATATGTATTGTCTGGTGTTCGATTATTCCTCAATAAAGTTGGGAGGCAAGTATTCAAAAGATAAAAAGTACTTCTCTTTGAACTTAGAAAGAAGTTGGGCAAGAGGAGTAGATGACTCAGATTGAAGATGAGGAAGTTCAAGGGACTGAAGAGAAGCAAAGGGCAAGAAGAAATTAAGTCTGGAGCTAGCAGAAGAGACCAGTGAAAATTCCTGCCAGGGTTGGAGTACTCGGAGACCAGGTATCAGAAGACTACAGATATCAGATGGTCTACCTTGTTTTCTTTGCTGCTCTCTGATGGCTTCCACCTCTACAAAGAGTCCCCATTAAGATGGAAAAGTTGTCTAGGGAATCTGTCACACTAGGAATGGGATTTGCCATTGTCATTTGACAGGACAGGAAGTGAGGGCATGGAGTTCCAAGAATCTGTCAGAGGGCAAGGTTCACAGCATGTTAGCTCTATTACATCCTGCGGTTGCTTCTCCTTACCCCAGAATTGACACCTCGGGTTTTGGTCACAGAAACTGAGGTCAGTGGCCTTCTGCTTCTTAGTCAGCAGTTTCAAAGGTGAATAGCAACCAGGGGAAGGGAGAGGTCGTGGAAGGGAAGAAGGGAAAGCAGTGTTTGGTTTTTAACATCAACACCAATGGTGCTGACACTGGAAATACAACAATGAACAAGATGCATGGCTCCTCTATTCCCAAGGCTGATAGGCCAGCAAGTATGTAGATATTAAATCAGTAAGAGCAATGCACATTAGAATAAAAAGGTAAAGAGAGGAGCTAGAGCTATGAGTGAAAAGGGCAGAATGCAAGGGACTTCCCTGGGAATTAGATTAAGAATTAGGATAATATTTGAAAGATACATAAGGAATGAAGCCCCTCTTGCCAACCCCTCATTCTAGGGCATGCTGACAGTCATCTGGACAACATAGCTATGATGACTCCAGCACATTTTTATGGACCAAACTGGATGCTGTGCTGAATAGCAGTGTGACAAAGTCACACCTCCTATTGGAATGATTTCCAGAGTAGCTTTGTTATTCTCTACCCAGCCTCCCATGTTCCCAAACTGATGACACCCCAGCTATTGACAATAAACTTGAACTTTCTAAATCAGATTCTGTCTCCCTGGGAATTATGGCATGGGACAGCATAAAATGACACAGAGACACCATGAAGAGTGTCAACAGGCATAGCTCTATCTTCTATACTGTGGCATGAAATTATTTTTCCTTTGCTTCTCCTGCATACAGGTGCTCATTTATGAATCCCATCAGGAGCACTTTCATGCAGTTCTCTAAAGGAATTTACTCTGCCACTCATCTCTATATGGCAGACTGTTCACAGGTGAATGGAAACCCCAGCACTCTTGTTCCTGTGTGATTCTATCTCTAATTGGCTCTGGGCCTGGTCATGTGACATGTTTCCCACAGTGGGACATTAGCTAGAGTGAGAAAAAAGGAGGTTTCCATTGGGTCTTATCTTCCCTGAATCATCCTTCTTGAAACAGGGCTGCCATGTCATGCTGAGGTGAAACTCGGGCTCTCCTGTTGTGAGAGAGGGACTACCTGGAGATACACTAAGGCATCGTGTGTACAATCAGCATTAAAGCTCACTGGTGCAAGGACCTTCCAGAACCTTCCAGTCCAGCTTAGCCAACTGCTATATGAACATGCGAGACTGACTAGGCAAACTACAAAGAACAGAAAAACAACCCATTGAACCCAGCCACACCTTGGAATCTTGAGAATGAATCAGTGTCGTTATGTAAGGTTTATCAGTGCTGAAGTGGTTGATTCAGCATTATTTGTCATGTAGATATGGCCAGGACCTTGATTCCCAGCAAGAATAGACAAGGCCACTTTTCCAAATTTAAAGTGTGCAGACATGTGTTCCCTTCTTAGAACAATCTCTGTGGGCTTTGTCGCCCTTGACGGAAGGTTGAGACTTGTTCTTTTGTTTGTATTTTTCAAAAGGATAGCAGAATTTTGAATGACTCAAGGGCATCCTGTTGTGTAATGTTAGATACATAACACTTATAACAACCCTATTAGAAGTGCAAAGTGGTTTTTTAAAAAAAGTGTTGTATTTAGGTACAGGAGAGATGACTTGAAGAACTGTCACTCAAGCTTTTTCCCCAGGAGGCCTGGATCAGATCCTAAACTGCATGTTGTCCTGGCCAGCTGTGGCCTCCAAGCAACAAATAGCCCCTGAGCACCACTGGAAGTGGCCCCAAAACCAAAACAGTAAACTCTACTGAATTTGAACACAAGAGAAAAAATCGTAATTGTGTAGAGACAAAAGATTCAGCACGATCGACCATATCCACACTGTGACCAAGCTCATTGAGGTTTCGGGAGAGTTCAAGATGCCACTCTGTCTAACGTTCATCTATTTAAAGAAGGCCTTTGATTCTGTTGAAATTGAAGTGGTCATCAAAGCCCTAGCCAAACAGGGCATTCAAACTCAGTACATCAGGATCCTCCGCAAGCTGTATTGCAGATTCACTACCAGGATCTCACCATTCTACAAGATCATCAACGTAAAAAGAGGGGTTCGGCAGGATAATATCATTTCACCGAAACTCTTCAGTGCCACCCTGAGAACATCATGCGACAACTGGAATGGGAAGAAATGGGAGTAAAGACAGACAGTCAGCAACTACACCACCTCTGCTTCACTGATGAGATCATTCTAATGGCCAAACATTAGCCACGTGGCACAAATGCTGGCCGACTTCGACCATGAGTGTGGAAAGGTCAGACTGCAGCTGAATCTCAACAAGACAATGTTCACGAAAAGAGAACTAGTCCCTGATGTTCCATTTGCTCTCAATGAAATGAACATCTCCGAATGCAGCAACTATGTGTACCTGGGTCAAGAACTCAACAGAATTGCCAGAATTGTGCAGGAGGAAGAGAGTGGTGTGGAACGCCTTCAAGAGTATCGAAGAAGTTGTTGAAAGGACAAAGAACCTCAGGCTCCAGGCACATCTTTTCGACTCTACCATTCTTCCTGCACTAACATACACCTCAGAGACCTGGCCCTATGAAAACATGACAAGAACGCTATTTGGATATCCCCATGAGGAATTGAAAGAGCTATGCTTGGAATATCACATTTCACTCAAGTGAGAGAAGGAATCCAGAGTTCCAACCTCCATGGACAATCAAGAATCAAGGACGCTGTCTCGTTTGCCAAGGCATCAAAAATCAGATGTGCTGGACACGTAATGCGATTTAGAAACGACCGCTGGACTAGAGTTGTTACCAACTGGATTCCATGGGACGTAAAAAAGACACAGGGGCGCCCACCTATGAGATGGTCAGAATTCTTTGTCAAAACCCTGAACAAATGGTTTGAGGCTCTTCATGTTCCTGGAGCGAGCAGATACCATTGGGCTACACTAGCACACAGCAGGGACAAATGGAGACGTTACTGGTGCCCGCTCGAGCAAATCAAAGATCAACGGGATGACAAATGATACAAGTGATACAAGTGTGGAGACATAACCACGCCTTTCCTTCACCCTCAATTGAGAAGATGAGGTGGAGAAGAGCAGAGAACAGGGTAAGTGCCCCGGGAAAGCCACCAAGTCACTGAAGTTCACCCCAAAATCTAGGTTTGCAGCTGGGGTACCCACAATTGTTCTGCTCTTGGCAACCCTTCATCTCCACTGCCATTTTGAAGATTGTGCTTTGCTAGCCTGGAAGGTGCCGACTCTCCTCTTACCTGCAACTCATGAGTGAAGCGCTTATTTGAAGAAACTTCAAGTCTAATTTGAAGATTTAAGATCTTTTGCTCATTGTTTAATCAGGCGGTATTTCTTCTTGAGTTTGAAAGATCTCTTCCTATCTGTTGGAAAACAGAACTTTAACAGATATAGCTTGTGCAAGTAGATTCTCCTGACTTGTCTTTGCTCTTAACTCTCTTGTCGGTGCTTTTTATGAGCAAGCATTTTAAATAATAATAAATTCCAACTTATCAATTATTTTTAAAATTGTATATACTTTGTTTGGAGCAACCATGATCTCCAATATTGCTAATGAAAGATTTCCATGTATACAACATTCCAGCACCACCCTCTCCCCTGAGTGTCCACTTCCCTCCCTGTTGTCTCCAGTGAGGCTCCCACACTCCCACAGGCAGAGAGGGAGTGTCCCAGTGTCTGCCCACAGGAACTGAGGGGGGGGGGTGTTTTCTTTCTTTCTTTGGCTCCTTCCTTCCTTCTTCCCTCCCTCCCTCCCTCCCTCCCTCCCTTCCTTCCTTCCTCCTTCCCTCCCTCCCTCTCTCCCTCCTTCCTCCTTTTCTCCCTCCCTCCTTCCTCCTTTTCTCCCTCCCTCCCTCCCTCCCTCCCTCCCTCCCTCCCTCCCTCCCTCCCTCCCTCCCTCCTTTCCTTCCTTCCTTCCTTCCTTCCTTCCTTCCTTCCTTCCTTTCTTCCTTCCTTCCTTCCTTGATTCCTTCCCTTAATTTTGTTTGGACACACTCAGTGGTGTAGGGATTTACTCCTGGAGTGATACTTAATGGGGAGAAGAGGAAAGATTGGTGGTTCTGGAACCATACAGTACCAGAGATCAGACTCGGGGCTCTGTTTGCAAATCATGCACTCAAGTCTTCTGAACCATCTTCTTAGTCCTTTTATCCAAAAAGAAAGAAAGAGGAAGAGAAGGAAAAGGCAAAAATATTTTTCTGTTTGAAATTGTAGAGAATTTGTATGATCTCTTATTTAAATGTTTTGTAGGATTCACTAATAATCTCATCTGGTTCTGGTGCATTCTATTTTGAAAAGATTTTGCTATCCTTCCATTCCTTTGATAGGCATAGGCCTATTCAAGTTATCTATTGTATAATACTTTTTTCCTTTAAAAATGGGATTTTAAAAGATAATTCAAGCAATTCCATGACAATAAACTAACTAAAAAGAAATTGGGGGGGGGTGGAGGGGGGAAATTCCCTGTATAAGTTTTATTTGTCTGCTTGAAGATGTGTCTATATATTGTTAAGGGGCCACTGCTGAGAAAAACTTCTTTTTTCTGATAAAGACACAGAGATCTTAAGGAAGAAAGCATTCCCAGTTTTCTTACATGTGAACCTGTATATTTGGACTTCACTAAACATCTTAGAAATAGCCCTCACAATAGCGCTCCAAAGCAGGCTCCTCTATTCACAACTTCCAAGGAACCCACAGCATTAATTCGCCTTCCTTCTGAGAACTTGGCCTTCTCCCAAGAAAGTGGATTATAAGGCAGGAATGAAGCTTTGGCAGGGCCAGGTTGGGATTCCTTGCTTTAAGTCCCCCATGAAGACTCTAGTCTTGTTTGATATATTGCTTCCTTTCATGACTGAAATTGAAGGCCTGACAGCATAAATGCCTTTGTATTTCTAATGGTGCATTTGGCCGGTGATTATTGTGGCAAAGACCCAACAGAAGGAGATGGCTTCATTGGCTGCACCAAAACAGAGCTCACTTCTCGTCAGGGGTGTGGGGCCTCCCTAAGGAATGATAGTTATTGAAGAAAAATGATATTCATTAATCTTTAAAGGTGTTGTGATTATCACCATCACACTTAGCAACTCAAGCTCCTATTTTTCTTCTTGGAAGCAAAATTTCCACTTAGACTCCCACTTTTCCAGAGAGCGTTTTATTTTTTCTTTATTGAATTTGAGTGTTGATGAACCATTCTTGGTGGAGTCTATTTGATTCTTTCTCCCGTTGTTGGGGGGAGGTTCTTGGGTCACACCCAGCAGTGCTCAAGAGCTATTCCTGACTCTGTGCTCAGGAGTGACCCATGGTGGTGCTCAGGGGACCCTTGGGAGTGTAGGAGATCTAACTCAGTGGCATGCCAAGAAAGACCCTGCCCTCCGTGCTGAGTCAGTCTGCAGACACTTTAAGGCAGAAAAAGAAGGAATGGTTCCCTTCTTATGGCAAATCAATGCAGTGACTTGGACCTGTGTATCTGAAGGTGGGGCGAGGAGTCCCTCTGGCCAGGTGTGGGTCAGGCCGGAGCTGAGGAGAAAGAATCCAGTATACGGAGGAGCAGAGAGACCTCACCTGACCCGACTGCCCTCCCACACAGCAGGTGGTGGTGACGACAGCTGCCCTCCCACTGCTCGTCCTTGCCTGGGATGTAACAGGAGAGAGGAGAGTGGTGAGAACATGTGTCTGGCACATGCCTGGCCTGGGTTCAAGTTCTGGACCCCCCGTGGTCCTCTGGCCTCACTGGGTGCAGCCTTGGAGGTTCTCAGCACTGCTGAGCATCCCTGGAACTGGGGAGGGGGGTGGGGGAGGGAAGCAGCATCCTCAGGCCCTTACACTGAGCCCCTAACCCAGTTTCTGAGAATTCACAGGGGGTTCCCAGACCTCTTGAGTATGACCTGAGAGGCCCCTGCAAGGAAAGATCCTGAGAGGCCTTTAAGAGCTTCCCGTGGTGCCGCAACAGGGTCAAAGGAGAAACACGGTGGCTCAGAGGCAGCATTAGTGCGACGAAATTGCTCAGTGGGACTTGCTCCCTTCTCCTTTCCCCCCTTTATTTCTCCTGATTGTGTCCATGAGAAACTCAGCCTGCAGCCCCTGGGCTCTGAGCATGTTCTCACATTTGTTCCTCTCTCCCCATACAGAATAAGCTGACCCCAGGCTCAGAGTCTTGGCAGGCAGCAGCATCAAGCCAGAATGTAATTTCATGCTTTTTTCTGGCTGGGAGAAAGGTTATGTTTTTTGGCTGTCTTCCATTGGTGGCAAAACATACAGCTGTCTCCCATGCAGACATGCATCCCTGCTCCTTATGGTGCTCGGACAAGACAGGAGATCAGGAAGGTGTGCAAGCGAGACTAAGGGGCGAAGACTGGGTTCGAGAGGTGGATTCTCAACCTTGGCAGCTCAGCACCCATGCCCAGAGCCATGCTCTCATAAATTTTGGAGTGGGGGAGAGCAGAGTGTGGTTGTCTGTTAAACTTACAGATGATTCAAATTCATAGCTAAGCTTGAGAACCTGAGTCTGAAACTAACCTTGAGTTTGGAGCCACCTTAGGAGAGAAGCTCCAGCAGGAATAAATGGCTGTGATAGGACACTGAATGGACCACCACAAGTTCCAAGTTCTGCCCCTTGACAGTGCCCTGGCAATGACTCGTCTATGGAAAGCTCTGTGGAGGGGCAGTTGGGGAGAAACCCCATGGAACCAGGTCTGCCAAGGCAAGAGGATGTTTACAGGTTTCGAAAAGTGTACTGTCTGCTCTGCCCTCGGGAGATGCCCAGCGGAAGGTATTATTCTCTCCTTTTCCATCCTTATAATGTCTAAAAAAAATAAACTGTTCTATTCACAGTTTACCTCCTCCTGAAATTCTTTTCTGTGAGGGAGGCTGCAGACCTGGGAAGCCTGGCTGGGTGGGATTCAGGACTGACCTTCCTTTCCTGGAGAGCCATCCCTCGCTCCAGCTGACTTTCACAGCTCCCTGAGAAACTGCATGGCAAGGAGAATATCCCATACAGAACAAGGTGCGGTTTGATGATCACCTCTGGGGCTGCTGAAACAGGAGGTCTGTACCTGACTGGGGCTCATCACAGACCCTCACCAATGAAGGCTATCCTCAGGCACTGCCGGAGAGACGGAGGTGGGTGGAGAGGTTGCCAGCAATCTTCTGCCACTCATATGAAGCCACCCATGAAAGTGGCTCTTCTGGCCCACAGTGCTGGCTCTCAGCATGGCTCCAAGCTCATTTGGGGAGTCTGACCTGGTAGATCTGGTAACACTGGTCCTCTTAACAGCTGGGCCAGGCTCTGGCACCAATGTGTAAAGTGGCCTTCAGTGATTCCATTGACTTCTCTGCTTACTGTTTTTCCTATTGGACAGGGTAAGTCAACCTCCAAATATCCTTCTTAGTGACTGGATGACAAGTGGTTAAATGAAAAATACCCTATATAATTGGAGATCTTTAAAAAAGACTTCTCCTTGGAGTTCTGTCTGCTTTGGCTTCATATACGTTGAAGTTCTGTTATCAGACCCATAAATATTTACAATGGTTGTATCCTCTTGATAAATTAACTGTTTGATCATTATGAAAATGACTTTCTTTCCCTTGGCAATAGTCTGCTGAAATTTATTTTATTTGATACTAATATATCCATCAGTTTTAAAGAACAGTTAGTGTGGTACGGCAGGTAGGATGTTTGCCTGACAGGCAGCTGACCCAGGTTCAATCCCCCATGTCCCATATGGCATGGGATTAACACTGCCAGGAGTAGTCCCTGGGTGCAGAGCCAGGAGTAAGTCCTGAGCACTTCCAGGTGTGGCCCCCAAACAAACAAATAAACAAATAAAAAGTAAGGGTTACTATGGCATATCTTAGTCCATCATTCTACCTCTGACCTATTTATGCCTTTTTTTTCTTTCTATTGGTAGGGATGGTGGGGGGGGGGGGGTTAGTCTCCCAGTCTCCCGGCTCAGTGGATACTGGTGGTGCTGGGGGTCACATGGGAGCTGGGGATCCAGTCTAGCCTGGGCGTGGATATGTGAGGCCTGTGCTCAGCCACTTGAGTGCCCTTATTTGTCTTTTTATTCAATATGCCAGACACAGTAACAACAAAGTCTCCAATGGAGACGTTACTGGGCCCGCTCGAGCAAATTGACGATCAACGGGAGGGCCTTTACCTTTACCTTTACCTTTACTTAATGTTGGGATCCTATAGGAGAAAAGAATTGGTTGCTTTTCTTTTCACCCTCTCAATCTCTAAATTGAAGCATTTAAATAAATTAAGTTGAATGTGAGTACTAATGTGATTAGATTTAAATTGACCATCTAGCTGGTTTTATTTATTTCTTTTTCATCTTTGGCCCCTCTTCTCTCCTATCCTGTCAGTTTTTCTTCTTTCCACCCACTTTTGGGCAATGGGATTTTTGATATTGAATTCACGTTACTCAATTCAACTGTTTTTGTTTTTGTTTTGGGCCACCCCTGGCTGTGCTCAGGGCTTGATTCTGGCTCTGTGCTCAGGGATCACTCCTGCCAGGCTCAGAGGACCATACGTGGTGCTAGGGATCTACCCGGGTCAGCTGCATGCCCTACCCACTATACTTCAGTCCAACCCCAGAAACCATATCTTAGCTATCACCCCCAAATCCTTCATCGCCCCAACATACACACATACTGAAGCTTTGAGCAATCACTAGCTTGCTGTTTCTGTTTACTCATTCTGGACGCGTCATATAAATGGAATCATAAAATATGGGCCTTGTGTAACTCGCTTCTTTCATTTCACATAACGTTTTCATGATACATCCATGTGGGGGTATCTACACCTCCTCATCTTTTAGGAAATAAACATCTGTTTATCCATTCATCAGCTGAGGGACATTCGGCTTATTTCTACTTTAGGGTTATTCTAAATGATGTTGCTATGAACGTTTATGGCAAGTTTTCATAGCTATATTTTGTTCCCCTTTATGTTCCTTGGAGTTGAATCTCTGGGCCTTGTGGCAACCCCGTGTTTAAGTCTTTGAGGCAACATCAGACTCATCCAGAGACTGCCCCTCTCATATTCCCACTCACGTGCATGAGGGTTTTTGTTTTTCCATGCTGTTCAATAATTGTTAGTATCTACCATTTTACAAAGTGGTATATTGTGATTTTTAAGTTACATTTTCCTGTTGTGTTAGAATGCAAAATATCTCTTCATGAGCTTCCATTTGTATAATGTTCTTTGGTGGACTGATTATTTTTTATGATTCCATCTTCTCTCCTTTGTACTAGTCACCATAAACATCATTGGTTACTCAGGGGTTTCGAGTGTATGTCCTTGATTTAACACTCTTCTCCTTTCACGTGATTTTATGGCACTTCAACAACATTCAAGAACCTTACAAAGAACATTTCCATGTCTTCCTTTTTGGCTCTGTGCTTTCATAGTCACATCTCAGAGAAAATCACAATTCTTCCTTTGTAGTCTGTGACCCTGAGGGTAGAGAAGGGAGAACAAATGGGTTAATGTTTGAATATTTCGCATTGTTCCTGAAGTGCTGGCTGAGCTACTGGCAATGAAAGCAAGGAGAGCCTTTCAGGAGCCTGGACTCTGCATGCAGGGAAGCAGAGGAGATCTGGCAGAGGGGGATCCTTAAGGATCACTGAGAACCCTGCATCTGCTTCCTGAATCTCCCAGGTTCAGGGTCTCCTGCAGCACCCACACCTTTGATGACAGAGACCTGGGTTCGACTACCAGATCTACCACTTACTACCAGGGGCCAGGGAGAAAATTTTCACGAGCTTTAGCTTCTTTACTTATAAAGTGGAAATAAAAGTTTCTTACCACAGAATGTAAGCGAAGGGGTTCAAAGAGGTGAGGTCAGTGAAAGAGCATGTGACATAATAAATACTTTATTAATATTAATATTAATATTTTCAGCCCTGCTCTATGCCTCCCTCTTAACTAATAATTTTTTTTATTTTCTCAGCCATTCATAATTCAGGATTGACACTGGTTTTGAGAGTTTTTCCCCTTAATTTTCATATTCTGGACATTTTAATAAGTTGAGACATTTTGTTGGAATTGTCTCAACTTGCCCTTCTCTGCTTTGTTTCAAACCCAGTTGGGCCATTTCTTGGCCTGAGTCAGTGGTGGAACGTGTAGAAGTGATTTCCAAATCCAATTATCAGTTCCATAAAGAGAGACGTGGGTTTCTCAGCCTGAGGACTATAAACATCTGGGATTGGATCATTACTGGACTCTCAGCACTGTTGAATGCTCAGTCACTTCCTTGACCTCTCCCAGCAGTTGCCATTAGCGTTCCTCTCCCCGTAACCATCAAAACTATCTGCAGACATTGCCACATAGTTCCTGGGGGACAGACCTTCCCTCGATGAGAGTTACTGGAGTGGAACTGGGGCCATCAGCATCATACTGGGAGGAAGCTATGGTTAAGAGTAGCAGAATCGTGCTGAGTCTCAGAACCACCAGTGGTGGAGGCAGGGTTCCAAGTAGAGTCCACTGGCCTGTAAATCCTACGTCACAAAGACTCCAGAATGTGCTCTTGCAATATAGAGGAGAGGACATTAGATACTTTCTGCATCCTTGTAAGAATGGGAACTTTTGAGCCTCACGCACGGAGGAACTGGCAGAGGAA
Organism: Sorex fumeus; assembly: GCF_029834395.1. Classification (NCBI taxonomy): domain Eukaryota; kingdom Metazoa; phylum Chordata; class Mammalia; order Eulipotyphla; family Soricidae; genus Sorex; species Sorex fumeus. The sequence goes on along the minus strand of NW_026606094.1, from coordinate 78,186,297 downwards.
CCCCGGGCGTAGATCTCCAAGCCTGCTCGGATTGGGATTGGGGCCTCCTCCACCCAGATCCCCCATCTTCCAGTATGTAGGCGTTACACCCACCAACTGCCCCAGTTCCGTGTAATCCCATCAACAGCCAAGACCCAGGAACTATAAAACCCTGCTCCTGGAAGTGTGTGGTTGCATTTGCGGCCACTTGACATTTTATTATCTAGTTCTTACTCTGGAGAACCTGGCAGGCTACCAAAAGTATTCTGCCCACACAGCAGAGTCTGGCAAACTCCCCATGGCGTATTCAATATGCCAAAAACCAGTAACTATGATGGGTCTCATTCTCCTGACCCTGAAAGAGCCTCGAATGTGGCACTTTTTAAAATCTCAGTGCTAGGACGAAGAAGATGTTACTGGGGCCTGCTGAAGGCAATCAATGAACAACAGGGTGAAAGTGATACAGTGATACAGTGATGCAGAGGAGGACATTGGCCACCTAAAGACAGAGGCAGAAAGACTGAACACTGTAAGACTTTACTCCTAGGGCACCTAACAGTGCATGAGTCAAGCAAGCTGAAAATGGACTTTCAAAGGAATAGAAGCTGGAGAGAGCACTCAGGAATAGGAACACGTTCAATGCCTCACATCAATCCCTGGCACTTTCCTCCTCCTCGAATCCTTCGCCATAGACTGTGGCCCTACCAGTTCCCAAAGCACTGGACTGAGCAGTACCATGTGGCCAGGCCCAAGAATGGAACATGGCTGTGTCTGACTGACTCAGTCCCTGAGCAATACTTGGTGGGCTCTTCAAATACAGAATTCAGTACTCAGTATTCAGAGGTTAGCAGAAGAGAAGAAAGAAGGAGATTGGGTAACATTGATGAAAGGGATCAAATGCATGGTGACGAGAGACTTTTAAAGGTGAACTTGATGTCTCTCTATAGAAGTTGATGCACAATCATGAACACCAGAAACTTCTATAATGCTCCACTCAATGTTATTTATAATAATAATAATATAATAATAATAATAATAATAATAATAATAAATATACCAAGGACTGGGATCACAGGGTCAAATGGTAACTCTATTCTTAGTTTTACATCAGTGATCATCAGTGAAATTGGTATGTACCCACAAGCTGTAAAAACACTCACTCAAAAAGATATCTACAGTCCTATGTTTACTGCAGCACTTATTTGGAAACAGCCCTGATACCCAACGGCAGAAGAGCAATGAAGCTGTGGTATATGCACACGATGGAATGGTGCTCAGCCACAAGAACCGATGGAGTCACACAATTTGATGGAACTGGAAGATCTCATGTTAAGTGGAGTAAGTCAGAAGGACAAGGTCAAACACCAGATATTTTTTACTAATCTGTGTACATAGAATGCCATGTCTATGGAAGAATGAAGACATGAGGTGGTGGAGATGGGTGTATTGTATGCCTGAAAACCCGTTGTAAATTATTAAATAATCAAATACATTTTAAAAGAAAATTATATTAAGAAATATGCAAACAACAATGCCCAAAAGGAGAGAGAGAGAGAGAGAGAGAGAGAGAGAGAGAGAGAGAGAGAAGTGCCTGCCAGAGAGGAAGGTGGGGGTGGAAGGGAAACTGGGGACACCATTGCTGGTAAATGTATACTGGTGGAGGGATGGGTTTTGGAACACTGTCTGACTGAAACCCAGTTATGAATAGCTTTGTAATGGTCTATCTCACAGCAACTCAATAAAAACAATGAAAGATGGAGGCTGTTATTGGAGTTTGGCTGGCAAAACTTCAGCAAGAAATAGCTGAAGTTCCAAAAACTGGAGGAGACCGGGAAGGACTGTTTTCTAGAAGCTTCATAAGAACTTGGCCCTGCCATCACCTCCATTCAAATCCTAGCTGGTGTTCCTCATAAGGTCTGGCTGAAATGATATGGAAGGAGAGCTGGTACCCAGGACCTCTCATAGGTGGCAGCTGTCTGTCCAGTCCTTCCAGGGTATGGCCGCATGGCATGGCAGGGGGTTTAGCCTCCTAGGTACAACTGAGGAATATTATTTGGAGGGGGAGCAATGACTAAGAGTCACTGCTGGTGGTGCACGGGGGACCATATGGGGTGCCGGGAATGGAACCTGAGTGGGCCATGTACAAGGCAAGCCTCTTAACTGCCATGTATTTTTTTTCTGGCAGCGAGGGAGAGTCACTTTGTGGAACATGTCCCTGTGACTTTCAAGCCTGTGACTGAACGGGACACGAGCTGAGGGAGACCAGAATCTTGGTCATTGGTCCTGGGGGAGTGCATGGAGCAGCAAAAAGACGCATGTGTGGCCTCAGGCTCGGGGCCAGAGCCAATCCCGAGAAATCACAGATGTCCACGCAGGTGCTGGGCAGGTGTATCAGCCTCCCCAGCTCAGCCTGTGTTTGTTTATTTTGTTATTGGGGGAAGGGATCTCCACAGCAATGCCTGGGTGCTTGAGGGTCACTCCCAGCAATGCAGGCCTGACGGTATCTGGGAGTCAAGAGGATCACCCCCGTGGTGATGGGGAGCAGGTGGCCTGCAGGGCACCCCTGACCCTGCTCCCCTGGCACACTCATGCTTGAGGGCTGGGTGATAAACATTTGGGAAGTGTCCTGTTCTTTTCAGTTCGGGAAGGTGTGCACGTAGGTAGAATTTCTGGATCCTATATGAATTCTGGTTTTCATTTTGTTTAAGGAAGCTCCGTGCTATCATTCCAAGCAGATGGTCTCATTTGCTGCTGTTTTGTTTGTTTGTAAGCCCTGGTCCATCTTCGCAAATTAGCATCTTACTTCGTTTATTTTCTAGAAGTCTTGTTTTTCAGATGTTGTTAGCTGTGCTCTTCTTGTTTAAGGAGAAGCAGAGACACGACGCAACATCCTGCCCAAAGCTCGGCCGGGATGCTCTCCTGCAGGGGTGCCCAATCCTGGCAGGAAGCTCTGCTCTTTCCTCTGCACACCTCAGAAAGTCGTGCTTGATCTGCTGCATGCACCAAGTCCTCTGCTTTTCCGGTTTAAAGCAGGTAGTGGCTGGGGGGGGGGGGGGGCAGAGCAGGTGAGGTCCCTCCAGGACTCTGTGATGAGCTTCCCCTTCTCTGACACTGTCAAAGAGAAGCATGAGAACCAGGCCTCCCTGCCAGGCTTCTTAACGCTGAGTGGGGGTTCTGCCACCTGTCACTCCTCCCTTCCTATCTGCTTCTAACAGGAGCCAGAATTTAAAGGGGTTGTCTAGGACAACCGAGACAGTTGCCTACGACCAACCTCAGCTGAGGTTTGAGGAGTGGGTTGCCAAGGGCACCCTTCTTTGGGTTCTCTCCTGGCTGTCCTCCTCACCATCACCATGGGCAATCTTTCTCTGGGCAGAGTCAGAAGGTCCAGACACACCTCATTCTCTCATCCCTTTTCATGCTTCTCAAACCAGCTTTCTAGAATGCTCCAACTGGTAAGTGAGTCCCCATTCTCTCACTCACCTGTAGCCTTCAATTGCCTGATTGGAAGATAGCTTTTGGTTGTGGTTTTGGTTTGGGGGCCACACCTGACTGTGCTCAGGGATCGCTCCTGGTGAGACTTGGGAGACCATGTGGGGTGCTGGGAATTGAACCTGGGTCAGCTTTGTGCACAGCAAGCGCCTTACCTGCTACACTGGCTCTCCATTCTGGGAGGCTTCTTGTTTGTTTTTTAATGTTATTTTTAAAAAAATGTTAGTTAATGTTACTGTTTCAGGAATGCAAGGTTGTGATAGCAGTACCCCCTTTCCATAGCACCGGCACTCTCTTTCTCCAGGCCTCTCACCACCAAGCACCCAATTCTGAGAGCTCCCTTCTCTAAGCACATGCTCCAGGGCCGCCAACAGCCACCAACATTTGTCCCCAGAAGACGACTTTTCACTGAAGGAACTTTGATGTCACTAATACTTAAAAGTCAGTTAAATTACTCTGATCTCTTTTCCCCTTATTTCCCATAAAGTCTCTCTCCCATGAGTTTTCTACCCTCTTAGTTTTGTGTGTTTTTTTTAGTTTTCCAAAGCGTATATTGCATTAGGGTTCACTTTAGATGCTTGTCCTATGGCGTATTAAAAATGTGCAATGACATGTATTCGTGTCATTAGAGAGTATCACAGAGTGGTCCCATTGCCTTCACAAGCCTCTGTGTAATGCTTCATCATTCCTGAAGACATGCTCTATTTATTGTCTCCATGGTGTTTCCTTTTCCAGATGCTGCACAATTTGAATCACCCTCTACATAGCTTTCTCAGGTTGGCATCTCCATTTTAGTAATAGATATTTACAGTTCTTCCTAATTAGCTCTTCTTAGAGCTTGGTAGCTCGTTTTTCCTTTCAGTGCTTCATGATACTCCATCAACTGGTGTGACCACTCAGCTATTTAAGGATATTTTGATTGCAATTATGAATAAAACTCCTACAATCACCCAGAGACATGTTTTCAAGTGGAATTATGTGGTCAGCTTTTGCGTGAGTGCTAAGGGCATGATTCCCTCAACCACTGGCAAGAGTATGTTTGTGAGTGATGGTGCCTCCTTAAAGCATCTGCAGTGCTCTGCTGGAGATGTCCTGTGACTCTGCATCCCAGCAGCATTGTGGCCATCTCCATAGGCGCATGATGTAACTCCTAGGATTGTTTCTGCTTCCAGGTTTACAGAGACTGTGTTACAAGAGGGGTCTTCCATGCAGAGACTGTAGATCTATCTGTGTCACCAGAAAGAAACCGCAGGCTCATGATAGCAGAGGAAGTCACTGTGACTGAGGACATGATCCAGGGAGGTGGCCAAGAATGCAAGAATGGCCGAGTGGCAGGCTTGGTTGTGGGGGGTCAGGGGGACCAGAGACAATGGGTTCCCTTCCTTCCCATTTCTTTTTAGTTCTCCTAGTTGGCCAGGACCCAGTCAGGCAGTGCAGGAAGCAGGAGATGAATCTGACAGCAGCACCTGGTATTCATGGCTGGAGAGGCTCCTGCCACAGCCTGGCATGGGCCTGGGCCACTGCATCTGAAGGAAGCAGCTGGATAACTGCCAGTCCCAGGGATTCTGAGGTCTGGAAGTCTTGTTGTCATTTTAATCTGTCACTTTCTCTTGACTGACATTGTCAGGCATCTTTTTATCTGCTTATATGCCATGTGTGAATCTTCTTTGGTAAGGTATCTGCTCAGATTGTTGCTCATTTGTTAATTGTTGGGTTTTTTGTTTGTTTGTTTCCTTATTGCTGTTTTGTTTGGGGGTCACCAACAGTACTGCTCAGGGATCACTCCTGGTGCTGCTTCAAGGATCATATGGGGTGCTGGAGGTCAAACCAGAGTCAGTTGTGTGCAAGACAAATACCCTACCTGCTGTATTATTGCTCCAGGCCAGTCTTTCTTATTGTTGAGTGCCAAGGGATTGGGGAATATTTTGGGTAGTAATCCTTAATCAGAGGAGTTCTTGGCTAATAGTCTCTCCCAAGCAAAATTTGTGACTTCTTTTCTCATTCTCTAAAGAAAAGATGCCCTTGAAGGTTTTCTCTAGTATTAAAACATCAATGAATAGAAAGAAAGATCATGCAGTAACTTGCCACTTAACATCACAGGCTCCTGGAGATTTTAAACAAAACCAAGCAGAGAGATGCAGAAATAGCACAGCAAAGGGATGCAGAGATAGCACAACAGGGGGATGGAGAGATAGCATAGTAGAAGGATGCAAAGATAGCACAACAGAGGGGCAGAGAGATAGCACATCAGGGGAATGGAGAGATAGCACAGCAGGTGACAGAGAGATAGCACAGCAGAGGGATCCAGAGATAGCACAGCAGGGTGGGGGGGATGGAGAGATAGCACAGCAGTGGGATGGAGAGATAGCACAGCAGAGGGATGGAGAGATAGCACAGCAGTGGGATGGAGAGATAGCACAGCAGAGGGATGGAGAGATAGCACAGCAGGGAGATGCAGAGATAGCACAGCAGAGGGATCCAGAGATAGCACAGCAGGGTGGGGGGGATGGAGAGATAGCACAGCAGTGGGATGGAGAGATAGCACAGCAGTGGGATGGAGAGATAGCACAGCAGAGGGATGGAGAGATAGCACAGCAGTGGGATGGAGAGATAGCACAGCAGGGAGATGCAGAGATAGCACAGTAGAGGGATGCAGAGATAGCACAATGGAGGGATGCAGAGATAGCACAGCAGAGGGAAGCAGAGATAGCACGGGGGGGGGGCGGGGATGGAGAAAGAGCACAACAGTGAGATAGAGAGATAGCACAGCAGTGGGATAGAGAGATAGCACAGCAGAGGGATGGAAAGACAGCACAGCAGGGAGATGCAGAGATAGCAAAGCAGAGGGGCAGAGAGATAGCACATCAGGGGAATGGAGAGATAACACAGCAGGTGACAGAGAGATAGCACAGCAGAGGGATGCAGAGATAGCACAGCAGGAAGATGCAGAGATAGCACAGCAGAGGGATCCAGAGATAGCACAGCAGAGGGAAGCAGAGATAGCACGGGGGGGGGGGGGGCGGGGATGGAGAAAGAGCACAACAGTGAGATAGAGAGATAGCACAGCAGTGGGATAGAGAGATAGCACAGCAGAGAGAACGAGAGACGGCACAGCAGGGAGATGGAAAGATAACAAAGCAGAGGGATGGAGAGATAGAACAGCAGGGGATGCAGAGATAGCACAGCAGAAGGAAGCAGAGATAACACAGTGGTGGGGGTGTGTGCAGAGATAGCACAGCAGGAAGATGCAGAGATATCATAGCAGGGGGATGGACAGTACAGTAGAATGATGGAGAGAAAGCACAGCAGGGGGGTGGAGAGATAGCACAGCAGAGGGAAGCAGAGATAGCACAGCAGAAGAATGAAGAGAGAGCACAGCAGGGAATAGAGAGATAGCACAGCAGAGGAATGCAGAGGTATCACAGTTATCACAGCAGGGACGGGGTGGGGGGGAGGGATGGAGAAATAGCACAGCAGAGGGATGGAGAGATAGCACAACAGGGGGATGGAGAGATAGCACAGCACAGGGACGGAGAGACAGCACAGCAGAGGGATGGAGAAATAGCACAGCAGACAGGAAACTCTTCTTGAACATTGTCAACTCAGGTTCGATGCCCAGAACCCCATATGTTCCCTTAATCCCTGTGATCATGACCATGACTATTCCCTGAACAATGAACCAGGAGTAATCCCTGAGCACATTGGGGCCCTTTTGCTGTTGTTCTCTTAAGCAGGACCCCACCAACACTGCCCCTACCCCATGAAAAAAAATCAGGCAGAAGAAAAGCAGGTCGTAGCATGATCCCATTCACGCCTGGCATCTTCCTCAGAGCATGAGTCTGGGCCAATCGTGGTGCCTCCACTTCAGGTAGACCCAGCTCGGAGCCTTCCAGCCAGGGCCTGTTCTGCTGCTGGTCTCCTCCTGCTGCCCTGCTTCGTCTAGTCCGAGGGCTCCCAGCTAGAACCAGCTCCAGGCCAGTCAAGCCGTTATAGTGCACCTCTGTCTGCCTCCCCTACGCCCTGGAACACGCCCCGACCACAGCTGCACGCTGCAGAACATTTGCACCCTGTAGTGCACCCCCATCCCACAGCCCAAGCGCTGATGCCCCCAGTTCCCAAAGATCTTCAGGGGCGTCGCTGTCTGAACTGGCAAAACTCCTGCCCGTGTTAAGCCTTTGTCATTGTTCTCCAGGACTCAGCGCTGGCTCGAGGCCCGGGGCAGAGCAGGTACAGACAGACTCAGCACCTGCCAAAAATGTCCTGTTAAGAGACAAATCTGATGCAGCTGGAATGATACTACAGTGGGCAGGGTGCTTGCCTTGAACCTGGTACATCCACATCCCAACCCAGGCACCCGTATTGTTCCCCAAGCTCAGGGATCTCCTCCATACCCACAAATGGTCCATGGCCAGGCGTCAGTAATGTCCTTAGTTCACAGGAAGTCACTGTTCACGTTCTCTGCCTTCAGTTGCAGGAGATTAGCTCTATTTACTATTCATGAGAGAGAGAGAAAGAGAGAGACAGAGACAGAGATAGAGAGAGATCCCCCTTAAAAATAACCACAAAGTCCCTGCCAGTTGGGGTTCCTGCAGCCCAGCCCATACCCACAACCCCTCCCTCACACATACATCTCTGACCCATATGTTTCTGGCCCACCCACTCCTGTGGCCTGGAGCACAGTGCTGGTCCTACCCTCTCACCTGGGATGGCAGCACTGCTGACCCTTCTCTCACTCCTGCTGTCCCTGAAGGTCCCACTCTACTCGCACAAGCCCCCACTAGCCTTCGGGTTCTGGCCCCTGGAAGCCTCCGCAGGGTGTACACAGCACCCATTCCTGTCTTGTTCCTCACCCTCACCTCAGCAGTGCTGCTCTGCACGGTGGCGGCTGGCTGGCTAGTCTGTCCCCTTCCTCAGTCCAAGCTCTCAGCCAGCCTGGCACCTCACCCTGCCGCCACGAGCCTGGGCCGGTATCTATGTGCAGAGCTATGAAATGAATGTGGCCCAAATCTGTACTAATAAGTGACCATTGCACTTCTGCCAGCCACTGACCTCTGCTCCAGAGTGTCAAGAGTGTTACAGTATATGCATCATTGCCAGAGCTCTCTGAGCTGACCAGGATACTTTCGTGGCTTAAAGTAGACTAGATAGCAATTTCTCCATTAGTCCATCATTCCTGTGTATGCAGACTTATGTCTGTATAGTAAAGGTAAAAGTAAAGGCCCTCCCGTTGATCATCGATTTGCTCGAGCGGGCCCAGTAACGTCTCCATTGGAGACTTTGTTGTTACTGTGTCTGGCATATGGAATACTCTCGGTTGCCTGTCAGGCTCTCCGAGAGGGGCGGAGGAATCGAACTCGGGTCGGCCATGTTGGCCGCTTGTAAGGCGAACGCCCTACCCGCTGTGCTATCGCTCCAGCATAGAAAAATAATGATTGACAAACCAAGACTAAAATTGTCATGGATTAAACTGACTTGAATTTAAATTGTAGTTTCAAGAAAACTTCCTGAACAGTAGATTTCTTCTTTCCTCTTTCTTTTCTTTTTTTTTTTTTGCGAAGAAGAAGGAGGCTGTATAAGTCTAATGAATATATAAGTGTATGCACACTTACAAGTAAATATGGATATACATACCTGTTTGATGGAAGATTCCAGAAGTGTTCTTAGCTGAGAGGCTACACTAAGAGTCTCCTACACCCGGTTGAAATTTCTGCCTCAGGAAGGAGACAAAAAAAAAATCAATAGTCTCCTCTTCCCAAAGTCTACAGAACCAGGGATTTTATTTATATAGATGCCTCTCATGTGTAGTTTATACAATCCAATTTCCTTCCCATAATTTTAATCCACAATTCTATGACCATAGAGGATGCCAGCCAATGGTCTCGTGAAAATCACATATCTCACATTTGCTTGTCATAAACATTCCCGTGACTCAGACTATGATTTCATTCATTCAGTGGCTTTGACCAGCTCCACCAGGCACCTAGAAAGTGCTTCTGGGGGTCTGGTGGGTGGCAGAAGCCTGGTGTCCAACACACACATCAACAAAAGGCTCCAACTGCAATGAATTCAAAGTGTGAAAAGGGAGTGAGAGCTGGGGGGGGGTGGGGAGGGGAGGCGGTGACTTTCATAGTGACAGGAGCTCTTCTGACAGGTGGCATCTGAAATGGGAGCCGATAAAGGGAATGAAGGAGGAGGTCATGGCAGGGAGGAGCCCAGGGGAACCACATCTTTGCTTCTGGCCACGCCAGCGTATGCCCACTCCCTCTCTCCTCCTGCAGCTCACCAGGAGCTGTCCACTGCCTCTGTCCTCTGCTTCTTTGTCTCTGGAGCTGTTTCCTTGTGACCTAAGACCCAGCTGCCTGCCAGCTCACCCTTTCACCTGTATCCACTCCCAGTGCTTGACAAACAGGTGGAGCCCCATAAATGCTTGTGCATTGTTGGGTTCTGGCCCCACTGCCTAGCAGGTGGGACACAGAATGACACAGCTCCCAGAGTACAAAAGGAAACGGGATTCTTAACACTTGCAGGAGAGGCTTCTAGCATGGGGGACTACTGCCGTAATCCCCAGGAAAAGGAAAATAAACTCACCGTCAGGAAGGATTTCAGCGGTAAAGCCAACGGGAAAGATGGGATTGATTTGGTCTGTTCCTGAAATGCAGTTTGACGTCTTTACCATTCATTGAATTGACTTTAGTTCCATACAGCACGTGGGCCTGGGCTGTGTGGTGGGCACAAGCCTAGAGGCCAGAGTTCCGTCAGAGCTGTTCCAGTGTCCAGGTTAGTTTGGAAAAGAGTGGAGCTGCCAGGTGTGAGTCAGCACCGTGGAGCCTGGTAAGTCTGCATGGGGAAGCCAGTGTGGGGACCAGGTACACCTCTAGGAGGCCCATGACCATCAACCAGCTGTGAACCTTCTGCTGACCAGTGGGCTGCATTTATCCAGAACTGGCCCAGGTCAGAGCAATCATCTTTTCTAATCCTACTTGTGCAAAGCACATCACTAAGGTGTGGCAGCATTATGAATCCCTCTGCGGGAGGGCCCCTTCCCGGTGAGTGTGTATTAAGAAACTGCCTGAGAAGCCACAGAAAACTTGACCAACCGTCTTCTGTGGCGGGGACTGCCATGCAGACTCAGGGTGCTGTGACTTGAAGAGAAATGGTTACCGAAGTCCTTAAAAGCACTTTTCATTTTCATTTGGAATATTGATAGATCTGCACTCAGGAATCACTCCTGGTGGGCTCAGGGGGCCAGCTAGGATGCTAGAGATTGAACCCAGGTCAGATGCATGCATGCTGTACCTATTGCTTTGGTGGGATATTGGCAGATGTGAGCCCAGAAAGCTCTCTAGGGTCTTTCCCAATCTTTGATGGTCTAGAGGGTCCAGGGCTCCATAGCTGAAAGCCTGCCTCATGGCCTAAGGGGAGAAGGCAGCTGGAATAGAGAAGGGATCACTAAGAAAATGATGACGAAGGAACCAGTTGGGATGGGATAGGTGTGCTAACAGTAGATAATGGACCAAACACGATGACCTCTCAGTATCTGCATTCCAAACCATAATGTCCAAAAGGAGAGAGAGAGAGAGTATGGGGAATATTCTCTGCCATGGAGGCAGGGGAAGGGTGAGACAGGGAGGGTACACCAGGGATAATGGTAGTGGGGAATGTACACTGGTGGAGGGATGGGTGTTTGATCATTGTGTGATTGTAACACAAACATGAAAGCTTGTAACTGTCTTACAGTGATTCAATAAAATTAAATAAATAAATAAAGGGTTCCAGGGCCTGGATGTTCTGAGAACTTGCGCCAGGCAGCATCTCTCCTTCCTGTGTGCTTGCACCCATGCCTTACCCCACAGGGAGGGAAGCAGCACCTCCTTCCTGCTGGCCCCCATGGAGACCACTGAGGGCAGTTCAGAGAAAAAAGAGAAGCAGGGAATGCCCGTGGCACTGGATCTTTTATTTGGAAGGAAAACTTAGTATTGGGTAGAGCATGTACAAGGGAAAGTGTTCAGATGGTGAACATAGAGCTTGCTGAATTTTCACAACTCATGCACTGGCATCCAGTGAAGACTCGGCCTGGGTGGACTTTTGTGCTTGCACAGAGGGACATGTACTGTGTGCCGCCTGCCACAGGCTTCACTTTGCAGAAGCCAAGTCTGGAACTTACTCTTTCTTGCTGCTCTCAAATATCCCCCCTGCAAGTGGGCCTCAGTCTACTTACGCTCCTGTCAGAGGGCCTTTGGGTGGTTCCTAGTGTCCTCCAATGTGGACATGTGTCTGGTGTCATGAACACGGACTTCTCCAGCTGCCTGGGTCTGTCCTACATGTGTGTGGGGGTGTCCCAGTGTCAGTCTGTCCTTGGTCATTTCTGGAGAATTGTGCCTGCCACTTCAGCTCTGCCACTAGACATGGTCTGGTGCTCTGGGGTGTGTTCAGACAGCCTGGGTTAATTCCCTGGCTCCGCCCAGTGGCCCTCAACACTTCCCTTATCTGTTCATTGGGATTGCTGACAATCTCTCACCCCTTGGGGTTGTTGTACACTGGTCACGCTCCCTGCCTGCCTGCAGCCTGTGGTTGGGTCTCCTGTTCAGTGAAATAACTACACCGCTCCTCAGCTCTTTCTGCTGTATCTCAGCTACCATCCGGTTCATAACGAGTGCCTCACTCCTTACTGTTGGACCTCCCATGAGTGCTTTTGGATGAGAAGAGCAGGAATTTTTATTAATTGAGATGCTCAGAAAGAACTCTCATGAAACATATGGTGGCCCATATGGATGCATCATGGCTGCAGCTGTTTGCACCCCATCTGGTACAAGGAAGAACCATATGCTTTAGAGCCATATCACTGAATGTGCTTGGGGAACCAGGAGGTACCAGGAACCAAACCCAGGCTCCCACCTGAGAGCGGAGCATTTGGGCACTTTTCTTGGTTACTTCTGACTTGGGAGCTGCAGTTGTGGCATTGAATCTCTGCAAACCGGCAGGTCAGTGTGACAGGTTCCATTTTTAGTGATAATTTGACACTTGCTATCACTTAAGGTCTGACTTGGCAGCTATTTAACACTTTACCAGGGATAAACGCATCTCAGCGTTGGTCAGGGGGGCAATACCTAAATGAGTTCAGGTGATCTCAGACTAAGCAAGCCAAGCTTTTTAAGCTCCCACCTACTTAAACAAATCCATTAAAATCATTTTCTCTCGGTGTCAGTGAGAAGGCAGAAAAGAAAAACAATAATAACTCGGGGCAATATTTATTTATTTGCTTCTAGCATTCAGCAATTTTGGAACAATCCTGTTGTCGGTGGCCCGAGGTCTCCATTGAAGAGAGGGGGCAGATAACCTGGTCAGTAGGATTCCACTGGCTGGTGAGATGGAGCTGGGGGCTTGGCGGGGCTGGAGGGAGAGGGGAGAGGGCATAACAGAGTCAGGCCACTTTGGGACCGGCCTCAGGGCTTTGACTGTGTGGCATGCAGGCAATCTTCACTGTTCAGAGGCAGCTGAGTTAAGGGGTGCACAGCTGAGCTGGGGTGCTCTGGGGCCACGAGGGCAGGCCCGTTGTTGACCCTGCTCTTCCTACTCAGTGCCCTGTGTGATTGAGTTCTCCACCTCCCGTGGTTGTACCAATTCCCACCTCCTGTTATTGGCTGAAATGAGATGCATGTGGCACAGCCAGGGGCAATCACTATCATCCCTTTCTCCTTGCAGCGCAGATGTGGGGGACTGCCTTCCTCCACTGGGGGAGAGGACCCCAACACCTGTCTCAGTCACACCAATAAGGGTCAAGTCCCACATTCCCAGGGGCCTCCCTCCCTTCATTGGCTTTTGTCTCACTCAGATGGGACACACACCCCCTATCCCACACATTTATCATCACCCTCGTGAGGTGTGTTGCTCTACCATGTGCATATGGAGAAGAGTTGGGAAAATGCAGTGCTACAAAAGCCTGAGCCAGGTGCTTGTTACTTCTTTTCCTTGTTGTGTCACAAACATCTGCACCCATTCAGACCCCACTTCCGAGCTTTGTGAGCCCTGAATCTCTCTACAGCTCTTCCTCCCTCTTTATGTGTTTTGTTTTGTTCTATGTGGTCACTCCACACTGTGTTCAGAGCCTACTCCAGACACTGTGCTCAGGGATCACGCCTGGCTGTGTCCAGGGCCCATGTGGTGCCAAGGAGGAAACTGGGGTGACTACATGCACTGCAGGTGCCTGAACCCTGTGCTCTCTCTCGAACCCTTCTTCCTCCCTCTTTCCCAACACCTTCTCCTTTCTGGCCCTCTGCTAATGTCATTTCTATTTATCATTTTAAGATAGATGTTTAGTATTCTGCCAGCTCAGTCCCTTCTACCCTCCTCTTCCAGTTCCACTAGTTTATTTTCTTGAACATGTGTGGTTCCTTCCCTAAGGTCATTGAGACTCTCTGGTACAACGCATCTCTTTGCTTTGGCCTCGATTTTCTCCTGCATCAGACTTCCATGGTCCTGCATCCTTGGCTCTCCTTAGTCTCAGGCCACAGCTATGTACACAAGATCACAGTCATCCTGTCTCTGGGCATAGGCGAGGGGGCAAGGAGTGTTAGTTAGCTGGGAGCTTTCTGAATCTCCTATTATCTTCCACCCAGCCATCCCATCATCGATCTTGAGTGGATCCCTATTCAGTTGAGACATAAGTGACTAATCAAATTCACTAGTTCAGTGATGCCATGCCCTTCTGTCTGCCCAAACATTCCCCCGGAAGATGGCCTTTGCCTACCCCTCACTCTGTCCTTGGTGCTCAGCTGGGCCTGGGGGGAAGGGGTGGGGACACAGTCATCAGGCACAGGAGGAAGCACTCTGAGTTTGGAAGTCCCGAGTTTCTCTCTTGCAGTCTCTTATTTGTTTGTTTTTGCTTTTGGGGGTCTTACCTAGTGATGCTCAGGAGTAGTAACCCTGGCTCTGCACTCAGGAGTTATTTCTGGCGTACTTGGGTTGCCAGGGATTGAACCTAGGTCAGCTGCATGCAAGGCAAAAGCCCTTTCCGCTGTACTATTGCTCCAGCTCATGTCAGGGCCTTCTTCTCTGATCCAGCTGCTCACCTGGAGGCTGGTGGAGGTCTAGCTCCCCCTTCTCGCCTCCCACCCAGGGCCTGCATCTGTCTTTTACCTTTTCTTTGTGTGTCTTTGGGCTGCACCCAGCAGTGCTCAGGACTTACTCCTGGCAGGCTCAGGGGACCATGGGAGATGCTGTCAATCAAACCCTTTTTGGCTGGGTGCATGGTAAGCACTCTACCTGCTGTACTATCTCTCCAACCTGGACCTGCATCTTTCTGTGGGCCCTCAGCAGATCAAGATTGGTGGGAATGAGTTGTTTCTGCTTTCCAGAGTCCCTCCAAAGTGGGAATATTTGGGAAGATATGGAAGTTGATGCAAAGGAAAAAATTTCTGTGCAAAGGAGTGAAGAGCAAGGAGAAGTCCCGTATATGGCTAGTGCCCTGAGCTGAGACCCAAGGGAGTTTCCTGGGCCCTGTGCTGATCCTTCTAATAGGTGCAGGTATAACAGCAGCAGAGATGAGGCTACAGGGCTGTGGGCAATGCCCTGTACACCAACAGGTAGATTTTGGCTGCAAACCCCAGTTATAAAACCGATGAGTCATGGGAATGTCACGTAATGACTGTGTTAGTAATCCTGCATCACGTGTTTGACAGTGGCTGAGTGGAGATCTTGAAAGTCCTTATGAGAAGAGCAATGGTTTTGCAACCCTGTGTGGTGACGGACATGACAAGAGGTTGTTTTGCAAAACATATTGTGTCACCTGAAATGAGTATAACAATGTCTCCCGATGGCACCTTAAAACAGAGATGCTACAGGCAGCTAAGAATGACATTTACTGCAGTTTCCTTCTGGCCCTAGCAGCTGGGAGAGTGGGGTTGGAGCGGGGAGTATTTGCCTTTGCTGGGGACTTTCACCTCTAGAGAGTGGTGTCATGGTGGAAAGGGGTCAGCTGGTGGCATCTGGGGGGACTGTACCCCAAAGCACTGACCTGGCACATGTGGTAGTGTTGCTTTCCTGCAGTGCTGGGTGCCCCCAAAAATTGCATCCAGTGCTCTGTGCAGGTTCTGGCTAACCAAGGGTGTCTTGGCAGTGGGGAGACCATTAATCCAGGCATAGCCAACACCCTGTCTGGTGGCAATGAGCACCTACAGCTCCTCCTGCGCCATACCTTCGGCGAGCCTGGTGGCCCTCGGTCCAAGATAGCCCTGCCTGGCTGACCCTTGGGTGTGGTCGGGAAGATGGAGATGTTCTCCAGTGCATGTCCTCTCCAGGGTCTGGTTCACGAGGACTGGCTCTGTGGAGAAACGAGCCCCCACTGGAACTTCTGAGTCAGCTGCAGTTTCATGCAGACCAGGTGCCTTGGGACTACCCACATGCCATTGGCCATGAAGACTGTTTTCTGTGCCAGCTTTCCGAGAACACAGAATGCCTGGGCCTTACTCTGACTGGCCACGGTGCCCACTTAAAGTTAGCAAGTGTCTCAAGGAGGGGACTTCTGGGTCCATCAAGGCAGATGAAAGTTTTCCGATGCACATTGCCAGCTCCAGCCACTCCCTCCATCTGGTGCTTCTGGTTCTTCTCCATGGGGTCCTTTCCCATCTATGCACCCCCAACATCCCTGCTTTCCCGCACCAGCCTGGGTGGTGAGGAGGGACTGGGGAGATGTGGAAGCAAGTGTGGAATTGGGGAGTGAGACACCAGGGATGAATTGTCCTGGTCCAAGACACTTTCCTCTCTCCCTGAAGGAGTGTCAGATTGCTCTACAGTAAACCAACACAGAAAGGATTTTGTTCCCTCAAATGCATCGTACTGCTACAGTTTCCTCAATCCTGGGAAATCCTATTGTAACTTCCATGATGCCGGAATGAAAAATCTTCTCTGGATAACTGAAGGGTTTCAGGTAAATTTGCAACCTAAGGTAGATTTCTTATCCCCTCTATAAGAGTCAAGAAGAGCTGGCCCACAGGGTTCATGTGACAGACACTTTATAAAGTTCCTTTGTGTGACCCATTGAAATATGGATGGGAAAGGCCAAGGAGCTGCATCTCACAGCTTTGCAACACCAGGGCAAACTTGGCATGAAAACACAAGAAGCTAAGTAGCTTTCAAACTACAATAGCGTCAAAATACAAGAACCACCAACTGGATGATTCTTCTCCAAGCATCCTTTTCCAGGCCATACTTAGTCAAGAAGTTTTGACCAGTTTCAATCTTAGGAGAAAAACCTTTGCCCCAGAGACACAGTGCGACTCAGATGGGTGGGAGGTCGGGTTGGGAGGTACTGTGGACCGTGGCACAATCCCAGGATTCTGGGAAACAGACCCCCATTTCAGCATCTGCCTTGGCTCAGACCTTCATAGTCACACCCAAAACCCAGCAGAGTCAGAGGCCTGGAAGTAAGGACTTTGAGTGACGGAAGCCAGAGAGGAAGCCTGACTCCTGTTCCATCTGAAACCTAGTGGAAGCCGACAGAGGGTTTGAGTGTAGAATACCGATGGAGACCAAGGAAGATTCTGAGAAGGGGAAGGAGCTGAAGCCTTTTCCACGGCCCCATTGCTCAGGCAGGTTTCACCAGCCAATAGTGTAATGGGCTAGAAGCAAAGGAAGGAGACACTGTATTTATTTGTCTTGTTGGATTTGCGCTGAAATTACTGATTCCAGAGCTTATTCCATACCTGGGCATCAGCCCCCAGAGAGTAGTTTAATCAGGGCCATTCTGCACACAAATGCACACGATTAGAAAATTCCTTCATCCTTTCAGCAGAGACGGCTCTTGATCTGGTGGGTCAAACTGGGTCATTTATGAGTGACACAAGGATGAGGGTCACAGGGAACTGAATGTTTCTTGGCTTTACCTGGGCATTGCTCCACCATTAACACTCCTTTCCTTAACTTCCCCCCAGCACTCCAGGCATATATCATTGTCACTTCCCCTTGCAGTGGTCATGTGGGGAAGGGGAAAGTGGGTCTCAGCTTTGAATCATGTTCCAGGCCTGTGTTGGGTGCTGCTCCTCTCATTCATGGCAGAGCAGAGGATACTTGCAAATGGAGTAGCTCCATGCTCTATCCGCCAAAGATCTGCAGACACCAAGTGTGCATTTAGGGATGTTGACAGCATCAGCACAAAGGAATGTCCATTTGAGTATACATTCAGGGCACTAGAGCCATCGATGATCAGGGAACTTGGAGGACATTAGAAAGTGTGTGAGGCTCGTGTTGGGAGCAAACCTCCAGCTGGCAGTGGAGATTTATCAGTGCAGAACAAGACCCATGGCCAAAGGGGGCGACTGGATGGAATTCCAGTCACAGCTACAGTTCCATGAAATAGTTCATGGCATTGTATATGGGAAAGTAGATAGGTTATGACTAAAAAGCAAACAAGTTAATGGAACAGTAACGTGTGACCATGCTGATCATACATGGCAAAAGGACCATGCAGATTTTGGTTGTTCCCACTGTACTATCTCTTGGGCCCTAAATTTGTTTTCAGTAGTCATTTATTCCAGAGTTATACTACTCTGGAATAAATGACTACTGAAAACAAATTTAGGGCCCAAGAGATAGTACAGTGGGAACGGTGCTCATCTTGTTCATGGCTGAGCCAGGTTCTGTACCTGGCACATCATATGGTCCCTGAGTCCTGCCCTGTGTAATCTCCGAGTGCAGAGCTAGGAAAAAGCCCTGAGCACTACTAGTTGTGGCCCTCAAACAACCAAAATCTGCATGGTCCTTTTGCCATGTATGATCAGCATGGTCACATAGGATCACAGAGACAGGGTGTAAGCTCAGAGTAGGGACATTTGTCTAGCATGATGGGGCAAGTGGTAGGTCTTCTCTTCTTTTTTTTTTTAAAGATTATTTCTGATTCATTTGAGATGCACAGAAAACTTGTAAATGAAGTGTAAGATTCATGTCTTTTAAAAAATATTTTCCTATTTCTGTTCAAAGTTGTACCAGTGTTTTGCATTAGAAATAATGTGAAAACAAGTGAGTCATTGAGTCATCTGCTCAAGTACTTGGTGTTCTCGGATGGAAGGTGCTGGAAGTGTGGCACTTCTTCAGGAAGCCGAGTGGCCTTTCCTGCCAGGAGCAGCCGGTGTCCCCCATCCCTGGGAGCAGCCTGCAGCTGATTCTGTGTGCACAGGCCATTGCTGCTGACCAGCGAACTCAACATGACTTTGGATGGGGCGAATGTATTCCATGCCACTTCACTCCAGATAGCCCTGCCTCCTCTCTCTGAGTGTGTCGGGCAATCACCACCTCGAAATGGCTGGGAATGTTGTGCAGGCTGCCATGGTGTGGATCAGTCCCTGGCCTGGGGAGCCAGTCTGGGGCACACTTCCTCAGGGTCTGGGGCACCGTGCGCTTCCTCCAGTCAGCACCCACCTAAGATCCTTCCTCCTCCGCTTTCTGTAGGTTTTCATTCTGGAACCAGATCTCATCCTGTTATGGTTTAAGTTACCCTTCAGCTCTATTACACACACCAGTAGGCAGCATCAGTAAGAAATACTCCATGACGTGGGTCTGGACCATCTTGATGTAAAAGAAAGCAAGAAGTTGCTCCGCTCAGAGAATCTTGGGGACTTGTTAAAAGGACACCAGAGTCAAACCTGGGACAATTTGAGTATCAGAGAGACAGTACAGGGCTCTAGGCACTTGAGTTGCAGACAGATGACCCCAGTGTGATTCCCAGCACCACATAGGGTTCCCTGAGCACCACAAGGAGTGATCCTATATCCTGAAATGCTGCCTAAGAAAGACTGCAGTGGAATCCAGGGGGCATTTCTGGTTATTTTGCTTTGGGGGTCGTACTCAGTGGTGCTCAGGCCTTACTGGTTCTATGTTCAGGGGTCACTCCTGGCAAAGCTTGGGGGCCCTGTGGTGCCAAGGGCTGGACCCTGGTCAGTCTTTGGGAATCAAGCCCTTAAATCTCTCCTTTCACTATCTCTCAGGCCCCGTTTCTGGTTAAGAGGCTCCCTCTGGGGTCAGGGGAGACACTCAAGGCTCAAAAGGACTGACCTGACCTCTCCAGAGTGGGGGCCACAGACAGTCCAAATTGTCACCTTGTCACTGAAACTGTTCAGGGACCCTGTCAGTGCCTGTCCTGACATGCACACTGCTTCCCAGGAGAGGCCCGGAGTCTTTGCAGGCACTGCGGAGGGAAGAAAGAGCAGAGCTGCAGAGGTGGGCAGGGCGGAAGGCAGCTTCAAGGTCGCTGTGTTTGCGGCAGTGCAGGGCCAACACTGGTGGGTGCTGATGCCCACACACGTGCCAGCAGCGTCCCTGGCCCTGGCACGTTTTGCGAGTGAGCCACCGCACCCAAGTGTCCACACTGTAGAGAAGGCCACTGCGGAGCCATGGTTGTATTCCCCACAGCTCAGCCCTGCCCAAGTGACCTCTCCTGGGAGCCAAGCTGGTGGACATGCAGATGGCCAGCCTATCCATCAGAATCTGCATGAAGGACCAGGTAGCCGGTGAGGCCCTGCAGACAGCCAACCCCAGCTTGATCCATAGCATAGGGCCTCCCAAGCACCACCAGGAATGAGTCCTGAGCACGGAGCCTTGAGCACTGCAGGGTGTGGCTCCAAGGCAAACAAACAATGCAATAAGAGAATCTGCGTTTTGATTCTAGCCCCAGGACATTGGCACGCACCTCAAGATCTAAGAAGAGCCGGTCTTGGCAGGTCACTGTGATGGCTACTAGGATGGGTGTGCTGGGAGAGTGGGTAGGGGCAAGCAAGGTCAAGAGCCTTGGGGTGCTCCAGATGAGAGGTGCTGGAGCCTAGGATTCTGACACTGCACTGGCCTTGCACTGGGCACCCAGGAGCATCTCCAGCTAATGTCCTTCTATATGCAAGAGCTGTAGATCACCACAGAGCCCTCTGCATGCATCATTTACACTGGACGGAGGAAGAAGATGGGCCACACACACACACACACACACACACACACACACACACACACACACACCTTACGCAGACCCTGCCTTGGCAGTTCTCTTCCTTCACACCCTTTCCTCAGTTCCGGGCCCACCTCTTCCCCTTGACTCATTCTGTCCAGAGGCAGGTGTGAGTCACCCAGGTGATATGTAGGGCAGGGGGGAGGAAGTGGGGAGCTGCCCCCCACTTTCCATCTTCCACTGAAAAAGACTTTGTTCAGGTCTTTGACAAACTCCGCTTCAGTCTCTGGTGCCCTGTCCCTCAGATCCGCACCGTGACACCCCGAAAAACATATTCCTGGCTTCGTGGAAGCTCCTTTTTTCTACCTGTCATGGGTCAGTGGTCCCTGGGATCTATTCTGCAGGTCCCTGGCTGGACTGCCAACGCTCCAGGCCCCCTGCCCAGCTCAGGTTACAGCACCCAGGCCTAACTTCTGTGGGTGTGGTGAGGACCACGGACAGAAGTCGCTGGGCAGCGGGGCGGGACCTGGGGCCCTCCTGAATCACGGTGTTTTTTGCCCTGGAACACACTGGCTGTGTGCAGATCCCCTGAAGAGCAGGCAGGTCAGGGGCAGGCTTCCAGAGGGCTGGGGTGTGACCCGATCCACGCCCCAGCTCTGATTTCAAACCACGTAGAAAGCTTTCTCTGCGTTCCCTGGGACTTACGATAAAAAAAAAAAAAAAGATCAAGGCATTTTCAGATTTTTACTGCTTGGCGGTATATTTTGGCTTTGTTTGGCCACACTCTGCGATGCTCAGGGCTTACCCTGGCAATGCTTGAAAGGCCCCTGTGAGAGGCTGGGCAAGGAGCTGGGCGTGGCTGCTTCGGGGTATCTCTCTGGCACCTTCTATTGCTGGTTTTTGTCTGTATTTATTTTTTGTGCCGAAAGCCCACTTAGTCCACACGGCACAGGAACAGTTCCCCCCAGCTGGGTTCCCGGGGAGCCGTGGTTGCAGGCTGGAGGAAAGGCTGCTCACTGCTGGCCCTCACCTAGGTACAGGCGTGCCAGGAATGTCGCTTTCCCACTCATAAAAGAACATAACAAGGTGACAAAATTGTGGAGGAAAATAGTTTTATTTACAGGAATATGAGGTGGGTGGGAGGTACCAGGTCAGGAGCACATTGCCTCTCTCGAGAGGAAAGGCTGGCAGGCCACGTCTCAGGTTCTGCAGGCTGGAGATTTCAGACCACTTGGCCATGTACTTAGTGAAGAATTTAATTAGCTTCCGAATGAGAATGTTGGGGTGAAGAGCAGTACAGGGGGAAGATGCAGCCAACCTGGGTTTTACCCCAGGTACCATTATAGGGTCCCCTGAACCCCATCAGAAGTAATTCCTGAGCACAGAGCCAGGAGAAAGTGCTGAGCAGAGCCGGGAATGGCCCCCAAAAATGAAAAAGAAAAACAACAACCAAGAATCTGCACATGGGCACCAGGATCCAGCTGGTGGTCAGCACCTTCCCTGGTATCGGCACCAGGCAGTGGATCTGACCCCCGAGCCCCACAATGAACCACGGCCCCAGGTTCCATCTCCACAGGTCACAGAAGCGGGTGTGCTTGATCAGCCGACGTGAAAGGTGCCCTGGCCAGCACTGCACCAAGGATCCATGGGTGCTATGGTCAGCAGAGTGGGTGCCCTTGGTCGTACTGGCAGAGCCAGGAGCATGAAGAACATCAGAAGTCAGGCCTGGTGTGCTGGCTGGTTGCTCCACCCTGGAGAATCAAAGCCTGCCTGTTCAGTGCCCGATGGCTGGGGCAGGCCCGAGAGCAGACACAGTGCAGGTCCTGATGCCGGTGCTGGTAAGGGTGGTGCCAGGCACTGCAGACAGCTCCACTGGGGCTGTGCTTGCCATGCTCAGAACCCCACACCAGGCTCAAAATCATCCCAGACACTCTTCTTCCCTCTGACCTTGAGACGCTCTGCAGGCCTTGGAGCCTCGCCAAGGTCAGACAGGCGGGGAACAGGGTATGAGCTATTGAGGGACTTCCTTCAGGAGAGTCTCAGGATCCAGGCTGGCTCTGGGAGTCCTTCCTTCCTTCCTTCCTTCCTTCCTTCCTTCCTTCCTTCCTTCCTTCCTTCCTTCCTCCCTCCCTTCCTTCCTCCCTCCCTCCCTTCCTCCCTTTCTCCCTTCCTTCCCTCTTTCCTTTTTTTCTCCCTCTCTCTTTTCTTTTTTCCTCCCTCCTTCCTTCCTTCCTGCCTTCCTTCCTTCCTTCCTTCCTTCCTCCCTCCCTCCCTCCCTCCCTCCCTCCCTCCCTCCCTTTCTCCCTCCCTCCCTCCCTCCTTTCTTTCTTTCTTTCTTTCTTTCTTTCTTTCTTTCTTTCTTTCTTTCTTTCTTTCTTTCTTTCTTTCTTTCTTTCTTTCCTTTCTTATTGAATTGCCATTAAATACACGGTTACAAAGTTGTTCATTATTTGGTTTCAGTCATGCAATGTTCCAACACCTGTCCCTTCACCGGTGCACATTTACCACCACCAATGTCCCCAGTTTCCCTCCCACTGCCTCTCCCTGCTCCCTCCCCCCCGCCCCTGCAGCCTGCCTCTATGTTAGACATCTCTCTCTCTCTCTCTCTCTCTCTCTCTCTCTCTCTCTCTCTCTCTCTTTCCTTTTAGGCACTGTGGTCTGCAAGAGTGTTACTGGAAGGGTATCTTGCATATCACTTTCCCTCCTTTCAGCACTCAGTTTTTTCCAGAGTGATCATTTTCAACTATCATTGTCACAGTGGTCCCTTCTCTTTCCTAACTGCCCTCCCCCTCCCCTTTAGTGGTAAGCTTCCTACCATGGGCCAGTCTTTCTGACCCTTGTTTCTACTGCATTCTACTGTATTATTCTATCATACAAATGAGTGCAATCATTCTGTTTGTCCCTCTACCTCACACTGACTTCACTCATCATGATACTATCCATGTCCATCCATGCCATAGATAAGCAAACTTCATTTTTCCTGGTGGCTGCATGGTATTCCATTGTATAGATGTGCCACAGTTTCTTTATCCAGTCGTCTGCTCTTGGGTACTTGGGTTGTTTCCAGATTCTGGCCACTGTGGCTAGTAATGCAATATACATAGGAATGCAATTGATCAGGAAGAGTTTCACTGAGATGCAGACCCAGCCTTTCAGCAGACCTAGTAGAGGACAGGGCTTGTGGTGCTCGGCTTCTGGTTGCAGAGGGGAGCCCCTGCTGTGTAATGTCACCAGACACGAGGGAGCAGGGACACCTCATTTCCAGAGTGCTGTGTAGACTAGACACAGCTGCTGCTGGCTTTATTGCTCACAAACAGCCACTGTCGAGGTGAGGAAACCCAGCTTTCTGCAGCAGAGGAATCTTTGTCCAGAGTTGCAGTGAAGAACGCTTATCTGTATGATTGACGGTGTCGGGGGTTTCGTGAATCAGAGAAGGGCAGAGCTTTCCCTAGGGATGCCCAGCTCTGGGTAGTGCTCAGCCAAGAGAGCTTAGCCAAGAGGGTTCCTGGGTTCCAAGGGCCTGGCAGTGCCCAGAGACTCAGGCTTTCTCCTCTGCTACAGCTGAAGGGCTCCAGATAGCATCACCTTCCCTGGCATGTGTCAGCTCCTGTCTGCTCCTACGCAGATTTCTCTAGAGAAGCTGGGAATGCAGAAGTCTCATGAGTGCGATCTGCATGTCCACTACCCCTGACACATGGTCCCCAACTCCCCAAAACTCTGAAGGACTAAGCTGGGCAGTTGTGACTCCACAGCCAAACCTGGCTTAACTGTTATGCAATGATTTCTAGTCTTAATTACCCTACAGGGGGAAGGCCATCACTACACCATGATTCATTGCACTATATTGAACTAATGAAGTGGAGAATGTCTCTACACTGGCAGTGAGACCCTCACCTTAAGGCATGCAAGAATGATGGTTGTCACTGGCCAAGCAAGTGAAAACAGAGATAGACAAATGGGACTATCTTAAACTAAGAAGCTTCTGCATCACAAAAGAAACAGTGACCGATCTTTACAGCACACAGCCACAGAGAAGAAAGGCTGCGGGGGGGGGGGGGGGGGGGGGGGGGGAGGGCAGCCTCCACAGCTACCGAGAATGCTCCCAGTCCCGAAGAGAGCCGAGATCACCGGGAAGTCCCAGATGAGGTAGGTGCCACATCCCGCCTCCTCCAGAAAAAACCCCGGTGACCATGAGCCTCTACAAGCATAGCTTGCTTATGCAGGAACCAGGACTCTCACTGCAAACCACGCGGCAGTGGTCAATGGAAAGTAAATTCTACAACGTTATTCCCTGAAAATCAGGCTTAACTCTTTTACAAACCACAACACCGAATAAGAAAGAGAGAACAAAAGGGAATGCCCTGCCACAGAGGCAGGGTGGGTTGGGGATGGAATGGGGGGTGGGAGGGCTACTGGGATTCGTGGTGGTGGGAAATGGTTACTGGTGGAGTGATGGGTATTCAAAATAAATAAATAAATTTAATTTAAAAAAAAAGGAACAGTGACCAAAATACAGAGACAGTCTACAGAATGGGAAAGGATATTCACCCAATATACATCCGACAAGGGGTTGATATCAAGGATATACAAAGTACTGGTTGAACTCCACAAGAAGAAAACATCCAACCCCATCAAAAAATGGGGCGATGTGCCGGGGGTGTGGGGGCGACTAAAACCTCATGGGATGGAGGGTGTTCCGGTCCGTCCTTCACGCCCTACCGAGGCCACCAGTTGCCCCCCACAAGCGGCTCTCCAGCACGGCCACGGCCCCAGAAGCACAAGCACTTAATGCAGAACCCAGCAGCTTGGAGCAGAAAAGTGAATGGACTATGCGTTAATCCAGGCCATCATGTCTGCCCGGAGGGGAAAGGGTGTTGCCCCATTCGCCCTCTCCTCTCTGGAAAGAAAGATGGCGGCCGCATGGGTGCCTTGTGGAGAGCAGGTATGAGCCAGGGGTGTGGGGGCGACTAAAACCTCATGGGAAGGGGGGCGTTCTGGTCCGTCCTTCACGCCCTACCGAGGCCACCAGTTGCCCCCCACAAGTGGCTCTCCAGCACGGCCACGACTCCAGAGCACAGAAACCAATCTCTTAATTATCTGACTCTCAGTAGAAATACTTCCAGGGTTAATTAGTAAAATAGCGGAAATCCAAAACCAACATTTAATTCTTGAACCCAGCTGTAGAAAGCGAATCACTTCACAATGCTTTTTCAGCATGTCTGATTTGGGGGGGGGGGGGTAAACTCTAAATAATAGTGGTGCATCTTTTATTGAAACAATGAATCTAATCAAAGCAGATAGAGTGTTAACTAGAATTCACCTGCCTCGCAGGCATTGGGAGGGGTGGGGGGTGGGGTTTTATTGGGGTTCTTCGTGGTAAAAAATAAGTATTGGTAAAGGGAAAGGTGTTTGATATTAGCATGACTGAGACCTAAACCTGAAAGCTTTGTAACTTTTCCCACAGTGATTCAATAAATAAATAAATTATTTTAAAAAATGGGGCGACGAAATGAACAGAAACTTTCTCAAAGAAGAAATCCGAATGGCTAAAAGGCACATGAGAAAATGCTCTACATCATTAATCATCAGGGAGATGCAGATCAAAACAACAATGAGATAACATTTCACACCACAGAGACTGGCCCACATCCAAAAGAGCAAAAGAAACCGGTGTTGGCGTGGATGTGGCGAGAAAGGGACCCTCCTTCATTGCTGGTGGGAATGCCGACTGGTTTAATCCTTTTGGAAAACAGTATGGACGATTCTCAAAAATTAGAAATTGAGCTCCCATTTGACCCAGCAATACCACTCCTGGGAGTATATCCCAGAGAGGCAAAAAATGTATAGTCAAAGCGACATCTGCACTTGTTTGTTCATTACAGCACTGTTTACAATAGCTAGAATATGGAAAAAACCTAAGTTCCCGAGAACAGATGACTGGTTAAAGAAACTTTGGTACATCTACACAATGGAGTACTATGTAGCTGTTAGAAAAAATGAAGTCGTGAGATATACATACAAGTGGTACTATATGGAAAGTATCATACTAAGTGAAATGAGTCAGAAAGAGAGGGACAGACATAGAAAGATTGCATTCATCTGGGGAACATAAAGTAACAAAATAGGAGACTAACACCCAAGAATAGCCGAGATAAGTACCAGGAGGTTTACTCCATGGCTTGGAGGTCAGTTGCACACACCAGGGGAAAAGGCAGCTCAGATAGAGAAGGGAGCACCAAATAAAGGGTGCTGGGAGGATCCTCCCAGGTTGGGAGATGCATGCTGAAATAGACTATAGACCAAACATGATTGCCACTCAATGCCTCTTTTGCAAACCACAGCACCCAAAAGGAGAGAGAGAACAAAAGGGAATGCCCTGCCACAGGGGTGGGGTGGGATGGGGTATGGGGGGTGGGAGGGATACTGGGATCAGTGGTAGTGGAGAATGGGCACTGGTGGAGGGATGGGTACTCGATCATTGTATAATTGAAACCCAAGCACAAAAATTTGTAAGTCTACAACTGTACTTCATGGTGTTTCACTAATAAAAATTTAAAAAAAAAGAATGATGGTTGTAGGGCAGAACTCAGAAGTGTCCCCAAAACAGCCTGTCCCCCACTGACAAGAAATCCCCACCTAGGATTTCCCTCCCTCCTCTCACTGACTGGTCTCATTTTTAAATAAAAACAAAATTCGAATAAGAAACTGTGTTATAGGAAAGAGAACTGAGAAATGATGAGTGTGGGGGGAAGGTAACTATATCTTGAGTCGGGTGGAAATCAAATGGAATTCAGCAGGGATGTGGAGCCAGTGTCTGGGATCAAAATTGTCTTTGGAGTCCCTTTCTCCCCACATCCGCGCCAGCACTGGTTGTTCTTGTTCTTTTGTGCCAGTCTCTGTGGTGTGAGATGATATCTCACTGTTGTTTTGATTTGCATCTCCCTGATGACTGGTGATATAGAGCATTTTTTCATATGCCTTTTGGCATTTGTATTTCTTTTTTGAGAAAACTTCTTTTCTTCACCCCATTTTTGATGAGGTTGGAGTATTGTTTTTATTGTACAGTTCTACTAGTGTCTTGAATATACTGTTTATTAACCCCTTAACTGATGGGTATTGGGTAAATATTCTTTCCCATTCTGTGGACTCTCTTTGTATTTTGAGGTGCAGAAGCTTCTTAGTTTAATGTAGTCCTATTTGTTTATGTTTGTTTCCACTTGCTCGGTCAGTGGTGTTTTATCCTTAAAGATACCTTTAGCTTCAATGTCATGGAGGGTTCTGCCTACATTTTCCTCCATGTACCTTATGGAATCAGGTCTGATATTGAGGTATTGAATCCACTTTGATCTGATTTTTGTACCTGACACTAGACAGAGGTCTGGCTTCATTTTTTTGTAGGTAACTGTCCAGTTTTTCCCAGCACCACTTGTCAAAGGGCTATCCTTGTTCCACTTCAAATTTTTTGCTTTCATCAAAAATTGTAGCACTGTAGCACTGTTCTCCCATTGTTCATTGATTTGCTTGAGCGGGCACCAGTAACGTCTCCATTGTGAGACTTGTAGTTACTGTTTTTGGCATATTGAAAACACCACAGGGAGCTTGCCAGGCTCCGCTGTGCAGGCGGGATACTTGCAGTAGCTTACTGGGCTCTCCGAGAGGGACGAAAGAATCAAACCCGGGTCGACTGCATGCAAGGCAAATGCCCTACCCACTGTGCTATGGCTAAGTTATCATATATTTGAGAGACTGTGACAGAATATTAAACTCTGCCCCTTTGGTCTGTAGGTCTGTTTCTATTCCAATACCATGTTGTTTTATTTACGTCTGCTTTGTACAATTTGAAGCTGAGGAAGGTAAGGCCACCCATCTTCTTTTCCCCAAGGATTGCTTTAGTTATTCATTGTTCATTGTCCCATATGAATTTCAGGAGTGTTTTGTCTATTTCTTTGAAGAATGTCATAGGTATCCTTATAGAGACTGCATAAAATCTGTATAACACTTTGGGGAATATTGCCATTTTGACAATGTTAATCCTCCCAATCCATGAGCAGGGGATGTGTCTCCAATTCCTAGCGTCCTCTTTTATTTCTTGAAGTAGTGCTTTGTAATTTTCTTTGTATAGGTCCTTCACCACTTTAGTTAAGCTGATTCTGAGGTACTTGATTTTCTGAGGCATTATTGTGAACGGGATTGTTATTTTAATATCTCTTTCTTCTCTTTCAATATTTGTATATAGGAAAGTCATGGACTTTTGGGTGTTGATTTTATAGTCTGCCACTTTACTAGGATGTGGGAAGGAAGGGACAGTCTTTCATTGTTGGTAGGAATGCTGATTTGTGCAGCCTTTCTGGAAAACAATATGAGCATTCATTTAAAAACTAGAAATTGAGCTTCCATATGACCCACAAATACCACTTTTGGGAATATATCTCAGGGGTGGAAAAAAGCACAGTAGAAATGACATCTGCACCTGTATGTTCATTGCAGCACTGTTCACAATAGCCAGAATCTGGTAACAACCCAAATGTCTGAGAACAGATGACTGGTTAAAGAAACTTTGGTACATTTACACAATTGAATACTATGCAGCTGTTATGAAAGATGAAGTCATAAAATTTTTTTTGTAAGTGGATGGACATGGAGAGTATCATGCTAAGTGAAATGGGTCAGAAAGATAGGGACAGAGGTAGAATGACTGCACTCACTTGTGGTATATAAAATAACATAATATAAAATAATATAACACCCAAGGACAGTAGGGACAAGGGTCAGGAAGATTGCTCCATGGTTGGAAGTCTATCTCATGAGCTGGGGGAGAAAGCAGCTGTAATAGAGAAGGGATCACTAAGTCAATGCTGGTTGGAGGGATTGCTAGGTATGGGAGATATGTGCTGAAAGCAGAAAAAGGACCAAACAGAGAGTCTCTCAGTATTTGTATTAAAAACCATAATGCTCCAGTTCTTTTGGATGTGGGCCAGTCTCTGTGGTGTGAAATGATATCTCATTGTTGTTTTGATTTGAATCTCCCTGATGATTAATGATGTAGAGCATTTTCTCATGTGCCTTTTAGCCATTCGGATTTCTTCTTTGAGAAAGTTTTTGTTCATTTCGTTGCCCCATTTTTTGATGGGGTTGGATGTTTTCTTCTTGTGGAGTTCAACCAGTACTTTGTATATCCTTGATATCAACCCCTTGTCGGATGTGTATTGGGTGAATATCCTTTCCCATTCTGTAGACTGTCTTTGTATTTTGGTCACTGTTTCTTTGGAGGTGCAGAAGCTTCTTAGTTTAAGATAGTCCCATTTGTCTATCTCTGTTTTCACTTGCTTGGCCAGTGGCATGACATCTTTGAAGATACCATTAGCTTCAATGTTATGGAGGGTTTTGCTAACTTTGTCTTCAACGTACCTTATGGATTCCGGTCTGATGTTGAGGTCTTTAATCCATTTTGATCTTACTTTTGTACATGGTGTTAGGCAGAGATCTGAGTCCATTTTTTTTTTTTGCATGTAGCCGTCCAGTTTTGCCAGCACCATTTGTTAAAAAGGCTTTCTTTACTCCACTTCATATTTCTTGCTCCTTTATCAAAGATTAGATGATCATATGTTTGAGGGGAGATGTCAGTATATTCAATCCTGTTCCATAGGTATGCAGCTCTGCCTTTGTTTCAGTACCATCCTGTTTTAATTTTTACTGCTTTGTAGTAGATTTTGAAGT
Organism: Sorex fumeus; assembly: GCF_029834395.1. Classification (NCBI taxonomy): domain Eukaryota; kingdom Metazoa; phylum Chordata; class Mammalia; order Eulipotyphla; family Soricidae; genus Sorex; species Sorex fumeus. The sequence goes on along the minus strand of NW_026606094.1, from coordinate 78,156,188 downwards.
TAGGGAGGTTGATTCCTCCCATTTTCTTTTTCCCATGAATTGCTCTAGCTATTCGTGGGGGCTTATTGTTCCATATAAATGTCAGGAGTGTTTGCTCCACTTCTTTGAAGAATGTTATGGGTATCGCAATAGGGATCGCATTGAATTTGTACAGTGCTTTGGGAAGTATTGCCATTCTGACAATGTTAATTCTCCCGATCCATGAGTGTTGGCATGGATGTGGCAAGAAAGGGACCCTCCTTCATTGCTGGTGGGAATGCCGACTGGTTCGGCCCTTTTGGAAAACAGTATGGACGATTCTCAAAAAAACTAGAAATTGAGCTCCCATTTGACCCAGCAATACCACTCTTGGGAATATACCCCAGAGAAGCAAAAAACTATAGTCGAAGGGACATCTGCACTTGTTTGTTCATTGCAGTACTGTTTACAATAGCTAGAATATGGAAAAAACCTGAGTGCCCGAGAACAGATGACTGGTTAAAGAAACTTTGGTACATCTACACAATGGAGTACTATGTATCTGTTAGAAAAAATGAAGTCATGAAATTTACATAGAAGTGGTACTACATGGAAAATATCATGCTAAGCGAAATGAGCCAGAAAGAGAGGAACAGACATAGAAAGATTGCATTCATCTGAGGAACATAAAGTAACAAAATAGGAGACTAACACCCGAGAACAGCTGTGATAAATACCAGGAGGATTACTCCATGCCTTTGAGGCCAGCTTCACACTCTAGGAGTAAAGGCAGCTCAGATAGAGAGGAGCACCAAATAAAGGTTTTTGGGAAGATTCGCCCAGGATGGGAGATGCATGCTGAAAGTAGACTATAGACCAAACATGATTGCCACCCAATGCCTCTTTTGCAAACCACAGCACCCAAAAGGAGAGAGAGAACAAAAGGGAGTGCCCTGCCACAGAGGCAGGGTGGGATGGGGGGTTGGGGGGTGGAAGTGATACTGGGATTGGTGGGGATGGAGAATGGGCACTGGTGGTGGGATGGGTACTCGATCATTGTATAATTGAAACCCAAGCACAAAAATTTGTAAGTCTACAACTGTACCTCATGGTGTTTCACTAATAAAAATTTAATAAATAAAAATAAATTAAATCTAAAAAAAAGAATAACTGATGTATAAATAAAACAAAACAAACAAAAAACCCCCATAATGCCCCAAAGTAGAAAGAGAGTAAGAGGGAAATTGCCATACAGGCAGGGGGAGGAGTGGGGTGGTGGGGTGGATACTGGGGACATTGGTGGTAGAAAATGCACACTGGTGAAGGAATGGGTGTTCTATCATTGTGTGACTGAAACTCAAACATGGAAGCTTTGTAACTGTATCCCATGGTGATTCAATTAAAAATAAGTAAATAAATAGAGTTATTGTATAATGTAAATAAAATATCTTTGGCTCTTCATTTGAGAATGTTTGGACATTGCCCTTTTGCACACTTCCAAAGTTCATCTGCAGAGTTGGGATGAATCCGCCACGTTGTCCCTACAGCGCTGCCTCTGATGCAACGGGAACTGGGTGATGCTGAAATGGTTGGTCATTTGGGACAGAAGTCAGGCAGTGATTGCTGCAATTTTGCCAAAGGTGAACATTGAGCCTGAGGATATGTTGATTAAATCCATGAATTGAAACAAATAATTGTTACCTCCTTCGAGGCATTTACCTATCACTTCTTCTCCTGAAACATGAGCTTCTGTCTGTCCTTGGTAGGTCTAAGAGTGGATTTGTGAGATTCACAAAGAGCTCCCTCCTGGAAAGCAGGAATGGTCAGAAGGAGGTAGTGGGGCTGAGAGGAAGAGTCCCTTTTCTGTTGCTGTTTCTGAGATTACTCCTGGCTCTGTGCCCAGGGATCACTGCAGGTAATGCTCAGGGGACCTTATGGGATGCCGAGGATCAAACTGCATTGGCTGTTTGCAAGGCCTATGTGCTGTAGAAAGCTGTAGAAAGCTCTTTTCTGAACTCTCTTCCTTGCCTTTCTTATAAGATGGAACTTTTGGAGCCACTACAACCATTCTGCAACCACTAGCGATCACAGTCTGTTGAAGACACAGTCTGGGTTTTTGATGATGTGACTGAATCAATAAGCAGCAAAGCAACCTGAGACTATTATTACATGGTGTTAGTCCCTGTGATTGGTGATAGAGTCAGCTGGTACCTATCATTTACAACCAAAGACGTTCCCAACACCCGAAACTGTTCAACAGCAGCCAATAGGATACCCAACTGAACAAAAGCAGAGGGAGGAAAAAGGTGTTTTTTTCACCAAGCAGGAAGTTCTGAAATCAGGGGTCCCATGGTTGGGTTGGTGGCTGGAGAGCATCAGCACTCTGGGCTAACCTATTTGAGTTCCCTGACCTTTTCCTTGGGGACGCACTATTACTGCCACACTTCCTTGCATCATTCCACAGACAGAGAGAAGGAGGCAAGCATCTCTTGATTAGCCCTCACTTTTAGTCAGGAGAAAAATAATTTCCCCGTATGCTCCTAATAAGCTATTCATTGTCTCACTGACCAAAAATGAACCATGTACCAAAATAGTCTGGGAGAATAGCTGCTTGGCATTTTAAGTCTGTCATGGGAACTGGGTTCTTCCAGAGAATTATCCTTGGGTCAGCAGACAACAGTTACTACCACCAAATTATTACTCACATCGTGAATTATCAAGTCAGTCTTCCCCTGCAGGGGCCTCTCAACCACTCCATCCCTAACTGTCCTCAGACCACCCAAAGGAGACTGACCCAGCTACCATGCTCCAGAGGAGAGTGCTAGAGCCGATGAGATCAGTTCTGGTAGTCATTCTCTCTGACTCAGGGTCCAAGTCCCTCATAGTAATGCCTTTCAGCCTCTGCTGAGTGCCCTCCCTCCCCGACCATGTCTCTCAGAAAGCCTGTCTGTGGAGGATTCAGTGATTTCTTTAGGGAAGACTGTAATGCACCCTCAGCTCCACGCCAAACCGTGGTACTCTCTCTCTCTCTCTAGTCTCAGTTACCAGGGTCTGTTTCTTCTACTCATACAGACCCAGCTAGTTGGGACCCAGAATCACCTCTCCCTCCCCCCACTCCCAGGTGAGCGATACGTTTCACCACTGAAACTGAGGTTGCCATAGGAGGTCACTTCCCTTGACCTTAAGAGTCTCCAAATACTCTTTTCAGAGGCTATTCTCATGCCTCCAAGACTATAATAGTCGCTGAGTGATGTGACCTGTAAACCTTTCTGTTCAATGAAACAAAATCATGAAAATATGTTACCCTCTAGCAGAGACTCCATTCTGATACGATTCCTACATAAGCACATATGGTTTCCCAGTTTAATTTTGGCCAAGGTTCCCATTCTCTCTCTCTCTCTCTCTCTCTCTCTCTCTCTCTCTCTCTCTCTCTCTCTCTCTCTTGTTTTCCCTGTACCTGCTCTGTCAAGTAGATATCTTGGTAGATTTCTACCCAAATCTTTGGTCATTCTCCTTCTGTCCTGCCATGAAATCCAGAGCAGCCTTCCAATCAATTCAAAACTGACCTGATAAAAAGTGAGCCTTGCCTCTTTATGTGTCTGGCACCAAAAAAAAGGTGAGAAGGCCCTGAGTAAGCTCCTACACCCCAGCTGGGACATTTGGAAGCTTGTATTTGTTTTCTAAAACTGTTGCCTGAAAGCCGTTTTCATTGACAGAAGGGAGCAATTTGACATCATGTATAATCCTGGATTACTGACTTGGTTAATATTTCATGATATCTATTAGTCATTCACATTTATAGCAACATGGGTCATGAAAAATTAAAGCTTTAATTGCTTTGGGTTGCCTTAATTTTTTTAATGATTGGGAGCTGTCCTCTTTGTTGAACTGTCTTCCAAATCTTAAGCTCAGTTACTCAAAAGAATCTGGGAATTTGGAGTTATAATTTTACCATAGACTGATATATAGTCAGACAAGGCAGTGTATAAATAATGAACATCATTTCTCAGCTCAGCAGTGAGGTTCTGAAATCAAGGAAGAGTGAGCCAACATATTTTTCATTCTCAGCAAAGACAACTTTCTGCCAGGAAATGAAAACTGAATCTATAACTGCAGAAGTTCAGGTGTGAGGATGGCCCAGCACTAGAGATCATGATGAAATGATTCATGGAAAGCCTGTCTCGGTGCTTGGCTTCTGGGACAGTTTGGGTTCTTGAACACTAATTGGGCATTTCAGATAGGTTTGGGCCATAGGTATCAAAAGTGTAAGGCATGAAGTACCCAGAACAGCAGCCAGCTGGACTGGCCCTGGCCTGGGAAATTAGCCTTGGGAGTTGTGCTGCTTTGACCAAATGTTCATGACCCACTCAATGTTGCTACTGTCCTAAGAAATAAACATTTGGTCTTTGTCTTTCTATACTTCTCTTTTCCTTAATTAAATTTAAATTTAATTTCATTTTAGTGACTATGATACTGTTATAGTTCAGTGATACGGTATCATATATCTAATGTTCCACAACCATACCTTACCAGTGTATGTTTTCCTCCATCATTGTCTCAGAATGCCCCACCCCTGCACACTCCCACCTCCCTGACATGGTAAACTCAGTTCTTATACCAGTTTACCAATTCTGTTGCTTTGGGCCATTTGTTGTTCCTTTATTTCTTTTTTTTAATCCCTCATATGAGAGCTTATTCTGTATCTGTTCCTCTCCATCAGGCTGACTTCACTCAGCCTGATACTCCCTACCTAGTTCCACCCAAGGAGAGGTAAATTGCATGACTTTGTCTAATACCTCAGGAGCATCCATTGTGTCTATGCATCATATCTTCCTTATGAGTCTTTGTTCCTCTCTGGATTGCTCATCTTTATTTGAAATGTGTGTTAAGAAGATGAAGTATAGCTTATATTTTAATTGGTCGGTCCTCCCGTTGTTCATCGATTTGCTCGAGCGGGCCCAGTAACGTCTCCATCATGAGACTTTGTTGTTACTGTATTTGGCATATGGAACACATCACGGGTAGCTTGCCAGGCTCTGCTGTGTGGGCGAGATACTCTCGGTAGCTTGCTTGGCCCTCTGAGAGGGGCGGAGGAATCGAACTCGGGTCGGCCATGTTGGCTGCTTGTAAGGCAAACGCCCTACCGCTATCTTGGCTTTCTCTTGTTGGGCATGAAATTGGCTAGTAATGGAATTTGCAGAGTGGAACCTTAGTTTTTATTGTCTAAAGACATTGGGGAGTTGGGGGGGAGGGGTGTAAGGAGATTGGTTGTTTGTGTTGAGGGAAGAGGCAGTCCATTTGGATCTATGGAAAAACCTGGGAAATCATTGTTTTATCTCACTTTCATTTAAACCATGGAAATCACTTTATTGAAAATTAGACAGTTTGGCAGCTGGAAAGACAGTATAGTGGGCAAAGCACTTACCTTGCTTGTGATCAACCCCAGTTCTGTGTATGGTTCCCTGAATACCATCAAGATTTATCTCTGAGCACAGAGCCAGAAGTAAACCCTGAGTACCGCAGGATGTGACCCAAAGAGCAGAAAAAGAAAAGTGAAAAAATTTTTATTTCTAAATGAAGCAAAGCTTAATCAAACCAAATTTACAACAATTCACCCTTTCAGCTATACTATTTGCCAGACATCTGAGTTGTTCCAGGTTTATAACACTGCTCATCTAAAACTCTAAGTTTTCTATAAGGTGGCACAATATAGGTAGACCAACTAAAACAGTGTCGGGAGTGAAGATAGATGGTCGTCAACTACACCACCTCCGCTTTGCTGATGACATTGTTTTAATAACACCAAACATCAGCCAAGCGGCACAAATGCTGGCCGACTTTGACCGTGAGTGTGGAAAGGTAGGACTACAGCTGAATCTTACGAAGACAATGTTTATGAGAAACAGCCTCATTCCTGATGCCCCATTCGCTCTCAACAGAACGACCATCTCCGAATGCAACAGCTATGTGTACCTAGGTCGAGAAATCACCATGACAAATGACCTGGCACCCGAGCTTCACAGGAGGAAGAGAGCAGCTTGGAACGCCTTCAAGAGCGTCGAAGAAATAGCTAAGAGGACGAAGAACCTCCAGTTCCCGGCACATCTCTTTGATTCCACTGTTCTTCCTGCATTAACATATGCCTCAGAGACCTGGACCCTATGCAAACAGGATGAGAACACTATTCAGGTCTCCCAAAGAAGAATTGAAAGAGCTATGCTTGGAATATCACGTTCCACTCAAATGAGAGAAAGAATCTAGAGTTCTGACATCTGTCGACGATCAAGAATCAGGAACACTGTCTCGTTTGCCAAGGTGTCAAAAAATCAGATGGGCTGGTCACGTAATGAGATTTAAAGATGACCGCTGGACTAGAGCTGTTACCGACTGGATTCCACGGGATGTCAAAAGACCGCATGGCCGCCCACCTACCAGATGGTCAGACTTCTTCATCAAGATCATGAACTTGATGCTTTGAGGCTTTTTTGATGGTTTGAGGCTTTTCATATTCCTAGAGCGAACAGACACATTGGGCTACACTAGCACGCGACATGGGGAAAATGGAGATGTTACTGGCACCCGCTCGAGCAAATCAAAGATTAACGGGAAGTTAAGTGATTAAGTGATAAGTGAACTAAAACAGATATTTTTGTTTCAGAATTAATGCTTTTAGGTTTCATGAGATTTTTACAAATGTACTTAAACTTTAACTGTAATATTAATCCTCAGAAATTCACAAAACTCAAATATCTAGACCATACCTACCACAGGCAGCTTATTTCAGCATAGAAACATACGAATTATTTCTTGAATGTATAGTGAGCACTTAACAAAAAGGTGAAAGCATACCTTTGGAAAGTAGCACTTTAGTTCCTCTGGTTACTTTCAATTATTTCTTTCCCTGAACTCCTGAACCTTCAAGGAGTTCAGGGAAAGAAAAGGGCAGAAACTTGCGAGATCTATGATGAAATGAACATGGAAAAGCCATTCACTGCAAAAAATAAATGAGTATTTAGAAAACACAATTTGGATTTTTAAAGAATTGAATTTTTTAAATTTTCACATGAAGCTCTTGGATACTTATTTTGCATATACATATATATGTACATACATACATGTTGCAGAAATGATGAGATAGAGCTCCCAAAAGACAAGAGATCTCATGAATTTGAATAACATGTTCATATCTTTTACTGCAACTCTTTTGTCTGCAAGTAAACCACTGTCTTACACAATCACTGAGTCTTACTTGCTAGGATGGCCTAGAAGTTAGCAAGAAAAAGGAAGACGCTCAAAGATAATCTTTGCAAAAGGAAGCCAAGACAGCTGCACCTGCCATGCATGCAGAGTTCCCATGGACGCAGATTCTGGGAGGTGGAGGGGGTGTGTGGCCTATAGACAAGAAGCATGAATAGCCGCCTCCTGCTGACTCAGCCATGGATGCAAACAGACTCACTGCTTTAGTAGAACATGCCTAACACAAACAGTTCCAAACAACCGCCATGAAAAGCAACCATAGCTATTTCAACACATCCTCAAAACCACAGTGCATTGATACGCCCCACTTCCCTCTCCATCTCCTTTCACCATATCCTCACAGTAGTCACATGATGCTGGATTGACAGGAAGACAAAAGGAAAGAATTTTGACTCTTCCAGGGCTCTTTCCAATCCTGACAGCATCCCAGGACAATTCCATTGCTTAAAAGAGACAAGAAACTGGCAAGAGTAACTCTATCTTTACTAATATTTAAGGATTTTAAGGTAAAAAACTAATACAGCCCAAGTACTACGTACCGATGATGAAATTGAACCATAACAACTAATCAGTTTATAAACGTGTATCATCTGACTTCCCGCCCCCCCAAATCAAGAAAAATTATTTTACTACTTGAATTTGAGAATTTTCTTATTCTTTAAGTTTCTAACTTATGAAAAAGTGATGGTGGTTCCACAGCAATACTGAACTTACACAAGCCCTTTCCATTCATTTCCTTCCGAATCTGTGACATCAGGTTGCTCACTTGGAGCATCATGAAGTTTCATAGAAACAGGTCTATTTTATTTACAAACCAGATGATTACAGGATCTTAAAAAGTGCAAAATAGGGGCTGGAGGGATAGCACAGCGGGTAGGGAGTTTGCCTTGCACGTGGCCGACCTGGGCTCTATTCCCAGCATTCCATGCACCTGCCATGCATGCAGTGTTCCCATGGACGCAGATTCTGGGCACCACCAGGAGTAATTCCTGAGTGCATAAGCCAGGAGTAACCCCTGTGCATCGCCGGGTATGACCCAAAGAAAAGCAGATAAATAAATAAATAAATAAGTAAACACAAAACATAAAAGGAAACTTGCTCTACACAAAATTCTGATGGATGTGCTCTCCATGGCTTCCAATCAGTAAAGCTCAAAAGACAAAAAAAAAAAAAAGATCTCTACGAAGGACTGAAGAACAGCTTGAGCTGATGAGGACCAGGACATGTCTGCTGAGCACCCAACCTCGTCATGCCAGTAAACCAGCAGGCCGAAGGCCTTGGGACTGGGCTCAGAATGTGCCACTATTAGGATGGCGTGCTTAGCCCACCCGAGGCCAGATAGAACTCAGCGAGCAGCTCTGGAAATTGTGGAGCAAAATCAGGCTCAAGTCAGCTGCTGAACTGAGACTTGGAACCCTATAAACTGTCCCCAGCAGGTGGGCCTTTCAGGATTGGGGCCCTTGGTGTCAGTTTGCTGCATTGATTTTCTCTCAGCTCTGGAGGATGAAGGTTCGACATCAAGGTGTAGACAGGGTTATTTTCCTGTATCTGATCTCTTTATGCTCTCTCATGATCATCCCTTGGTGGGTGTCTGTGATCTCCACTGAAGGGGGGTCTGCCTGTATGTTCTCATAATCACTCCATTTCCTCTCCAAAGGCTTATTCTCCAATGCAATTAGGACTTCAACTATAAATTATGGGATGGAGAGAGTTTCAGTCCATAATGTAGGGGTAATAAGTTCCCAACTCTCTACCTCTTTCCACGATCTTTTCTTTAATATTCATTTTCTAAAGTCAAGCGCATCATATTTTAAATTCAAATAACATTTAGCAGCCTTTCCTCTCCTCTTCCCTGGGATGTTATGTTCTCCACTCGTTTTCTACTTTAAAAGAGAGCTGAACTCTCAATACTCTTCTTGTATATTTGGACCCTCCTTCATTCTCCTACAAAATCACAGCACAATTTAAAATACTAAGCAATATGGAGTATTTTTACCATTATTCACTTGCTTTACCGTGTTCAGTTTGTATTCTACCTTATTAACACTCAAGTTTGAGATTTGGTCTCACCTTTCTGTGAGGAGACTGTTGTATTAAGTTATCCTTGCCCTCTGCTTCTCTTTGTGTTTAATCAATCACTGAGTATGAGTGGCTCTGCTCCGTTCCCCTGTGTTTACGAAACTAGACTCCTGTGTTCTTTTAAAAAATACACTTAACTTAGAGTCATGTTAGATTTACAGAAAATTCCAAGATCAATACAGATAACACCACACTCAATTCCCACTATTATTAACACCCAGCATCTCGTATCATGGAATATTTGTTACAATTACTGTGTGCTAGTAGTGGTACATTATTATAAACAAAAGTCCATAAATTGTTCTTATATTCTTAGCCTTTACCTAAAAGAGTGTTTCTCAACCTTTTCTTGACCTCGGTACCCATTCCCCCTTGCTTCCTTCCTGGCTTGGTCCCCTTGGAATATCCTAGAGGCCATATGCTCCCAGCTGAGAAATGCTGGATATTCAGATACTGTGTATCATGGTCACCATGTATTTTAACTCCTCCATGAGGGTTGAGGAAGTAAATTCAGAGGCAGTCTAGGGATGTATAACTTCCTTGTTAGGAACTTCAGAGCTAGAGAGAGAAAGGGTGCTATGGGGAAAACTTGTCTTCATAATGTACTTATGAGTCACAGGAGAAAAAGAGGGGAGTTTAGAATAATATTCAGATTAGAGAAAAGGAAAGGGAGTTACCAGGTGGAAGAACCCCTGCTGGCCATAAACTGTGGACAAGTAGTTCTCTTGGCCCTTGATATCACCTTGGTGTGGTTCTGTTGGAGAACTGGCTGGACTGCTGATACCTGACCCCATGCAGAGTTGCTCCCATAAATTCAAAGCTCTTTATTTCACTGCCGTTGCTAAGTTGGGTTCAATTCATGCTGGACAGGGCTCCTGCTGGTGGCTCAGTTCTGCCACCTGGCTATGTGGGATCCCACACCAGCTGCCAGGAATGGTGAGAGCCAGCAGGAGGATGTACAGCCCTGGAGAGGGAGGCGGGTTGGGTTCCGTCCTGTAGTACCAGGATGGTTAGCGTGCGGGGGAGAATCAAGATGGCATGAATATGCTACCTCAAGGAAACTTGGCTTTGGAGAGGAGGGGGCAGAGGGGGCGAGAGGAAGCATCTCCAGGATCCAGCAGGATGTCATTTTAGATGCAGGAAGAATTTATGGGCTACAGAAAGCCAGGGAGGACCTCCAGAGAAAACAAGACTTCAAGTCAAGACAACATCAAAACAAGACGACAAAAGTGACTAGTTCTTGAAGGATTGGCCTCCATGACACTCACATGGGCCTCCCGAAGATGTCCAGGACTTGCAGTCTTGAAGTCTCTTTTTCTCCTACAAAGAGACTTTTCCTGAGATCCTTCTCCTGGCAGGTAGAGGACTCTCTAAGAAGACCCTGTGAACTTCCGGAGAAACTGCTGGCGTGTGGCAACTCCTGAGCGGCACGGAGGTGACCCAAGTCTCCACAGAACTCCTCTTCCCTTGAGCCTCTTCTCTCTACTCCCTAGCACAAGCTCTGGTCCCAAGAATCAGTAATGAATAAAACTTTCCAAATATCCTGTTTACTCTGAAATTCACAGCCATGCAAATTCTTCATACTTAAGCAAATAGCTTTGTTCATTTTCTCCTACAAATATTTCTAATGTCGGTTTGTTTGCTGGGCCTGCCAGTCTTTCTGCAATTGACACCCTGCGACCCCAGGCTCTGCCGTGTTTGTGTGACACCCACTGCAGTGCACAACCTCAATATGGAGGACACAGGCAGAATCCCCCAGGTGAACGCTGGACCCAAGGTGACCTCCACTCCATCCCCACAGCACTGACTCTCCCTACCATGTCTCTGGGTCTGCTCCTCTTCTTCTTTCTTGACCAGTCACAAATAGTCCAAGACAACAAACTTTTTAAAGTTTTTATGTAAACATTTTTTCTGCTCAAAAGAAAAATGTCAATATTCTCCTCCCCATTTAAAAATTAATAATAGGTTATTTATAAATCATTTAAAATAAGAATACTGGTAACAGTTTGCTGTGTATCTTGTCAGACTTTTAAAAAGCAGGCATTCTTTTTAGTGAGAACTGTGTTCATATTCTGCTTCCTGACTTGTTTCATTGAATGGAAAATATTTCTTAGAAGTTCACACCAAGGGCCACTCACCTGCAGCAAAGAAAAAGGTCACTCACAGACAACTTAAAGCAGGCGCTCACATCCTGGTGTGAGCTTAGTGGCATATGTTTTGAGGCTTTTTGTTTGTTGTTTTGCTTTTTGTTTTATTTTAGGGTCAGACTTGGTGGTGTTCAGGACTAACTCCTGGCTTTGTGCTCAGTGATCGCTCCTGGAGGGCCTCAGGGACTCTATGTGGTGCTGGGGATCGAATACATATCAACCGTGTGCAAGGCAAGTGCCCTACCTGCTGGACTGTCACTCCAGCCCTGCATGTTTTAGTTCATTGAGGGCATTTCTTGGGGGTCTTAGATGCATCCAGGAAATGTCATGGGATGGACCATCTGAAATGAGGGTGGTGGGGCTGTGTAGTGCATGGAAGTATCAGAAGGAAAGGAGAACTCAGGGGGCTGCTCATCTTCCCGCAGCCATGGGCGTGTCTGTGGGACTGCAGGAGCACACGAGAGTGGTGCTTTATGCTCAGAACCCAGGAGTGAGGGCAGGGAGGCAGGGAGCACTGGAAGAGGAGGAGCAGATGTGCGGAGGGGATATCATCAGTACTGAGGGGCAGGGGGTGTGGGAAAGAGCCACTGGAGAAAGACACAGAGAGAAATGGGGCAAGTGCAGAGACACAAGACTTGATGTCTTTCTGGGCTGTGTTAAGCCCCCGCACCCTACTAGCTATTTGAGTTATCGATTGCCCATTGGTGACCATTTGTTATGATTCCTGAACCCTACATTTCCTTAGCTGAAAGCAGGCATCTACAAATGTTTTTCTGCAACTTCCACATGTAGTAAACATGCTGGGCTTTGTGTGCCATGGAATCCTATTCAACTCTGCTAGCATGGCATCTAACAGCCACATTCAACAGTGAAAATGGGTATGTTACAATGAAACCCTTTTTTACAAAACTCAGCTGTGGGCTAGATTTGGTCAGAATGTGAAAATTTGCTGACCCCTGGCCTCTAGGAGAAAGCTTTCCTTTTTTTCTGTTGAGACCATTCTAGTGGCAGAGAAAGGTAGGTTTATATCCTACGGGTCTTAGGGGGGTGCTTATAGAAGTTTATTACAAGCATGAAATGACTTTGGACCTTCACATATATTTACACATTTGGATAAAATGTTCACTGTCACTGCCATCCCACTGTTCATCAATTTACTCAAGTGGGTGCCAGTAATGCGTCCATTCGTCCCAGTCCTGAGATTTTAGCAGTATCTCCTTACTCGTCTTTCCCAACGCTGCTGTATTGGAGGCTCTTTGAGAGTCAGGGGAATGAGACCCATTGTTGTTACTGTTTTTGACATATCGAATAAGCCACAGGAGCTTGCCAGGCTCTGCCATAGATAAAGTGTTACTGTTTTTAATATCTCTGATGCAGCTGATTGGGGGAATAGACAGCCTAAAAGAAACTGGGGAGCTCAAGAAAACTTTCTGTCCAGATCTTTCTTTTTTTTTTTTGCTCTTTTTGGGGTCATACCCGGCGATGCACAGGGGTTACTCCTGGCTCATGCACTCAAGAATTACTCTTGGCGGTGCTCAGGGGACCATATGGGATGCTGGGAATCGAACCCGGATTGGCCACATGCAAGGCAAATGCCCTCTGCGCTGTGCTATCACTCCAGCCCCAAGTCCAGACCTTTCTTAAGTGTAGACCTTTCTTAAGCCTAGGTAACTAGTCAGAGATCTCCTTCCCATTGAGTCAGGAATCTGAGGTCAGAGGAGATGTATTTGGAACTCAATCACTGCCTCTGATCCAGCCTCATATTTTCCGTTGGGTTACTGAAAAACAGCACCACTACGTGGCTTGATCAAACTCACAACAGAGCACACATCTTCAGGACCCCAGCTGTCTTGAGGACAATGCAGCAATGATGGCAGGTGGAAATGAGTACATTCACAGCGGGTATATTTGGTATTCTTCAGAGAGGAAGAAACTAGAGAAAACAGGATCCAGCTAGAAGGTGAAGACAGCTTTTGGCATCTCATTGCGCCGAGAATTGAAGTCAGATGGACTCGGTAGGTTTAGGCCGGCTCTGTCAGAACTAAGTCTCTCTGCTTCTCAGGAGGGTCACCTGAGCTCTGAGGAATTAGCCTTTCTATTTTCAAATCACGAAAACTTACATCTTCTCTGAAAGAAAGACTATCACTAGCAGTCAGCTTTGCTGAAAGAAATGGATCATAATGATTCACTCTGAAGACAAACCTACCTTCAAGTACCCAGTAATAAACTCATGTCTATCTGCATCACTCTCAAAGACAAGTGCATGAGCATCTCGTTAGCACAGCAGAAGAAAGATCAAAGCATCTAGCCTAGCAGATTCATTCTCAAAGGTAGGTCTGTCAAAGCTCAGAGATGCCTTCTCACCATTTGCAATCCCTGGAAACACAGGAAATGAGGACAAAGTGAAATAAAGTCTGATGATGCCTTGGGGAAAAACTTAAAGACCCTCCCCAGAACCCCTTGCCAGTTCCCCTCTCCCTTGGGCAGACTCAACTCTCCAGGGCAAAACTTCATTCTCTTTGGCTGAGGAACCAGTGGGAAGAGATGCAGGGGGTGGGGTGAGGTGGGGGGGGCTCCTCTGACACCAAGAGAGTCTCCGCAGAGTAATTTGAGAGATGACTAGGAATAAATGACTCCAGCTGTCTTCCTCAGAGGGGAGGGCAGACCAGATTTCAGGCCAGTTTTCTTGGAAGTAGCCCAGATCCTTTTGTGCCCAGTCTGTGCCCAGCCTTGCTGGAGGGAGCATTAGAGCTGAGAGTGCAATAGCCACAGAGCAAGCTGGGCAGGCTGTGCTGGGGGCATTAAGCACAGCTTTGAAAACTGTCACCAAAAAAAACTGCCTGGAAAAGGGTGCCCAGTGCAAGCACATGCCTGGGATTAAATCTAAACACTCCTCACATCTGAATTCTGTGGGGTTACTTTGTAACTCATTAAAATCCTGGCATACAGTGTTGGCAGGGTGGTGGTGAGAAAGGACGCCTCATCCACTGTTGGTGGGAATGTCCTCGGGTTCAGCCTCTGTGGAAAGCAACATGGAGGTCTCTCCAAAAATTAGGAATAGAACTACTATTCAAGACACCACTACCTCTTTTTGGCATCTATGACCCAAATACAAAAACATTAATTTGAAAAGATATATGCACGTATATGTTCATCGCTGTACTTAGTATAATAGCCAGGATATGGAAACAATTCAAATGTACAGCAACAGATAAACGAACCAAAAAGTTGTAGTTTATATATAAAATGGAATACTATGCAGCTCTAAGAGAGAAGAAAATCATTCAATTTGCAGCAACATAGATGGAACTAGAGGACATCATGCCTAGTGATATCAGTCAGAAGGAAAAGGATAGATACAGAATGATCTCTCTCATATGTGGGACTTAAGATACACAGCAAGGTGGCAACAAAGGGCCAAAGACAACACAGCAGGAGCACTGAGCCACACAATTGAGTTTGCTGTGGGAGGGTGGAGGTGGGGGTATTGTGGTCCTTGGGAGAGGCAGGTGAGTACACTGGTCATTGGTGTGGTCATATGTGCAGGAGAATCCATTATTAATAGTATTGTAAACCACAGAATCTCAATCAATTAATTTTTTTAAAAAAATCAAATCCTGGCATAGACATGGTCAGTGTGGCAAGTGAAGGTAGCAATGGGCTATATCATTGCTGGAAGCCTGGCAGCTATCCCTGCCTACAATCTCTGTCAAGCAACCAATGAGTGGCATTTGAGACAGAGAGAGGGAAGGACCATTTTCTGGAAACCCAAGGACTAAGGGGAAACCAGATAAGAAGAGGGTAGTTGACCTGCCTGGGTAACACAATTAAACCAGGATCCCCCACTGAAGTGCCACTGTTTTCCTGTTGACAGGGAGATGGCCAATAAAACAATCAATACACCGTCAAGAATGAAGGTAGTTCAGTATCAAAACACTAATAGAGAATTTCATAATTATCAGTAGCCGTATCCCCAAGTAAAAGCTAAGTGAAAGCATGTAAGGAATCTTTAGTTTTATAACAGATACATACTGTATTTTGCAACAGAAGCCATGAAAAAATTCAATAAAAGTATCCCAGGTTGGCTATTGGCAATTTAGTGTGTGCATGCATACACACACACACACACACACATACACTCTCTCTCTCTCTCTCTCTCTCTCTCTCTCTCTCTCTCTCTCACACACACACACACACACACACACACACACACACACACACTATGCTCTTCCCACTATTGTCCAGGTTAGAGGCTTTGCAACTCTATTTCCCTCAAATCCTTTGTCAGCACGATTTTGATTTAGAATCTACTAATGAGAGACCCCAAGCAACATCAAAGTTAGGGATAATATAAAACTTCTCTGGCAATGTTGGCAGATGTATAAACTTCTGAATTCAGAGATTTTCTATCAAGGTCCAGGAATTTCTCTGGAAATCACCTGTTTTTATGTTACAACTGTGGAGACTATCTGGTGCTTTTTGTAAGTCTTATAAATTTCTGTTTCTCTAAAACTGATTGCAAACTTAAGAGTTAGCAAGAGTTTTGCTTCATCATTGCTCCAAATAACAATACTAAAAACAGAGGAAAAAAGACATCCAAATTGGAAAAGATACAAAATTATTCATTTTCAAATGACATAATCTTCCATGTAGAAAATCCTAACGAATTTACATATGTAGACATACACAAACATCCTTGTTAAAATACAAATTTCAAAAAATTTCAGAGTGCAAAATCAAGATCTATAAAACTCAGCTGCATTTCTTTACACTAATAATTGTAAATATAAAAGAAAATTAACTAAATAATTGCACTTATAATAACATCAAAAAGAACAAAATATTTATGAGTAAACATGCCAAAGGATATAAAAGATTTATACACTGAAACTATAAAACATTGCTAAAAATAGAACTACATGGGAACAAGATGGAGAACTAATCTATGGCTATATATGGAAAGCCTAATCTTAAAATGTTTTAATACCCAAAGCAATCTATAAATCCAATGCGGTCTCTACCCTGTAAAAATTCCAGCGATAGTTTTTGTGGGGACAAATTCCTAAAACTCACGTTTACTCTCAAGCACCATGAAGAACTAAAACAATCTTTTAAAACAGAATGAAAAAGAACAAAATTGGAACTTTTTAAATTCTGATTTAAAATCATAACACAAATAATACAGTCTCAAGACAATATAGTAGTACTGGCTTAAAGACAAACAGAATAGAGAGCCCAGAAGTAAATAATTATGTATATACTCAAATGATCTTTTATAAAGATGTCAAAACCACATAACTCTGAAAGAACAATTTCTTTAACAGTGTTGAGAAAACTAGTTATCTACATGCAAATTAATTATAATAAACACTTAACTCACAGCATACACAAAAATTAACTCAAAGTGGATAAAAACTTCAACATAATTGAAATGATTTATGTACATGTAGAAGAAAGCATCAGGGAAAATTTCAAGATATCGGACAAAAGTTTCAAGTCACCTGCTTGATATAGTACCAAAAGCAAGCAAACTTGATAGTACACCAAGCTTAAAATTGTACAACAGTTGAAACCATCAACAGAGTGAAAGATAGCTGTGGAAGAAAATATTTCAAATCATATATGTGAAAGGGGTTAGTAAACAGAATAAGTAAGAAACCCCTATAATCCAGCAACAAAAATCAACTCAACAAAGTCAAAAGATGCAAACAGGCAATTTTACATAGAAAACACAACCCAAAAGCATAGAAAAGCATAGAAAAGAAAAGCACTTAGCATCACTGAGCAGAGAGCAATGAAAATCAGAACTATGAGATATCATCTCACACACGTTGAGCAATAATGGAAAAGGGCATGGAGGTTTGTTAAAATTTACAAAACAGAATTACTGAGGCCAAAGCAACAATACAGTGGGCAAGAGGCTTTTTTTGCATAAGACTGATCTGGGTTCGATCCCCAGAACCCCATATGACCCTCCAAACTTGCCAGGAATGATTCCTGAATATAGAGCCAGGAGTCAGCCCTGAGCACTGTCAAGTGTTTCCCCAAAACAAACAAACAAACAAACAGAATGATCTCAGATAACTGTTTGCTCATCTATTGAAGCATAAGAGATGTGTTTGTAAATAGATAAAGAAGATGTGGCATATACATATATAATGGAGTATTGTGTGGCCTTCAAAACCAACAAATTATGTCATGTGTAAAAGATTGAATCTAATGTGTGTTATGCTAAAGGGAAATAAGCCAATTGCAAAAGGACAAAATGTGATTCCACTAATGTAGTATTTAAATAGTCAGAATACATAAACAGAAAATAGAGGGATGGTGGAGGCAAGAGAGGAGACTCTGTATCTACAGATACAATTTCACTTCTGCAAGATAAAAAAAAACTGTAGACATATGAACCCGTAGACATCTGAATTTGTACAATAATCATGATTGGGATGTTAAAGTTAATTTGATATGTGTTTTATGACAAAATAAATATCAAAAAAAGCACTAACAGAAAGAGAAGCTCATTTAGAATTTTTCTGGTCGTTGAATATTTTCAAGAACCACACTGTCATCTGTAATAGAGAATGCTGTTTTCCTTTTTTTGGGGGGGGTATTTTTTATTTTTGGGGGGTTTATTTTTTTAAAATTTTTATTAGTGAGACACCATGAGGTACAGTTGTAGGCTTAAAAATTTTGTGCTTGGGTTTCAATTATACAATGACCAAATACCCATCCCTCCACCAGTGCCCATTTCCCACCACCACGAATCCCAGTATCCCGAGAATGGTGTTTTCTTTACATAGCCCATGCCCATTCATTTCCTTTTACCCCTGCCCCTGAGGGCTCATGGCTCTCAGCTGTGACTCACTGATGTGTTTTCGGCTTGGGCCGTGGGCTGCAGGAATCTGTGGGTATATCACGAACTTGTTTTCCCTATATTTTTGCCTTCCCTATCCTACCCTTCAAACTTGTATTTTTTAGGAGAAGCAGATTGAAGCATTCTCTGATCATGGGAAAATGCAATTAGACTCAGGACAACTGGTGATATTTGAAATGGTAACAGGGAGCCTTTAGCGCCCTCTTTAGCTCAGAACCTTGGCCTGAGTGACCTGCCTGCTCTTTGTTCCTGTTCAGGGACAGAGCAGACACTAGCGCTAGTCGACCAAAACCATCTCCCTCTCAACCCATTTCTCTCCCCTCTTGAACACACAGATAGATTTCATTTGCCATGAGATATTCCCGAAAGAATATGAGCTTCTGACGGGAAACATGAGCTTCTGGTGGCCAAATGCCTAGAGGGACAGAGGCTAAGGCTCAGGGAGGCTACACAGAAATTCTCCTGCAGAACCACGACAAAATGTGGGTTAACAGGAGAGTGTGTTTGGCATGCAAGGTCCCAAAGATCACCCAGCACATAGTACAACTATGACAAAAGGGAAGGTGGGAGAGAATGAGGGGGATGTGCAAAAAAGAGACTCTAACTTCACAGAATATTGAAATGATACAATTAGTATTGCTATTTCGAGACTGCTGTGTATATAATTTGGGAGAAAGGAGATGAGTCATTATGGAATATTCTAGTTCCACTATCCCATGGGGTGAAGAAAAACCTGAAGAAACTCGAATCGCTAATGCTAAAGAAAGGGGATAAATGTCATCAGAGGCAAGGAAGCGCTCTGAAAATCCTACAGCCTGGAATCTGAATTAGAAGCATCAGTATGAACTGATGAGATATTTTATCTTTAAAATAGACCTGATTTGTATTCTGTCTGCAGAAGGGCCTTGGGCCAATGGTTAGCTCTCGGCAGCATCTGTCCCCGAGTCTTGGTCTTGAAATACCACTTTTCTTTGAGCAAGCTAAGCCATGATCATATCATTACTTTCAAAATTCTGTTGAAATAAATAGTATTTTTATTAAAAACACTAAGCAAGGAAGAGAGGAGTAGGAGGAAAGGGAGGGGAAGGAGGAGGAAGAGGAAAAGGAGGAGGAGGAGGAAGCATCAGGAGAAAGAGAGGAGGAAGAAGGAAGGAGAAAGAGGAAATGGGAAGATTCGGCTGTATTTCTCAGGTCTGGGTTTCCCATGTGCTGGGGGTTCTCCACAGTAGACCCCTTCACCCAGACTGGGCTACTCTCCCTTAGTGGAGCACCACTTCGTCTTAGCCAGAAAGTTGTCTTCAGCTGATTGAAGCCATGTCATCCACTCCCATAGTTTCTCTGAAGGTGGTAAGTGTTGCTTTGGTACAGGGTTTCGAGGGGCAGGCAGGAGGTATGGCAGAGAGCAATCCTGCAGGACACATCCCTGGCCCCCGAGAGGCAGGAGAGGGGCTGAAACTATCTCTTGCTGTGTTTGCCTCTTCCCTCACTGTGCTCCCTCATACACCACAGGATCTGATTGTCAGCAACCAAACTAAGCCAGTTCTTTAATGTCTCTAAAACTTAAAGACTCTCCTCGGTCATGCCTCACAGGGGGCGCTGGAAAGTTACATGGTTACATGCATATACTTTAAAAATGCCATATTAAAATAAAATACTTATTATTGAAAAAAGAGATACTGTTTCCCAGTCAAATAAACTGGAGCTTCTTGGGGGAAATGGCTAATTGCAAGTTCCCAGCACCTGAGAGGGACCCGGAGCACATCAGCACCCCATAGAGGGAGGAGGCTCTTGAGCATTCCTGAGTCCTGTCCCAGGAACTCTGGGCCACTTCACAGCAGTGCTCTGACAATAATGGGCAATTTGAACTTCAGAACAAACAACAATTTAAACAGACTTGATATACCTGACGCATATGTCAAGAATGATGTTTTTATCGTTGGTGGTCACTTGGGCTGGAGAAATGGTGCCATGGGGAGGGTGCTTACCTTGCAACATAGTAGACCCGGGTTCTGACCCCCTCCCACCACCACCACCTATGGCTCTCCCAACTGGCCAGGTGTGATACCTGACACAGAGCCAGGAGTAAGTTTTGAGCACAGCTGAGCACACCGTAACCCCCAAGCAAACAAACAAACAAACATAGGTGGTCACCCTGAGGCCCTGAGATTCAGTATCTTGTGATTCAGTATCTTGAAAAGTGAGTGATCTTCACACTCCTGGTTGTGGCGTCCCCTGTGCGGTCACTTCAGAGAGAGGGAATGAATTTCTCCTTAAAAGCACTTGAACAAGTAAATAAAAATAAATGACAACCACTCCTAATACATATAGAGTGATATAAATCAATGTTACCTTCATAGTGAAATGAAAAGATTAAAAATATAGAATGAGATTGTATGTACAGCCCCTACAGAATTAATAGATCCAGGCAATGGGCATTAACTTCAGCAGTGGCCGCAACATGAAAGTGGCAGAGGTGAGGAAGGAAGGGAGGAGGTAAATAGTGGAGGAGGGGGAAGAGGAAGAATGGGGGAGGTGTGGTAGAGGAGGAGGGAAGAGTAGAGGAGGAGGGGTCGTGGAGGAGGGGAAGAGGAGGAGTAGAGAAGGGGGAGGAAGAGAGGTGGAGGAGGAAGAGAAGAGGTGGAGTGGTAGAAGAGAGGGAGGAGGAGGGGAAGGAGAAGGAGGAGTAGTCAGGGAGGAGGAGGAGGGAAAGAGAAAGGGAGGAGTGGTAGGGAGGAGGGGAGGAGGATAAGTAGAGAGGAAGGAGAGGAAAGAGGGAAGGAAAGAGGGGAGGAGAGTCAGGGAGGAGGGGGAGGGGGAAGAAGGGGAGGAGTGGTAGGGAGGAGGGGAGGAGGATAGGAGTAGAGAGGAAGGAGCGGAAAGAGGGAAGGGAAGAAGAAGGGAGGAGAGTGGGGGGGGAGAGAAGGGGAGGAGTCAGGAGGAGGCAGGGGAGGAGAGGAAGCGAGAGAAATACAGACTCCACACGCCTCCTGTTGAGAGAACACCACCAAGTACACAACGTACACAGCGAGAGTGAGAAACCCGCTCACTTCAGCTGCCAGGAACTGCAGGAACTCGTTCAACTGCGCCCAAGACTGCACCAACACATTCCAGAGGTGTGAGAGGGTGGTTATTCCCTCTCGAGTTTAGAAGGACGATGATGAGGTTAAAATGATAAGTCCATAACGACTGGCACTGCCCCCCGTTCCAGTCAGGTGCTGGAGTGGAGAGAAGGAGTAGCCAGTGGTGAGTGCCAGGCCAGGAGAGGGAGTGTTTGAGGGAAAGATGGGCTATTAGAGGGAAGGGGACAGGCTGGGGGGTGGCAGACAAAGCTCTTCTGGGAAGTGACTAAGGGGTGAAACCTTAAACTCACCACTCATGAGGCTATAAACTACTTCATGTGGCTTCTATGTGTCCTTTTGTTCTTTATTTAGGCAGCGTGATGGACACAGCTACTGATAGGATCCAGTGTGGGCATCTCCTGTGGGCACCCACCCGACCAATGTCCACATCCCTCCGCCAATGCCCCCTGTTCTCTCCCATGTCCACCTACCCCCTCAGCAAACTCATCATTTCCTTTAGGGTCTCTATATGCCTCATCTCCTCACTGCGACTCATCGGGTGTCTTTTGTTTTATACACTTTTTTTTTGCTTTTTGGGTCATACCTGGCAATGCACAGGGGTTACTCCTGGCTCTGCACTCAGGAATTACCCCTGGCGGTGCTCAGGGGACCATATGGGATGCTGGGAATTGAACCCAGGTCGGCCGCATGCAAGGCAAATGCCCTACCCGCTGTGCTATTGCTCCTGGATATATATATATATATTTTTAAAGGAGGGTAGAAGAGAGAGAATTACACACACACACACACACACACACACACACACACACACGGATCCTTCCCTTAATTGCAATGATGTTCTCAGACTCAGGGTTCTTGGATGGTATTTTCAGGGCACATTAGCACTGAGGGCGCTGAGTTGCTCGACTGAACTCTAAAATGGTGGTGATTGGAGTCAGAGAGATGTAAGTGGCTAGAGCATTTGCCTTGCATGCAGTCGACCCAGGTTTAGTCCCCAGCATCCTCTGAGCACCACCAGGAGTAAGTCCTTTGTGCACAGCCAGGAGTAACCCCTGAGCATCGCTGGACGTGGCTCCCCAATCCCCAAAAGGTGGTGGTTTCAAGAATGATGAGTCGGAGGAGAAATGGCAGCTGAGGCTGGTTCTGTTCTTTCTTTGGAGAGAATTTCTCCACCAGGAGTAGCTGGCACTCTGAAACCCCATGCTGGGGTAGAACCCAGGGCCTCACTGATGCGAGGTTTGTGCTCCTCGGCATTGAAATGTCCCCACATGCCAGCCTGCCAGCTGCCTCTTCTATCAGGGGAGGAAATATTATTTCAGAAGAGCAACTCCCAAATAGTGTGGCATTAAGCTGAAAAGGCAGGGAAGTAAAGGTTAGTCAGAAAGTTTTCTGAGAAGAGGAGGCTCTCCTCAGAGAGGGCACTTGGGCCAGTTCCCAGGGGGCTGGCGTGCTGGGGCCAGGTGAAGCACTGACCAGTGCAACTCCCCACGGAGTCTAGCCAGGGCTTTGCTCGTTCCCTGGGAATGCTGAGAATATGGCTGCCCTGCCCAGTCCCATGATTCAGTAGGACTAGGAATAGATCCCAGGATGAGTATTCCTTTGGGGAGAGTGGGGGGATTTGTTGGATCATACCCCAAGAACTCCAGAGCTTATTCCTGACTCTGAGTTCAGAAGTGACCCCTGGCAGTGCTCAGGAGAACTATATGCAGTGCCAGGGATAGAACTGGAGTCTACTGCATGCAAGGTGAGTGCCTTACCCGTATCAGAGTGCTATGCCTCTGATCCCAGGATTTGTAGCTCCTCCCTGCAAAGCTTCTCCCCTCATTCTGATATGTGACCAGGATTGGGAACTTATGGCCAGAAGATGTCATTGGACTTAGGAATGTGGAGGAAAATGGAAACAACTGAGTTGATGCTTTGAATTTTTCCTTCAGGCGCTAAATGTGCTCATTTGTCAATGGGAATAGAAGTGCCCTCTTTGGCTATATATCTGGAACTTACATAATGGAATAAACCAGTGTCATATAAATAGAATTTCTTTCAAATGCCCTCTTCATGGTGTTGGAACAGGCTTGTACCAGTGCAGGGCAAAGAGCCAGCGCAGGGCATGGGTAACTTGGGGCATGCCCAACACACAGGGACTGTAATTAAACCATTTCCTTGGTTTCTAAGAGGGCTATTTTTAGAAAGAAGGGTAATTTTAATCAGGTGGTGTCATATCTGTTTTTTTTGGGGGGGGGGGGGGGGAAGAGGGACTGCTTTTTACCCCTCCTAAACCTGAAGCAAATACCCCCTCCTCCCTGCTTCCCTGGTGAGAGAGGATTAAGATAAGGGCTGTTGTCAATTTCTACGGCCCTCTGTTGCCAGCGGAGCTCTGTTCTCAGCTGCTGTAAGGGTGAAGAATCTGCCCTAAAATAGACAGTGGGCACAGGCTCTGCCTGGATTGGGTTTCACCTCTGTCAATCTGGCAGTCAGTCCTGAGGCCAAATTATCTCATTGAAAAATCTTAAATGATAAAAGGCCTCTGGGGTACAGATTCTTGGCCTTGGAACAGTTATGTGACAAAACCCTCCAGATCTGAAAACTTGAGCAAGAGATGTATCTGAACCACAGCGACTTATCCTGGCAAAATCTGCACTGAACCTTGAGCTGCTCTGGCGGGAAGGAAATACCATGACCACCGAGTGCGGGTGCGAGTGTGCCTGGATTCAAGGAGGGGGTGGAGGGAGGCGCCCAGAGTTCACTTCCAGGTCTTATCCAAGAAGCACTGGGGTCTAACAGGCCAGTGCTGTGGTTTGAAAAGGAAAACGCCAGAGAGTTCAAACGGAGAGGAAGGGGGGTGTGAAGGGGCAAGGAGTAAGGAAGGGAAGTGGAACTCTCTGAGATTGGGCGTGGCTTGTCTCTCTCTGACTTCCGTCCAGGCTTCTCTCTGATTAGTTGTGGGGGGGGGGGGATGGGGGGTGTCTTCTATCTATCTGGACTTTTCTGTGCAGAGTCCTTTGCCTGGGCAGCTCCACCTTGAAGCGCAGCCCTGGGTCTCTTCCTTTATTCTCTCAAACACAGGGGACATGAAGCAGCTGTGCCCAACAAACCTCGCCAATGCCTCAACATTACCCGAGAGAATTGCATGGCTGAGTGGAACTTAAACGCTGGACCACCAAATGCGACTCAGGAGCCCCGAACCCAGCCTCCGCCCTTGCCCTGCTGAGTCCTTCTTCTCTCTTCTCCTCTGAGGCCACATCGTAAGGGCTTCCTCCCTCAGGAGCGATTGCTTCAGATGCTGGCGCGTCCTGTGCCCAGGCTCAAGAAGATGGTACAGGCACTCAAACAGGCGTCAGCTCACCCCCCACTCACCTCTGCCCTAGCTGCTTCTCTTTGTGCTCTTTGGAAATCGTCTGTGGATTCCAGACCCAACAGTCACATCTGGTTTACAAACACAAAGCATCACCGTGCCCTGGCACCCTCTGCCCCTGCTCTGGGGGTCTGAGCAGCTTGCCTTTCTATGCAGGAAACACTGGGGTTTGCTTCTGTGAAGACTTGAGACCAAACTCCTGCAGAGCACAGTTGCCCCCAGACATTGTTAGAAACTGGAGAAACTGGTCTCAAATGTGAGCCTCTCTCTTTAGTGTCCTGTGAGCTGCATGCTGGAAAGATTCGCAGAAATATGTGATCAAAGAAGGAGCTACCTTTGGCTTGGGATTGAGTTTTCCTAGCTGATCCTCAAATGTCATCCATTTCTTGAAGGGCAGTGCCACATTTGGAGCAGTGAAATCCACACAGGAGTTTAAGCATGAAACATGCTCAGAAAAGAAAAGTGACTAAAGGGCTTGTATTTACTTGGTGTAAGTACATGATGCTTCACACAGCAAACATCAGCATTCACTCAACATACTCCTCTCCCTGTAACTTCATCCCTGTCCCACTGGCTTAAGAACCAGGATCCCGCCCTCCCTTTCAAGAATGCAGAAGGCATCTCCTTCCCTCCCTCTTTTCCTTCCTTCCTTCCTTCCTTCCTTCCTTCCTTCCTTCCTCCCTCCCTCCCTCCCTCCCTTCCTCCCTTCCTTCCTTCCTTCCTTCCTTCCCTCCTTCCTTCCTCCCACCTTCCCTCCCTTTCTCTTTCTATTTTGTTTTGGGACCACACCCAGGCATGCTCAGGGGTCAGCATTGTCCAATGTTCCTGAAGTTGGTCAGGAAATCACGAATGAGGGAGGCCGATCCTGTGTATGCCCAGGCAGTTGTCTGTCCAAAACAGAAAAAAATAATAAGAACAATCTATTATGAGAAAAAAAAACATTATCCAAGTGATGTTTTAGAGGAGTATATTAGATACAAAATATTTGGGAAATTTTTGAAGAATAATTTTGCGCAATAAAGACATGATATCTAAATAAATACTAGTTATCGAAATACATCCTGAAAGAGCTTGCTGCTAAATGTATCTTTTCACAATGTAGATGTTTCATAAATAGTAGGGAGATAGCAGTTAATTTAATGATGTGATGAGTTTATTTATAATTGAGATGCTTTAAACTTTAAAAATATTTATTGATTCACGAAGATAGCTCAGAGGAATGGAGTTGTTTCCATAGGGACCCCAGGTTCCATCCCAGCACTCCACAGATAAGGAGGCGGGATCCCCATGTGCCAAACATTTGCCAAGAATTTTTCACATTACTCTCCTTCTGACAGTAAAATCAATGGAGTACAAAATGGTCACGTGATTTGGCCAAAGGCCACCAGGAGTAGAGAGTGAACAAGCTCCGATTCTGAACTCATGGACGATGCAACATCTGGGGCACACGAGATCTCCTGGAGATGCAGTTATGGGATGAAGCTTATGTTGGTATTTGTGGAAGGCTGGCCAACTAAACTTTAATCAGGTCTTTGATGTCCTAGAAAGAAAAACGGTATACAATTCACTGAATTAAGTAGACAAGCTTCCATTCAAGTTCAAACTGCAGGTTCTGCCTGGTTTGGAAGTGAACTGGAAGTTTGGAATGTATCTAGAAGAGAAAGTGCTAGCTCAAGGGTAAAGTGAGGAAACACGGAGCCCTGCCCCTGGGGCTGCAGGATCAACTCAGGGATCCCACAACTGCTTGGGAAGTGGCTGCAGTGCAGAGTTGTGAGCTGGGTCTTATGCAGCTGTCAGCTGTCAGACAGCAGACAGAGCCCGTGGGTGGCCAGCTCCTCTCCCCTCCCCCAGCTCGGGGCCTGTGCGCTGGCTCCCGAGGCCCTGGTGCAAAGCTCAGCCTTCTCGAGATCCCACCCAATAGAGTTAGGAGCTCATTGGCAGCAAACATGGCTTGAAGCCAGCACTTGCGTGATTCTCTGAAGTGTCGACAGAAGCCACAAGAGGGTGGAGGCTCCCATCCCTTTCACTTCAGCCACGTCTGCACTAGACCCCAGCCTTGCCTCCCCTCCCTACTCCTCAGCAGCCCCATCAGCTTCTTCCCAAACTATCCACAGCTTTCTCCAAGAGGAAGCCTGAGGAGTAACATTTTTCTGTTTCACTGCAAAATGAAGGCTGGGAGCTGGGACAAGTGCAAAGGTTTTGGAAGTTTTGCAAATTTGGAGATTTGATTGCTGTTGTATAAAAACTGGGCAAATGAGGGAAACTTTGCAGCCACAAGAAGGCTGAGAAACTTGAGTTCGAGCCACAGTTGATGCAAAATTATTGATCAGGAACTGGTAGCTGTGAACATGTTTCTGCATATCACGCTCTGTCAGACTGCGCTGAGCGCAAGTCTAAAGGGGATAAAGGAGATGAAGGCGGATTTCTTGCTGTGAAAACCAGGGGTGCCAGAATAGCCTCATTGGCGCATAGGGGTGACTGTGCTCCTCTGGCCTATCTGGCCTTCATCTCTGGCCACTTAGTTTCTACTGAGGAATTAGCTCTGAATCAGAAGTCCTTTCAGATAGCCAGTCCTCGCTCTCATTTAAATTCAAAGTACAATAGCGCCACTTGTTAGTTCAGAGCCCAGGGCCCTCAGGGAGTGTCTGTCATTTGGGGTGTCTCTGCAGGTGCTGGCACCCACAGCCCAGCAGCCCTTAGTGCCAGAAATATCCCTCTCCTGCCCACTCCTTGCTTCCCACCCCACCCCTATCTTTTCCATCCAAGTCAATTAAAGGCACTAGAAATTTTTCCTACTGCAACAAAAACAAAGTTGTCTAGTACACAAACTATTTGAAGGGTTTAAAGGTTACTCATGATGTGAAAAATACATGAGACAGGAAATGAGCAGAATGCTACACCATTTTTTTTAGGAAAACATGAGACAACATGTCTGCTGTGGAAAAATTTGCATTTCTCTTTCAGCAGAATAGTTAGAATAACAGCTAATATTGGGTCAGAGATAGAAGTGCAGGGTTTAGATACTTTTCTTGCAGGAGGCCAGCCCTAGTTGGAACCCAGCATCCCTCTCTAAGTGATCCCTGAGCTCAGAGCCAGGAGTAAGTCCTGAGCAACAGCAGGTGTGGCCCCCAAACAAAAACAGTTAATATTTATTAAGCAGTTACAATATTTTCATAAATTATATCACTCAATCCTACAAGATGGGATTGTTAGTATTCCCATTTTACAGCTCAGGAGACTGAGGCTTGGGGACAAGCATGGGCATACCACCAATTTGCTCAGCTCGTCTATTTTAGGGTCATAATTTCCACTCCAGCAAGCTCCCCTCAGTTCATGCTCTTGGGTTTTACTATCCAAACCATGCAATCAGTGACTGGTAGTGGCCCCACCTGTGAAGGAACCCTTACTGGCAGTCTTCTAAGTGATGAGAGCATTTCCCTGCTTAGTCTTCTCTTGAGAAAGTACTTTCTCATTTGTTTCTCATTTACTGTTGACCAGGTTGGAGCAATAGCACAGTGGGTAGGGCGTTTGCCTTGCAAGCGGTCAACATGGCCGACCCAAGTTCGATTCCCCCGCCCCTCTCAGAGAGCCTGGCAAGCTACTGAGTGTATCTCACCCACACTGCTAATCCTGACAAGCTACCTGTGACGTATTTGATATCCCAAACACAGTAACAATTGTCACAATGGAGACGTTACTGGGCCTGCTGAAGTAAATCGATGAACAACAGGAGGACAGTGACAGTGATATTATTGACCACCTTTCATAGCCGGGCCAGGCTCAGACCAGGTCTATCTGGATTTCACTGTCTCTTCCCTGGCTGTCACGCAGTGCTCAAAAATTGCTAAGAATCCAAAAATGAATAAGTGAATCAAATCCCAATCGTTAGCTAAAAGGAAAGCTCAGAAGGCAAGGTATACCAAAATTTCAAAATGAAACCCCTCCTTTACCAGGGAAGAATGCCATAAATATGCCAAGAGCAGGCAACACATTCAGTGCCTGTTTGAAACATGTCCAGAGACTCAGAAATAAGCACACACATTGACTACACGCACGGTAAATGAGTGTAGATTTTACAGTGCGAGATAAATTCTGGAGTTTTCCTCCAGTCATTTTAAAGAGTCTTTGCTCTTTGTTAGTGGTGCTGTCAGAGCCTTGGTAAGAAGTAAGAAGGTAAGAGGAGGAGAGATGCATGAAGCAGTCATTGTTTTTGGTTGCTTGGTTGGTTTTTGGATCACACTCTGCAGTGCTCAGGGATTTCTCCTCAGGGACTATACGTGGTGCTGGGATTGGACCCAGGTCAGCTGTGTGCAAGGCAAGTACCCACCCACCATCCTCTTGCTCTGGCCCTGAAAGTCATTATTCGAACACTTGGGTGTATGCCAGGATTGGTCTGGACTTAGGAAAGCTCATCCTGGCCCCACTGGGGGAGTAGTGAGGGTGATGCAGAAGTGGGGGCACAAGGGGAAGCCACATGACAGCCTGCATGAAGGCACACTGGGGAAGGGAGGGGAGGCTGGGATGCCGAGAGGACTGCAGCTCTGAGCTCTGAACTCCGAGGAGGAGTGGACACCACTGGCAGGTCTGACCATAGGCCTGGACATCTGGTATCAGGGAAGGCTAGAAAAGTGGTCTTTAATCTGCAAGGCCTTTGGAGTGTCCCATGCACCGCTTCCTCGTGCTAAAGGAAACCCTCCACTCCAGAGTTGACACCTTGCGCGGGCCTCCTGGCCTACTCACTCCCCAACACGTCACTGCTCCGAAACACACCTGCTCAAGGCCATCTGCCAAGATGAGGTAACCATGACCTCCCTTTCTCCGCAACAGTCAGCCTCTGCTTGCATCCTGGAAGGCTGACCACCCTCCTGCCTTCTTGTGGGGAGGATTTTCTAGAGTTCTCCACAAAGGGGCCCTCATCCAGCAAGGGCCCCCTCCTTCCAGTCTCCCCTGGAACTCTCACTCTGAGCCTTTGTCCCCGATCCGATCCCTCTGACCCGGGACAGGCTCTCCCCTAGTCTCCCAGATGACTGACGTTTTCTTCCTTTTGTTTCTGGCATCAAAGCCAAGACCTCAGACACACATGGCATGCGTTCACCACTCAGCAACCCTCTGGTCCTCCCCCACATCTTCATGCTTCACTTCTGTGAGGAAAGGATCATCATAAGCAAAGTTGAAAGCAGTAACTGGGCGAAAGTATTTGTGATGTCAAATATGAAGAACTATTGTTCTTAAAGTAACTTGGAAAGAAGTTACTTTAAGAAAGAAGGACTGAAAGCAATATAGAAAAATGAAGGAAGTGGAGCAACAGAGAACTCACACACACAAAGATATGGAGGAGGCCCTGGAACATGGAGGCGGGGGCTAGCAAACTCAGAAAATGTAATCAAAACACTGAGATCTCTTTTCTTTCTGACCAGACTGACAGAAATGAAAAGGCTTGTCAGTGAATTTTCTAGGCAAAACTGTGATGAACTGGGCTCAGAAAACGTTGGCAGAGCTAGCTGGAATATTGCCGTGGACACAAGCTAGGAAAAATCCAACAGAATTACATGTGCAGCTAACCCTTCAACTGCTGCTGGCAATCTACCCGAGAATCTCCAACAACACAAAATACATGTGCCCAGAGTCACTCAAAATAGATTGTCTTCTGTTGCCAAACACTGAAAACCACCTGTATATCCAGACATAGAAGAGGGGCTGAACAAATTAAAGCAGAAGCTCACAATGGGGTCCTAAAAACAATGGGGAGATAGCATTATGAAGAGATTCAGAGTGATTCCTGGGACATAGTTTTGAGCATAAAGCAAGTCTAGAATAAGATAGAGGGAACAAATAAAACATGCATGCATCTGTTTATTTGCACAAACAAAATATAGGAAGAATAAAGCAGACACTAAAAGGGTTAGTTTCTAACAGGTAGGAGATGAACACTGGGGAGTAAAAGGGGCAGAAAATGGGATGGTATGAAGGACTGGATGCCTTAGTAAAAATGAGAGGAAGGAGCAGTGGTTCCTGCAGAAAATTCCCTGCAGATTGTCCCCTGGTTTTCCAGTTAAATTCACCCAGGAAGTGGGATGAACCCAAATAGTAGTGGATTAAACTAACTATATTTCAACGGGCTGTTGTAACCATACTGAAGAGTATGGGGAAGAAAAGAGCTAATTTAAATAAGTTCAGAATTGCGGAGGTGCCGCCAGCAGGTCAATTTGTACCTGTGAGGCGAGTGCATTAGCAGCCTGATGGTGCATCAGACTTCCAGAAACCCCAAAATTGCTGCTGTGCCTTTGGCCAGATCCCAAGAACTTGGGGCAAACTTTACCAAGAAAGTGAACGGCCAAAAGTTAGCTATGTGGGACAAACCACCTTGGGATCAGCTATATAATTGGAGGCATGGCCTCCCTGGTTCCTGATCAAACTGCTTAACAGCCATGATCCCAGGGACTCAGTAACAAATCTCGAAACCCAATGGCTTTTGGCAGAAATGTGTCCGGTCCCTGCAGTAGGTTACCGGTGCTGGGCCAACCCAGGTGGGAATAGGTTTTGTGCCTTGGCCTGTTCCCTCTGGTGGCCCAGTGGCCACCATCCTCCAGAGACCACTGGGCAGTCAGGTTTGGACCCGCAGTGATGAGACACATGGGGCCTCACGGGATGGGGGTGGAGCTGGCCCTTTCCTCCCCGTCCCAACGAGACCCCGAGTTGTCACCCATGAACGGCCTCTCTGGCTCCTGATCAAGCTGCTTAACGGCCATGAACCCAGAGACTCGGAACCCAGCAGGTTTTGGCAGAAATCCCTCCAGATTTAAGTGTTAAAACTTCGGAATTTCATCTCATGGGAAGAGGGACAATACCAGCTTGTCCTTCATGCCCTACCGAGGTCACAAGTTGCCCCCCACGAGCGACTCTCCGGCATGGCCATGGTTCCAGAGGCAAAAGGACTTAATCCAGAGCCTAGCAGCTTGCGACAGAAAAGTGAATGGACCATGTGTTAACCTATGGTGCTATGCCTCCCTAGGAGGGAAAGGGTGTTGCTCCCTTCCACCTCCCTCCCCTCCCCCCGGCAGCAAGGTGGCCACCGCCTCAGAGCTTATTGGAAAGCCAGGTATGAGCTGGCAGTGATGGGACAACTGCAGTCTCATGGGAAGAGGGGCAGTACTGGCTCATAATTCACGCCCTACCGAGGTCCTGAGTTGCCCCCCACGAGTGGCTCTCTGGCACATCCATAACACCAGATGCACAGAAATCAATCTCGTAATTATTCTGGCTCTTTGCAGAAATCCCTCCAGACTTACCTAGTAAAATATCAGAAATCCAATCGCGTGGCCACAAAGTGGCCATATGACATCATATGGTTCTCATAACCAGCTATAGAAATCAAATTATGGGGCTGGAGTGATAGCACAGCGAGTAGGGCGTTTGCCTTGCACGCAGCCAACATGGCCGACCCAGGTTCGATTCCCAGCATCCCATATGGTCCCCTGAGCACCGCCAGGAGTAATTCCTGAGTGCATGAGCCAGGAGTAAATCCTGAGCATTGTCGGGTGTGACCCAAAAAGCAAAAGAAATAAATAAAATAAATAAAAAGGGGGTCTAAGGTTTAAAAAAAAGAAATCAAATTATTTCACAATGCCTTTTCAGCAATTCTGATTGTTTGAGAAATTCTAAACAATAATGGTGCATCTTTTGTTGAAATAATGAATGTAATCAAAGTAGAGAGAGAGGTAAGTAGAAATCAATTAAGTAATTGATTAAGAAATCAATTAAGTAGTTAAGTAATGTGGAAATCTGCCTCACAGACATTGAGAGGGGTGGGAGGGGGGTAAATTGGGGTTCTTGGTGGTGAAATGTGAGTACTGGTGAAGGGAAAGGTGTTTGATCATTGTATGACTGAGACTAAAACCTGAAAGCTTTGTAACATTTCCCACAGTGATCCAATAAATAAATATGAGAAAAAAAAACTTCGGAATTTCAAAACTGCGTGGCCACTACTGCAGCCACATGACATCATATGTTATTCATAACCAGCAATAGAAAACAAATTGTCTACTGATGCCTTTTCAGCAGATCTGAGTGTTGGGGTAAAATCCCAAATAATAATGGTGGGTCTGGTGTCAAAATATTGAATGTGATCAAAGTAGAGAGTGAGTAATGTGGAAATCATCTGCTCCACAGGTAGGGGGAGGGTGTGGGATAGGGGTATAGTGGGGTTTTTGGTGGTGGAGAATGGGCACTGGTGAAGGTATGGGTGTTTCATTGTATGACCGAGACTTAAACCCAAAAGCTTTGCAACTGCTCTCACAATGATTCAATAAATAAAATTATAAAATAATGGGGAAAAAAAAAGGTTGGAGTTCATGCCAATTCAATCAGCTAATCGGTGGCTGAAAAAATAGCAGTACTCCTAGATAAATAAATAAATAAATAAATAAATAAGTTCAGAATTTATGTTTGACTAAATACTACAGCAAAGATAAAGATAAAAAAGAACTTGACATAAAGCTGCAGCCTTGTGGGTCAAGGTTCTCCTACAGGAGCATAGAAGAACCATCCTGAAATGGCTTGACAGGCATACGGAACTGAACAAACTGAACAAGTTCAATGGAGTGCAAAAAGAGTGCAAAAAAAAAAAATCATTCCAAGTAATGAGAGAGGAAAATCTCTAATTAAAAAAAGTGCTGCTACTCGTCCTTCATGCCCTACCAAGGTCACGAGTTGTCCCCTCACAAGCATCTCTCCAGCACGCCCATGGCTCCAGAGGCAAAAGGTCTTAATCCAGAGCCCAGCAGCTTGTGGCAGAAAAGTGAATGGACCATGCATTAAACTATGGCGCCATGCCTCCCTGGGAGGGAAAGGGTGTCACTCCCTTCTGCCTTTACTTCCCCCTCCCACCCCGCCCCCCCCCCCCCCCCCCCGGCAGCAAAGTGGCCACCTCCTCAGAGCTTATAGGAAAGCCAGGTATAAGCTGGCAGTTATGGGGCAACTGCAGTCTCATGGGAAGGGGGGCAGTACTGGATCGTCCTTCATGTCCTACCGAGGTCCTGAGTTACCCCCCACGGACAACTCTCCGGCACAGCCATAACACCAGACACACAGAAACCAATCTCTAAATTATCTGGCTCTTTGCAGAAATCCAAAATTGTGTGGCCGCAATAGCGGCTGCACAACATTATACGATTATCATAACCAGCTATAGAAAACAAAGTATTTCACAATGCATTTTCAGCAATTCTGATTTTGGGGGGGGGGAATTCTAAATAATAATGGTGCATCTTTTGTCGAAATGGTAAATGTAATCAATGTAGAGAAGAGTTAATTAGAAATCATCTGCCTCACAGGCATTGGGTGGAGTGGGGGGGGGGGGTATACTGGGTTCTTGGTGGTGAAATGTGAGTACTGGTGAAGGGAAAGGTGTTTGATCATTGTATGACCAAGACTTAAACCTGAAAGCTTGGTAACTTTTCCCACAGTGATTCAATAAATAAATATAAGACGAAAAATAAATAAATAAAACTATGAAAAAAAGTGCTGCTGGATTAGAATTTGTATTGCAATATAAATTAGTGCTTTAAAAGATAACAGCATTAAAAGAAGTATAATTCATGTTCAGTAAACTATATATATATTCAAAGTGTACAACTGGTTTTGACCTGGAACTACGCACACATCTCCACAAGCAATGTAGTGACTGAAGATAATTTTGTGTGTGTGCCAAAGTTTTTTCTTTAATGTTATCAAATGTCTTTGGTTTTGTGTTGCCATTGAATATTGCCATTGAATTGCATTTATTTATTTGGAGTTGGTATAACTTTGGGGAAGAATTTCATTTTAGTTATTTGTTTGTTTGTTTGTTTGTTTGGGGGAGATAGACCCAGTGCCTCTGGACTTTAAATCAGGGATCATCTTTCCCCATGACAAAGCAATGGAGAAATTCACTCTTTTTTCTTCCACATTTTCCCTGCTGTACTTTTCACATTCTCTCCACTTGCCAGTGATCTAAAGTGAGGGGAAGAGGCCCCAGAGACCAGAGAGCATGGGCTTTCCTTGCATGTGGCTACGTATGTTCTCCTGAGCCCCATCAGCACTGATCCCAGAGCACAGAGCTAGGAGTAAGCCCTGAGCACTGCAAGATGGGTGTGGCTGAAAGCAAAACAAAACCCAAACTCCACATACACAGACATCAGGAGAAGGCTGGGTAGCGCTGAACTTTCTGCAGTAGAAGCCCTATAACCTGGTCCAAATGTTACTGCTCATTCATTCATAGTGCATGTGAGACCCTTGGGCATCAGAGACCTGAGCTTCCCGCTGCGTAGACGGGCTGGGCCTGTGGAAAGCAGATCGGGCCCTGATACCCTTAAGGGCCAGCTGGCGGCAAGTGTCTGCCTCCCCTCTTGGCACCTCTTGCTGTAGGCGAATCTCTTCGACCTTCTAAACTCCACTTTAACTCCATACAAACCCCCTCAGAAGTGCTGGCCACTTCTGAGAACCTCCAGGAGTCCTTTGAGATGCTTCTGGGGTCTTGCTTCTGTTTGTTCAGTTCGTCTGCTGGGGAAGAAGTGGAGAGAGGGGCCGGCAGGAGACCTCAGCAGAGCGCAGGCCGGCATCACGTGGGTCCTGTCCTCTCCTTCAGTCCTGGAGAAGGAGCTCTGAGCCCCCGCGGCCCTAGGTGAGCCTGTTGCAGACTCCTTAGCAACCTGCCTCGCTGTGGACCGTGGGACACACGGCAGCGGGTCTCCTCTGTCCAGCAGTGTTGGGCAGGGTGGGGGTGGGGAGCACCCCAGTGCGGCTTTCAGGACACTGGTTCTCAGCATAAAGGAGAGCTGATCTTTGGTACAAACTATTAAGACGGATAACAATCTGTTGCCTGGCAGCTGTTCTTCCCAAACAGTCAGAGGAATTGCTCACAGTCAATAGTATGTGATTCTGCAGCCAGTGGTCATCTGGCGTCTGGTCAAGAAGTGAAGCCAAGCGGCCTTGCACATTTCCTCCCTGCTGGCTGCTCTGCGAGCAGGCATGGGAACCCTCTGCACAGCCTCCCTGAGGCGCGCTCGCGGGCGGAGGGAGAGGCGGGAAGGGAGGAGCCCGAGGCTGTCTCAGCCCTAGCCAAGACCCCCACCCGGGCTGCAAGCTTCTCTCCTGCGAGGGCAGCGTCAGGCTTTCAGTCGCGTTGGCGCTGTGGCGGGGCAGAGTGGGAGAAGCGCACACAGACCCTCCTGCGCCCTGGCTCCCAGCTCCCGGTTTCTGCCCGCCCGCATGCTTGGGAGGAGCCGCCCTGGCCGCCCCTTGGGCCCCCAGCAGCAAGCAGCAGAAAGGCAGGCTGCAGATTGCAGCCCCACGCACCACACGTCGGGGATACTCAGTTCTAGACGCAGAGATCTCAGTAACACGGAGCCCCCAGCCAGACTCCAGGGTCGGGCCCACTGGGGGCAGGATTCCCTCCGGTAGGGCCTGGGGCTGCTTCTCTTAGGTTTTGTTATTGCTGTTCTTTGTTGTGTGTGTGTGGGGGGGGGGGGGGGGGGAGGGGGGGAGCGGGGGGGGGGGGGGGGGGGAATCTGTCACACCTTGGGCTCTTGTTGGGCCTTTGCAGAGGGTCAGGCCTCTCCTCCGGCTCCGCCCTCTGGGCAGTGGGGGTCACTTTCTAGCATGGTGAGCTCGGAGTCTTTGGACATGGATCCGGCTTAGCTTCAGACTAAGGGTGATACCAGTGTCCAGCTGCAGCCTCTACTTTGTCCATCACAAAGCCTGCTCAGCCTCAGGGGAGAGGAGAAAAGTCTAACCTCTCTGTGGAGTGAGTAGCCAAAATGTTATGGATTTCTTTCTCCAGGCTCACACCCATTTCCAGATAAATGTCCAATTTAATAGTCATTTGTCACTCCAAAAATGTTTCTGAAGTTTCCGTTTGCAGGCAGACAAATTCCCCCAGGATGGACTTAGATGTGAGGGCCAGCAACATTTGAGCCCTAGCATCCTCTTTAATGCAGTGAGAGCCCTCACTTCTAATGCAATGTCTGTCTCTGTCCGTCTGTCTCCCCTGCCCCAGCAGAGCAGGCAGCATCCCGTGGTGGCTCCCCTTGTCCAGTGGGTTATTGTTTATAATCCACTATGTGAGGGCCTTTGATTTAGGCATATATGCTGCCCCCCCCCTCCCAGGACTCTTGGGTCAAGGGCATTGAGGTCACAATGACACTGTTGCTAGGACTCAGGTGTCCCCTGGTTTGGCTCAGCACCTAATCAACGATCACCTAAGATGGGCATATTCACACACAGCAGGGAGCATGCAGGCCACGGAGAGACCTTGGCTTCATCCATTGGGCATAACCCCTTCCAGGGATGCTGCCCACTTATTGTCCTCATTAACACCAGATATTCTTACCTCAGACTTGCACCAACACCCAGAATATATACATATCTTTCCATTTGTCTCATTTTCTTCCATTGGCAAAACTAAGTAGCATCTCCTCACGCCTGGCAGTGCTTGGGGGACCATATACAATGCCAGGGATTGAACCAGGGCTAGTTGCAAGCAAGGCAAGAGCCTTATCCTCTCAGGTCATCAGAGACACTGGGATGTGTGTGTGTGTGTGTGTGTGTGTGTGTGTGTTATTTTTGTTTTACTTCTCTCTATTTAGTATCTATAAAAATTCTTCAGGAGGTGAATTGATGGAAGATGCAATAAATAACCATCAAGTATCTGATGACTGTCCCACCTGAGGCTGCTGGCTGGTGTCTCGGGGAGTTTGAGGCAGGAGTTCTGCTGGAGGAGAGTAGGAGCGATAAAGGAAGCAGACCAACTGGGTCTCAACGAAGAGCTCAGAGAGAAGTTGGCAAGGTAGGTTTGGGGGCATCTTACCTGCTGGGAAAGAAATGAAAGAGAACTCTGAAAGGCTTGAGTGATCATTTCCTTCCCATCACTATTTCTGGGCTGAAGTGAAAGCACAGTGGTCGGGCGTTTGCCTTGCATGTGGCCAGCCAGCCGAGCAAGGTTCAATTCCTCCGCGATTCTTCCCCCCTCTCTGAGTGCCCGGCAAGCTACTGAGAGTATCTCGCCCACACAGCAAAGCCTGGCAAGCTATACCTGTGGCATATTTGATATGCCAAGCACAGTAACAACGAGTCTTACAATGGAGACATTACTGGGCCCGCTCGAGCAAATCGATGAACAATGGGAGGACAGTGCTACAGTGCTACAATATTCCTGGAAGAGGCAAGTAAGAAAGTGACAAATCCCGGAGCAACAGGACAGGGCAATGACTGTTCTGCCACATGTGTGGTCGTAAGTCCAGCCCCTAGCGTCCACATGTGCCAATGTGCCCCTGAATGCTCTGCTCTTGAAGCCTGAAGCTGGGCCACCTACAGCCCCAACACGGCCACCCTTGTCCAGCCCAGCACAGCTGTGAGCACAGCAGGCCCAGTGAGCGCTCTGAGAAACCTGTGGCTCCCATGGCCAGCAGTAGTCTTGGCAAACAGTGAGCCCTGGTGAGCCCCACAACCACCCCCTGTGTGGTTCAGCTAAGAATGTGAGCCCTGGTGAGCACTGTGCCAGAGAGCAGAGCAGGTCTCAGAGAACACCAAGGCCAAGTGTTCTGAGCCCCGACAGGCACCATAGCAGGTGCATACACAGCCCCTGAAATATCAGCACCCGCAGGAGACGAGGGTGGAGGGACGGGGCCAAAATCATTCGGCACAGCTGGAATTAAGTTTGATTCAGTTTGGACTGCGTGTTTTAAATATGCTTTGAAATGTGCTTCAGTCCATGCACTGAACTGTTCAGAGTCCCCCTCACGGTGTGTCTGGGCATAGCTCTGCCTTAGATGGAATCAAACAGTAACCTTGAATGGGAACTGGTAGGCTTGATAGTACCCTCAAAGGTTACCCGAGAGCACCCTCGGATGGTACCTAATAGTGTCCTTGAATGGTACCTGATAGTGTCCTCGGTTGGTATTTGACAGTACCCTTGGGTGATATTTGATAGTACCCCCAGACGGTGTGTGATAGGACCCAGATAGTATGTGATAGGACCCTCAGATGGTACCTGATAGTACCCCTGAATGGTATCTATTAGTACCCCCAGATGGTATCTGATAGTACCCTCAGAGGTACCTGATGGTACCACTGGATGACATTTCATAGTACTCTCAGATGGTACCTGATAGTATCCTCAGATGGCATCTGATAGTACCCCTGGATGGTGCTTGGCAGTACCCTCAGTTGTTACTGATGGTACCCCAGGATGGTGCCTGATAGTACCGCCGGATGGTATTTGACAGTACCCTCAGATGGTACACGATAGTACCCTCAGATGGTGCCTGATAGTACCTTTGGTTGGTGCCTGATAGTACCCTCAGATGGTGCCTGATAGTACCCTCAGATGGTACCTGATGGTACCCTCAGATGGTGCCAATAGTATCCTCAGATGGTACCTGATAGTACCCTCATATGGTGCCTGATAGTACCCCTGGATGGTACCTGATAGTACTTTCAGATGGTGCCTGATAGTACCCCCGGATGGTACCTGATAGTACCCTCAGATGGTGCCTGATAGTACCCTCAAATGGTATCTGATAGTACTCTCGAATGGTGCCTGATAGTAATCCTCAGATGGCACCTGATAGTATCCTCAGATGGTACCTGATAGTACCCCCAGATGGTACCTGATAGTACCCTCGGATGGTGCTTGTAGTGTCCTTGGATGTTACCTGACAACAGAGGGTGTACTCTATACCACATTTCAAAAGGTTTTAACCTGGACTCTTACTGTGGGAGCCACACCCACCCATAACAGAGAAAATAAGAGACAGAGAAGCCACAGTGAAGAGACCTATTGGGCAAAAATGCAAAATTTGACAGCCTGTAGCTTTGACAATATCTAGATCTGACCATTCCAGCGTTGGTGGCATATTTTCGCCTTCATTAATGCCCTGAAAGCGTCTTTCTCCTCCATGACACGTGGTCCTAGTGAAGTCCCCATCCCAGTTTGTCTAAGTGAGACCATCTCTCTTGGGAGGCTAAAATAGGGCTAATGCACTGGGACAAAGTGTCACTGGGACAAAGTGGTGAAGACCCATCTACAGAGAAGAGGAAAATGCAGTGCAGTCCAGGGGCTGATGGGGACAGAGTGCAGGGGTGCGGGCACTGCTTTCCAATTCACTCCATTTGACTGAAGCTAACTGGATGCAAGGTAATGAATCAGCCAGCATCTCAAACAGTCTCAGCACAGCCACTTACCCTTAGCCTCATCCCACACCCCTGGCATGTGCATGAGAGAGATAGACAGAGAGAGAGAGAGAGAGAGAGAGAGAGAGAGGAAGAGAGAGGGAGGGAGAGGGAGAGGGAGGGAGAGGGAGTGGGAGAGGGAGGGGGAGGGAGACAGAGACAGAGAAGTTTCTCACACACACACACACACACACACACACACACACACACACACACACGTGAGATAGCATAAGGGCCTTCACTGTGCCGTCTTGCCCAGCAGAAAGGCGGTGTCCTCACTGCTTCTGCTCATCAACAGTGAAAAAAGAAAAATACCTTCTCCAGACAGCAAGTCAGCAGACTGAGCAGAGGAACAAGCAACCCCTTGTAGACAGCTGACAGACCTTTTTGGAGAATGGGAGCAAAAAAAAAAAAGCACAAAAATAAGACTCGGCATTAGTTTTGCCCCTGGGAAAAGGAAAAGATGAAATGAATGGAAAGCCGATGACAGAAATGCATAGGCTTTAACAGCCGCTCTCCCAGGTCATCAACTGAGAAGGCAGTGCTACCTGATTGCAATTTATTTGAAGTCAAGAAACAAATGCGCTTTTATAACGTGTTTTTGTGCTTTTCCAAGTGGTGCTCAGGAGGCCTGAGAGCGTCTCTTGCCAATTCTCAGAGGTTCCACATGGGGATGTGAGCAGCATGGTGACCTCAGCCATGGATAGATTTCCCGCACCCCCCCCACTCCTGGGGTTCACCATGTGGTCCCGGAGGTGGAACTGGGGGTTCTATCTCTCTAGCCCGGTGTTTCTGCTCTTCCCACTCCTCACTCTGCAAAGTCATGGCCCAGAGATCCACCCTGGGGGCCTGACGACCCCCAGGAGTCCAGCTGGGAAGGTCAAAGAATTCCCTCTAAGGAAGAGCCAAGAGGGCACCATTATTTGTAAACACTTGGTGGGACTGAACATGAAGTGGACACGCCTGCCAGGTTAAGATTCTGCTTCGTGACACATGTACTTCTGTGTGGTCCTGTGAGCCTGAGGTGTGGGGAGTGACCTAGGGCCAGACCAGCCATGGCTGCTTCACCCCTCAGCCCTCTCAGACCACGGCCCTGTGGTGTGTTTCCTCCCAGCGGGCAGCACCAATCACCTCCCTCCATCACAAGAACCATCAGCTGAGGCTCTTCAAAGGCCCCACGAGGGTCCCAACTCCCTTTCATGTCTGAATAGCGGCCTGTCAGGTCGCACTGCAGAAGGAGTTCTCTGCATTGCAAGGGGCTTGAGGACTCTTTGTTCCCCTCCAAAGACTAGTCAGGGCAATGTCCACGTGAGGGCACAGCCTTCCCAGCCCAGTCTCGTTTTCACTTGCTCTGGGAGGAGAAGGCCTGGCCAGGAATGGCTCCATGAAGGAAGATGCTTCACCCTCTGCCCCAAGTCTGACTCACAAGAGATGAAAACCCAGAAGCTCAAGCCTGAAATGCTGCTTCAGGAGCACTGGGAGTCTCCCAACAGGGGTGGGCCATGGAACATGCTGGAAGCTGCTGCAGAACCTTCCCGCGGAGGCAGGAAAGCAGCCCCCATGGCTTGCATGGAAATGAAAGCCAGAGGCCTGGAGGGACCCGGGGACCTAGGAGGGAACAAGGTCAGCATGAGGCACGGCTAGACTGGGGGCGGCTGAGGCTCTATGCAGAGGCGCTTCAGAGCGGCCAGCTGGATGGCCCGTCCATGCTCTGTGCTGAACCAACCGCCGTCTCCGCACCGTCAGTGAAACAGAGACACAGGAAAAGGCTGCAGGAATGTTCCAGAGCCAGACAGGGACTGGGGTGGTGGGTGGGGACTTCGAGATGAGTGTCTGTTCCTCCTATTCATCTTCTGTCCAGTCTGTTCGTCACAGGAGAGTGCCCTGGACGGGCTTGTTGGTAATAGAGGGAGACCAGCCTCAGGTGCGGAGGCCAGGGGTGATGCCCGGGTCCACCCCACCGCGCCCTCCCCTTCGGCCCCGGCCTTCCTCCCTCAGTCCAGAGCTTACGCCTTTCTCTCCCGGAAACAACAGCTCACTCTCAGCACAAGCCTGGCGTGTGCTATTTCTTCCCCGTCTCCACATTGTCTCTGATGGCAGATGAAATCACTACCCGTGCCTATCACTACCCCACAGAGGGCACTGGCTGGCCCTGACAGCGGCCAGGAGGCCAGCAGGGAAAAGGGTGATGAGTCGCTGTCCCCACAGGCTCGAGGCCTCGGCGGGCTCCTCTCTGTCTCACAAGGAAAATGACAGTCCACACACATTCCCGGCTCAGAAAGAGGTTCTGGGATCCAGGCCTGGCCAGCCTGCCCGAGAGGCCTGTCCACTACTTGGTCACATGGCCCTTGACAAGTTGCTCTCCTGAAGCTGACTCCTTTTGCTTTGGTCATTGTTCTCCTTATGCAACCCATCAGCTAAAGACCGTTCCTGCGACACTTTCTTCCTCTAGCTGGGTGGTTAGCCATGCTTACTGTTAACTGCAGACCACAGTGCCTAAGAAAGAAATCAGGAAAAGAGCCTGAATAACAAGTCCAAAGCAGAGAAAACTCAAAAATAAATTGGAAGCAAAACTATGTCTTAAGATCAGACGAGATGCAAACAAAAGAAAAACCAATGAAATTGATTAATAAGGTTGAATATAGTAAAGCTAGCAAATCCCCCACAATTTAATTAAAATGTATCCATGACATATATTTAATGCAAGTGTAATAAAGATTCTTGTAGAATTTTTAATTAGTTTATTCAAATACATTTTATCAGAAACAGAAAACGTCATTTGGATAACTAAGTTTTTTCAGTTAATCAGAGTCTTGTTTTATAAAATACTAAAGGTTTAGAAAGTCAGGCTAATGATGTACTATAGGCCATTTTTTTTTTTGGTAAGTCTCAAATTTACTCCCAAAGCAGTGCAGAGAACTGATGAAAGAAGACCTCAAAGAGAGAAGAGCAGCAGTGCTGGCAGATGCGACAGAAGCTGGGAAAAGCATTCGCAATGCCAGCCTGTCCTTCGCAAACTACAAGACCAAGATGACTGCCCCCCGACTTCCTGATGGATCTATCACATCTTCCAGTAGGGCAATGGAGAAGATTATCCATGACTTCTACTCGGATCTCTTCGATAGCCATGTCCACCAGCCCACATACCAAGTTCTGCAGGATGGATATGTTGTTCCCAAAGTTCTCCCTTCTGAAATCCAGGCAGATCGGGCAATAGTTGCCAATTTCGTGGATTTCTACCTTCTTGTACAGTAGTACAGTCCTGCTGGTTTTCCATTGGGACGGAACCTTGCATTCAGACAGGTAGCGTGTGAAGAGCCGAGCCAGCATATTGATGAGTATTGACGGCAGGTTCTTCAGGTGTTCAGGTCTGACCTTGTCTGGGCCAGGTGCTGTTCGTTTCTTTACCAATGAAATGGCGTGTCGGATTTCAGAAGGGAGAACATTGGGAATGACATATCCATCCTGTGGGATTTGGTATGTGGGCAGGTAGATATATATATATATATATATATATATATGTAGATATATATACATATACATATATATCAGGTGGACATGGCTATCAAAGAGATCTGAATAGAAGTCATGGATAATCTTATCCATTGCGCTTCTGGAAGATGTGATAGATCCATCAGGAAGTCGGGGGGCAGTCATCTTGGTCTTGTAGTTGGCGAAGGACAGGCGGGCGTTACGAATACTTTTCCCAGCTTCTGCTGCATCTACCAGCACTTCACTTCTCTCTTTGAGGTCTTCCTTGATCGCATCTCTGCACTGCTTTGTGAGCTCGGACGTTCGCTTGAGGTTGCTTGAGGCATGCGCCAAACCACATTGGTGAATAAGTTCAAGAGTTTTCAAAGACAGGCCTTTTTTTGTGGCTATCTCTCTCTTGGCGTTCCTTGTACAATCATGGAGGTGCAGAACCAGTTGATCATATTCCTCGTCAATATTGTCAACAATGGCATCTTCCCATGTTGCAGCAATAATGCCAAAGAGCATTAGTGGTGGTCCCAGTTGGTGGTCGTTCTGGGAGTTCTCTTCTTAAACTTTGCAGCCCTTTCTCCCCGCTCTGTGAAGTAGAATTTTGCACGAAGGAGATGGTGGTCCGATCCCATTTGGAATTTTGGGACAACAGCAACATTGGTCAGGCAAAACCGTTGATTGAATATGATGTGGTCTATTTTGTTGTGGAACCGTCCACTGGGAGACTCCCATGTCCAACGTTTAGATTCGGCCTTCTGGAACTGTGAG
Organism: Sorex fumeus; assembly: GCF_029834395.1. Taxonomy (NCBI): domain Eukaryota; kingdom Metazoa; phylum Chordata; class Mammalia; order Eulipotyphla; family Soricidae; genus Sorex; species Sorex fumeus. The sequence goes on along the minus strand of NW_026606094.1, from coordinate 78,111,983 downwards.
TTACCATGGATGTTCTTGGTCGAAATGATGAACTTAGACAGTCTCTCACCCTGTTCATTCTCATTTGCCAAGACATCGAAAATCAGATGGGCTGGACATGTAATGAGATTTGGAGACGACCACTGGACTAGAGCCATTACAGACTGGATTCCAGGGGACGTCAAAAGATCATGTGGCCGCCCACCTATGAGATGGTCAGACTTCTTCGTCAAGACCCTGAATGATTGGTTTGAGGGTCTTTGTGTTCCCAGAACAAGCAGACGCCATTGGGCTACATTATCACGTGACAGGGATGAATGGAGACATTACTGACACCCACTTGAGCAGATCAATGATTAATGGGATGTCAAGTGATCAAGTGATCAAGTCTTAAATTAGTACTAATATTAAAAAATTTGATGAGAGGAATGCATAAAAATTAAGCAATAGGATAGCAAATATTAAAGCTGGTATAATGCTATTTGGAATTTGTTCTCTAATAATCAGTAATGCAATCTAATTTATTTTCAGAAAGAAAAAACAAGGTACCCATAGCAAAATGCTAGTGTGTTAGCAAAAAGTGATAAATAATTTCACTTTTGCTTCCTATCATTCTTAAATATTTATAAATATGACATATATTATTATCTTTTCAAAATAAACATAATTTTAATAATTTGAAAGTGAACATTTTTAAAGACGACAATAAGCTGAGCATGGTCTTGGCTTGCGAGACAGCCCCAGCAGTTGCCCCATGCAGTGTGCTTCTGGCTGAATGCAGAGTCCAGTGGACCCCAGAGCGAGCAGGGAGCTTTTCAGGAAAGCAGCCATTGAAATCCTGGATGCAGGCCAGTGTGGACACTGAGGAGCAGGCAAAGGCCTCAGCCCCTCTGGCCAGAGCGCACCCTGTGTGTGTATGGATGAGCATCTCAGGCTGGCCAGCATCTGTCCTTTTAGCCAAAGAGCCTGGGGAACATATCCAGGCACAGTGGCTAGCGCCAGCACCAGACACCAGGACTGGACAGAAGGGAGGCGGGTAGGGGTCACTCAGCCACGTCCCCTCAGAGAGTAAGTACAGAGGCCTGGCCAACTCAGGCCTCTGCTTCTTCACCTTCCCCCACCTTGGTGCCTGGATCTCTGTGGGCAGTGACTGAGTAGTCTCGGCTAACACCCACAGTCCATCAGAGCAAAAGTCGTCACTTCCCTGAGGTTCCCTCTTGGAGGAAGACTTGCTCAGTCACTGTGTTCTCCACTTAGGGTCTATATCTGCGTATAGCCATCCCAAAGTGCCCTCCTCAGGCAAACCCAGGAACCAGAGAGAGGAGGCCTGCGGGGGGAGGGTGGGGTGGAGAAGAAAGGATTTCTGGGGCTCTGGAGCAGAGAAAATCCTTCTGGATTTGGCAGGGTCCCCAACAATCCTGCAGCATCACGACTAAGGGATGAGTCTGTTTTTTCCAGTCATTAAGTTTGTCCTTTCAAAATATACAGACGAAAAAGAAAAAAAATGCTACAGCAGAGGAAAAGGGCTTTCCAAAGGCATTGAGAGAACAGCAGAGAAAGGAGAATCTCTTCAACAAATATAAATAATGCTGTGGGGTCCACGGTCCAGGTGATAGGAGCATGGGTGCCACTTGGGAGACAAGAGCTGGAGCGACTGTGACCTATTTCATCTTTCAGAATGAAGAATTCTTATACTTTTTCATGGGAATGTGTCCTGAGGACCTCAAAGAGAGGCTTGCCCAAACCCTCCTCTACACATTCTTTATAAAGTCATGCGTTTTGGGGCTAGAGCTAAGATATCTGGTCCGGCGTTTGCCTTGCATGCAGCCAACTCTGGTTCAGTCTGCAGCACAACATATGGTCCAGTTATGGTCATATGGGGCCATTCTTCATTTATTGTCCCCCAGGTACTGCCAGGAATAATTCCTGAGTTCAGAACCAGGAGTAAGCCCTGGGAACCACCAAATTCAGTCCAACAACCTTTTCAAAATGAAAAGGGCCACTTGTTAGGATTTTATTTATATGGCACTCTGGAAAAGGCTAATTGATAATGAGATCTCTGTTCCAGAGATCTCTGTTCCAGAACTGGGGTTTGATTGCAGTTGAGTGCAGAGAGGCAGGGAATAACAGAAATGGCCTATTCTACATCTTGGTGGGTGATAGTCCACGGTCACGGCTATCTGTAAGCTCAGGACTGCACCCTGACGTGCCTGGCTTATTGATTATTTATTTATTTGATATTTTAAAAATATTTTAATAATTTTAATATAATTTTAAAATATAACAATAAATAATTTATTTAATTTAATATTATTTAATAAATAAATATTATTATTATTGAGGCAGAATGCACCCCTGCATCAATTTTTGGCTTTGAAAGGATCATGTGCTGAAACTATGATTTCCTCCCTTTTCTGGGCTTTTTCACTCTTCATTGTTTCTCTTTTGTTTACATTTTATTGGTGGTGGGTGTTTGGGCCGTGCATGGTGGTGCTCTGGGGCTACTCCCAGCTTTGGGTTCTGGACCATTACAGTGGTGCTTAGGGGACCATATGTGGTGGCAGGAATGCAATTGGAATCAGCTACAAGCAAGGCCAGTGCAGTGACCCTTGTACCACCTCTCCAGCCCTGCACCCTTTTTTTTTTTTAATTATTTTTTATTAGTAGTACAGTTATAGACTTACAAATTTTTGTGCTTGGGTTTCAGTTATACAATGGTCAAGTAACCTGCACCCTTTTTTAAAATGAAATATTAAAAGGATTTTTAACCAGCAAAAACATCAGATGTGCAGTTGCATTGAGGGGAAGTGGTCCATTTGCTCCCAGTTTCAAAGCCCTAGGAGAGGGGTCAGTGTGGGTGTGGTAGGTAACGCCCAGCTCTTCAGATCTCTGAGCTGGGAGGGATTCTCCCATGGGGCCAAGTCAAGCCGGGTTTTCTGGCCAGTAGCATTCGGCAGCTCTGAAGTCAGCTGCAGGGGAGAGGCCTTGAGGAGGAACCGTCCCCCTGGCTGATGGTAGGCCTCACTGGAGAGGACATAAGCAGGCGATGCCTGACGGAAATCCCAGACCTCTTGTAGAGGCATGTACATGAAGGCAGGGTACCCGCAGAACCCCGGGAACCAGCTGAAGTGTTTGCCGAAGCCCACAGTTTGCTGTTTGTCTCTGCCCCTAGTGCCCAAGGGAAGCTGCATCCCCTCATTTCCTCTCACACACAAAGCCCTGTGAATGAACCTGCATTTCCCTTGCTCTGCCCTGAAAGGGAATCTCCCCAGTGGGCTCCGTCAATGCATGTGAATCTCACTTCCTGGGGACCCTGAGCTACCTTTGCCAGTTCTCTTTCAGGATCATTTTGTCATTTGATTTGCTCTTTTATGGTCTTGTCTGGTCTGGTCTACTTTGATCTAGTCTGGTCTACTTTGCTCTGTCTGGTCTGGTTTGGTCTGATTTGATCTGGTCTGGTCTGCTTTGCTCTGTCTAGTCTGGTTTGGTCTGGTTTGGTCTGGTCAGGTCTACTTTGGTCTTGTCTAGTTCACCCTTGTTTATCTGGTCTGGTCTGACCTGGGCTGGTTTGTTTGATCTGGCCGTGCCTGCACTTGTCTAGGTGATAGAAATAGGGTACTTAGTACTGACCAGGAGGTTCCCCACTTTCCTTTCTTCTCATCAAAGGGCCGAGCACAGCCATGTGCACATTGACCATCCTGAGTTGCTTTTGCCAGTCTCACCTTTGCTGCCTCCCTCCATGTCCAGCAACTTCACTCCCAGGACTCTGGAGACTGACGTCGTCCAATTGCCATGGTGATGAAGACATGTGACATGTACAGGACCATTCTTTTATATATTTAGCAAGAGCAGTTAGTGCAGCCACAATGGCACCGAGCCAGGGCTAGATCTCCACCTGGTCCAAGCATCTCACAGAAAGTGCAGTTCCCACAGTAGGGGCCCTCAAGGAAATTCCAGTGAGGTCTGGGCTCTCCCCTGGCACAGTGAAGTGTGTCTAATGAGGTTGGTTTGGGAGTATAGTGTGGACAGAGGACGGGGCAAGCCTCTGTGGCTCTGGAAGCTGGCAGGCAGGCCACACACATGGAGGACCCCTGTTCAGTTAGGGGTCCCGTGCATTCAGCACTCTGCCAAGGTGTACCCTGCTAGCCAGATCATCTCGGGTTCAAAGTCAGCCAGGATGGACTCAGTTTTTCAGATGGTAGCTGGGACTCAGGAAGGGTAAGTACCTGGCCTGCATGAGGCAGAGCTGATGCAAAAGTGCACTCCTCACTTTCAAAGTGTCATGGTATCCTCTCCAGCTCTGTTTTTTTTTTTTTTCAACTTTTGTGAAGTGGCGGGGAGGGGCCACACCTGGCTGTACTCAGGGCTTTCTCCTGACTCTGCTCAAGGATCACTCGAGGAGGTCCTAAGCGTCAGAGATTGAACTTGTGTCATCTGTGTGCAAGGAAAGCACCTAAACCACTGTATTATCTCTCCAGCACCCAATTCTGCTTTGTGAGTCCATAAAATGAGTATAACAAAAGACACCACTCTTGCCTGAAAGTTCAAGGAAACTTAGGAGTGACTGAAATCCAGTTAGGGCTGTGGAGCCTGGAGAGGAAGAGAGAGGGGAAGAGAGAGAGGGATGGCAAAACAGGAGATGTGCCGACCAGAGGAACCTCATGGGCCGGGATGTGGACTTGGGATCTCAAGTGACAGTCCTTGGACAGGTAGAGTTTCCCAAGTGGAAGAAGGTGGATTCTTCCAGCAGTCCAGAGTCCGGCTGGCTGAGGATGTGACACAGGAACTCACCCTGGGATGCCATGTTCTTCACTGGACACAGATTGCCCTACCTTGGCACACACTTTTGAGCAACACTCTGCAGCTGTGCTCATTTGACAGAAGAGGAAACTGGCACACAGGGGACCAGCAATGGTCCTTGAGCTTATACCCACTCAGTTGTCCTTTGGTTGCTGTAGGATAATATTGGTTTGTCCTTCCTCCCTTGCTTAGGTTTATTGGGTTACACCCATCACAGTGTTCTCAAGGCATTCCCATTACTCTGTGTTTATCTTTAACCTCTCCTCTGTGTTCTGTTTCCCCTATCTGTTAATTATCTATATCCCCAAATCATACCTTGTAACTTGTAAGGTCAGATCCTCTAAGGACTCTGGATTTTGTATCTGTAAGTGAAATATTGCTTTTCTCTTTCCCTTATGTCCTTTGCATAGTTTACTTTAGAGCAATGTCCTTTTTGTTTAGACACAGGAAGACAGTTAATGCTCTGCTGTTGTAATTTGGGAGTTAATTGACTCCAAATAATATTTACTCCTGGCATCTGTCATATTTACTTGACTTAAGCCTCAGTTGCCCTTAGTTTCTCACATCCCAAAAGCAGGGTCCCAACAAAGGGACTGGATGGTCTCAAGGCAAGCTGTAAACTACCCTGGCATCAAAATAGGACAGGTTAAGTGCCATAAAACTTGTAGTAAGCCAAGAGCATGGTCGTGGATGAATTCTGTCATGACCCAAAGAGAAGTGATTGGACAAGGACCCTGTTAGAGTTAGGAATCTGGCCTAAGGATTATAGGCTGGGTTCTATAGCAAGATGTCCCAAGGAGAGCCAACCTTTAAGCTTAATATATCTCTTACTGTATCTAAACAAAATAACTATGATGTCAGTGGGTTGCACTCGTGACTTATGCGAAATGGGGAAGAAAAGATGGTCACTTTCTCCCCATCCACCTTTGCCACCAGGGACCCAGGGTTACTGGGTTCTTGTCTTGCCTCACAGAAAGAATTCAGGAGTAGACAAGCAGTGAAGTAAAACAGGTTTTGTTTAGAGGTTTTGAAGGGGAGGAGAAAGATAAAGGTGGGAGAGAGATAGTAATCTGCTTAAGAGAGAGCATGGGCTTCCCCCAAGATGGAGAAGCCCCTACACACACCCCAGCATTAGATAGGAAAGTAAACATCTGAAGAGGAGAGATGCGGGAGACACATGTGCTTGGGTGACACATGTGCTCAGCCATGGTGGCTTGGGCAGCAAATGCACTCCCTTCCTTTGTTCAAGGTGGCTTTTGTAGGGATTTTCCAACCTGCCCCCAAGTGGTAAAAGTTCGTTGCTAAGGGAATTTCCAAGGGGGATAGGGTTGAGAGTGGTGATGGTCTTCTTTGAAATTCCTTTCCTGGCCTTTTTCTGTTTCTGCTGGAACTTTTCTGGGTTTGCTGCTGGTGTCAGGTGAGGGTCTTATCAGGCCTCAGTTCCTGTTTTCTGCAAGGTTGGCTTTCACAAGGTCAGGGCTATTACTTCCCAGGAAATTTACAGCCATTGCCTTGGGAGGAGACCTTCCCTATCTGCCTGCCTGCCTACATCAACTAGAAAGATTATAAAGAAGTAAATTTAAGGTGACTATTTAAATGGTTATGGACTAAGGAAAGGAGAAATATGTCCTTAGATGAAATTCCGCCCTAGAGCCTTCTCCTAGCAGATCTTTGTCTTTGAAGAGCTTTCCTGAAGAAAGGGCTTTCATATGCTGATTGTGTTATCTGACCTAGGTGTAGTTGCTACCCCAACCTTTGGTGGTTGGGGTCTTGACTAAGGCTGCAAGACTGGGTGCGGGGAGACTGCATGAGGGACAGGAGTTGCTGGGAATGAGAGGCAGTGTGAGGCTGGAACAGGGCTCTCGGTGAGATTGGAGTAGTCGCGCGGGGACAATGGAATAAAGGGCAGGACGGAGATTGAAATAAATGGCAACTGATCACCAACCAGCCTGATGGCCCTGTTCCTTTCTTCATGCGTCTGTTGATGGCAGCTGCAGGCCAGGGTAGGGAAGCGGCTCATGGCCACTGACCTAACATACATGGCGAGAGAGCGCCACACATGATATTGATTACACAGGTTGCCAGTGTCAGTTGTGGCCACTCACGGCCATGAACCTGATGATTCTCTGCACAGGGTTGAGTTTTTCTTTCCACTCGGGGGTCCTATACCCCAGCCGCACTTGTCTGGGTTAAGAGATGACAATATGGGGTTCAAACTGGCTCTGAGGACCCTGTGCCAGGAGTCCCCAAACTGCCCTGTATTTGAACAAGATACAATGGTTGTTCGACTAATCTCCAAGGTGGTGGGTCAAGAGGAAATAGACAAAAGATATGAGTGTTGCATCAAGTGACGTTGGCACAAACTGGCCACGGAGGGGGGAGAGCCCATCAGTGGTGAAGGAGGATTCTGAGGGATTCTCTGGCGAGTCCTGTCTGCCCCTCAGGAATGAGGGGCCTTCCTCTCCACACTGGGTGTGGGGCCTTAATGGAGTAGTTTGGGTGGTCACTCACCTTTTCTGAGACAAAAAGCACTCAGGGGACAGGCCTGCCACTGAGAAGGGGTGGTGAGGTGGCCACATTGAGTGGGCCAGCTCTGGACAGACCCCTTCTGAGGGCTGCCTTCTCTCAGATCTTCACACTGTGGAGAGAAAATGTTCTTGTGCTCAGTCTCCACTCTCTCTGTGTACAAGGATGTTCCCTCTCCACAGGGACCCTGTGACCTGTGATCTCTTGGAAACCTAAGGAGTTTCCAAGAGCATGGCATCACCCTAATGCCATGTTTGTGAGTGAGCACTGACTTTCCAGCTTGGTCTTCACCTGCACTCTCCTTGCTCCTCTACCCCTCAGCCCCCTGCCCTCCCTCCTGAGATGGTTTCCTGCTCTGCCTTTTTGAAACTGAATCAGGTCCAACGATGATAGGGCAGGGGAGAAGGGAGAGTGACAGACATTTCAGAGCTTTCTTGGGACTGCTCCTGTCCACACACCCTCTTGCCTTGGAGGAAGATGCGTCAGGGTTATTACACAGATCCTGCAGGTCCAAGACTCCAGATGATGTCTGGTTTGTTCCGCATGAGTTAACTACAAGCACAGCCTTCCAGTGAGGCCCTGGCATAGCAGCTCAGCAAACACTAATGAGATGATGTATCTACTTTTCAAGAAATACATCATTATTGGGTTGGAGCAATAGCACAGTGGGTAGGGTGTTTGCCTTGCACGCGGTCGACCTGTCCAACCCAGGTCCGATTCCTCCACCCCTCTCAAAGAGCCTGGCAAGCTACCGACAGTATCTCGCCCACACGGCAAAGCCTGGCAAGCTACTCGTGACGTATTTGATATGCCAAACACAGTAACAAGTGTCACAATGGAGATGTTACTAGGCCTGCTCAAGCAAATGGATAAACAATGGGAGGACAGTAACAGTGACAGTGACATCATTATTAGACCCTCTTCCAAGAATTGATGGTAAAAACTGAGGAGGTGGGAAGTTAACTGAGATTTTATAGAACCAGGATTGATAGAAAAAAATCTTACAACTCTCATTGGAGAAATGAGCAAAATACACAGAAACTGAAGACTGAGCCCATGAGCTAGAGGAAGTTCAAACCAGGAACTAAAACTCACCTCCTAAGTACAGACCGGAAGGTAGGCAGAGTACAGCTCTTGAGTTTTTGGGTCTGCAGAGAAATGTTAATGTGCAAAATCAGGCCTGGGATTCCTTGGAACAGAACCATGACTGAGCTGAGTGTTGAGTGACTGACCGTGTCCAGTCCAGTGATGATGAGTGGATGAATTATTAATGAGAGTTCCCCACAAAACTTAGTCCAATCATTAATATTGCAGTAGACTCACTCCTGGCTTGTTCCCATGAACCATTAAACGCCTCATCATACTGTAAGGAACATTCTCTTAGATTGCCAAGATTAAAGACTGGAGCCAGGGCAGCATTTTCTGCCATAATGGGAGATTTGAAGAATATGAATAATTCAGATGTGTAGTATAGTATCCAGTTATTTCAATCCCCTGATCTTATCTAAGTTTAGCTGCAAATAATTTTTGTAACATTTACATACTTTTCCAGACTTCCTCCTTTCCTCTGCTTTAATGGGTATGTGAACTGAGAGAATAAGCTGTACAGAATTGGAAAGAAGCAAGAATGTAAGCCAGAAACAGGGTGACCTGCTGCTGAGTACCTCAGGGCCCTTCATCCTGTGCAGTGTTAAGATTGCTCCTAAGAGCTTCATCCACTGTACATCGGGTAAGGTGCTTGCCTCACAGCTGACACTGGTTCAATCTCCTGAGCACTGTGGTTTCCTGAGCACTGCCAGGAGTGATCCCTGGGCATAGTGCCAGAAGTCACACCTGAGTACCACAAGATGTGCCCCAAACATAAAAAGAAAAAAAAAACCATCTCTCATGAGTGTGTCAAAGCTGCACGCCATGATTGAAGCAGGGTCCTGATTGTTTGGTTGCTTGCTTGGTTTGGGGCCTCACTCAGCACTGCTTGGGCTATTTTTGGCCCGGTGCTTGGGGAACCTCGTCATGGTGGGAAGTGAACCTAGGTGAAAGACAAGTGCTCTACCACTGACCCACAAGGGTCTCATTGATATCAGATGCAGCACTAGTGAAGCTCATATTCTCAAACTCAGGCAGAAGAGGCGAGAATCCATTTGGTCTAGACACTGGCACATGGCTGTCTTTTGTACTCCACTGTGACCCCAAAGTCAGTAGTCCCTGAGCACCATGGGGTGTGGCATAACCCCCATCCCCAAAGGAAAGAAGGTAATATGAATGCATAATGTAGCACTGTAGCACTGTCCTCCTGTTGTTCATTGATTTGCTCAAGTGGCCCAGTAATGTCTCCGTTGTGAGACTTGTTGTTACTGTGTTTGGCATATAGAAAATGTCACAGGTAGCTTGCCAGGCTTTGCCATGCAGGCGAGATACTCTCGGCAACTTGCCAGGCTCTCTGAGAGGGGTGGAGGAATCGAACGCAGGTCCGCCGGGTCAGCTGCATGGGCCACGTACAAGGCAAACACCCTACCCGCTGTACTATCGCTCCAGCCCATGAATGCATAAAAGTTGTATCAAATAAATAGATTCAATAAGTTAAAATACTTCCACAAAATAAAATAAAATCCTCCTGGTTTATCAGCAAGCTGAAACAAACAAACATTTTTACAGAAATGATTTCAGAGTATAGATAAAGGTTTTACACACATCTTCTTTTCCTTTCATTTTAATGATGCTAATATAAACCTAGCACCAAAATCTAACAAATTATGAGAAGAGAAAATTACAAGCCATTGTCACTCATGAAAATATCAATAGATGAGAGAGAGAGAGAGAGAGAGAGAGAGAGAGAGAGAGAGAGAGAGAGAATGCCTGCCATAGAGGCAGGTGAGGTGGGGCAGTAGGGTGAGTGGGAAGGAAACTGAGGACATTGGTGGTGGGAAATGTACACTGGTGAAGAGATGGGTATTGGAACATTGTATATTTGATACTCAATCATGAGCAACTTTGTAAAAAAATTCAATTTAAAACAAAAGGAAAAAATAGAAGCAAGACACTGGATAATATATTAGTAAAACAAATCATCAGTGTTTAAGAAAGAATAAGACATATGATTGGGATTAATTCTAGAAATGCAAAGTTGGTTTATCATTGAAATCACCAAGTAAGATATATCATCACCTTTACAGATTAGAGAAAATTATAATATTGTCTAACTAATACAGAAAAACATGTGAATTTTAGTATTTGCTCAAATATAAAGAAGTAAACACTTTGTAAGATTACCAAAAGTGAATGAAGTTTCTACCACCAGACGCGTACTAAAAGAAATGCAGAAAGAAATTTTTTAATTAATTAAATTTTTTGTTATTGGGCCACACTTTACAGTGTGACCAGGGCTTTAGTCTTGGCTCTGTGCTAAGGAATCACTCCTGGCGGGGTTTGTGGGGGGGACCTGTGGGATACTGGGGACAAAACTGGGTCAGCTGTGTGCAAGGCAAATACCCACACACTGTGCTATTGCTCCAGCTCCAGGAATTCTCTTACAGAGAAAGAAAATCATGAGAATACAAGCCCTTGAACATGGGGATGAATAGTAATAGAAACATCAGGGCCATAAACAAGAGTTCTTGATATTCTCCATACAACCTTATCACCTTGTGTTCTATTGTGTTCACCTTCTATTCTGGCCTTGTTCATTTTGCAGGTAGTGTTCTTTGAGGCAAACATTTTTAATTTTGGTGAAGTTTAAATTTACTTTTTCTTTTGTTGTTCATGCTTTTGGTGTTCTATCTAAGAAATCATTGTCAAATGCTTTCTTTCAAGGTCATGGAGTTTATCCCTATGTTTTCTTCTGAGAGTTTTTAAGTTCTAGCTCTTATATTGAAATCTTTGAGTTGCTTTGGATGAGAAAATCAAGATCCTTCTTCTGCATGTAGATATTCCATTATTCCAGCTTTTTGTTGAAAAGATTTCTTTCTCCACTAAATTGTGTGTTCACCCTTGTTGAAATTCATGACTATAAATGCAAGGGTTTGTGTATATATATATTTAACTTTTTATTGAATCACTGTGAGATAGACCCTTACAAAGCTGTTCATGATTGGGTTTCAGTTATACAGTGTTCCAATACCCATCCCTCCACCAGTGTGCATTTCCCAGCATCAGTGTCCCCAGGTTCCCTCCCATCATCTCTCACCCACCCGCTGCCTGCCTCTGTGGCAGGAGCTTTTCTTCTCTCTCTGTCTCTGTCTCTGTCTCTCTGTCTCTCTGTCTGTCTCTGTTTCTCTCTGTCTCTCTGTCTGTCTCTCTCCCCTGTCTCTCTGTCCCTCTGACTCTCTGTCCCTCTGTCTCTCTCTGTCTCTCTGTCTCTGTCCCTCCATCTCTCTCTCTGTCCCTCTGTCTCTCTCTGTCTCTCTGTCCCTCTGTCTCTCTGTTCCTCTGTCTCTGTCTCTCTCTCTCCACCCCCTTCCATCTGTTGCCATGCTTCCTATTGGAGTTCCTGGGGGTTCCTGCTTTTCAGTCCAATCAGACTCCATCCTTCCTTCTCCTATGACCCCAGAAGCCGAGAGGAGGAGCAGCCCTGCTCCTGCCCTCTCAGCCCCATTCCCCATTGCCTCTGCACAGGACCCCCTCCATTCCACAGCTGGCGACCTGTGTCAGTTCTGCCCTGCAAACCAGCTCACTGTGGGATGGGACACATGACCCACCAGTTACTCTGTCAGTGCTGTGACCTGCTCCCTCCACTCTCCTCCTGCTCTCTGCCTGGGGCCCTGCCCCCAGGTCGGTTGGGGGATGACCCCCTGTAACTCTCATCCACATGAAGGCTCCGGGTAGTTTCCCTAGGTATGTCACATCACGGTCTGATGCGCCTTCCCTGCCTACTGGGCCCTGCCCTGAGACCTCATCCCTTTGGGCTGCAACCTGAAGAGTCCCTGGCACCAGTCTCCAGCATGCAGTCATGCCCGTCCTTCCCACAAGGTCACCCCATGGATTTAATTCTAGCCACATCTAATCAGTGGGCACAACAAACGCCCCAGCGGTGGCCAGGCCCTCGGTGCTGGTCCTTCTAGAAAGTCCACAAGGCTTTGGGGTCCAGAAAATAGGAGAGTGAGCCCAAGGGGGAGGGGGTGACAGGAGGCAGCACTTCGAGCGGGATCATCTTCAATGTCAATCCTGAGAGAAACCAGTCGGGACATCCCTGTCAGACACAATTGGCAGGAACCTGAGAAACCTCGGGGGGTGGGGGGTGGAGCATCCACGCGATGGAGGTTCAGGGGTCAGTGTGTTAGTCCTGGTCTCTGAGAATAAGAGGAGCAGACATGGGCTTTCACTGATTTATTTTTGTTTTATCTGGAGTTTAGCCTTTCTTAAATTTTTTTAAATTATTTTTTTAGTTTTTGGTTTACAATCCTGTTGATAATGGTTTTTCACATACACACTTTCAACAACACACCCCTCACCAGAGTCGCCGCCCCCTCTCTCCCAAGAGCCTCCCTGCACTAACCCCCCCACACTGTGTGTCAGTTCCCCTGTTTTGTTGCCTTTGGATCATTGTTGGCCCTCACCTCCATGTATCTTTAAGTCCCATATACGAGAGGGATCACTCTGTCTCTGTCCCTGTCCTTCTAACTGACTCATGCAGCAGGATAGCCTCCAGTTCCATCCATGTGAATGCAAATGGCCTGATGTTGTTCTTTCTTAGGGTTGCATAGTATTCCTTTGTGTGCATATAATGACTTTTGGGCCCATTCATTCTGTATTTGGGCATTTAGGGTTTTTCCAAATTTTGGCTGTTGTGTTACAGTATGAGGAGATGACACTTTTCAAAAAAAAAAAAAAAAGACCACAGGAATGGCCAACAGGCATATGAAAAAATGCTCATCCCAAATAAAGGGTTGGGAAGATCCTCCCAGGATGGGAGAAGCATGCTGAGGGTAGACTCTAGACCAAACATGATTGCCACTCAATGCCTCTTTGGCAAACCACAACACCCAAAAGGAGAGAGAGAACAAAAGGGAATACCCTGCCACAGAGGCACGGTGGGATGTGAGATGGGAGGTGGGAGTGATACTGGGACCCGTGGTGGTGGGAAATGGGCACTGGTGGAGGGATGGGTACTTGATCATTGTATAACTGAAACTCAAGCACAAAAATCTGTAAGTCGACAACTGTACGTCATGGTGTTTCACTAATAAAAATTTTTAAAAAATGCTCATCATCACTCATGGTTAGAGGAATCCAAATCAAAACAATGGTGAGAGACCATCTCATACCAAAATGGCACATAGATAGATAAATAGACAGATAGATATAGATATAGATATATGCCATAAGCACTGCAGCTGGAGGAGCTCAAAGCTCAGAGCACTGTGGCCGAATATGTGGGAATGTCATCTGGTTCAGCTTCTATGGAAGGCGATGTGGAGATTTCTCAAAAAAAAAAAAGAATAAACTTTCCATGTGACCCAGCGATGCCACTCTTTGGCATCTATCCTCCAAACACAAAACAATTGGAAAGGCTAATGCACATTTATGCGCATCGCAGATGTGGCTTTGAACTCTGTGTGTCCTCTACACCCCCAGGTTTCAATGCTGTAGCTCTAATGCCATCTGTCCGGAAGCTCCATGGCCAAGCCCTGCCATTTGTGCCCACGGCTCACCTCTCTGAGTGGCCCCACAGAGCTGTGTCTGTCCAACTTCAGGGCGGGACCGAGTCTCAGAGGCACTAAGGGCTGCTCCACACACAGCCATCCTGCTGGGCAGTGTGAGCCCCATGCTACTGCAAATTCACCTGCAAATTCACTGCACTGATGGTGCCCTGGCCTTGACCCTGCCCTCTCCTCCTTCCTGTAGTGATGGCGATTGGTGCTGCCCTCTTCCCTGCACTCTCCAACCTCCTCCCCCTGTGCTCCTTCGCGAGTGTGACTTCTTGTTCTTTGGGCCAACGCGGCTAGGAAAGCCATCCCTGAGATGCAAGTCCATCCTCTGACAGCTCTACCTGACACCACCTGGCTGAGATCCTGGGATCCAGGCGAACTTTACCTGTGTCTTCTTTTCGTGTCACTCACAAGCCATTATTCTACTCCTGGTGAAATGCTCCGGGGTTTTCTCCATCTGGTTTATTGTCACTTCCCAGGAAGACTGAGGGTAATTGCCCAGCAAGTATTTGGGGACTCTCCTTTTGCACCCAGCACACACTCTGGGCCGCAGAGGGGCCTGTCCATGTCCCTCCCAGGACACCCCCACCCCAAATCAGGAGCCACCAGAGCACATTCTGGACCTTCTCCCCATCTGCAGGGCTCCCCACAGAGCCCCCAGTAGCTGCAGCCACCTCCCTGGCCATCTGAATTGTGCAGCTTGTTTGTCCCTGGGGAGGCACACGAGTTCAAACTTCTAAGACGTCACACATTTGTCTCACCTTTGTGTGCTGTGACAGGGTGTCAAGTCTTAATGCCACAAAGGGTTCCTGGCTGAAGTTGGGTGATGATTTTAAGAATAGTAAAGTCCAGGGGCTGGAGCAATAGCACACTGGGTAGGCCGTTTGCCTTGCACGTGGCCGACCCTGGTTCGATTAACAACATCTCATATGTCCAAGCAGCACTGCCAGGAGTAATTTCTGAGTACATGAGCCAGGAGTAACCCCTGTGCATCGCCGGGTGTGACCCAAAAAGCAAAGAAAAAATAAAAAGAATAGTAAAGTCCGGTTCTTTCCCTGGGAAGAATAACCACCATTCCCTTATTTTCATTGATCAAACTCCCGCTCTGCCTCCAATCCAGGAAGGCTAAATAGTATTACTCAGGAAGAGCATCTGCAGTGCTCAGGAAGCCAGCAAAGGAGCTGCACTCCCTTCTCTACACACACAGCAAACCTCCAGCCACACAGGGAAGGGCTGTGGGAACACCACCGGCCAGCGCTCCATGACAAGGACACCCGAAGAGCTTAGACAGGGGCGCAACAGAGACCAGCTCTTCTTGCAGAAGGCCCGACTGCTCACGGTCAGAAGGGTTCATCAGGAAGACTTCTGGCTTGGGGTCCCGGTGCCCAGCTGTCAGTCCCGGCTCCAGTGGTCCCGGTGGGCATAGGACAATGTGTGAGCACTGCAGCCAGAGGAGCACAAAGCTCAGAGCATTGCGGCTGAGTACTAGCACCCTACCCACAGCCAGGACCAGCCCTTGAGTTCTGAGGATCAGAGTAGCCTGCATGTGCTCCAGCCCTGAGCATCTCCCGGCCCCTCAGTTGGAATGTCCTGCTGAGGAAAGGGGGGAGCAGCAGAGGCAGCTGCCTGGTATCTGTCAGCTCAGCATGAACAAGCCCCTCTGGCCCTGGCATCAAGGAAAGCGAAGGACCCCAGGGAGGGCGCCCCACTGGGAGGGGCCCACACAGGCAGGGGAAGAGCCCAGTGGCTCGGAGGATGGACGATCGCTGGTTCAATCCCTGGCACCCTCACAGGTGCTGAGCACAGTCTGGGCACCTCTGCCCCTAGGTTCCCAGGAACATGCGGGACTGCCCCTTACCACACGTGGCTTACACCAAGGCTGGGAAATGCCACTCTGGGGGAACGCGTATGTCAGCAGTGCAGAGACCCGGCGGACCCCGGGAGTGTGTGTGTGAGCACTGCAGCTGGTGCACAGACCTCGGAGCTCTGTGGCCGGGGCTGTGTGCAGCACCCCCAGCAAACACCACCACCGGGAGTGTGTGTGAGTCGCTGTTCCTACGCCGTCAGTGATGGGAGGCAGGGAGCAGGACACACCTGGCACATTCCCAGAGCCCCAGCCCAGCATTGCTAGTGTGACAGGCTCAGGAAGATCCACAGCGATGACGGGGTGAGAGAACTGATGCAGGGAGGGGCCCACTCCGGCCGGAGGAAGGCTGACAGGCGGGTAGGGAAGCTCCCCTACCCCACATGGCAGAGGAATCCCTGGGAACTAATAGAAATCATAGCCCTGGAGGTTGCAGAAGCCCACCTATGGGTGCAGGAACTAAGGCTTGATAAGACTTTCACCTGGTACCAACAGACCCAGAGAAGGCTGGACCCCCTTGGAGAGAAGCTCCTGCAGAAACAAAGGGCTGGGGAGGAATTTCAAACTGGATCATCAACTGCCCCCAACTCTCCCCCTTGGCAACCACCCTAGCAATGGACTCTCACGGAGCCAGAATGGAGAAACCCTATAAAATCCACTTGAACCAAGGAAAGGCGCGCATACGCTGCCCGAGCCCGTATGTTGCTGGTGCCCACGTGGCTGAGCACACGTGGCGCCTGCATCTCCCCTCTCGAGATGTCAGTGCTCTCACCGTCTCGGCAGAAGCCCGCGTTCTCTCTTGAGTGCCTTCCTCTCATTCCCTTTGCTCTCCCTCCTTCCCTTTGCTACAGCCTCCAAATAAAACCTGTTTCTACTTCACTGCTTCTCTACTCCTGAAATTCCTTTCTGTGAGAAAGACAAAGACCCGGAATGCCTAGGTAAGGCCCGGGACTGACTCTCCTTTCCTGCAAAGAGAATTCCTCATCCTAGCCCCTCCAGCCTGCGTCTCCCCGAGAGATCAGGTGTTGGGGACTAACTCCTGGCCAAGAAGACCCAACGGACGTCAGGAGTGGCTTGGTGGCCAGCTGGTGGGGCTGGCAGGGCTGGCCCTGTGCCCTGGAGGGGCCCATCACAGATTTTATCAGTCACAGCCTTCCCAGCCTGTCTCGGGTGGCAGAGGCAGATCAGGAGAAAGTGACCGACTCTCTCCTCCTCTCCTTACATAAGCCACCTGTGGGGGCCACTGACTCCCACCCACCTGCAGCACATGCCTAGGGAGTCTTATCGAAGAGCACAGGGACTGTCCCTGTCGTTCCAACATGACCAGGCGGGCGGAGAGCACACCCACGCACAGGGCACGGGGGCAGAGGGATGTGTCCAGGGGAAAGTGCAGGGCATGGCCTTGGAACACAGACTCTGACGGGGAGAGCAGAGCAGCGGCCAGACAGGTGCTGACAGGATGGCAGGGGACAGGAGAAATTCCGGAACCGAGTCAAGAAGGGAGCCGAGAAGACAGACAGGCTGACAGCAGACAGACAGGGGGAGCAGGTGAGTTAGCCGGAGAAGGGACAGATGCCCCCAGGAAGAGCAAAATAGGAAGAGAATCTACGAAATCGAGGAATGATGCCTCAGGGGCCCTCTGGGAAACCCCCTTCAGACGCTGGGGTCACAGAAGGAAGAGAAAGGGCCGGGGAAGCTACTTGAGGAAATAATAGGAGAGTCTGGTCGCTGGGGAGGGAAGCAGCCAGCAGGCACAGGAAGCCCCGTGGCATCTGTATGGGGAATGGACGGGACAGCAAAGGTTCAAGAGAGCCTAGAGCCAGAGAAAGGGAGCTGGGGAAGGAGACCCAGATGGCTACCAGCAATGTGTGTGTGCGGGGTGTGTGTGTGTGTGTGTGTGTGTGTGTGTGTGTATGTGTGTATGCACACGGTATGTGTGTGTGCATGTGCATACGGGTGTGTGTGTGTGCGGGGTGTATGTGTGTGTAAAGGGTGTGTATGTGTGCGGGGTGTATGTTTGTGTGTGTGCAGGGTGTGCATGTGTGCGGGTGCATGTGTGTGTATGTATGGGGTGTATGTGTGTGAGATGTGTGTGTGTGGAGTGTGCGTGTGGTGTGTGTGTGCAGTGTGTGTGCATGTGTGTGTATTGTGTGTGCACACGGTGTGTGTGTATGTGCATATGGGGTGTGTGTGCGGGGTGTATGTGTGTGTGTGCAGGGTGTGTATGTGTGCGGGGTGTATGTTTGTGTGTGCAGGGTGTGTATGTGTGTGGGTGCATGTGTGTGTGTGCGGTGTGTGTGTGTGTGTGTGTGTGGAGTCTGTCGGGGGGGCTGGGAGGTGCATGTGTCTCTGTGTGCTTGTGTGTATGTATGTGTCTGTGTGTCTGTGTGTCTATGTGTGCGTGGAGTGTGGGGGGGTATTGGGAGGGAGATGTGTGTGGTGTGTCTGTGTGTCTCTGGTGTTTGTGTGTATGTGTATGTCTGTGCATGTGGAGCATGTGGGAGGTGTTGGGAGAGAGAGAGGGTGCGTGTATATGTGGGGGGGCAGGGGGTGCTTGGGGCTACACCCAGCTGTGCTCAAGGTTTACTCCTGACTCTGTGCTCAGGGATCACTCCTGGTGCTGCTCGGGAGACTACGCAGCACTTGGGGTCAAACTGGGCACAGCCTCATGCGAGGCAAACACCTTAACCCCCGTACTGTCTCTCTTGTTCCTCCCAGATTTCTGAGGAAAAACAAACCGGAAGGGGCTGGAGTGATAGCACAGCGGGTAGGGCGTTTGCCTTGCACGCGGTCAACCCAGGTTCCATTCCCAGCATCCCATATGGTCCCCTGAGCATCGCCAGGGGTAATTCCTGAGTGCAGAGCCAGGAGTGACCCCTGTGCATCGCTGGGTGTGACCCAAAAAGAAAAAAAACCAAGCCGGGAAAAGGGTAGCAGGACATGTCCGAGGAGTGAAAGGAAAGAGTCTGGCGGCGAACATTCAGAACTGAGGAGAGACGAAGACTTGAGGTAGGGCAGAGCGCGACACACCCAGGCTGTGTGCGGGAGAGTAAGGGCAGAAGGATGAACGCTGGACGCCTCACTTCTCCGGAGACCCTGACCACTGAGCTCAGAGACACGCACAGTAGGGTGGTGATTGCCAAGGCTGGAGTCTGAGGAGAAGACTGGGTGAAAGTCATCAAAAGTACAAAGCTGCAGTCAGATGAGTGGCCTGCCAGGGAGGCCTGTGTGGGGTCCTCACTAGCAAGTGTCCCACAGGCTTGGGAGGCAAATGTTCCCTCACAAGAAACAAATCAACTCTGCAAGGTGAGGGAGCTTAAGGACTTAAAAAATCATTTACAATACATACAAATCACTAGTCTATCTTACACTTAATGTATACATTGTATATATGATATTAGGTCAAGTAAAGCTCAAAATTGGGAGAATGAAGACAATTTATAAATGTAGTAAATACATGTAACTGGATTTTAAAATGTTTTTTTTAAAAAAGTGCTCACATTAAAACACTCTCCACTTAACCCTATCCCCAAAAGAAATGTCATCTTTAGGACACGGAGAATATCCAGCTGAGTGAAATGAGCCAGAGGGACAGGGACAAAAAGAATAACAGCACTCACTTGCGGGGTAGCACTGTAGCACTGTCCTCCTGTTGTGCATCGATTTGCTCGAGCGGGCCCAGTAACATCTCCATTGTGAGACTTGTTGTTGTTGTGTTTGGCATATCGAATACTTCACGGGTAGCTTGCCAGGCCTTGCCGTGCGGGTGAGATACTCTCGGTAGCTTGCTGGGCTCTCCGAGAGGGGCGGCAGATTTCTAGAAAAAGTAGCTCTTCCTGAGAAAAAGAAAATAGTATGTGACCATACCCAAAGGCAGTAGAAACAAGGGCCAGGAGGACTTTCCATGGTAGGAAGCTCACTACCAAGGCGGAGGGGAGGGCATCAGGACAGAGAGACCTCTGTGACAATGATAGCTGGAAACGGCTACTCTGGGCAAAAACTGAGTGCTAAAAGGAGGCAAAGTGATACCCAAGATACCCTTTCAGTAACAGTGTTACAAACCACAGTGCCTAGAAGGAAAACAAGAAATGGAGAGAGAGAGGGAGAGAGAGAGAGAGAGAGACAGACAGACAGACAGACCGCCACAGAGACAGGCTGTGTGTGTTGGGGGGTCAGGAGGGAAACTGGGGACATTGGTGGTGGGAAATGTGCACTGGTGAAGGGACAGATATTGGAATATTATATGACTGAAACTCAATCATGAACAACTTTGTAACTGTGTATCTCACTGTGATTCAATAGAAAGAAAATTTAATACTATAAAATGAAAAGAAAAAGAAATACCATCTTCATCATATTCTGGACTTGGAGCCATTTCCTGCCTCGAAGCCGTGCCCTAGCTGTACCTGCACGGCACCCTGCTGCTCAGAGCTTACGGGGGAAAAGGCACTAGTGATTCGGTGCCACATCTTGCGTCTGTTTATTTTCATACATAAAACATTGCCAGCTCAGAATTTTAAAACTCAAACAATCGGCACTTGAAAGTTTATAAGCAGAGAGATTAGCTCCGGCCGCGCCGAGGTGTACTGGTGCCCGCCTCTGTCTGTGACTGGGATGGCAGTGAAGACAGTCCCAGAGATCGACTCCGAGGCCCGGTCTCACTGTTAAAGGCTCCCTTCCTACAGGGCCAAGGACAGCTCAATGAGCAAGCCTGGTGTCACTTATTATTCTAGCACCTTCCACCTGCCCTGGCAGCACATGCTTCAGAGCTTGGCTCTGCCCGCTCTTGGGATTGAGCCTGTCTCCTCCTGGTCTGGGCCTGCTGCCGCCCTGGGCATGAACAAGTTCATGCTCTATCAGAAAAGGGAACAAGAGCTCCAGTCCCAGGAAACCCGAACCTTTTCTCCTTCCCCTCACTTTCCTGGGGATGCTGTTCTTAGTGGGAGGGCTGGCTAGCCCAGGGGCCTGGAATTGAATTCTAGCATGGGGTACCACAGATGTCCCCTACAAGCTGCCACACAGGCTTAAAACTCCCAGATGCTGGGGCTGGAGAAATAGTCCAGTAGGTAGGGAGCTTGCCTTGCATGCAGCCGACCCATGTTCCATATCCCTGGCGTTGGTTCCCTGAGCGCCGCCAGGAGTGATTCCAGAGTGCAGAGTTGGAGGAAGCCACGAGCGTCAGTAGGTGTGGCCCCAAAACACACGAAAAGCAAAGCAAAACAAACAAAAGGCTTCCCAGATGCTGCAAGCCCTTGCACAGACCAAGCCTGACCGTGTCAACTATGGGTTTGCCTCTTCAGAGGTCCGACTAGTTTGTTGTCCTGCGCTTCTCTACAGGGCTTCTTGGCGGGGTTTGGTGAAGCAGCAGGAAGCACCTCCCGCCTGCTCCCATCCATACAGAACCCATATTAGCATTATAGCTAATACGTCAATGAAAATGAACTTAGGGGAAGCACTTCACATCAATTTCCCCATTTAGTGCAAGCATCTTGTAAACTGTAGGTGGGCGAGAGATTGCTCCAAGGGCAAAGAGATCAAGAACTGCATCCCCTCACCCCCCATGAAAGAGAGATCGTGGTCTCATCACCCCCCCCCCCCCAACAAAACACAAACTCTGCACCTGCCCCTGGAAGGACCTATATTAAGATCACAGTCCTCAATATTAGGCCTTTTTATTTATTTTTTAAATTTTTATATTTATTTATTGAATCACTGTGGGAAAAGTTACTAAGCTTTCAGGTTTAAGTCTCGGTCATACAATGATCAAACACTTCTCCCTTCACCAGTACTCACAATTCACCACCAAGAACCCCAGCACACCCCCCCACCCCTCCAAATGCCTGTGAGGCAGATGATTTCTGCTTAACTCTTCTCTACATTGATTACATTATTTCGACAAAAGATGCACCATTATTGTTCAGAATTTACCCCCCAACAATCAGAATTGCTGAAAAGGCATTGTGAAATATTTTGTTTTCTATAGCTGGTTATGAGAATCATATAATGTCACGCGGCCACGATTTTGGATTTCTGCAAAGAGTATTAGGCCTTTTTTAAATGCCTCAAATACTACTGTAAGTGGAGGAACATCTGCAGGAGCTAAGGATAAATCAGACACTGGGCCAGTGCTGCCCCCTGGTGGCCACCATGAGCTGTGTTCCCAGATCCCACTCACCTCAGGAGACCAAGTGTTCCTTTCAACTTGAGACAAAGTCCAACAAAAACTGAGCTGGGGCTGTGGACTTACAGCAAAATGCAACGTTTATATACTTATTAAATAAATACTTGAAGACAATGTGAAAAAGAAATTATAAATATCTATGCTTTATCAAAGCACATTCAATTTGATTTTTTCTATGGTCATTATGACATTTTTCATTCTTTCAAGTGAAGCAAGACGCTTTTTATTGAAATGAAACTTAGAAACATGTGAGAGAGGGAGAAGGAAACGGTTACGTGTCCGAGAGAACAGGAGCTTGAAAGAGCGAGCAGGCAGGCAAAAAAGCATGAAGACAAGCACGCAAGATATGTATTCCAAGGAGAATACGGGCCTGAAGGAGAGAGTCAGCACCCCCTTACTCAAATGCATGAAGTAATTAACATAAGGCATATGGGGCTCTGAACGACTCAAATGTGTCTGAGTGACCTCTTGCAAATTTGGTACTATGCCAAACTCCTGAGCACAGCCGTGGCTCAGAGTACCCACTCCACAAGCGTAAGGACACGGGTTCAAACCCCTGGTGTCCCACATGTGCCAAGCGTGTCCCTGCCAGCTCTGCCATCTGCCAGTACCAGCGCCCCAGGTGATGTCTGGTCACACTGCAGTAGGATGACTGAGCCCTACCACTAATGGGGTGCAATCCCCCATACCTAGAAAATGCCTACGAACAAGCAGAGATGCTATCCGACCGTCTACTAACAACAGGGAGTCAGCCTGGGGTGTTGGGGATGATGCCAGGTGTGGGCTTGGGGGATGCCGGAGTCATTTTAAGTTCACGCCAGGCAGCAGCAGGCAGGGAGAAGGGTACGGTCTCATGAAAGTCAAAGTGGGGTCATCCCAGGCGCAGAACAGGCGGAGCTCTGCAGGGCTCAGGAAAGCCCCATCAGCCTGGGCCAGGTGGGCGAGCTGCGCTGGCTCATGAGTCACGAGGGCTGCAGAACTAGCACCTCCTTCGCCAACGACACGGTCACTGGAGAGGTGGCAGGTGGGGACAGTGCTGTCCAGCTCTCGGTGCTTCTCGCACCCCCACACTGGGCCTGCTGGGAGTTTTCTCGGAGGTTCACGCTAAGGGAGCAAGAGCTGGCACATGATCTTCCCTTGGCCGAGATGCTGCTGAAGATGCCAGCCTGGGTCCCCAAGGCACAGGCAGGAGATAAATGCTCCTGGAGCTCACAACCTTCAGTGCCACGGGCCTGCCTGCCTGTCTCCAGACAAGCCTGTAGGCGCGGCTCTGGGTGGGCAGTGCTGCCCAGTTCGATGCCCAATACTGTCCTGCACGCTTCATCCACGTGAAGCCAGTCCTGTCAGGTCTGATCCCTGGTGCCATCACAAAGTGGGTGACCCCCAAGGCCATGAAACCAAGCGTCAAGCATGCCAGCCACATGTGCACACCACAACAGCTGCACACCTTCTCCTACACATCTGGGGAAGAAAATGTGCATGGGAAATCCACCTAAGTCTAATGTGCAAAAATCAGGACCTGATAGTACAGCAGGTGAGTGACGACTTGCACACGGCCGACCTGGATTCAATCCCCAGCACCATCTATGATCCTGAGCACCTCTGGCGTGGCCCCCCAAGACAACAAAAATGGAGCGAGGTTGAAAGAGGTGTCAGGGTACACTGGGGATGTGTGTGGCACTGGAATGGTGTGCATGAGCAACCATGATTAAAAATACCGGAAACCACAGAAGCTTCATGAATACAGAATTTTTAAAAACAACTAGATGACGCTTGGCTCCAGAGTATAAAAAGGAGGACAGAGGAGAAATGAGGGCGGGGCAGAGGAGACAAGGGAAGCAACTAGGCAGGGATGGAGGGATTGGTGTGGGGAGTGGCACAGCCAGTCACACACTGACCTCAGGATGCCCACACTACAACTAACGTCACACGGGCGCCTGTCAACATGCAGGCTAGAGGGTCGAGTGAGCAGAGGGCCTGGGGACACTGGGGGAGGGATTGGTGCTGGGATAGTCTAAAACTCAACTCTGGAGGCCGGAGTGTTGGTACAGCGGGGAGGGCTCTTGCCTTGCATGTGGCTGGCCCAGGTTTGATCCTCACACCCCATAGGGTCCCCCTGAACCTGCCAGAAGAGCTCCCTGAATGCAGAGCTAGGGAAAACCCCTGGACACTGCTGGATGTGGCCAAAAACCAAACAAATTAAAATTAAAATAAAACTCAACTACGAATGACTTTGTAAACCATGGTCTTGAATAATATATTTTTTTAAAAAAAGAAAATTTTCTATTCTCAAAAAAGGAGGGTGGGGTGGGGATTGACTACTGTAGAACAGACCTCTTGGGCAGAGCTGAGGCCCATCAGCAATTGCATAAATGCCACTCTTGTGACTTCAAGTACGTGTGACGTACTTGGCAGTTGCTCGGTTCATTTGCTCTTGGAGAAAATGACTGCTCCAAGCCCCTGCAGCTATGGGAGGTCCCGACGCTAAGCTCTGGCATGGCCCTGGTCTCCTGACTTCAACTTGGGAACCCTCTTGGAATCAGCACCCTAGTCCCTAAGTGTCAGTCTTTTTGGTCTGGGGATTACATCCAGTGCTCAGCAGCCCAGGCAGGACCAAGGAATGAACGTGGCCTCCTGTAAGCAAAGCATGTACTTCAACTCTGAATGATTTCTCCCGCCTTCAAATTTATTTATCTTGTTCTTAAAGAAAACTACATTTCTGACCATCTGCAATGCAGGCGGGGTTCCTGGTGAGAGCTTCGAGAGCTGAGTGCAGGCTCTGCATGGCAAAGGCCCAGGTTCCACTGGCCCACGGTCCCCAGCAATGCTGGGAGTAGCCTGAGCACTGTGGGTGGAACCCACAAAACAAACAAAAAAATCTGTAGTAATGACACGGACATACCCAGCAAGCATTTGACCAACTTCAAGCCTTCCTTGCTAAGTGAATTTCTCCGCAGCTTGATTGCAGCTGCTCTCAGGACAAGGTGAAGACAGTTTGTGTCCACTCTAGGACATGAGCTGTCACTGGCTGTTGCCCCCTAACGGAGGGCTCACAGAGAATTGGCTTCAGTGGCCTCTATTCCAACTTCCAAGCGCAAGGCTGGGGGTGGGGTTTAGTTGGGCACTAGCAGAGCTGAAGAAAAGAAATGCCAACCTCAGTTCCTGCCAATTCTACTCCATTCTGAAGGCCAAAGGACTTCATCCCGCTGTCGGAGCCCCAGAACCCGTTCCTGAAATCTTAACTGTCACACACTGCGGGAGGGGGTAGGCCACATCCAGCAGGACTTGGCTCGGGGATGCTCCCAGCAGTGCTCGGCAGACCATGTGGTGCTAGGATCGAGCCATCTCCCACACGCAAAGCCCGTGTTAGACCACTGAGCTAGCACCTGGCCAGACTGTTTTCCCTTTTAAACACTGCTAAGCCATAGATTCGTCTAAACATGAGGTTTACTCCCGACTCTCAACCAGACAAAATAGATATCCCCCATCTTCTCAGTGGCAGAGGCGTTAGCTCACAGTGACGCCCATCAGTTCATCTCTCACTTGCCACAGTGACTAATGTCCTGATTACTGGGGACACAGGAACGTTCTGGGCAGAGATTTAACTGTGAATCTGTGATATTCAAGGATGACAAACTCGGTGAGGAAAGTCATAAGCCACTGTCCAGGTCTCAGTGCTTGGGGGAGCCAGTTCCTCAGGCACAGAATTCTAGGGTGACACTTCCTGTCCATCTCCAGAGGAGATGCTGCTCTCTGAAGCATGTCTAGAAGCTGGGAAATGGGGACCATTTTTACTTATGTCTCCATCATATCAGTTATTGAGGGGGGTGACCCCCAGAGGAGCAACCTGGGCTCTGCATCAAAGCATGCATTTCAGGCCACCATCCCAACAGACCCCCTCAGGAGCAGATCACTGTTCGCGGGGATGTCTACCTTTTCCCCCATTCCCAAGGGACTTTAGAAAGCCATTGTGGGGCACTCGCTTTTGCCAGTGGCCTCTAAGACAGTGATTCTGTGTGGTCAAATGGCGTCCTGGGCTACCATCAGAGTTTGGCACAAAATGGTCCCTTTCTCTTGGCCCTCCTGTCAATACAAGGCCGTTGGACCAGGCCCAGCACCCTGTAGGGCAAACGGTCTGGCCAATAATACACTTCACTCTGCCTGTGAAGCTTCTGAAAGGCTTCTAAAGAATACAGGAAATTATCGGCCACTATTTGCTGCTGAAAAGGCTGACACTATACTTTGAACATTCTTTAAATTAATCCCAAATCATGAGACTCAAGTTCACTTGCAAAGGAGTATGGTTTTCCACAGAGATGCAATACTCCTAAGTCATCTCAGCAGGGCTAACAAAGAGTCACACACTATAATTCCTGTTACTCACACCATAAAAAAATCTGCACCGACTTTCTTTCCTGGCATATCCTACTGCTGAAATACATTTCACCCTTTGGCGACCCTACCACTGCTGACAGAGAAGCCAGTCTGGAGTGCCACCAAAGCACGACACACCCTCAGGGAGCAGCTGGTACCCTAACGGGAGGGAGACAGCTCTTGGCCTGCCATGGTTCCCAGACCACTACACCCAACAGCATTCAAAAGAAACCTCCCAAGTCGGGACATTTTTACACGGACAATCAGTGTTACTCTCTGGTCAGGAGATACACTGGCCTATTGAGTTTTCAAACATAAATAAATAAAATAAATAATACTTCAAATACACAAAGGGCTAGGATTTTAACCTGGAAGACTAGAGTCTTGTGTTACTTCTCTGGGATGTCTGGTGAGATCTGAACTAACATCACTTAGAAAGTGTTAGTAGCACACAGCAGGGGTTGGATGGCAGAGAGTCGGAGTACACTGGCTCTCTGGTGTCATCAATATCAGTTCAAACTATAGTTCTGCCACTCCTTGTCACTACCTGCCATTATCACCTGCCCGGTGCATGTTATGAAATGTTCCCAAATCTACTCCAACGTCTGTGAAAGAATACTGGTGTGCTATAAGGATAAAAGAAAATGCGCTTTTGTTAGAAAGAACCTCAACTACTGCAGACAGTATTTCTTTCACATTAAGTGAAATGGATGAGGAAACACAATGGTTTAAAGGGTGATGAGTTGCCTATCACAGTTGCCTTCATAAGGAATTCACTGAGAATTCAAAAGTAACTGAATACTAGCTATCTGCATAGTCCCTTAGATCAATTTACTGGGCACAGGAAAAGTGCGACTTCTTTTTCATTCTAAAACTGTTCCATAATATTACCATTGATATATAGAACGTGTGTGTACGTGTGTGTGTATTTTGTTTGGGGATCACACCAGGCTGTGAGCAGGGCTCACTACCGGTGGGGCTCAGGGACTCATCTGAGGTGCCAGAGCAGGTATCCCAGGCTCATGAGGCTAAGAAGCAGCAGTCTGCCATTTCCTAGCTTTATAAGTAGTAAGCCATATGCCCGATTATCAGCTTCCCCAGTTTGGAACTCAACAAATAACCTGGACATGTATCTTGATACCAAATCTTAGCTACTGAATTCAAATTGAATTCAAGTAATAGTGTATATACATCCTTTTGAATGTTTTCCTGTCTTGGGGATAGATAGCCCAAAGTGGAACTGCTATGTTATAAGATAGCTCAATTCTAAGTTTAGTGAGAGCCCTCCATACTGTTTTTGATAGGGGCTGAACCAGACAACATTCCCCCCGGCAGTGAATGAGGGTTCCTTCTACACCACATCCCTGTCAACAGATAGTTCCCATTATTTTTGTCATGTGCCATTCTCATTGTTGTGAAATGGAATCTCACTGTCATCTTGATTTGGACTCCAAATGATGGTGAGCATTTTTCACGTGCCTGTTGGTCAGCTGCTAATTTCCCTCAGAAGTCCATATTGATTTCCTCTCCCCATTTTCTGATGGGGTTTTTGGACTTTTATTGCTTATCTTAGTGGGTATGTTATATATGCTGGATATAAACAGATCAGAGCATCATGAAGATGTGATATATACACAATGGAATACTATGCATCTGTAAGAAATGATGAAAACACGCAATTTGCCGAACATGTGTGAACTGGAAGATAGCATGTTAAGTGAAGCCAGAAGGACAAACACAGGATATCACTTACATGTGGTACTAATAAATGGATGAGGAAACACAATGGTTTAACGGGTGATGAGTTGCCTAGATCACCTCTGGCCCCAGAGGACAGAGAGAAGCAACAGAGTGACAGGGAGAAGAGACAGATGAGAAGCAATAGGGAAGGAATCAATGAATGGGATTCATGTGTAAGGGTGGTGTTAAGAGATGACAGAGCTAAGTATCCAGAGTAACACTGAAACTCAAACCTTAATAACCAAACTAAAAGGTGCCTATCACGATGGTGGACAAGGCTGCACTACGCTGGGGAAGGACAGGGAGGCTGCGGTACAGTGGAGAGAAGCTGAGCAGTACTGGTGGCAGGATCAGTAATGGGACACTATGTCAAAAACCCAACTATGAGTAATTTTATAAGTCATGGTGTGTTCATTAAAAAAATTTGTAAAAAAGAACCTTAATCTCATGCCACTAGGTGGCAGTAAAACTCTTATAACGTGGTGCCCAAGGTTAGTAGTCTAGGGTTAGTCTACCTGGCCAATCCTAGAAAGGCATCACCAATAAATGACTTCAATGATACAATGCCTCTGCTAATGGAGACTAGGCATTGCCCATTTTGCATTTTGGAAGAGGGGCTTAATGTCCTCCTGAGTGTTGTATGTATTGTGAATACTAGCACTTCTCTGAAATCCACTGGTCAGCCATATAGCAAAAAGAGTCCTCAACAATGCTTGAAAAATTCGGGGTCGACAATGAGAAGACCCAGCTAAGGTGCTCAATTCCTTATCAGTCAGGTACAGGTATTCCAGAATTCCGGAAGGACATGGACCAAGTCTTAGGAAATTTTCCATTTCGGTGGAAGAGAAAAAGGCGTAAAAGCACCAAAATATTTGTAATTTTTAAACGGCAACTCTAAGTACCATCGTTAAGCAATGGCATATCAACTTTTTCAATCACTAAACTCAGTAAGTTGTTCTTAAACTTCCTAAAGCCAAACTGCTATGGTTGGAATGTGAACTCAATCTCTTGTCTTTTCACATGAAAAACCAAGATTCTATAATGCCATACCTGTGATGATTGGAGGGCCATATGCAGTGCATGACCATCACCTCTCCGATCCTGTGCAAATGATTTCAGAGACACAGAGATAAGCACCCCTGAGTAGTCCCCACAGTAACAATTAGTAATCCAAAGAGTAATAAATATGCATGGAGAAACTTAAGAAAAATGAACTGGGCTGCATTATATTTAAAATACCATAAAGAATTATGCTAAGTCTAAATGACTAAACTGTGATGAAAAGAATTCTTGCACCAGTTAAAAACTGCTCATATGAGGAAGGTGATGGGAGAGAACCTGGGGACACTGGTGCTAGGAAATGGACACTGGTGGAGGGATGGGTGTTGGAATCGTATGACTGAAACCTAACATGAACAGTTTTGTAAGGGTTTATTCACAATGACTCAATTAAAAAAATAAACGAATAATAAAAACCATTCAGGGTCAGAGAGGTAATATAGGACAGCACATGGTTTCCTGAGGTCCATGGGAGTAATCCCAGGAAAGTAAGAGATTACTAAATAGAGCCAGGAGCAGCTCCTGAGCACTGCTGGGTAGGTCATTCTAAATAAAACATACAAGAAAAAAACAAAACAGTGCTATTATTTCATGGAAAAGCTTGCCAAGAAGCTTCTTCCCAAATATGTTCTAATCTTAGAAACTACAAAATAAGATTACACTTGATTACATCACAACATTGTTTATTATGTGAATTTTTTTTTACAATACAAACAAAAAATACAGAAATGCAATATATGAATACAGCTAAATGCAGGATGGTGACTTTTTTTTTCTTTTCCAGAGGCCATGATTCCCATTTCTAGTAAAATAAGGAGACTGCACATAGGTAGAAACAGGTTGGTCATTAGCTTCACAATTTTGCCTAGAAAGGATCTATAAATGCATTTTTCCCCCTGCTACTTACATAAAGTGTAAAAAGGGAATTAAAGGAAAGTTTCTTTGTTGGTTTCTACCATATGAAAGATGCTATATTCTATTTTAGCAGGGCCAATATACGGAAAATACCTAAATTAAATGTTATTACAAAAATGAAGCAGTAATGAGATTCTGGCTAAAGAGGGTACTAAATGAGAATAATATATATTTAAAGAATCCAAAAACAAACAAACAACAACAACAAAAAAAGTTATTATAAAAAAGCTCTAGGTGCATTGTAAGCATATAGGGTTTTTTTTTCCATGTGTATCTTTAAACAATGGAAGTGTCAAAAAATAGGGTCAACTGTGTTAGACTAAATTACATTATTGTATACGCTGCATTGAATGGAACTTTGTATTATAATTATCATAGAGAAGCATAGTTTGCATCATAATATGGCAATTTATCCTCAATAAAAACCTTTCAGAGTCCTTTAATTTTGTAATATCCTGTAAACAATCAAACCACCAGAACATTATTGTACAACAGTAAAATGTTTTCTTGCATTAAATTGAAGACATCTGCTTAAAAAAAAAATATAGGAAAGGTACTTAGAGCTGTTAGTTTCTAAGTACACAACACCCTAGACAATTCAAGGCATCTTAATTTTCATCAAGAACAAAAAAAAAATTAAGAATTTTTGTCATGCTGTTAAATCCATCATTATGGATAAAACTGGTGCAAATTGGTCAAACGGATCCAACAAACACTGATGTCCAAGCTGGCATATTGGCAACTAATACATAACTGGTGGTCAATAGAGGGCTTAAAAGATCTTCCCTTTCTTCTTGTTCTTTTCCAAGGTCCTAAATGATAAAAATGAAATAATAAAAGTAAGTGCATTATAAACATTACAGACAACATATGATTGTAACAGCTAAACAAATTACAACTGTATTGAATTTTCAGTAAAAATGGTCCATGAAGGCCAGAGAGCTGGTACAGCGGATAAGGGGCTTTCATGAAGCAGCCCAGGTTTTTTTTTTTTTTTAAATTTTTATTAGTGAAACACCATGAGGTACAGTTGTAGATTTACAATTTCTTGTGCTTGGGTTTCGATTATACAATGATCAAATACCCACCCCTCCACCAGTGCCCATTTTCCACCACCATGGATAATATCCCTCCCACTCCCATCCCCCCATCCCACCCTGCCTCTGTGGCAGAGCATTCCCTTTTGTTCTCTCTCTCCTTTTGGGTGCTGTGGTTTGCAAAAGAGGCATTGAGTGGCAATCATGTTCAGTCTATAGTCTACTTTCAACATGCTTCTGCCATCCTGGGAGGATCCTCCCAACACCTTTAATTTGGTGTTCCCTTCTCTACCTGAGCTGCCTTTTCTCCTAGCATGTGTGGCTGGCCTCCAAGACATGGAGTATGCCTCCTGGTACTTATCTTGACTATTCTTGGGTATTAGTCTCCTATTTTGTTTCTTTATGTTCTCCAGATGAATGCAATCTTTCTATGTCTTTCCCTCTCTTTCTGACTCATTTCGCTTAGCATGATACTTCCCATGTAGTAACCCTTGTATGTAAATTTCATGACTTCATCTTTTCTAACAGCTACATAGTACTCCATTGTGTAGATGTACCAAAGTTTCTTTAACCAGTCATCTGTTCTTGGGCACTCAGGTTTCTTCCAGTTTCTGGCTATTGGAAAGAGTGCTGCAATGAACAAATAAGTGCAATGTCTCTTCGACTATACATTTTTGCCTCCCTGGGATATATTCCCAGGAGTGGTATTGCTGAGTCAAATGGGAGCTCAATTTCTAATTTTTTGAGAATTGTCCATACTGTTTTCCAAAAGGGCAGCCCAGGTTTAATCCCTATACCCTGTCTGCTTCCCAGAACACTGTTGGCAGTAAGCCCTGAGCAGAGACAGTAATCAGTCTGAGCACTGCTGCCTGTGGCCCTAAATCAAAATACAAACAAGCAAACTAACCAACCAACCACTGCTCCCTCCCCCCAATCAACCTGGTTATTTAAATATATTTAGAAGTGGACACCCGACACCCACTACTATGTAAGCTCATTTATCAGCCCAGCTTTACAGAATCATAATTAAATCTTGGAAGAGATTACTAACTAGATGCAAAAATTCACAGATACACAGGTCTCCAGCTCTAGGGGTCCTTGGGAGAGGGGTGGGGTGAGTCCCCACCCTGATGAAACAATGTCAGCCACACTGTCACCATGTCAATGGGCCTGACTCCACTTCCTCATGACTAAGCTCCATAGAAATGCCAAACTGCCAAAAATTCTAGGTACACCGGTCTTCAAGCTGAGAACACTGAGGTCTTCTAGGGCAGAAAGTCTTACCCCCCACCCCTCACTGTTGGAAGCCCCAGAAGCCACACTTAAGTCCCACAACAGCTGCCAGGGAAACTCACTGCCCAGTTAAGTATTCTGGAGTTTCTGGAGCATACAGGTGCATTAATGGTCCCGCAACATCTCTCAACTCTACAGTACCAATATCCCAGCAGGAGCATACCAAATGAGATGGGAAAGTAACATAGAAGCCAAGTAAGCTCAATGAATAATGAAAATACCATGGAAGACTCAACTAGCAAGGAACAGCTTTGTAAACCTGCACATAAGGACTTAAAAGTCCCGCAGTGAGATTGGTAAAGGTAAAGGCCCTCCCGTTGATCGTTGATTTGCTCGAGCGGGCCCAGTAACGTCTCCATTGGAGACTTTGTTATTACTGTGTCTGGCATATCGAATACTCTTGGTAGCTTGCCGGGCTCTCCGAGAGGGGCGGAGGAATCGAACTCGGGTCGGCCATGTTGGCCGCTTGTAAGGCGAACGCCCTACCCGCTGTACAGTGAGATTAACTATTTTTATAAAATTTTCTTTTACTGAAGTTTTTGATAATTACATTAGCCATTCAGTTGTAACAAGCAATATAAAATGAACTATTTTGTGCCTGCCATGGGTGCAGGTTTGTGGGATGGTTGGGAACATGGTGCAGGGAAGGTCACACTGGGGTGGGATTGGTGTTGGAATACTGAATGTGTGTAAGCAATGCATCATGAACAACTTTGCAAATTATGGTGTTTAAATAAAGGGGAAAATTAATAAAATCTAAAAACCATTTTAACTTTTCAATAAAAAAGTGAACTGTTAGTCCATCTAGTATTTTCTTAAATACTTCACAAAATTTCAAAATAAGCACTAAAAAACCCATTTTAAAATATACAAGAATAATTCTTCCCAAACAAAATGGTACAGTTAAGAAAGATCAACTGTGATGAAATAGCATGTCCACTGCCAAGTGTACCTGCTTTTCCAAAAATATATTCTTGGGGAAAAAGTAAATGGAGGAATAACGTTATTGAGCAAATAACTAATTTTCAAAACGTGTAGCAATTTGAAAGCTTACAGAATACTTTCATTCAGTTTTAAATTTTTCTTGTAAGTTAGTATTGTTGTAGTATTATTTCTGAATCTAACCAATACCATAATCCTTTCTCAAAATTAGTGTGTTTTATGAAAATTAACAGTGAATGACTGGCAGGATTAACACAGAACTCTAAGAGCTTTAGCCTCACCTAATTCAACACAATAAACACATACCCCTAAAATGTGCAAAGAGCTTTCTAGCAGTCTACTATGTTTGCCAAAAACGAAAGGGAACCATTATGTCCCTATTATGTCCAATTTCTGTCAATGGATTAAGGTGAGTCCACTGAGCAAAAATCGTATTAAGGCTGCTGAATTACAATTATGATAATTATAATTTAATCCATAAAATTATTTATAATACTGGAAAAATTTATATTTAAATTGCATCTATAGAAATAAATCACCCATGAAAATAACTGGCTCAAGAGGCATGAAAATGGCGAGGATTTTTAAAAGTTTCTACTTTAGGGTTAGGGATATGGCATGTAAAGTTCATGCCTGCAAGCCCAAGATCCCGGGTTCAAATCACAGAAGTCAAACGGGGGTGGGGCAACAATTTTAATACAGTTTTTATACTGGGGGTTATTATACCAGATAGTATATAGAGAAGGCATGTTTAATCTGTAAACAGGAAAACTGTTCTTTATTGTCCTGACACACACATTTTTGGGGAATCTGGTATTAGTTACCTTGAAGAGTTCTGCTGTTCTAAAATACGTTGTTGAGCTTCCCAGTTTGCTTTCTCATCTTCAAACTGGCGACGTTTTTCTTCTAATTCTTTGTGCTGTGCTTCCAAATTCTTTTTCATTTGTTCATGGCGCCGCTGGAGCTAAATTACAAAAAATTAAAAAAAAAAATGTCTTAAAAACTTGAAATAGGGGACAGAAACATAGTTCAACAGTTAAGTGCCCGCCTTACATGCAGCTGACCCCGACAATCCCCAACACCGAAACCAGCCTGGAGCAATTCCTGAGCACAGAGCCAGGTAAGTACCACCCCCAACACAGACACACAGACACAGACAGAGACACACAGACACATAGACACACACGGAGCAATTCCTGAACACAGAGCCAGGTAAGTACCACCCCCAACACACACACACACACACACACACACACACACACAGAAAATTTTGAGTGGTAAGTTCTGAATGTCAACTAGAAAACAGTGTCTAGTGTTTGGCCTATTTGAAAAAAAGTGTTCAAGAGGGACATACTATCTGAATTAAATTATTGTGATAAGAAACATTTTTTTCTCTATAGGAACTGAATATATTGATCACCTCGGCTTCAGAGTCCTTCAGTTTCTGAACTTTTTCTTTGACTTTCATCTCAAACACCTGCTCCATCTCCATCTCCATCTTCTTCATCTTTGCCACATGCTCCCTTCTCTCTTCTTCCATTTGTGCAAGAGGGCTCCTGTAAGCACATTGAGGATAATCATTAAATATTAAATACCTAAAAGTGAAAACTGCAATACAAAATTCTGAAAAATGATGGAAATAAAACATGCTGCCATTACTTTTACGTGTTTCAAAATAAGCTTCAAATTTTAATTACTCTGATACCATCTTAAAAAGGATAAATTTGACATTTCTTCCATAAATGCATTATAACTGACATTTAAATGTAAATATGAATCACACATATTTACATAAATGCAGATACTTTAAATGTATCCATATTTATAATCTAAAACTTCATTCTACAGTTTCATGGCTAAACCTGAGCCTCTCCTGAATAATTACAGTGGAAATGGATCTATCTAAGTGATATAGGCAGGAAGTTTCACTAAATCTAATGCTCACCAATTCTAGTAAAAACAACGAAACAGAGTATAGAACAAAGGTGGAGATATTCCCGATACAATCTCAAAATAGAAAGTTTGAAAAGAATTATTTTATTTTGTAGACTTTTAAATAAAACTTCAATGTAGAATAAAAACAAAAAAATTAGGTAATAGATAATATGTTAAGAAAAAAAAGGGGGGGGTCCAAAATAGAGTCACTGTTTTAAGCTGCAAAATCAATCTTAAGTAACTTAATTACAGTTCTACCTTTTTCAAGAACGGAATCTTAATCTAGAATTACCTAATCACTACTAATAATTTGCTGACAAATCCATTCATTGATTGTATTAAGTTCTGTGTCCTGTCCAATTCTGTCCATGAGTTCTTGTATTTTTCTTAATTTTAATCTCCAAGATAACTTTTGAACACATAATTTTAGGCAAGCATATTTTCTTGGTCTCAGTATATTTTCTTTTTCATTCTACCACACTAGTGTTGCTTGAAGGACCATGAGATGCCAGGCATTGAACATGTGCCTTCCAGTACCGAGTCATCCCTGACTGCTCAGTATATTTTATCTGTTTCAATTTCCAAAACCACTACAAATTCAATACTGAAAGTCTTGGCCTTAAAACAACACCATCTTAATTTTGGTGAAAGTTAAAAAATTCTGTCACTTTATTTTTGGGAGGCCATACCCAGCAGTGCTCCGAGTTTATTCCTGGCAGGGTTCTAGAAAACTGCATAGAGTGCAGGGGATTGAACCTGGGTTGATCATCTGCAAGGCAAGAGCTCTACTGGTTGTATTATCTTTCCAACCCATAAAAGTTCTTTTACTTTAAATTGTTCTTCAGCACTACTTTCCATTTACTAGATGCGAAGTACCATAGTACGTGAATCACTGAATAAAGCTGGTAAGATCTTTAAAAAGATTCTCACTTGAAATTTGTTTTATACAGTATAATATTTTTACCCCACAGAAACTCCAAGAATTATAATCTCTACCTCTGAGATTATATAGTAATATTCCAAACTTATTTTAGTTACTGAACTGACAGACTGAAGAAACCAATCAATCTCTAAAACACTTCAATGAGGTAGCAGAAGATGCTTTATACATGTTCAGCACTACATGGTCCTGGATTCCATTGGAAGCAGACCAAGAACAGGCTGGGAGTGGCCAAGTACTACAGGGTATTGTCCAAATTACCTCTCCACCCCTGCAAGTTTATCCTTTCTGAGATTTTACCTGAGCTGTATTTTAACTATTAATTACTGCACTAGAATTCAATTAACACAAGAATTCTGCATATGGAGAATTAACAATATTGAGGTTTTTTCTCAAAATACTGACATTTTCTCAATTATCATACATGCACCTGACATCAGAAATATCTAACAAGCACTATCTTAAGAGACTCACATCTAAAATAATGAAAACAAATAATTCATTATTTAGGGGACATTAACAGATATTTGAAAGACCATAAACTGAAAACCTTTAATAAAATATATGTACTTAGCACAATTACCTTTAATTGTGCATATAAAATATTGGTGACTTTAACTATGCTTTAGAAGAGGATTTATAGCTATTTGCTATGACAGACCTTTTCATTTTCTGCAATTCAGTTGTCTGAAACAAATTTTTCTAAGTAGAAAGTCTTGTTTTCTTGTTCACTGAACCACAGAATCTTGTATTTTAAAATGTGAGAAAATTGTTGAAATAGTAACCAATCAGCATTTTCAAGAGCAGTTCACTCCAGGAGGCCATGTTTTTCAGGACATGCATTATTCAACACCTAAGTCTAAACTAACTCGAGTGCTTCCTTACTAAAAATGCAAACTCTCAGGTTCATCCCATATCTCATTAAGTTACTAATGACTGAGTCTAGAAATAGACCTTAAAAGTACCATTTAACTACACATGCACATATATTAAGTTAGTTTTTCCTATTAGAATCTTCAATATTTCCAAATAAAGGAAAAAGTGTTACCACAAACGATATAGCAACGTACTCTCTACCCTACTCACACATCTCTTTTCCCTATTCCAACATAACACCAGTGCTTGAAATATTAGCTCTGCCTGGTGAAGTTACTCACACACCACTGGGAAGACCAACAGAAGAAATGTAAACCGTTAATATTTACTACTTCAAAATATTTCAAAGGAACAGAGAGAGTAACCAATCTACATTCCTATAAATATTTCTTTTGTTTAGGTCCTGTTCCTAGTTTCCATTTAATCTTTTGTAAAACCCTATTAAAACAATGTCAAGGCCATAAAAGGCCCGAGATAACACGGGGGGGGGGGGGGGGGTTAAGATGCTTGCATCCTCAGTCGGAATCCAGGGTCCCCTGAGCAAGTTCTCGTGCACTCGAAGGAGTGGGGACATCAATCCCTCATGCTTCCCCCAAGATATTACAAAGCAGGCAGAGAACTCCAGCCAAGACAATCTGGAGAACCTGTAGATAACTTTCTCCCACAAGCCAGTCTCTGCTTTTTCCACTCCGAAGGAGCCCATATTCTCTCTCAAACTTTTATCTCTTTCTCTTCCCTTACATTTCTCCTAAGTAAGTTTCTTTAAACAGAATGATTTTACTTAACTAAATTAAAGAAAAAAAAATGTCAATGTTTAGTTTCCTTAAAGAGTCCAAGGCATATTTATATGAAAAGGGGATTACCTAAGGAAAACAGTATGGAAGGTACTTAGTAAACTCAGAATTGAGCTCCCTTATGGCCTAGCAATTCCACTTTTGGGTATCTATCCCCAGGACAAAAAAAGTCATTCAAAAGAAAGTATGCACACCATTATTCATTGTAGCACTCAGTGCTAGACTCAAGTGGATCATGAAGATGTGAGAGACACACACACACACACACACACACACACACACACACACACACACGTATATACACGCCCAATGGAATACTACACAGCAGTAAGAAAATGATGAAATTCGCCACAACATGGACAGAACTGGAAAC
Organism: Sorex fumeus; assembly: GCF_029834395.1. Lineage (NCBI taxonomy): Eukaryota > Metazoa > Chordata > Mammalia > Eulipotyphla > Soricidae > Sorex > Sorex fumeus. The sequence continues at coordinate 78,073,711 of NW_026606094.1, read as the reverse complement.
ATCATTTTAAGCGAAGTAAGCCAGAATAAGGAATAAACACAGGCTGATAACACTTTATTTGTGGTATTTAGAGAAACTGGATGAGGGAATACAATGGTATGAAGGGCTATGCCTAGATCACCCTTGGTCCCAGAGAGAAGGGAAGAGAAGGAAAGAAATCCGAGTAGAGATGGGGATGGCAGGAGAGAAAAGACAGATGAAAAGCATGGGGGGGGGGGGGGATAGCTGGTAGGGGTCAAGGGTATTCAGGTATAATACCTGAATACTTGTTGGGGGGGGGGTGGAGTTGGGGAGTAGGGGGAGGCACCTGAACACTGGTGGAGGGAAGTGCCACATGTGGTGGGATCCTGGGGAAAACTGAGTTATGAACAACTTTGTAAATCACGGTGCTAAAATAAAATAGAACCTGGGGGGAAAAAGTGCCTGTACCAAGATGGCAGGCTGGGGCGGGAGGGCAGAGGGAACTCGGGACTGTGGAAGAAGGGTGCTGGAGCACTCTATGTCGAAAACCCAACTATGAATTATTGTAAATCGTGGTGCTCTCATAAAATAACATTTTTTAAAAGTAAAAAAAAATTAAATTGTCATTTAATGTTATCTTAAAATACATTTTTCTGAAAGTGAAAAAATAAGTAAAAGTAATGGGTTTAAATCCCAAAGACAACAAAAATGACAGCCTTGAGAACTAACCTTCAGTAGGAAGCATGTCACTGTGAAGTGGGAACAGGGCAGGGAGGCAGACACTATGACAATGGCCAAGAGGTCACTCTGGATGGACTCACCCCCTTGTAAGATTACAAGGGGGTGGATGGACTCACCCCCTTGTAAGATTACAAGGGGGTGGATGGACTATGATTAAATGTTACACACAAAAGTAACAGTAAAATATCAGTAACTGTTATGAACCACAGTACTAAAAGGGACAAACAGAGGGGGGAAAGGTGACGCCACAGAGGAGGTTCGGGGGGGGGAAGAAAACTGGCAACACTGGTGGAGGGAAGTGGGTATGGTGTAGGAATTGGTGTTAGAACACTGCAGGTCTGAAACTCAATCATGAATAACTATAAATCGTGGTGCCAAAAAAAAAAAAATTAAGTAATGGGGTCATGGAAATTCGTTGCTCTTTCTTTTTAAAAAAGTATTGGGTAGTTTCCTATTTTTAAATTAAATTTTCTTCAAGAGGGGAGGGTTCAAGCCACACTCTGGGGTGCTCTGGAACTAGTCCTGACCGTGCTCAGGAGCTCCCAGGGACTCACTCTCACAGATCCTGCGAGAAACTGAACTAGGGTCGGCCACATGCAGGGCTAGGTGCCTTATCCGCTACTCCATCCCTGTCGTTCACTGTTTAACCAGAGACCTTCTGATACACAGGATACACAGATGGTGGCATGAAGATACCGCATGACTTCCTTACAACACTTAGAACAACATTTCCTCTAACAAGCAAACAGCAGAACAGGCAACTGACCGGCAGTGCTTGGCAGTTAAGTCCTGCTACGTGCACCAAGAACATATTTTCAATTTTCTAGCGTGGCTAGAAGAAACTTAACGAAAATAAATCATAATGAATCATAATGTATACCACACCAGTAATCCCTTGTCTGGAAGAAACAATGCATACTTACTTGGTAAGCTGCCCTTTATTTTTATTATTATCAACTCCATTGTAAGTCACAGCTGCCAGTTTTCTGCTTCGGTAGTTTTCATAGTGTACATTATTAGTAACATCTTTCAAGTCCTGCATGTGTGTTCTGCCAGAAATAAGTAAGTGACATATCAAGAATTTACCTCCATTCAAAATTTTATCAAAGCAAAACTTTCAGACTATGTACAAAATACTCTTTAAGAAAGATGGCATTCATCAGGCTTCATTTTACAGGCATAATAGAAATACAAGATACAATGAGTTAACACCAAAGAAAATTTAGATTTCAAGTGAAAATTTAAGAGTCATAAATCCCCTCAAAACATGACTGAAGAAATAACATTTTACAAAAGAGAATTTTGATTATTTTACTAAAAAAGGAAAAGCATATTAGCTCCTTCTAAAGCTAATAAAACCTGTAAAAAATTGCCTTCTTTTAGCAATATTAGCAATATTTCAGTTTTTGCAAAGATACATACGGATACTTGAGATCACAAATAAAGTTCAACTCAAACCACAGAATTTTATTTTATTTTATTTTGCTTTTTGGGTCACACCCGGCGATGCACAGGGGTTACTCCTGCCTCTGCACTCAGGAGTTACTCCTGGTGGTGCTCAGGGGACCATATGGGATGCTGGGAATCGAACCTGGGTCGGCCACGTGCAAGGCAAATGCCCTACCCATTGTGCTATCTCTCCAGCCCCAAACCATAGAATTTTAATTAACAGTTTCTTTTTATTCAAGTTGTCCATGAATATAGTATTTTGGTTAAATGGTTTTTTTGCTTTTAGCATTTTTCATCATATACAAAGCCAATATGAATGAAATAAACACACAAAATAAAATCATTTTTAAATGATTCAACAATGCTAAAGATAGCCTCAACCTGTTCTACAGATACACTTATAAATTCTATAATAGATTATGTCAATAATTCCCTATTATCAGATCGGTAAAATAATGCCACCTATAAAATAATGCATCCCCACTTCATTTGACGCCTGTCATTTTGCATTCCCACCACTTTGACCAAAACTCTCTTGTGGGAGACAAACATAAATATGTTTTCTACTCAGAGATTCAGGAAACATTATCTTTCTATGTGAATATATGATATTCTATACAATTAACTCTGATTCATCTCCAATTAAGTGACCTTCTCATGCAGTTCTCTGACAGTTTACTTCTTCCAGTACCAAGTCTGAGTTTTCTACAGGTCTGGCCCATTTAATCCCTGGCGCCTATAGGCTCCTGAGCACTGCCAGAAACTCCCCCGCCTCCTTCTTCGTCGCAAAAAAAAAAAAAAAAAAGAAAGAGGAAAGAAGAAATCTACTGTTCAGGAAGCTTTCTTGAAACTACAATTTAAATTCAAGTCAGTTTAATCCATGACAATTTTAGTCTTGGTTTGTCAATCATTACTTTTCTATGCTGGAGCGACAGCACAGCTGTAGGGCGTTCGCCTTACAAGCCAACATGGCTGACTCAAGTTCGATTCCTCCGCCCCTCTCGGAGAGCCCGGCAGGCTACCGAGAGTATTCGATATGCCAAACACAGTAACAACAAAGTCTCCAATGGAGACGTTACTGGGCCTGCTCGAGCAAATCGACGATCAACGGGAGGGCCTTTACCTTTACCTTTACCATACATTACAGATGACAACAAGACTTTTTCAATAGTGTTAGTTCTCCTTTACATGAAACACGTTTATCACCTACTTGTATCTCACTACAAGTAGGAGAAAGTTTTTACAACAAAAAGATCCTACACAATTAAACCTTTAATAAAAGTAACAATGAAATCTCGGAGCTGAGATATGATATACACTGTTGGTTTCCTTTCTTTATAGTAGCCTATCCTGGTTAATGCCTAGGGACCACAGGGACACACCAACTGTACTGGGTAGGTAGATGAGTGAGGGGGTGAAGGGGAACCTATGATACCAGGACTGAAGTGCACACCTCAAATATGCAAGGCAAATAACTCTACCGCTTGAACTATTTCCCCAAAGAATGCTAACTTGGGGGGACAAACTACTGCTCCTAGTGGTATTGCATAGAGAATAAAATTGTTTTGTTTTTGTTTGGGGGGGTCATATCTGGCAGTGCTCAGAGCTTACTCCTGGCTGAGCTCAGGAATCACTCCTGGCAGGCTCAGGGGACGGTACGGGTTGCCAGGGACTGAATGCAGGGAGGCCGTGTGTAAGGCAAACAAGCTACCTGAGTTCAGTACTATTATTACTAAAATATATCATTATCTTCTCTATTGTACTGGAATCTCTTCAGTTATGTGGGAAATACTAATATACATATACTGATGATAATCAAATACCATGAAAAATAATACTTTAAATATCTGGCATAACACTTTAGTATTATTGTTCCAGACCCCAACCCCTAAAAATATTTTTATCAATTTTTCTTCCTCTTTTCCATTATCTTTTAGAGTTTGACACTCTTTGAACTTGGGTCTTTCTTAGACTCAACTACTATTCCAAACTTTCACCAACAAGATTTCAATAAAATAAGTATCCATTTGAAGCCTATGTCTTAAAGACCTACATTAAATATGTCTTTCTTAATGCTATAACAAATTTAAGAGGAAATGCAATAAATTAAAATGTTCCTAAGCTTTTTTTTCAAGGTATAAAATTCCCCAGCATGCATTCTCATTCAAGAAACTTACCGTATCAACATATTTCTTAGAATTGTAAAATCACAGTGCTCACCATTTTCAACTGTAAGGGACAAAAGAAAAACCCACATACATTATTTAAATTAAATCCAATATTTTCAAAGAAATTCCCTGGGAAGTTTAGGTATAAGACAAATGAAAGAAAATGCATAGTGTACATCAATTTTTTTTTTGGTCAAAATTTGACACTGTAACAAAGTATTTGAATATAGAACATTATTAACTGTAGTCTAATTTTCAGTAACTATGTATGTAAACGTAACAAATGAGATCTCTAGAAGCAAACAATTTGGAAATTTTGGAAGATACACTAATAATCAATTGATACATTAATAATGTACTTATTCTATAATGAACTCTCACTGTCACTGTCACTGCCCTCTGCTTGTTCATCGATTTGCTCGAGCGGGCCCAGTAACGTCTCCATTGGAGACTTTGTTGTTACTGTGTCTGGCATATCGAATACGTCACGGGGAGCTTGCCAGGCTCTGCTGTGCGGGTGAGATACTCTCGGTAGCTTGCCGGGCTCTCCGAGAGGGGCGGAGGAATCAAACTTGGGTCGGCCATGTTGGCTGCGTGCAAGGCAAATGCCCTACCACTGTGCTATCGCTCCAGCCCCCATTCTATAATGAAACCGTTTTAAAATTAAAGTTTCAGTTTTGGAGGAGAAAAACAGAATGATTTTAGAAAAATCTCTTTATGGTAACTAAGATTTATAAGCTGGTTACTTGAGAGGCACAGATGAAAAGGAATAAAGGGTCATTGGTGGGAAGTCACTGATTAATGCTAACACTTGGCACAATATCTTAAAAATTATTTTTTCAAAGTAGATAAAAACAATGATATTTCAAGTGTCAAGTACTGTAACACAGTATGTGAGATTAATCCAAAAAAGAAAAAGACTATCGCCACCATGCTCCTGGCTGGATCCTACTGCTCAGATGAGCCTCATCCAGAAACTAGTTTGTTGTAACAGTGAGGTATGTGGTTTCTGCACTGAAATCTCCAGCTTTCAAGGGCTCGGGGATGAGTTACCTCCCCCTGTTTCCCTGTACTCTGAAAACACAGCAGATGAGGCCATGATTGAGAGACACAAAATAAATCTGGAAGTACATTAATTTAGTTACATTCAGTATTCTAACATCAACCCCACTACCATTGCACCTTATTACCACCATTATTTTCCATTTTCCCAACCACCCTTGAGCCTGCCCCCATAGCAGTCCTCAATAATTTATTTTACATTGCTTTGTTACAAGTAACTTGATATAAAGATGATTAAAAAAATAAAGGTTTCCTTAGAAGAAAGTTAGTGAAGAGTGTTGTATCTCTCCATGCAGCCCTTAAGCTCTTGTATAAGAGATTACTAAGATGTTGTTACAGGTTAAGCCTGTAACACAAAATAAATAGATAGAGACACAAAATAAATCTACAAGTGGCAGAATTTCTCCTGGATTCTGCAGAAGACTGAATTGTCCCAGGGCACAATGGAGATGGGTGGATGAGACCCTTAGCTTGCCTAAACAGAGCCCCAGCAGCCAAAACCCTCCACACCTCAAAAAAGCCATCATGCTCCTTGCAGGACCCCCCTGCTTGGATGAGCCTCATCCAGAAATTCATCTATTGAAACATTCAGGTGTGAGCGTTTTATAACTGAAACTTCCAGCTCTCATGGGGTTAGGAATGGGCAACCTCCTCCCGTCTCTCTGTACTTCTGGAAGCCTTGGCAGTCACACATTCGCCAAAGCTGCCAGTCATTTAAGAATTTAATTCCAACTGTATCAACCCGTTAAGAGATTTTTGAACACCCTGGAGTGCACGGCCACAATTTAAGCCAGGCGACATCTCAAACTCGAATATAACACTGATAAACCAGGAGTAGCACACCAGACTGGAAAGGATGTAATGTAGAAGGCAACCAATCTTGTTGTACAAAATATAAACACAGAAGGCTTAACCTGTAACAACATCTTAGTAATCTCTTATACAAGAGCTTAAGGGCTGCATGGAGAGATACAATACTCTTCACTAACTTTCTTCTAAGGAAACCTTTATTTTTTTAATCATCTTTATATCAAGTTACTTGTAACAAAGCAATGTAAAATAAATTATTGAGGACTGCTATGGGGGCAGGCTCAAGGGTGGTTGGGAAAATGGAAAATAATGGTGGTAATAAGGTGCAAATGGTGGTGGGGTTGATGTTAGAATACTAAATTAATGGCTTAATAATGTAAATAAATTAATGGCTTAATAAAAGTTAATTTTTAAAAAAACAAGAGAAACAGATTTATTGTGAAGCATGCTTCTGAGGCTTGGTGTTGTGACTAAGATTTGACTGGTTTAAAACTCTTACAAAATTACCAGAAGATTCTTTTATAATGAGCTGTTTTTTATTTTAAACAGGTGATGTCAATAAAAATGACTTGCTCTTTAACTTCGATTAGGAAAGTTTATTGTTAGTAAGGTCCCAGACCCACCTGAGATTTAAATAGAAGTGAGAAACCTTTTCTTCAACATTTGCTTCTTAATTTCAGAGGGGTTATGGTCTCTTGGAAGCAACTATTGGGCCCCCAAACAGTTAAGAGTGCTTACGTGTAAATTTCCAAAGAAGAAAACAAGAGATTTACCAAAGGGGCAGATATTGGTAGATGACAAATGCATCATACTTTAGATGACAAATGACATTTAAAAACATTAAATTTAACATATACTTGCCTACACAGGACATAAGATGTGAGAAGCTGATGAAAGTGAAATTACAACTGCCTGAGAGTCTAGACTGGTAGTACTCATATCTCTCATAGTTTCTCACAGAAAGTCATTCACTGGAGAAAAACCTTACCTTCAGCAACACCCCATGGATACTGTCTTCCTCTGACTCTTTTGCCATTAACTTCAATGATAGTATTACTACCTACCACAGCAAGAGGTAAACGGTCCTATAAAACAAAGTATTCTTGTTCAATTAAATTTCTCCCCTCAGAAAAATCAATTAAAAAGTTACATTATTCAATAGCTGTATAAGAAAGAGAATAACCCATCTTGACAATGTCTGGAAATTCTGTTTTACTGGCCATTCAATTACTAGTAAGTAAATTATTACCATACTGGCACTGATATAAACAATGAATAAAATTAATCTTTTTTTGGGGGGAGAGGCTTTTTGGGCCACAGAGATGCACAAAGGTTACTCCTGGCTTTTGGGGTCACAGCGATGCAGAGGTTACTCCTGGCTTTGTTCTCAGAAATTACTCCTGGCGATGCTCAAGGAATGATATGGGATGCTGGGAATCGAACCTGGGTCAGCCGTGTGCAAGGCAAATGCCCTACCCACTGTACTAGCACTCCAGCTCCAATAAAATTAATCTTTGAAAATTTATAAACACCAACGCCAATGATCAAATTTCTCACCAAAAAACTACAAAAGAAACTTGGTTTCTTATAACAGAGAAAAAAATTAAGGGTATAATACATTGGCAAGAAGCCAAAGAGACTAAGGAACTTGCCTTGCCATTAACCCTGTTCAAATCCCCGAGCACCAAAAATAGTTCCCTGAGTATGGCCAGGGGCCACTCCTCCGCAGGAAGTCAGAAACAAACAGCCCTGAACATCTCTGGGTGTGACCCAAGCCTTCCTCATCCAAAATAAATAAATCAGCAAGATGCAAGTTAAAAAAAACAAGGCTTTATGACTATGTACCTGACTAAATATGTACCTGACTAAAACGCCAAAAGTTCTGGTAAGCAGAGAATAGTATAGTTGCAAAACTATCTTTGAATTTTCAGATCTGGGAAACTGACTTTTTATTTATCCAAGCTAACTCAAAGTATAACCCTTCAAAATTCTTGAAGATTAAGAAATATAAAATACATATAAAATGTATGGCATTTAATAAAAAGCTCAGGAATTCTTCTTCGGTCAGGTAAAAGTAATTTCATTATTCTAAAATATAATTATTAGCCTAATACATTAATCAATATACCATCTTTTAATTCTGGGTACTCAGAAAACTATTACAAATCAAAATTTCAGAAAATCATGTCGATATAGGTATTTTTTGCCTTGATTTTATAAGACAGTGAAACAAAATTTGCTTTTGCTTTTTAAGACAAGGATTAAATAAATAAAACAGCACTGAAGAACAACTCCCCTCTATTCCTTCTGGTGGGGCAGGGAGTATCGGCTGAGCAGTGTGCTCAGGGCACCACGATGTGCTGGGAACTGAAATCCAGATTCCTGCATGTGAAGTTGAGTCATCTCTCTGCGGCGTGCAGAGTACTCTCCCTGAGTATCACGAATTTAAATTGGGAAATTATGTAATATGATACTAGCTGAATGAAAACCAAATGGAGACAAGAATCATCTATTTTATAGAATGCAATAACTTAATGCAGTAAGTTATTAACTGCTGGCTGAATTCAACATTAACTTATGGATTCATTTTATAAACCAACTAATTAAAAAACCCTCAGTTTTTAAATCTTTCAGTGGGTATCATCATAATTCTATCAATGCCCCAAAGCACCTTAGTATACATGCAGAAATGAACCTACCTTTATCTTTTTAACAAGCTTATTTTCTTCTTCATCATCTGTTTCTGGAAATTCATATATTTTAATTTTATGTTCTTGGATTTCTTTCATTATCTAAAAATAAAGAGGGGGAAGTTAGCAAAAGAGTACTATATTTAATTAGCACATTACTTTATAATACCCTTAAATTCCTTAAAATCTTCAGCTCTAGATTCATTACTGTTTTGTGAAGATGCAAAATAGTAACCCCAAGTCAAAATCCTTTGCTGGTATGTTTTAGTAAGGGGTTAGCGCATAATTTCCGGGTGCCTGACCAGACCTGATTTCTAGCACCACATGGTCCCTCAAGCAATGCTGGCGGCAGCCTGCGTAGTCCAGGCCCCTTCAGGTCTGAGAAGCACTGAACTCTTGAGCATTGCACTGAATCACTGGCCTGTTGGTGAGAATCACTGGTAGGCCCCCCAGATCTGCTGAGCACTGTTTGTGAGGATCTCTCCCCCCAACCCTCCCCAAAGGAGGAACGGAGAGAAGATACAATATGGGTCTACAATAAAATATGTACGTATATATATATATAGTTTACATGGTTTGGAAAGTGCCAGCAATTGATAGCATATGTCATAACATATAGCAAACTGTAGCACTGTAGCACTGTCCTCCTGTTGTTCATCGATTTGCTCAAGCGGGCCCAATAATGTCTCCACTGTGAGACTTGTTGTTACTGTGTTTGGCATATCAAATACGTCATGAGTAGCTTGCCAGGCTTTGCCGTGCGGGCGAGATCTCTTGGTAGCTTGCCGGGCTCTCTGAGAAGGGCTCTTCGAGAGGGGCGAAGGAATTGAACCTGGCTTGGTTGGGGTGGCCACGTGGAAGGCAAATGCCCTACCACTATGCTATAGCAAACTAGACAAAGAAAAAAATTAATCGCTTCTTTTAAGTGTTCAACTTTCTCTAGAAAACTAAATGCAATGATACAGAAAAAACCAGGTATCACTTTATTCCAAATACAGCTTTAAAAATAAGAACATTAGACAAAGATACCAAGGGCTCCAAAATGAAGACAACAACCTTAGAAAGAATATGAAAAGTTTTGTTGAAATTTCTGCTTGTGAAAGCACCATGAAAAAATAGGGAGGGTGGAGAGTAGGTCATAAAATAATCTTACTCTTTTAGAGAACAAAAGGGAATGCCCTGCCACAGAGGTGGGGTGGGGAGGGGTAAGGAGTAGGGTGGTGGGAAGGATACTGGGATCATTGGTGGTAGAAAATGGGAACTGGTGGAGGGATGGGTGCAAGCAGAAAGTTTATAAGTATGTAACTGTACCTCATGGGGATTCACTTAAAAAAATAAACTATGTGGAGGAAAAAAAATAATCTTACTCTTTCAAAAAGTAACCTCCCTCAGCAAGAGAAAGAGTCCGCGGGGAGGGCTCTCGCCTTGCGAACAGCCAACCCAGGTTCAGTACAAGCAGCTCATATGTACCCACCAGCAAGCACTACCAGGTCGAGTGCAGAGCCACCAAGAGTAAACCCTGAGCATCAGCAAGTGTGACCCAAAATCAAACCAAACCAAATCAAACCAAAAAAAAAAGTGGTATTTCTGGGTATCTAGTCTAAGATTCTACTTTTGGTCTAAGATTCTACTTTGGGGCAAAGGCCAGTGGTAAAAGCCACTCAGAATCATCTGAAATGGTCACATGTAAATGGAAACAGAATACAGGCTTTGAGGAGAAAGTTATATCAAAAGATTATTTTGAGAGTTATTTTTAATATAATGATAATATAAAACAACAAACTAAAAGTACTAATGCTGCTACTGATGTGAATGGCATGACAAGTACATGACTCCCTGGTCATTTCCACTCACCTGTTTTTTAAACTGTTGGCATTCCTCTGGTGTGAGTGTATCTGCTTTGGCAATAAGTGGGATGATATTCACTTTTTCATGCAAACGCTTCATAAACTCAATATCCAAAGGTTTAAGTCTGAAACACACAATTAATATGACCGAGTCAGGCAAAAACCTGAATTTGGGAGAACTTATTCTTTGCTGCACCAATGTTAAATATATTGGAACTACCATTTCTTTAGCAGAAACATTCACTGAAGATTCACTGAAGCAGCAATAATTAGCAGAACAGTATTTTCAAGAAACAATGGGATGTTAAGGGTTGATGCCTGTCCTTGAACAATCTGGCCATAATTTTTAGGTCTTTTTAAGGATTAAAATTTGAAAAGGAATAGTTTTCTTTTTAAATTACAATGACTGACCAAACATCTTCTTCCATTCCATAGGATATCTTTCATTCTAGTCAAGAGCTTAATTTGATTTGTTTAGGCATCTGTGTACTTACCCAAGCACTGAGTAACTGAAGATGCCTCTCAGGCCACGGTAGGAAGGACAGGGCTAGGGTGCTTGTCTGTGCAGAGCCAACCTGTGTCCAATCCAAGGCATCGCATTTGGTGCCCTGAGAGGAGTAAGTCCTGAGCAGCATAGGGCCCCCAAACCAATTGCCCCATTCCAAATAACCAAAACCAAAAAGGCCTCTAGATCCAGTATCTTCAAGAGTCCTGCCTTTGTTCTTCTCAATGTCATTCATAGTTTAACATTTGCATATGGTATGAAGTATCACTGTAGCACTGTCCTCCCGTTGTTCATCAATTTGCTCGAGCGGGCCCAGTAATGTCTCCATTGTGAGACTTGTTACTGTTTTATGGCATATTGAATACTTAATGGGTATCTTGCCAGGCTTTGCTGTGCGGGTGGGATACTCTCGGTAGCTTGCGGTACTCTAGGAAAGGGGTGGAGGAATCGAACCCAGATCGGCCGCGTGCAAGGCAAACTCCCTACCCGCTGTGCTATCACTCCAACCCATGGTATGAAGGCACTGTCACTGTTCTCCCGCTGTTCACTGATTTGCTCGAGCGGACCCCATAACATTGTGAGGCTTGTTATTACTGGGTTTGGCATATCAAATACGTCACGGGTAGCTTGCTGGGCTCTCTGAGAAGAACAGAGGAATCTAACTCAGGCTGGCCTGGTTGGCCTTGTGCAAGGCAAATGCCATACCTGCTTGCTATACAAATTCATTTTTCTTGTATGTGGCTGATCAGTTTACCCAGAACCATTTGTTAAAAAGGTATTCCAAATTCTTTGAAACTTAAGTTCAGTTCTTGCCTCCAACCCATTCTCACAGAGGCTCCATAAACACTTCTGACTGCAGTCTCTCCTGCGCTACTCGGCCTCTGCTTGTGTCCCATTAGCCTCTTCCACCAGGAGGCTAGCTCTTAGCAAGCATCTTTTAGTACTTTGCTTACTAAAGGATGCTTAGTATTTAGTATTTCATTTCCTCTGGGAATTAGTCTCTAAATTAAAAGAAGGTATCTATCTTCCTGCAATGTCAAATACTTTATCCGCTGCAGATAACCACCTATTTATGGTTTTCCTTTCTTGTCAGTAGAAGATCCTCAAGAACAAACACTCTTATCTCATTCAGTGTATCTTAAAAGTAGAAACAGTGCCCAATGACCAAAGGAAGCAGATGATTTTTTTCCAAACTCCTCACATCGAGGGTATATTAAAAACTAGACACAGAATATTTTACACAAAAACATTCAAAAAGTACATTCCTTAAACTCTATAAAACCATAAGAAAATGGAGGAAGTCTTATCTCATAACTTCCTTTTAAGAAAATACTCCAAACAAATTTAAATTATTACCTCCTCCAAAACTTGCTTGAAAGGAATCCTCTCATCATTTTTTAAAATAAATCAAGAATATTTAACATAACATTAATATTAAAATATACATTAGCAAGATTTAGCAGTCAAAACAAAACTTGCTATAAACTATCATACCATCTTGACTTTCTGAGAAGAAGCGGGATAACTTGGTGCTGCTTGGTGACTGTTCCTACAGGGCTCAGAGAACCCCGGGGGGAATAGGGATCCAGCCTCCCACAACCAGACATGGGGCACTAGTATTTTCCTAGTCTACCATTTGAACTTTTAAATAAAATATACTTAAAAATAGCTATGGCAAAAAAGGTGGGAAATCAGTCAACTTCTTAAATTAAATCCCTCAGGGTCAATGATATTTCAGTCTGAAAATTAAACTTTAGGGAAAAGGGTGTGATTTTGGTAAAGTAAATAAAAACCTTCTGCCCCTTTGAATCAGAATAAAAATTCAAAGAGCTTAAAAATACCAACAGCAAAAATATTTAGTTTACACGTACATTGCATTCTGATTAATTTTTTTTCTACCCATTTAGATTTCATGAGCTTACAAAACTGTTTTAAACAATGAGAAATTCTCTACAAAATATCTAGACCATAAACCCATAATAGGCTACATTTTTAAAAGATTTTTTTCATTGAATTACTGTGAGATAGAGCCTTAAAAGCAGTTCATGGTTAGGTTTCAGTCATACAGTGCTCCAACACCCTTCCCTCCTTTACCAGTGTACATTTTCTAGTACCAGTGTTCCCAGTATCCCTCGCATCACCCCCCACTAGAAAGACTATTTAACTTAAGGCTATGATAAAATAAGGAAACTGACTATAGAGCAAATGACAAATGTTGTTATTGTTGTTGTTGTTGTGTGTGTGTGAGAGAGGGAGAGAGAGAGGGAGAGAGAGAGAGAGGGAAAGGGAGGGGGAGAGAGAGAGAGAGACAGAGAGAGACAGAGACAGAGAGACAGAGAGAGACAGAGAGAGACAGAGAGAGATCCTAAGGAAGAAAATCCATGAAAACTCACTCAATTGCAGTGATTATTTTAAAGTAGTAATCTATATCCAAAGGGTAAGAATAAAATGCAAATTCTGTCAGGAATCTGGCTCAGAGGTAGAGCAGCCTGGCTCATATGTGTAAAGCCCTGAGTTTAATCCCTGACATCACAAAATAACAATTAATATAACAATTAATAATGTGTTCAGTGATGGCAACTTTTGTTGCAGTGAGGTGGGGGTTGGGGTGGGGGAAATGCACTAGAATATGCAGATTCCTCTGGAATAGGAATTCAGGGACTATCCCATAGGCATCCTCTAAAAGGACGTCTGGAATTTCAGTCTGTAGTGAAGGGGAATTGGAACTGTAAATAAAATTCAGAATCAGATTCTTTTATTTTATTCACATGGCAAAACTTTGTTATGTCTCTGAAAATTATTAAACTAAAATTTATTTATAAAAGCACATGGGAAATTAAAAATCTGAATTCATTATCTTTTGTGACAAGCAGAAAATAATCCACAGGGATGGAGAGATAGTATAGGGGTAAAGGTGCTTGCCTTGCTTGTGGCTGACCCCAGTTCAATTCCTGGCACCACACATGGGCCCCTGAGCACAACCTGGAATAAGCTCTAAGCACCTCTGGTGTGGTCCAAAAAACCAAATGAACCAAAAAAAAAAAAAAAAAAAAGACCAAAAGACCCACAGTCACTATCCACCGTTTGAATCATATTAAACAGAATTTAAAAAAAATCTTATTTCCCATGTAATTTTAAGAAATACATTTTCCCTCAGAGGAATACAAGGAATGTGATTTCATGAGAATTATTATTTCTTGGAGAAAGTCCAAAATTTAAAGCTAAATATAAATGGACAAATTCTGTTTTAACAGCAGATTATGATTTTACTCTGATGGCCTCCAGGAAAATGACTAAACAAGTTATACTAAAATTATATATAAATTCAGCAGAAGCCACTCAGTTACTCACAAAAGGCTACACAGGGAGCCAACCAGAGTGATCCTTAAGTGCTGAGTGCAGTGCCAGGAGTCAGCCCTGAACACCACCAATGGTGTTTTGTCCCAAAAATAAAAAACAAAAAACAAAAAAAAAAAGGAAAAAGAAAAAGAGTTACTCCTTTTCTGGATTGAATCCAGAGCCTCATTCATATATGCAAGAAAAGCATTATAAACCTATAGGTCTGGAACAGGTTTTCTTGAGACTTTTAATTTTGTACTTTAAATATGTAAATGTATGAAAATACTTATAGAACAATATTAGAAAGATAAGGCTGAGTCTTTGATCATATGAAGCAGTGAAAATGGACACTAGGCTATATGGTTAAAAGGTAAAGAGTAATGAAGGCCAGAAGAAGAAGGCCCTCCCGTTGATCGTCGATTTGCTCGAGCGGGCCCAGTAACGTCTCCATTGGAGACTTTGTTGTTACTGTGTTTGGCATATCGAATACGTCACGGGGAGCTTGCCAGGCTCTGCCATGCGGGCGAGATACTCTCGGTAGCTTGCCGGGCTCTCGGAGAGCGGCGGAGGAATCGAACTCGGGTCGGCCATGTTGGCCGCTTGTAAGGCGAACGCCCTACCGCTGTGCTATCACTCCAGCCCAGAGTAATGAAAAAATTAGAAAAAAGGGATATTACTGTGAGGGATCTGTCATTTACTATTGTAGTCTGGGTGTTGGGTGACTTAGTACTACTTTGTCTCATGCTTTGTAACAGCCCAGCTCCTTGAAGCAATGGTGGACTTACAGTTGATCAGGTGACTGAATTATGCTACATTACTTATCTCAGGAAAAAGATGAGAGAATATAAAGAACACTGTATCTGACAGTAAAGTATATGGCTGGCTTATTAACAACATCAGATGAATATAGATATTTAGACTTGAACTTCTATTAAGTTGAAGGTTACAAGCGACATGATACTTGACAATATTACTGTAATTGCTAGGTGAGAAAGAAAGTAAGTTTAATGAGGAAACAGATGTTTGACTAAGTCTGTTTGTTATTACTTTTTTAGTCATATATTAGTAAAAAAAAGACAAACATATCAGAACACAGCCTGATTTGGTATTCAATTGCTGATAAGAGTGGTCAAAAGGGAGGATAAACTGGCCACATGAACATCTCAAACGAAAGAAATATTGTCTTTTCTTAAAAGCATGTAAAATTATTCTAACATGAGAAAGGAAGTAAAATTACTGTTAGTTTACCTAGGCATTAAATAATTGATACAGTTAAATTGAACTCCACAGAGATAAGGATTA
The DNA here is from genome assembly GCF_029834395.1 of Sorex fumeus. NCBI lineage: Eukaryota > Metazoa > Chordata > Mammalia > Eulipotyphla > Soricidae > Sorex > Sorex fumeus. The sequence goes on along the minus strand of NW_026606094.1, from coordinate 78,057,837 downwards.
CTAAAGCATACACCCCAAACTGAGTAGTAACAATAAAGATAACGTGGACAGGAGCATTCAGATACTGACCCATGTCCTGAAGGAGCGATGAAGTACAAACAACACTGCACCCTGCTATCAGGCATCTGACGTCTGTTCACCCGCGATTCCGCATTTAAGTAGTCCTCAAATTTACTGTCAATGTAGTCAATTACAGGTTGCCAGCTACACAATGAAAAGAAACAAAACATTTAAGTTGCAATCCTCTATATAATGACGTATATTCAGTAACTGTTAAAAGACAATCTTTATTTTTTAGTTGGTAAACGAATTTAACCCTTGAACGTCCCAAATTTGTCTACATACACTGCTTCAAACACCAAAGTTACATACTTTAAATGAAAAGATTAAACAATTAAAAAATCATCATTATGAGCTCAGTTGACAAAACTATCTCAAGAGCAACTTGGAGGACCAGAAACTTAGCTCAATGGGCCAGGACCAATTCCTAGCATTGTATGGTCCCCAGTACAACTAGTAACCACTATAATACTGATAACCTAGAAGCATAAAATTAGGATTAACCACTAAGCACTGCCAAGTGTGACTCAAAACCAAAAATCAAGCTAACACAAACAAAAAAAAATAAAACCTTGGAGCTCACAAATATTTTTAATTTTTTTATTAGATATTTGTGACTGTAATGTCATGAATAATTTTCTTCATTTATGGGGGGAAAAAACCGGGAGGGGGTGGTGGCAGAGAGAGCACAGTGGGTAGGCACCTGCCTTGCATGTAGCCAACCTGGGTTTGAATTCCTGGCACCCCAAATGGTCCCCTGAGCAGTGCCAGAGTATCCCTGAGTATAGAGTCATAAATCTGCCCTGAGCACCCTGGGTGAAGCCCCAAAATAATCCCCTGCTCCCCCACCAAAAAAAATCCAGGTCTAAAGTGCTTTATCTTTTAAAGTTTTATAACAATAAGAATTCTTTTATCTATGCTCTTTTTTAAAAAAAAAAATCTTCAAAATAATCTATGTTAGTTTGTTTGCTGTTGCTTTTTGTTTGGGGACCACATCTGGCAGAGTTCAGGAAGCTACAGTAAGGTTGGTGCTTAGGGGGGTCACTTTCAGGGGTTGATCACTCACTCCGATCACTGCGTACTGAAGGACACTAGGGGCTTCTGTATGAAGCATGGGCTCCAGCCCTCTGAATTATGTCCCCAGTGTCAATGATGGATAGGTATTATTTCCTTTTTATGGAAAAACAAATCAGTTCAAAGAAGTTAAAATCAACACTGTGAAGTGGCAGAACAGGGATATGAGCTCAAGTCATATGACTTAAAATTCAGTGATTTTTTTTTTAATGCTTAACAAATTAAGCAGAAAATGTCTGGTCATCTCATGCACCAAATGTAAAAAAAGGATACACCAAATGTAAAAAAAAGGATACACCAAAGTAAAAAATGGAAACCAAGGATGATAAAACCTTCTTACCAATTACTATTGTCCACAGCATCTCCAAATCCTGGGGTATCAACTATTGTGAGTAGCAACTGAACACCACCTTCTTTGATCAAAACTTTGGACTGCTCCACCTACAATATCCATTAACACATATATTAGAACAATTTATTACATTGTGATGTCTACAAGGGACAGAAGATAAGATGGTCAGTGATCAGATTCAATTGGTAGGATTTTGAAAAACTAAATCTACCCACTCTCACGATTTTTTTTAATCAACTGTGAATATTAGAAGTCTTGATCATAATAAGGTCTTGATTATAAAGAAAACCACACTTAGTAGACCTCAAAGCTCATAGTAGTCAAAAAGCCAGGAAATTATGAAAGTTAATAATCATTTCATTTAGATATTTCATACATAATCTAAGTGCACATCTATAAATACAATAAGCAATGTACTTGATTCAGAAATTCAGAGACCAAGTGTGCTTAATCAGACAAGTACATCTAATCTATTTGTTGTAAATCTTTTCCTAGACTGTATCCATCTAGTTTTAACTAATAACTCAAGTGAACTAATTACCACTCCCAAATTATTATCAGAATTGCTATGATTATTCATACTTGTCTTTACGTTATGGTCAAGATCCCATATACTTCTCAAATGTGACCTTTCACTTGTAGGTCAAAGCAATTAGCAAATACAAGATTAGCAAATATTAGGTCCAGGTATTAGAAAAATGTATTCCTACTAACTCTAATTATAATCAGTTCTCTTAGGAATTCATGAAAATGTTTTATTTGGATTTAAACAGTAACATTGATTTCTTCTACAATCTAAGATTTTTTTGTAACCCCAACCATGCTGTTTCAGAAAATAGGAATCTTTCATTCTGGGCTTATGCTGCTGCTAGATAAATCAAGTACTGATCCAGGGAGAAAAGAGAAATGATTTCCCTAGAAAAAGACAAGATACTTCTAACACATACTTACATCAAGTGTGTCTCACACCACAAGCTCATGCCTTGTATGTGTGAGCTCTTGAGTTCAATCCCTGGCACTATCAGCCTCACCAAATATGCTTATAGTTATTCAAAATTTCACTTATCTAACAAATATACACAACTGAACGATCTGAACATTAAATAATAAGCATTCATTTCTCTAATGAGTAAATTAATCACAGTAAGGATTCTAATTTTCCTAGCCATCTTCAGTATCAAAGGGAGATTCATAGTTTTAAAGACCACTATTTAATTTCATGTACATAGGATACTAAATTGCATCAGATATCAGAGTACTCTAATGATATGAGGAAGGAAAAATACGGCTCTCTCAAAAAAATACAATCTGATGATATAACAACTATTTCAACAAACTGGAGGGGGAGGAACTTGGGGTCACATCCAGCAGTACCCCAGCTGTGGCCCCAAAACAAAACCAAAAAAAAAACACCACTTTTTAAAAAAAAAAAGGAAAACAGGCAAATTGGTCAGGTCTAATATCTCAATATATCTTGAATTTGTCTCTCACCTCCTTTATATAAACAGGTTATATATGTTAACTGTTACTGACACAGAAAACCTAAAGCAACCATACCAAAATTCCCAAAATATCCAGTTCCAAAGCAAATGTAGCATTCCTTTACATAATACTTCTTCTAAATGACAAAGTATTATAGATGAAAAAAACTGATGCAAAAATAAAACTGTATATGAATCACTTCTTTCAACTTTACTCCAAACGATTTCTGGTTCTCCTCTTACTTAAAAAAAGGAAAAAAAGTCCCATATTTACCTTTAGCTTGTACATTACATATAAACAGCTTAAATTTGAACACATTTCCTTATTTTAAAAATAAACTCAATAAATCATTCCTTTATTTAAAAAATAATCTATGTCCAATTAACTTAAAGGTATTTTATAAAGCTTCTTTTCTTCTCCAGCCTATGAAATTCTGCATATCCAAACATGGTAAAAGAGAGAAGACAGTGCCATATGGAAAAGATCCAGAAGGCATGACTGTAAACGAGTCCCATTCACAGGATCCAACTGCGTCCTATCATCTGGTTTTTGCAAGTATCCTCATGGGATCCATGGAAAAAGTTAGCTCAAGTCCAGGAATTTCAAACTTTTCTTAACAAATCTATTCCAAATGGCCACTTTCCCATGCACTTTACTAAAGCAGGTCACATCAGCAAATTTTATGGCATCACTCTCAAATTCTCTAGTATTAAATGCATAGGTATAATTTAATATTAAAGGAATGAACTGTAACATTTTCAACTATTAGTCCCTGAAGAACTAAAATCACTACGTTATTGTGATTAATTTATTGATACCTCTTTCGAATGCCTAGACTCCAAAATCCAAGGCAATCTACTTTCCTGATTTTTAATATTTCAATCTGAGATGGGAAAGATAAATCTTCATTATTTATTATATAGCTTCCTTCCTTCATACCTCACCAGGAACTTGGGAATCCTACAGAGAACCCACACTCTGGAGTTGCTTGGTTGTGAAATTACCTATTCCCTCAAAAACACCGAAAAGTTGCTGCAATAATAAATCACAGACTCCTAATGTAGAGTCAGATTAGTAGCAGGGCCAACAGCACTGAAAGCCTACCTAGAACCCTCCCATGGAACTCTATATACAACCAGTCAACAACAACAAACTGTTGGGCTAGCTCTAACAGGGGAGGAAGACAGTAATGTCCAGCTGGCTCACCTATTCAACGATGGTATGAATTCAAGAGGAACAACATTAAGAATCATTGGAATGTCTGAGGAACAAGAAAGAAATTCTGATGAAGACTCATTTGTCAAAGAAATCAGGAGTAAGAAGTTCCCAGAGTTGAGGAGTACTGTATCCAGAATCAAGAAAACCAAATGGTCCCAGGCAAAATAGACAAAACTAAGAATACGGGAAGACACATCATAATCAGAATAACAAAGGTCAAAGAGATCTTTGAAATATCAAAAGCAGCAAGGTTAAAGAAAGAGATTACCAAAAAAAAAAAAAATTACATACACAGGAACTTCCTTACGTTTTAAAGCAGATTTACTGAGACTCTAAGGACCAGGAAAAAATGGTGGAATATCATTTTTTAAAACTCAATGATGCAAACACCACCAAAGAATATGTCACCTAGCAAGACTTACTCAGATTTGAGGTAAGGATACAGAACTACATGGACAAACAACAACTCAGGAATTTCATACTCTGAAAACCGACTTTGCAAAAATATTGTGAAGAGCAGTCTTTAAGAGTGGATGTTGGGGGTATGGTGCCGCCGGCAGGTCAGTCTGTACCTGTGAGGCGAGTGCATCAGGAGCCTGATGGCGCCTTCAGACTTTCAGATACCCCAAAAGTGCTGCTGTGCCTTTGGCTAGACCCCAAAAACTTGGGGCAAAGTTTACCAAGAAAGTAAACGGCCAAAAGTTAGGTAAGTGGGAAACACACCCACAAACCACCTCCGGCTCAGCTATATAATTGGGGGCATGGCCTCTCTGGTCCCTGATTGAACTGCTTAACGGCCATGATCCCAGAGACGCAGAAACAAATCTTGAAACGCAACGGCTTTTGGCAGAAATGCGTCTGGTCTCTGCAGTAGAATACCAGTGTTGGGCCACCCCAGGTGGGAATAGGTTTTGTGCCTCGGCCTGTTCCCCCTGGTGGCCCAGTGGCTGCCATCCTTCTGAGGCCACTGGACAGTCAGGTTTGGGCTCCCAGTGATGAGACACACAGGGCCTCACGGGATGGGGGTGGAGCCGGTCCTGTCCTCCCCACCCCAACGAGACTCCAAGTCATCGCTCACAAACGGCCTCTCTGTCTCCTGATCAAGCTGTTTAACGGCCATGATCCCAGAGACTCAGAAACAAATCTCAAAACCCAGTGGTTTTCGGTAGAAATGCGTCCGGACCCCACAGTACGTTACTGTTGCCGGGCCACCCCAGGGGGAAAGGGTGGTGTCCCTCCGCCTGCTCCCTTTTGGCGGTTCGGTGACCCTCATCCTCCAGAGGTCACTGGACAGTAAGGCTTGGGCCTGCAGTGATGAAACTTGTTGGGCCTCACGGGATGAGGGGGGAGTCGGGCCTGTCCTCCCCATCCCAACGAGACCCCAAGTCATCACCCACAAACGGCCTCTCTGGCTCCTGACCAAGCTGCTCAACGGCCATGATCCCAGAGACTCAGGAGCAAATCTCAAAACCCAGTGGCTTTTCGCAGAAATCCCTCCAGATTTAAGTGTTAAAATTTCGGAATTTCAAAATCACATGGCCCTACTGCAGCCACGCGACATCATATGTTATTCATAACCAGCAATAGAACACAAATTGTCTACTGTTGCTTTTTCAGCAGATCCTAGTGTTGGGGTAAAATCTCAAATAATAATGGTGGGTCTGGTGTCAAAATATTGAATGTGTTCAAAGTAGAGAGAGAGTAATGCGGAAATCATCTGCCCCACAGGTAGGGGGAGGGTGTGGGATGGGGGGGATACTGGGGTTTTTGGTGGTGGACAATGGGCACTGGTGAAGGTACAGGTGTTTCATTGTATGACCGAGACTTAGACCCTAAAACTTTGTAACTGCTCTCATGGTGATTCAATAAATAAAATTATAAACGTGAAAAAAAAAAGTAAGGTGGAGTTCATGCACAATTCAATCAGCTAATCAGTAGCTGAATAAATAGCAGTACTCCTACATTAAAAAAAAGTTATAAAGGACAGGGATGGTCGCTTCTTAATTATCAAGGGATACATCATGAAGAACTCGCATTCTAAACATTTGTTCATCTAATAATGGACTGTCAAAATATTTAAAACAATTGCTAACAGACCTGAAGAAAACAAATGAGAAACAAATGAGAATGAAGATATGAGCTACCAGAACATTAAGGACACAGCAAAAGCAATGTTAAAAGGACAGCTCACAGCAAAGTAGATGTTTATTAGTAAGGAAGAGCCCACATAAATAACTACTCAGCTTAAACAGCAAGGAAAGAAATATATAAGGAACCAAAGTAAGCAAAAGGAAGGAAGTAATAAAACTTAAGAGCAGAATCAATGAGAAGTAAACTTAAAAAAAAATCAAACTATGGGCTGGATCTTTGAAAAATTAAACAAGACTAACAAACCATCAGGAAGACTCAAAGAAAGAACCCTAGCAAACCAATCAGAAATAAAAGGAGAGATGGCACAAGACACCACAGAAAATCAAAGGATCATCTGAGATTATTTTGAAAATCTTTATGCCACGAAAACTGGAGAAACTACATGAAATGAACAAATTTTGGGACTCCTTGAGCTTTCAGAGCTGAGTCAGGAGGAAACAGAGCACCTGAATAGGTCAAATACAACCAAGAAAATATAAATGGTAGTCAAAACTCTCTCTCAAAGGAAAAGCCCAGGCAGGTTTACTAGTTCTTTCAAACCTGTAAAGAAGCACCCCGCTCTACCCCCACACCCAGTCATTTTCAGGCTTGTTCAGAAAGCTGAAAAGATTCTTGATCATGTGCTATAACCAAGTAGGATTCATCCTGGAGATGCAAAGACAATTTAATATACAATAAACATAATGTACCACATCAATATAAGAGAAAATTTAAATCACGATCAGATCAATAAACTCAGAAAGCATTTGACAAGATCCAGTACCCATTTATGATGAAAGCTCTAAATAAAATGGGAATTGAAGGAACTTTCCTCAACAGTTAAAGCCATTCACACAAGCCTATAGAAACCATACTCAAGGTAAAAACCAGAAAGCCTTCTAAGATCAGGCATAAAATAAGGATGCCCACTCTTAATACCTCTATTCAATACAGTATTGGAAGGCCTTGCCATCGCAACTTGGGAAGAGAGAGATATTAAGGGCATCCAGATCAGAAAAGAAGTCAAACTCATTTTTTGCAGATGGCACGATACTATACTTACAACATCCTAAAGACTCTACAAAAAACCTCCTAGAAATAATAGATATATAAAGTCAAATAGCAGCTACATTATCAACAGAAATCCTTTTCTATATGCAAATAATGAAATAGAAATTTAAAAAACATCTCCACTTACAATTGTGCTTCAGAAAAGTAATTAGCTAGGAACTAGTTTTTCCCCCTTTGGAGAAGCCTGCATTCTTTCTAGAACATTTATTTCTCTCTTCCCTCATATTCAAGTGAACTTTAAATCAAACTATTCTGCTTGACTGAAACAAACAAACCAATCAAAAAAATGAACTATCAAATTGTATAGCATTCTAACCAGATCTATAAAAATGCTTTTGAGTCTAACATTATATCCTTAAAATACAATCAACTTATCTCAATCTATAACACTTCACAGGAAGACCCTTTCCAACCCAATTTTTTTGTTTTGTTTTTATTTTCCTAAGTTTGGAGGCCATACCCAGCTGGGGCCATTTGCTGTGCTGGGTATTGAACCAGAGTCTATCTCATAATAAGCAAAGACCCTTAGCTTCTCTACTAGCTCCTTGGCCCCAAAAGAAACACCTTTAAGGAAAGCAATGAGGATTCCAACTGAGAAGTGAAAAACAAAAACTAAACAAGCCCACAATGTCATTTAAAAAAAATAAATGAAATAAATTTACTTCTGGTCTATTCCATACACATAGCTGGGAGCCACTCACTGATATAAAACATGATAAAAATAACTTCAAATGTAGTAAGAATACAAAGCAAAATGGTATGCATACACAAATGTCAGGAATTTTCTTAAAAACATTGTTTATCTGACAGTCTATATTTAAGATCAAGACCGAAGCAGAAAGCAAGTATATGCAAGTATATATTCTTTTCTTTAATCAGTCCACCCGGGGGGGGGGGGGGGGGAGAGAGAGAGAGAGAGAGAGAGAGAGTGTGTGTGTGTGTGTATGTGGTACCAGGTACCAACTAGGGCTGACTGCATGCATGACTGACTGCATTTGAACCCTTTGTAGTATCTCTCTGGCTCCACGTTTCCAAAATATTTTTGAACTAAGGTAAAATAGTTTCCTCTTTTACAAAGGGGGGAAGGGCTAGGAGAGGGGGGGAGAGAAGAAAGCCAATTTGCAGTAGGCCAGAAACCATATAATCACAGTGCTGTACCAAGACTGGAAACTTCTTATAAACTAATGATGTGGGTGGGAGAAAGAGAGTTCTACCTTAAATCTACTAAGTAATAAACTCTGCAGAGGGGTGTTCGCAATCTGCTTTAAAAAGCCCTTTAACTGTGACGTACACTCAAATTTAAGGATCACTGGTATAAATACAGTGCCAGCTCACATGTTAATCTCCAAGTCCTGGGCACAGATAAAGAAGCTGAGAATCTCAAGAGGGCTTCTAACACTAAAAACTTCAAATAAGAACCACTGGTATGCTTGATATTCCACAACATCGACTGAGTGCAGACAACTTCTTTCTTCTAAGACTGTGGATGTGAAGAAATTTCTTATTTAAGATACAAGGCATTTGTAAATAAATAATGCTGGTGGGGGAGATAATGTTTATTTCACTCCCTCTTTGGTCACATCAAAGAAGAGGATTTTTCTGTTTTTCTTTTTGACAGCTGGAAGTAGTTCACAAAGCTTTTAGGTCAGGGAAATTGTAGACATTTGCCTTTCAAAACTTAGAAAATGTTTTTCCTGGTCTATCTGTACTGAGATGTAATGCTTCTAATCACTCCCCACTGAGGTCAATTTATAAAGTTCCCAAGAGAAGACCATCTGAGAGATTACTGGCCTAAGGAAAGAGCCCATCAAGTGTAAAAGGCCATAACATTCTACTCTCTACTATACTGCATCTCTTTGCTACAGCATCTACTTTAGTGATCTGTCTCTGCTCTTAACATGTCATTTTCTCTTCTGGGTAACTGGGGAAAAGAGGTTAGATGATTTTCAACTCATGCCCACTATATTCAAGAATACCTCAATGGTAGCCAGGAAGGAGAACTACTGTTAAGAATTAGTCAGGACCAGTTCAGTAAAGTTACAGGGTCCACTTTTGGTTAAAAATAGAAAAGAATGGGAAGTGGCGATTTAACACAGCCTTTGGCTTTTAAATTTTATTGGAGATGACTCTTGACCCTAATTACTACTTTGTTTCAAAGTAGGATGAATCAGAAGATATTAATCAAAAAGGAGGCAAAATTCAGACGAAATTATTTCGGCAATCAGCCAAATAAATAGAATTTGAACAAAGCAAAAACCTTATACATCTCTAACAGTCTGCGAGAAGATACCTGTTAATACCTGATATATAAGGATCTAGTATTTAGATAAGGAAATTCCAAATCAACAGAAAAGGATAGGAAATGTTAAGATAGTCAAAGAACATTAATGAAATCTGAAGTTTATTAATACTAGGTATGTTCAACATCATGAGAAAACATAAAAGGAATTTCCATATTCAATTAAGAACTAAAAACCCATATACTTTCCAATAATAAAAGGAATATGTTATAATAAAACAATTTTGTTGTTATATATATATACATATATAAGTGTCACTGTCACTGTCCTCCTGTTGTTCATCGATTTGCTCGAGCGGGCCCAGTAACGTCTCCATTGTCACAACTGTTACTGTGTTTGGCATATCGAATACTCCACGGGTAGCTTGCCAGGCTTTGCCGTGCGGGCGAGATACTCTTGGTAGCTTGCCAGGCTCTCCGAGAGGGGTGGAGGAATCAAACTCGGGTCGGCCATGTTGGCCGCTTGCAAGGCAAACACCCTACCCGCTGTGCTATCGCTCCAGCCCATATATATGTGTGTGTGCGCGCGTGTGTGTATATATATACATGTATATATATGTATGTGCATATATATACATATATATATAAAAAATGGTTTTCAACTGCTGGTCTGTGGTTTAGTGCTACTCCACAGGGCAACATAGTGAAAACCAAAAAGTGTATCTATGAAATCAATATCAGAAGATATTAATCTCAGAAAATAGAAGTCAAAAAGGCATTTATTTTTGAGAATGGCCACAATACTGAGAGCACAAGTAAACCTTCTGGGGTGCTAGAAATGAACATTATTAATTGGTAGGTACCTGGAAATATATGCAAAAGTTCATCAAATTTTAGGCTTAAATGTGTGCCCTTTTAATGTGTAAGAGGCACATCAATTAAAAAAATTAAGTTAAAAATGCTGCTTAAGACATCACTCCCTTCCCCAGTAATCTAAATGTATAAAGAAAAATCCAGAGGCATTTAATCAGATCATAAATAGCTTGAGTCATAACTGTTACTTACCCAACATGTGATACTTTACCAATAACTAATCTGGATGAATACAATTCTAATGGCTTTTCAGCAAGCTATACGTATATTTTTTTATGCCATCCAAGAGAATCTACGGCAGTGGTGGGTTGTAGGATAACATTGGTTTGTCCTTTTTCCCTGGCAGCAGGGAGCTTAGGTTTACTGGGTTATACCCATTACGATGCTCTCCAGGCACTCCCATTGCTCTGTGTTTATCTTTAACCTCTTCTCTGTCCTCTGCTTCCCCAACCGGTCAATCACCTTTATTTTCTAATCAGATTCTGTTGACTTGTAAGGTCAGATCCTTCTAGGACACAGGATTTGTATTTATGAGTAAAATATTGCTTTTCTCTTCTCCTCATGTTCTTTGCATAGTTACTTTAGAGTAATGTCCTCTTTGTATAGACACAGGAAGACAGTTAACGCTATGCTTTTGTAACTTGGGAATTGATTCCTAATAATATTCACTCCTGGGCACCTTTTTTCTCAACTTAAACCTCAGCTGCCCTTAGTTCCTAGCACCCCCAAAGCAGGGTCCTGATGAGGGACTGGATGGACCCAGGACAAGCTGTGAGCGACCCTGGCATCGAAATGGAACAGGCCAAGAGCCATAATACTTAACTATAAGTTAAGAGCATGGCCATGGACAAATTCTGTCATGATCCAAAGAGTAACAACTGGATTAGGACCCTGCTAGGGTTAGGAAAGACTAATCTGGCCTGAGCACTGTAGTCTGGGATCTATAGCAAGATGCTCCCAGGAGAGCCACCCTCCAAGCTTAATGTATCTCTTTACTGTGTCCATACAAAATGACTAATATTATTATGCAGAATTAAGATGAATGTTTAAATGGTTGTTGAACTAAGGAAAGGAGAAAGAACCTCTGCACCCCTAGGTGGTATTTCACCCTTATCCCCATGTGCAGGAGATCTTTGTCTTAGAAGAGCCTTCCTCTGAAGGAAGGGCTTTCACATGTTACTTGTGCTACCTCACCTGAGTGGTTGCTACCTGGGATGCTTGAAGGTTGGGGATGAGACTAAGGCTTGGACACAGAGTAGGAGAGACTAGCATGGGGAACAGGAGGAACAGGAATGAGGGGCAGTGAGAGACTGGAATAGGGCACTTAGTGAGACCGGAACAGGTGCGTGGGGAGAATAGAATAAACAGCAACTGATCACCAACCAGCCTGGCGGCTCTGTTCCCTCCTTCATGAGTCTGTTGGCGGCGGCTGCAGGCCAGGATAGGGGAAGCGGCTCATCTCACCAAATACATATGGCAGGAGAGAGAGAGACTACCACCACCACCCCACTCACTAATTTATTTTGTGATTACACAGTGGGTATGTTTTGGCACTGGCCAAAATGGTAGCAATTTGCCACAACTAGCTAATGACTACTAAATATGTGACCGAAATGTCCAACCAAGAAAGTAAATTTTAAGTTTTATTTACATTTAATTTATTCAAACTTAAATTGCCTACAAGTGGCTACTATATTATACAAAGAAATATTAGGGGTATTATTTACTACATCACAAAATAATCTCTAGGATTGTCCTCAGGGCAAACTTATAGACTATAATGAAGGTGATTTCTCTAAATTGTCACACTTCTCTGTGTCTCTATTAATTTTATGACCACATCATAGTCCAATGCTAACATATAACTTGCTTCTAGGCAAAAAAAATCTTTAAAAGTTGAGACTGGAGGACAGTACAGGTGGGTAGGGTGTTTGCTTTGCATGTGGCCGACCTGATTTGGTCCCTGGCATTCCAAATGGTCCCTGAACTCCCCCAGAAGTGATCCCTGAGTGCAGAGCCAGGAGTAAACCCTGAGCACTGCCAGGTGTGGTCCTAAATGTCCCCCACCCCATATTTTTTAGAGTTACAGTATATCATATATTTTATGTATTTAATGTATTTTAATGCTACACCAGATTATCATCAACTGCAACAGTAATATACATACCTGCACAGTCTTTTTTATCCTATGAGAAGGACCTGGATATTCTGGAGAATACAAGTCTGTGAGGAATAATGAGTTGATTAATGTTGATTTTCCCAGTCCAGATTCACCTAGAAGATAGAAGGATAAAGGAGGATTCTGTTAAATTGAGATATTTTGTAAATACTCAATTTAATGCTATAATCAAACTTGCCTTAGCTAAGTGCTTCTTGATGGGACAAGTAACAAAACATATCAGAAGACTCCCTACTAGAAGAAATCTGTCCTCATTCTCTTACCAACAGGCTCGTGTTTCTGACCGTTGTGTTTTCAGCTCTCCAGCAATTCAGAGGGTGCAGTGCTAAAGAGAGCATGCAGTGCTGGGGATGCAATGTTTGGGCCCTGTGTATGCCCTCTGATGGTGCTACCTGGCCCCGCAACTGTTCTTTTTGGTTTTTAAATTACACAATGGGGGGGATGTGGGAGACTGGAGAGACAGTGCGGCGGGTAGGGTGCCTGACTTGCCAAGGTGACTTGGGTTCAATTTCTGCCACCACTTTTGGTCCGACCCCAGCCAGGAGTGATCCCTAAACTGAGCCAGTAGTAAAACCTGAGCACCACCCAAAACTCCCAAAAAACCTGAATTTCACAACTTGCGTTTTTGAAAAGTTATATATCTAAGCTGCACAGTAATGTATTTTATTTTATTTATTTTTTGACTTTTTGGGTCACACCTGGCGATGCACAGGGGTTACTCCTGTCTTTGCACTCAGGAATTACCCCTGGTGGTGCTCAGGGGACCATATGGGATGCTGGGAACTGAGCCCAGGTCGGCCACGTGCAAGGCAAAGCCCTACCCGCTGTGCTATTGCTCCAGCCCACAGTAATGTATTTTAGACATCATAGTTATATATTTTTGCTTTAGAGAAATAAAACATGAAACAAAAAATAATAACACAAAGTCAAGCATCTATAAAAAGCACGCATCTACTGAAACAAAAGTTAACCACAGTGCACTTCAGCATAAAACTTGAATCACAGAAATAATTCCAATTTATTCACCCACCAATTTATTCCCTCATATTCCCACCAGCATAAGTATAAAGGTATCTTTCCTCCACACCAGATCTCAAGAAAAAAATCATTATTACTTTTAATTTTTTCTGGGTCCCATTTAGTGGTACCAAGGGGAACCATGTGCTTTGAGGACTAAAGCTGGGCCTCCTACACGCCCAGCATATATCCCAGTCCTTGAGCTGTTTCAAGTAACTACTATTTTTCTGTAGTTAGAGGTAGGGGCCTCCTGTGATTGCTGGCCAATCAGACAGACAGTTCCTGTGAAGGCCCAAGGATGCCATGCAGCAGCCCCCCTGGATGTGGTCAGGATGACTCCCAGGGTAATTAACTAGCAGTGATGGGGGTAGGGAGGGGTTCAGACTGAACTATTGGGGATGAGGGACTGATCCAGGGTAGGCTGGATGCCAGGCATGGGCCACATTCCCTGTCCTCTCTCTTTAACTCTCAAGTAATTACCTTTTTTGGTTTTGTTTTGGGGTCACACCCAGCTGTTCTCAGGGGCTAGTCCTGGCCCTGAGCTCCAGGGAACATATCCAAAGCTAGGGATTGAAGCAAGGTCAGCTGTACAAGGCAAGAGCTTTACCGGCTGTACTATCTCTACGCTCAAGTAATTACTTCTAGGGTGCGTTGGTTTGAGGAAAGCTAGGATATAGTTTCTACTAAGAATATACTCTCATATAATCCCATTTGGAAGTCCATAACAAATAAATAGTAACTTTTTACCAGAATGTCAATATATATAATTGATTGTTTTTGATATTTTTTTTATATACACTACCACTGTATCACTGTCATCCCAGTTCATCTTCAATTTACTCAAGCGGGAACCAGTAACATCTCCATTCCTCCCAGCCCTGAGATTTTAGCAGCCTCTTCTTACTCGTCTTTTCCCAACGATTGGAGGCTCTTTCAGCGTCAGGGGAATGAAACTTATTGTCGTTACTGTAATTGGCATATTGAATGCACCACCGGGAGCTGGCCAGGCTCTGTCCATGCAGGGGGTATACTCTCAGTAGCTTGCTGGGCTCTCCAAAAGGCATAAATGGGCAGAAAGTGTCTTATAATGTGTCGCTCGGCTACCTGGAAAGTGGCCAGGAGCGTGGCGTTGGTTGGGCAGTGGAGGTCGGCTTCTGGGGCTGGGTCCCTTGGGGTGGGGAGAGCTCTCACCCACCCCACAGCCTGGTGCGGAGTTCGATATATGCTATATGTCAAGTATATATGTTATAAGATAAGTCCACACATTAAGGCATATGTTCAGTATATGTAAGTGTATACATGTTATATGTTAAGTATATATGTGAAGGCATATATAATGCAAAGTCAAAATAAATTACAAATCAAATAATTAACAGTTAAAATATTACAGAATCGAAAATTCTAGCCACTGCAAAGATAATAAACAAATGGGACGTTCAGTACAGCAAAAGAAACTTAAGCTGCAATTAAAAGATACTCTACCAAATGGGAGAAGATATCTGCACACAACATTTCAGATAGCCAAGATGTCCAATGACTGATATTTAGGATTATATAAAGCACTCCACAATGCTCGACAGCAAAAGTATTCAAGATCCCCTTCTACAAACGGGGCAAGGAGATGAATTCTCTCATACATGTGGAACTTAAGGTACACAGCACAAGAGCAGGAAAGGCCATAGGCAATACAACAGGAAAAATGATCCACCAATTGAGGTTGGGGAGCTCTAATAGGGAGGTTCAATGGAGTCCTTGAGGGATGAGAAGTAGGTGCAGTGATGAGGGATGTGGTGATGAAATTATGTACACAGGAAACCATCATTAAAGTATTGTGAATCACAGAAGCTCAATAAAAAGAGTAGTACAAAGATTTTGCTTTCACCTGTTTCATTCAACAAAGCACTCTTTTCATTAAACAAAGCAGTTGAGGAATAAAAAGTATATACAAGCATCCAAATTAAAAGAAACAAATTGATCTGTTCAGATATGATATTTTATATAAAAAATCCTAAATACACACATAGACACACACGTAAGAGCTAACAAAGTTGCAGAATTCAGAATCACGTTTCTGTATTAAAAGCAATCCAAAAAAAATTAAGACAATAATTTAATTTATAATAGTATGAAAAGAACAAAGTAATCTATAATAAACCCAACCAAAGAGGAAAAAAATCCTAAAAATGAAGATCCTTGCCTCCGGGTGCCATCTCAGCGCATCAACCGTCTTGATCCACAGATAAAGCAGTGTATCCCGGAAGACAGCAGTTTGCCGGAGAGCTCTGTCAATTCCACTGGGGCACCTCAGATGGAGCAGGTGTACCCTCTCCACCCACTCCAGATGAAACCCCAGTCGCCATGGGCTTCCAGAAGAAAAACCCAGGTATGAGGGATTTGGGACTAAGACTCCAGGCCACCTGGTGGCAGCGGAGTACCTTCCCATCTCCCCATCTGGCTGTCAAACCCACTATCTGCCTCAGGATGCCATCTCAGCTCATCAATGGTCTTGATCCAAAGGCTCCCAAATGAATCTCAAATTGGATTAGCTCCCTACAGAGATGTCTCTAGACCCCAACCATTTACAATTTTAGAATTCCAGAAGTGTGTGGCTGCTTTCACTTTCTCAGTCATGCGACCTCTCATGATATTCATAATAAGCAATAGAAAATAAATTATCAAGCATCTGCCTCTGGCAGGCAGGCTTGAATGGTGATGGGAAAATTCAAAATAATGGTGATTGGTGTTGGAATACTGAATGTAATCAATTAATGTAAACAACCTTACGAATATAATTTTTTTTAAACAATGAAGATCCTAAATAAGTGACAAGACAGTCCATGTCCGAATAGAAATAAGGCTTCATGATGTTATGTCAGGATTACTTAATACACAGATTTGACTCAAACCCTACCAAATTCCAACAACTTTTTCTTTTTTCCCCCGTAAATTCTGACATGACAACATGGATAAAACTTGAACACATTATACTTAGTAACTACCAGATCAAGTAGTAGAACAAGTGGAGTATAATTACTCTTTATAGGAAGTGTGAAGAACTTAAATGGTCTGATAAAGTGACAGAAAGTAGAATGATTACCAGGGACAGGGACAGTGGGGAGATAATGCTCAATACGTGTGTTTTTTGGCCGCCTGTTGGACTCACAACTAGCTCCAGCCCAATGACGGGGGTTGCTCTGAAGGTGTTCAGGAGCCTGTGTAGTGCTGGGGTTCAAACCTGGACCTCCTGCAGGCAGTGCATGCTCTCAGTCCATGTGGCCCCTCCTTAACAGATATGGAATAGCAGTTTGGTCTAATGAAGAATTTCTGAAGATAACAGTGATTTATGCACAGCAAGGTGGACAGCACTTAATGCCACTGTATTTGTTTTGTTTTAGATGAGTTATTCCTTATAGTCTGAATGCGACAAGCAAGATACCTGAATTCTTGTTTCCTAATACAGCAAAATAACACAATGTACAAACTGTGAAGAATAATCTAGAACATACACGTGAGATCTAAGCACTGTGTCAGCTACACAGTGAACACTCAAAAGCATTATTTCTTTTTATAGCTTAAAGAGGCTGGGAATATAGAAAAATGTACTTTTCAAATAGCTGTGGAATATTTGTACATACACTAATTATATGCAGTAGTCTACCCTTACCTCTGGTGGAAGAATGAAATAATGGATACTATCAAACCCTACACGGGCCATTTTTTATTATTTATACACATATCTATGATTACATAAGTAGGCACTATAAGAAATTAACAGAATTATAATAATGCACCAATAAAATTACTTTTTCATAATTCATCATGCATTATTTTCAACTGACTACAGTAACAGGAAATTTAGAAAAGAAAATTGCAGATACAGAGAGCCTACTGAACTGGGCTACAAAAAAATTCAATTTAAAAAACACAAACCTGAGGTCATGTTCTTCAACTACAATACAGTCAAAGTAGAAATAAACATCAAAACCATCAGAATATCTATCCACGTAGATATAAAACCAAGTCTCTCACCTGTACCCTCTTTGTGATGAACTATTTAGAAAAATCATTACATATAAAAAAAGAAATATGGTGGTCAAGAGAAACTTGTGATTAAATAAGTCTTGAATTAATAGACCCTCCTCAGAATGGATCTTAATCCAACTGCAAATTTGTTTAGTCTTGGGAAAATTTGGCTCTTTCAAAATTTAATTGCATGTGTCTTTTGGCCTAGTCACTTTGCTTAGTAGGCAGTGAGGGCATCCGCTGGAGAAGCTAGGGACGGGGGCTATTTGTTACCAGCACGTCTCAGCCTGGAGTTTGCTGCTAGACCTGGCCATGCAGTGCTGCCTGGGTCCAGCAGTGCTAGGATGACCAGGGCTATCGTCAGGGATCTGGGGCTGCCGGGGAGGATGTGGTACCCCAGAAGGAACCTGGGGTCTCAAGGCATGCACTCTCCAGTTCCACAACTAGAGTAAAAAATGAAACTGCAAGACAGAGGAACCGCACTTTTATACTCAGTTCCATTTCTTAGAAAATAAGCATACTTTCATAAACTTTGTTGGGTAACTAAATGAGAACAAAGCAGAAGAGTATGGGTAGTAACTAAATATACTGACACTAAAGGGCAGAAGTCTCCATATAACTAAGAGTGAATGTTGACTACAATGAGGCTATACCTGAGTTTGAACAATAAATTATTAATTCCTACTGGTGTTTAATGTAGAGTAATATTCACTTCCTTTTCAAAACATGGCAGAACTATAATCACAAGCCAAAATACAGAAATCTTGCTTGAAGACTCTCAGGTGACATTAGCTACAACACATTCATGCTCATTTGTTTTACTTAAGGTAAAGTAGTAGCTTCACTAATACAAAATAACAGCTGCAATTAAACCATAAACTTGTCCTAAATATCAAATTTGTGGAAACAACCTCAATGAAATTTACCTCCAATATATAGGAAACATTTAAGAACAACAAAAATCAGAACTCCACATCCTCACTTACATAAAAAGCATTCAATAAAAGGGCCGAGGGAGAGTAGAGCGGGGAAGGTGTTTGCCACGCGTGCAGCGGCCCCACCACGACCCCCAGCAGTACATAAGGTACATAAGGCCATAACCCGAGCATCCCAGGATCAAGCCCTATGCCCAGAGCACTGCCTGCTGGGGCCCAGACCGCCCCCGGCTGCTCAATGGTAGAATGCCACCCATAGCTTTACCTTATGTTATTTTTACATTTATGTGTAATTTTAATATTTACAAGCAGCAGTTTAAGATGTTAAATAAATGACCCAAATTAATTTTTATCTGTGTGATTCTGAAATATGTACTAAGTATGTTCATGACAAAGGTAGTATTATTGTCACATTTCACAAGCATTCAGAGGGAAATAACCGGGTATACTACTGTTTCCTACAGGACAAGAAAGCAGCGTAACAGAGACTTACCTTGCAGGTGTAAGAGCATAGGTTTGATTCCCAGCATCACTGGGAATATAAATACAAAAAAAGTTTCCACAAACTGTTTTCTCTCCTCGTTAAAATATTTTAATCTTCGTAAGTTACAACTTTATTCCATGAAAAGTATCAGAGTAAACAGAATATTTGATACTGCCCCTTTCTTAAACATGCTAAGTGTACTAAACCCATGCCCTCTTTATCTGTGAGTCCCAATGAATAAATACTGTGCACATCCCACCATCATTCTAGGATGTTTCAAGCCCTCAAATAAAATATTCATTAGATATTTGATTGTAAAACTTTGAAGAAAATGATGGGGGGGGGGGGGTCGAAGAGATGGCTCAAAGGGCCAAAGACAACTTTTCAACCTTGCGTCTATACTGTGGAAAAGCAAGCAAGCAAAGGATCTTTACAAAGAGGATGTTAAGGATACTGAACAATGGAGGAGCATAGGAAAGGGAAGCTGGTGCTACAAAGGGAAGTGGAGTGTTTATACCGCTCCTTGACTTCCCACTCATTTTTGCCAGGAGTCTGAAGCCAGTTTTATTTAATTATTACCACGTGAAACCAATCATATTTTATTAATACTTTGCAAAATACAAATAACATAACTTACTGCCTTATTTATTAGTATAGTATAAAAAAATTCTGACATAAAAAACATTCAAACAGCATATATGACGATACCAATTAAGCACCAATTTATATTAAGATACAAGCATATGATTCTTACCCCAAAGTGCATCTAAAATCATTT
This sequence comes from Sorex fumeus, assembly GCF_029834395.1. NCBI lineage: Eukaryota > Metazoa > Chordata > Mammalia > Eulipotyphla > Soricidae > Sorex > Sorex fumeus. The sequence goes on along the minus strand of NW_026606094.1, from coordinate 78,037,922 downwards.
AATAAGCTATTTCAAAAAATGACTACATTCTACCCAGGACTCAGACCACAGAATATTCAGACAGTATTTCCACATATAGCTTAAAGATGCTTCTCAAAATGATTTGAAAACAGATGTGTTAACTAAGTTAAAATATCACTGCTATATGGGTGGAAAGGAAAGGAATGAAAATTAATTTTTCTGAGTTGAGGACTGCCAGAGAAAAAAGTCAACACAGAAAACACTGACTAGCTGTAATCCTTCCTGCCCAGATCCGCAATCAGATGCCAAATGATAGCTAGCTGGAAGCTACAGACTAATCCAGTAGTAAGAGAGCACTGATCTCTGAAAGGTATATGGCAATACTTTAACACCCTGGTTAAATAAGAAAATACATATTTTAGATACCCTACTCCTGAAGCATGAATCTTTCAAGACGAGGAAATGCAAATGAAGAGCACAATTCACCGAGAGATCTTCTCGTCTGATGGACCTTTGGCCTGGTTTGTACAGCTGCTGCGGCTAGTCTGATCTCTTCCTGAAGTCACAGCAGAAGTGTGGAATGAAGGCCATTGGCTGGATCTCGGGAGGCTTTTCATTGCCAGAAAAAGATTTTGTTTTACTCTTCATGCTAACTCAAAATCCTCTGAAAACTCAACTTACCTGCACCTAATTTTATTCCATATATAAATTTCGGAATTTAGTGATAGATTTGGGCATAGGACCAAATGCCAAATTAAGGGCCAGAGTGACAGTACAATGAGTGGGGCACTTGCATGCAGGCATCCAAATAATTACCTGATTCCTGCCAGGGGTGATCCCTGAACACAGAGCCTAGAGTTAGCCCTGAGCACCACTGGGTATGGCCCAAAACTCAAAAACAACAACAAGTCAGATTACACCAACATTTAAGGATGACAACTAGGAAACAATCCTAAACAACCAGTAAATTAAAAGCAGTACCACAATAAGAAAGGGAAAATGTGACTAAAAAGAGACAAAAAAGAGACTTAAGAAAATGGATGATATCACTAACTTTTAAAACTTCTACAGGCCTAGACAAATAGTATGGACAGTCTGTGCACGGCTGATTCAAATTCAATGCAGGCCCAGAACACAGAGCAAAAATAAGCCCACTGGGTCTGGCCCAAACACACACACACATACACATACACACACCACACACACACAAAAAAATTCAGTTCTGTGTTAAGGAGAGAAGATAACTGGTGAGTTAAGTAGATTGAAAACTGAGACTGCAGATTTACAGTGAAGAATAATACACTATAGGTAAACAAAAATACATAAAGGGGAGTTCTTTGCTTTTTAAAAATGTTTCTTTTTAAAATTTTTATCAAGACCAGCACAGATTACATTAGGTATCAATTATTTCCAAGGTATTTCATACATGTGAAATCTGCTATTAAATTTTCACTTCCTCAAAATCATTAAAGTATCCTTTGACATAAAAACTGATGTTAACCCTCAAAGGCAAGCAAAACAGGTATCTGATGATCAGGCTCTGCAATTATCTAAATGCAACTTACTCTAATTACAGTAACTGACCAACAGCACTAAATAGTAATTCTATATATCAGAAGCAAACAAATCACTCAATAATGACCTCATTCACCCAGTTAAAAAAAAAACAAAAAAAGACTTCATTTGTAATGTGCCTAAAAGTTATGTAAGGTTTTAAAGAAGGGCTTGTTTTTTCATCAAAGATAAAATATGCCTTATATAACCCAGTTCAAGTGGTAAGTATACTTTTAATCTAGAAAATTTGTTTTATTTACGTTACCAAAAAAACCTAAATGCCTGATTGGAATTTTTCTCATGGTTAAAAAATGGCCATAAACCATAATTTTATAAAGAAATGTGCTGCTTTACTTACGATAGTTAAGTAACTTTACTAACAATCATACATCAGCTTTGTAAAGCTGTACCTAACTCTACCATTTAAGTCACACATCAAATTTCTGTTAAGTTCTACTAAAGTGAAAATGAGCTAAAATTGATAAATACTATTTATGAGCTCAGTTATAGGTTCCTTTTAATTCTCACATTATTGTCTAAGATTCTGGATGTTTTTTGTTTTTAAGGAAAGGTGTGAGGGGAGAGAAAGGGAGACATACATGTTGGAGAGAACACGGGCTTTCAAAGAAACAGACAAGCAAGCAAGAGAGATGCGTGTTCACCTCTAAATGATTATTCAACAAAGGAAAAAAAAACATACTTCCTCTCTAGAGCCTAGCTATAACCAGCCATTCATAAAGGGAATAAGGAATTGTAATTTGACAGGGCCACGGAGCCACCAGCAAGCAGATCAACATGTACCCACAGGGCAAATGTATCATCAGTCTGGTGGTGCCTTCAGGCTTCCTGATACCCCCAAATTGCCGCTGTGCCTCTGGCCGGACCCTAACAATTTGGAACAAAGTTTCCTGAGAAATTAAATGGCCAAAAGTTAGGTATGTGGGAGCCACACCCACAAACCATCTCCGGCTCAGCTATACAAGCTCATTTATGTAAGCTCATTCATCAGCCTTGCTTCAGAGACCCATAAATAAATCTTGAAAGAGATCAAAAGCTGCAGTTAACCTCGGACCCAAACAAGGCGGAACAGATCAGGGTAAATTGGAGGGGCATGGGTCAGCTTAGTGTCCACTCAAGCAGAGACACTTGCTCCCACAATTCAAAATTACGCCATGTTCCCCCACCCCCTGCTGGACTCAACCTTCTCAGGAGAGACCTCACCAAGATATTAACCTGCTAAAAATTCAGATATGTGGGGTTTTTTTTTAAACTAAAATCTCCAGGCTTTCTTGGGGTCGGGATGGGCTACCTCCTCCTACTTCTCTATATTCCTGGTAACACCTGCATGAACCAACTCCAGTATCACCACACAAGCTCTTCTTCCAGCCTTGCTCCAGAGACCCATAAATCAATCTTGAAAGAGATCAAAAGTTGCAATTAATCTAGGACCCGGGCAGACCAAGGAAAATCAGAGGGGGCAGGTTAGCATGTTACCCACACAAGCAGAGCCCCAGACAAGCTGCCTGCTTCCACAAACCAAAATCACCACCATGTCCCTGGCTGAACTCCACCATCTTGGGTTGGACCTCACCAGGATATAATCTGCTGAAAATTTGAATATGCAGGTTTTGTGACTGAAATCTCCAGGTTTTCTCGGGGTTGGGATGGACTACCTACTCCCACCTCCCTGTATTTCTGGAAGCCTCAGCTCTCATATCCACACCCCAAAGCTGCCACCCAGTTAAAAAGCTACTCCAGCCTTACCTTCACAATAAAAATACTGAATGCCCTGAACCAACAGGATGACCTCTTGGCATCTGTATTGCAAACCATAATGCACAAAAGGAAAAGGAGAGTGAAAGAACAAAAGTGCCTACCATAAACGCAGGCTGGAGGTGGGGGGAGGAGTTGAGGGATGGAAGGAAAACCAGGTACACTGGTGCTGGGAAATAGCACTGGTGGAGGGATGGGTGTTGGATCACTGTACGACTGAAACCCAATCATAACTATCTTTATAATGGTCTATCTCAAGCACAGTCAATACAATTTTTTTTTTAATGTAATGAGTTCATGCCTGCTTCAGTCAGCTAAATCAGTGGCTGAATAAACAGCAATACTCCTACATTTTAAAAAAGTAATAATAGTTCTAATTTGTAAAGAAATACTAGTTTGGGAAATATGAACTAGAGAAAATATTTTGTACGTCTCTTAAAAAAAATCTATCACAGTAAAGAGCTCAATTAAACCAGAAGGCAGCTCACAGTCACTGAGTACATTCCTGAGTTAAAGAGAGAGATGGAAAGAGAGAGTTGAAGGAGTAGCCAATGGTCCAGACACTAGTCTTGTAGATACTGGATCCCAATTCAAAGCCCCAGCACCCTGCACTGCTTCCCAGCCTGAGCATAGAACAACAGCGAGTGCTGAAGAAAGTTTTCACATGGATATACTGTAGGAGAGAAGAATCAAAGTTTTTACATGAATATCTATTAGAAAGAATCGAAGAAGGAAGGGGACTGATTTATCTTGAGAAGGGAGCATGTTCTAAAAAGCTGAGAGTAGTTCTAAGCAGACACGCTTGAACTACCAAATGACCTAAAGATTCAAGTTCTTTAAATCTCACACAAGAAAAAACTTATACTTGATACCAGCAATGGTTTGTACTATCACACTGGTAACTATGATTCTAGCTCACCAATATTTGTTTTTCAAGAAATACCTAAGTAGACAAAGGCATAAGCTTCACAATAATTAAAAGATATCCTAGGTAGCATGAATATGCCTAATAAGCAACTAGCAAAGAGCTAAAAACAACAAAATTGACAGCATATGCTCTGCATGTCCAATACCACATGGACACCCATGGCCTCTTAATGGAAGTAACCTAGGATTATTCCTGGTAGTGCTCAGGAAACCATGTGGGACGCCGGGGATTGAATCCAGGTTGGCCAGGTGCAAGGCAAGTACCCTACCTGCTATTCAATCACTCCAGCCCTGATATTCATTTAGTCTTTGTCATCTTAGTTTATACAGTGGCTAATAAACTGTGTTTAAGTTTATATATACAGTGTGTGTGTGTGTGTGTATGTGTGTATAACATACATTCACGTACACCATTGTCTCAAGTCTACACTCAAGAATTATTTTCAGGTGTCTTCAATAAACCACCATCCTACTCCCCCAGGCTTTTAATCTTAGTGCAGTGCCTGGTTTAAGAAAACTAGGTAAGTGTTTATTGTGATTCAAAGTGATCTGTTCAAGGTCATAAAGCTCACTGTGGCAAAAATTAATCTGAAATTAGTACAGCATGCTAAAACTAGTACAAAAACTAGCACAATAAATAAATCTGCTTTCCACAAAAAATGCTGCTGTACAGAATAGCTTGCCAGAAACATTCCCCATTGAGTATGCTGTTAGCTGTGGGTTTGCATGGTCTACGGCTTTAACTCTATTAAGGAAAGTTCGTAGCTGTGGGTTTGCACGGTCTACAGCTTTAACTCTATTAAGGAAAGTTCATTCTATCCCCATTTTATCTTGGGGCTGGAGAGACTGTACAAGGGTTGAGGTGCTTGCTCTAATCACACATATTAGATTGTAATTAGAAATGCACCCTTCTTTAAAAAAAAAATTCCCTTTAAGGGTGAGGAGGTTGTTTTAGCTAGCACTTTAAATTAGCTTAGAACTTTACTGCTGAGTGTATATTACCTGAATTGCCCATCAATTAAAATCTAAGTCCATGTTAAAAATCCTATATAGCGAGCAGTATTTCTCAACCTTTTTCAACCCTGTTTCCATCCTGCAACTCCCATTTATGCAATTTTCACCTTTAGCCTCTTTGAAATATCCTGTATTACTGTTATTATCACCAGCTATAACACAGTAATTCAGAGTTTTCCATCACAGAAACTTGCGTTAAGAACTGAAGTGGGCTGGAGCGATAGCACAGTGGGTAGGGTGTTTGCCTTGCATGCAACCAACATGGCCGACCTGAGTTCGATTCCTCTGCCCCTCTCAAGAGAGCCCGGCAAGCTCCCAAGAGTATCTTGCCCGCACAGCAAAGCCTGGCAAGCTACCCGAGATGTATTCGATATGCCAAACACAGTAACAAGTCTCACAATGTTACTGGGCCCGCTTGAGCAAATCGATGAACAACAAAAGGACAGTGACAGTGAAGAACTGAAGCACAAGTCACCCTGCAATGACCTTGTGTTTACCATCTGCTTATTTGAGATTTCTAGGTAATGCTACGTAAGTGTCACAATTTAAATTTTCTTTCTAAATACTTTTCATCTATTTGTTTCAATTGTTAATTTGAAAGGCTATATGAGTGAACCAGTTTATTAATGTAATAAATATGTAAATAACTGAACCTCTGCAATACAATACATGCATGTAAATAATTTGAATATAAGATAAATTTTTTTAAGGTTCATCTTCATTAGATATTTTTCCATAAGACAGCCCCAAATTGGGGCTGGAGGAATAGCACAGCAGGTAGGACATTTGCCTTGCACGCGGCTGACCTGAGTTTGATTCCCAGCATCCCATATGGTCCCCTGAGCACCGCCAGGAGTAATTCCTGAGTGCAGAGCCAGGAATAACCCCTGTGCATTGCCAGGTATGACCCAAAAAGCAAAAAAAAAAAAAAAAAAAGACCGCCCCAAATTATAATTTTTTAAACTTATGCAATCATCAACCCCATAAATTGTCCTCTCTATTCGTATACCAACTAGATACAATCTTTAAGCCCTTCAAAACTATTTCAGCTCTTTCTCTTCCAATACCCTTCTTGAAAATTCCACCCCCACCAAAAACTCACTGGAGCTGAGAAAGGCAAGTATCTATGCTGGAGGGAGAGCCACGATGGCCCAGAGCAGGTATCAAAACTTGTAAGATAAAGATGTATCCCAAAAGTACTAGAATAATGTGTGAAGCCAGCAGGCTGAGAACATCACATACATAAACTATTTGACATGAGGAGGAGTGACCAAAGGAATGACCTGGCAGGAGGTGTGGGAGCCAGGTAGGTTGACAGAATGTGCAAACAGACTCAGATGGAGCACCTGGGAATGCAGCAGAGCAGTTACATACTGGAGACTGATGAAGGATAAAACTGTATTTCTCCATCAGAAGAACATTATAACTAGAAAAAAAGATGAAAACTAGAACAACCCTTATGGTGATGAACTGAAAATAGAAATAGCATAAACTTAAAGGATTTTATTAAATAAAATACATATAGCAAATACAATGTGCATATGTATATAAACAAATATAGTGTTATTTTCTAATTCTGATGTTCTATTATGGAAAATATCCTTGAGGATGGGAAGTAGACAAGTATTTGGAGGAATAGGTCAAGAAACAAATGTGTCACAAAAAAAGTTAAAAGTATTTGTCTCATCTCCCCCCAAGCATACGAGCATCTAATCTTTGATAAGGGGGCAAGAAAAGTGAAGTGGAGCAGGGAAAGCCTCTTTAACAAATTGTGCTGGCAAAACTGGACGGCTACATGCAAAAAAGTGGGCTCAGATCTCTGCCTAACTCCATGTACAAAAGTAAGATTACAGTGGATTAAAGACCTCAACATCAGACCGGAATCCATAAGGTACACTGAGGAAAAAGTTGGCAAAACCCTCCATGACATAGAAGCTAATGGTGTCTTCAAAGATGTCACACCGCTGGCCAAGCAAGTGAAAACAGAGATAGACAAATGGGACTATCTTAAACTAAGAAGCTTCTGCACCTCGAAAGAAACAGTGACCAAAAAACAAAGAGTCTACAGAATGGGAAAAGGATATTCGCCAAATACACATCCGATAAGGGGTTAATGTCAAGGATATACAAAGTACTGGTTGAACTCCACAAAAAGAAAACATTCAATCCCATCAAAAAATGGGGAAATGAAATGAATAGAAACTTTCACGAAGAAGAAATCCGAATGGCTAAAAGGCACATGAGAAAATGCTCCACATCATTAATCATCAGGGAGATGCAGATCAAAACCACAATGAGATATCATTTGACACCACAGAGACTGGCCCATATCCACAAGAACAAAAGCAACCGGTGCTGGCGCGGATGTGGCGAGAAAGGGACACTCCTTCACTGTTGGTGGGAATGCCGACTGGTTCAGCCCTTTTCTCAAAAAATTAGAAACTGAGCTCCCATTTGATCCAGCAATACCACTCCTGGGAATATATCCCAGAGAGGCAAAAAAGTATAGTTGAGGTGACATCTGCAATTGTCTGTTCATTGCAGCACTCTTTACAATAGCCAGAATCTGGAAAAAACCTGAGTGCCCGAGAACAGATGACTGGTTAAAGAAACTTTGGTACATTTACACAATGGAGTACTATGTAGCTGTTAAAAAAGAGGGAGTCTCGAAATTTACATACAAGTGGTACTACATGGAAAGTATCATGTTAAGCGAAATGACTCAGAAAGGAAGGGATAGACATAGAAAGATTGCATTCATCTGGGGAACAGAAAGTAACAAAAAAGGAGACTAACACCCAAGAATGGCCGAGATTAGTACCAGGAATTTTACTCCATGGCTTGGAGGCCAACCACACATGCTAGGGGAAAAGGGAGCTCAGATAGAGAAGGGAACACCTAATAAAGGTGTTGGGAGGATCCTCCCAGGATGGGAGAAGCATGCTGAAAGTAGACTATAGACTAAACATGATTGTTACCCATTTCCTCTTTTGCAAACCACAACACCCAATAAGAGAGAGAGAACAAAAGGGAATGCCCTGCCACAGAGGCAGGGTGGGGGGGGGGGGGAATAGGGGGTGGGAGGAATACTGGGATCTGTGGTGCTGAGAAATGGGCACTGGTGGAGGGATGGGTATTTGATCACTGTATAATTGGAACTCAAGCATAAAAATGTGTAAGTCTGCAATTGTACCTCATGATGTCTCACTATTAAAAATTAAAAAAAATAATGAAAACAGATTAAAAAAAGAATTTGGCTCAATACATTGAAATTACTACACTGAAATCAGCAAAATAAATACACTTCTAATTCATGAAAAAAATAACTCCAGTTTCCCAAGAATTAGCAGTGTATCATTTAGTGTAAATGATAGAACTTTTAGCAATAACATTTTTTCCCTAAACTCCAATAGCTTTTGGCTTACATATACTTATGCCACTTATCACAAAACCAGTAATGTTGTAGTTAACCTATATTTCATTTTTCCCCTATCATTCCCTAATATTTGTCATCTTTTTTTCTCATGCATCTAAAGCTATAGTATCCATGGAATGAATAACTTCACCTTAAAATATACAATCATCTCTCCAAATTCAGGGCGAAAATACTTACCCTTTCTTCAAAGTATAATACTTAAGAGCAGCAACTATAAAGAAAACAATCTATATGTACTCTAGATCAGTAAGTGCCAAGATCAAAACAGTCCAAATGTTCTGCTACAATAAGCCTTTCAAAAGTATTACAATGACAGAAATGCATCTTTGTGACCTCTGCAACCCATCAACAAACCACAAATATCTTGCATTTGAAGATACACATTATCATTCTTTTGTAACAAGAGCAGAAGTAAGCAAATTTAACATCCATTGTGGAGAAACGACTGATAAAACTTTTAACTTTTTCCATATATCTTAATTTTCATGTTATTTTCAGGTATCATGATAAAGGGTTTCCTTTTCAGAGGAAGTAGATATTACTGCATTTACTGTCTTTATAGGAAATAAAACAATCTGCAATTACTTCAATTATTCACCTACCTATATAAATTAACAAAATCCAGAATCTTCCCACATAAATAACAAAGTATATTATAATTTACAACTGTAATAAAGTAGCATTAATATACGGAAAACTAAACTATGAACAATATCAATGGTTAAAAGAACTAAACTGCAATATGGGCATATTTAAATGGAGCTGCAATACAGTTCTGAAAAGACTATTGAAACTTTTAAAGAAAAAACAAGGGTCAGAGAAAGAGCTCAACATGCTGAGAGCATACTTTCAAAGCAGGAGTGGGAACTGATGATCGCATGATCGCCTGAGCACAAAGCCAGACGTAGCCCTAAGCACAATGCCAGGAATAGCCCCAAGTGGGTGTGGCCTGAAAACTCAAAGACCAAACAGACTATTCCTGCTTCACTTCTTATATAAAAAAAGTACATGTGGATTTAAGATTCAAAATTTAAAAGTCAAAATTTATACACTTAAAAAAAGTGAAGCCCCAAATAACCTTAAAGAAGTTATTAGATTATTGATAGAGGTTGCTAGCAAGAGGACATTGATGGCCCAAAAAAAAGGCTGAGTGGATAATAATCTGAATATTAAGCCGTTACAAAATACAACACAGAAAGGATTCTGGAAAAAAATTGCTAAAGCCTGACAACAAACTATAACAATACTCTTAAAGTACTAAAAATAAAACTGGAATCTACCACTTACAAAAGACTCAATACCAGAAATAAACATGGGGGGAGAAGGGAAGTAATAATACTGTTATGCATTATGCTGGCCAAGAAAGACTGTAACAGCCATTGTTGACAGTGTTGTAAAGGAGGTTGTCAATACTTGGAGAGTCTGAAACAGTCACACAAGCTATTTTCCGGCAATTCAGTATCATATGCTGAAACTTTTAAAATAATGCAAAGTTTTGAGAGAGATTCAGAGTGAACTATTAAAATATCCAAAGTTTTATCCAAAAGAAATAAAATACAAGCATAGCTATAACCATGAATATTACAATTCTGATATCTGATGAGGCAAAGTCTAGTATAATTAGCCTACAAAAGTAATCAAAATCTGTATTTTCCCTTAAGTAGGATATCAAAGTGTATCTAACCATCAAAGGACAATTACAATTTACTGCTAGGTTTAAAAAGTGATTAAGAGAGCCAGGAAAGAGCTGGAAGGGCTGGTGTGCACATCTTGCACGCACTAAGCAGAGTCAAACCCGAGCACTACATGGCTGCCTAAGATCTTTAAGTAGAGGGAAATGACAAAGACAGTCACTTTATACAGGATACTATGTTAACTAAGCTTCTCTTAAGCTTTCTGCTAAGTCATTAAAAAAAAAAAATCCTCTGCAAGCTTTGAATCTTTTTTTTTCTTTTTTTTTTTTGCTTTTTGGGTCACACCTGGCGATGCTCAGGGGTTACTCCTGGCTTTGCACTCAGGAATCACTCCTGGCAGTGATGAGGAGACCATATGGGATGCTGGGAACCAAACCCTGGTTGGCCGCTTGCGAGGCAAATGCCCTACTCACTGTGCTATCACTCCAGCCCCACAAGCTTTGAATCTTAAGAAGAACTAAGAACATTCTGAGGTCCCACCCAATTAAAATGCCAATCTGCTACTGAAGACATCTGAGAAAGGCCAAACAAGTTGACATATCAATAAATCCAAAAAAACTACCACAAAAATTTTACCATATTTAAGATTAGAGAAATGACTGAACCACGGATTTTATCTTTGAATAATTCAAAACAATAATACACATCATTTTGGTTTTTCTCCCCCAAAATATTTGCTAGTCAGATAAACCAATCCACATACTGAGTTTTACTGCCTTAAATGATTCAAGTAAAATGAGAATTTTACAAATACCAATTGTTTTCTGAGAGTATAGTCAAGACTAAGTTCAAAGAGATACAGGTTTGACAGAAAGTGTCTTTATTGTCTGACATGTCTGATACTGGGTTTTTAACTAAAGTTCAAAGTAAGATTCAAAATAAAGATTCCAATCGCCTTATCCTGATTACAGTCAAGATCTTCAAAATTTAGGCTACTCTACCTTCTCAGGTTTATTTCCAACTATTAGAAAATTGGGCTGGAGCGGTAGCACAGCGGGTAGGGCATCTGCCTTGCACGCAGCCAACATGGCCAACCCGAGTTCGATTCCTCCGCCCCTCTCGGAGAGCCCGGCAAGCTACCGAGAGTATTCGATATGCCAGACACGGTAACAACAAAGTCTCCAATGGAGACGTTACTGGGCCCGCTCGAGCAAATCGACGATCAACGGGAGGGCCTTTACTTTTATTAGAAAATTACATCTTAGGATACAGATATTAAAATCAATACACAGAATAGCTGTTTAAAACCGGTAGGGCATTTGCCTTGCACGCAGCCAACATGGCCGACCCGTGTTCGATTCCACCGAGAGTATCTCGCCCGCACGGCAGAGCCTGGCAAGCCCCCTGTGACGTATTCGATATGCCAGACACAGTAACAACAAAGTCTCCAATGGAGACGTTACTGGGCCCGCTCGAGCAAATCGATGATCAACGGGAGGGCCTAATTAATCCATAAATAGTTTGTATCAACAGCCTGTTTTTTCTTCCTACACTAAAACATGTACCTGTTTCTTGGAGCACATAAAAAGTAACTGACATGTGTCTGTATTGCAAACCATAATGCCCAAAAGTAGAGAGAGAGTATGGAGAATATTGTCTGCCATGGAGGCAGGGGGAGGGTGGGAAAGGGGGGTACATCGAGGATATTGGTGGTGGGGAATGTGCACTGGTGGAGGGATGGGTGTTTGATCATTGTGTGATTGTAACCCAAACATGAAAGCTTGTAACTATCTCATGGTGATTCAGTAAAATTAAAAAGAATCGGGCTGGAGCGTTAGTCTTGTGGGCAGCCAGCCCTGGACGAGCCAGGTTCGATTCCTCCACCCCACTCTCAGAGAGCCCGGCAAGCTACCAAGAGTATCTCGTCCTCATGGCAAAGCCTGGCAAGCTACCGTGACATATTCAGTATGCCAAACACAGTAACGAGTCTCAACAATGGAGACATTACTAGGCCCACTTGAGCAAATCGATGAACAATGAATGGGAGGGCAGAGCTACAGTGCTATAATAATAATAATAATAATAATAATAATAATAATAATAATAAAAAGTAACTGACACATACAGAAATGCGGTATTTCTGACTGGACTACACTCAGCCATGCAAGATACTCACAGTGTCAATATGTGAAAGTCAGAAAACATAGGACATGGAAAACATACTCTTCCACCTTCCACATACCTTAAATCAGACCCTCATTTCCATGGAACCACACACACACACACACACACACACACACACACACAAACACACACAAAAACAACCCCCCAAATTACTCAATTACTCATACGACTTAAGTGCTCTAATTCTCATTCATTCATCCCTCCCTGAATCCTGTTTCTATAGGATTTTAAGGAAATGAGAACATCTAGTTTAATTCATAAATGACCAAGGATTATATTATACTGAACTCTGCTCTTATCTAATGCCACTCAATTAAGACTACAGAGTACTTAAAGAATGTCATTGAATACGAAACAGACCAGTTCTGGGTCTAACCTAGTATATGACAATGTAATCATGAACAAATAATTTATTTCTCTATGTCTCCCACTTTTAATCTCTAAACACAAGGATAACAATGCTTACTTGGTTATTAAGAATCATTTGAGTTAAGTACATGGAGTATGCGTACTCTGAGTGCTTAGTACACTGAAATGTAGCATGTTATATAGGTGTTGAGAATTATTTTCCCAATTGGACTGAACCCTCAAAGTCTATCCCAATTCTATTGCTCAAAAAATCCTCAACTAAGGCAGATCTCTCTAGGGTTAAGTCCTACAAGCTTAACTTCTATGATGATAATTTTTATATAAATCTAATGGCTCCAACTTTCTGAAAATTTATTTTTTAAATGTATTTTTTACCACATCATATAAATTCTTTATGTGGACAGTTTATTGAAAAGTTTTCCAACAAAGGAGAAAAAGTTTTATAAAGAAATCAAATGCTAACTTTAAATTCTCAATCTGTATCAACATATCAGTCCTTAAACCAAGGATCCTTGGTCAACACTGTGCTGGGATTTAAATTTTAGAGAACAAGGACATAACAGCTCATGAAGAGTTTAATAGTCTCTAAGATTATTTAGGGGAAAAAAAAGGATGATCTAGCTTTCTATGTTCTGCAAACAATGCTCTTGGACTCAGCCTAAAATCTGAAAAATAATCTGAGCAATGTATTAGAGTTCCTTAAAAAATGACTTAGGTATGAAATGAGTCAGAAAGAGAGATAGAAAAGTTATATTCATCTGGATATAAAATAACAAAATAGGAGACTAACACCCAAGAATAGCTGAGATAAGTACCAGGAGGTTCACTCCATGGCTTGGAGGCCAGCCGTACATGCCAGGGGAAAAGGCAGCTCAGATAGAGAAGGGAACACCAAATAAAGGGTTTTGGGAGGATCCTCCCAGGAGAGATGCATGCTGAAAGTAGACTCTAGACCGAACATGACTGAGACTCAATGCCTCTTTTGCAAACCACAGCACCCAAAAGGAGAGAAAACAAAAGGGAACGCCCTGCCACAGGGGTGGGGTTGGATGGGGGGGGGGAGGGATACTGGGAGCACTGGAGGTGGAGAATGGGCACTGGTGGGGGGATGAGCACTCAATCATTGTATAACTGAAACCCAAACACAAAAAATTGTAAGTCTACAACTGTACCTTATGGTGTTTCACTAATTAAAAAAAAAGGGGAAACAAATGACTTAGGTACTAGAACTATGTAGATTAAAGTTTGATCTCTGCATTCAGCAAGTCTAACATCTAGTTAGTATCTGAAAAGACCAGAAATATCGAATTTTTAAAAAATGATCAAGGTATGGTGTAAGAGACAAGAGTCACCTATTCTCCTTTATTCTCAGTTGAAGTCTTAAGGGAAGGGGGAGGGAGAGGGAAGCATAACCATAGTTCACAGACACACCAGAAGGACAAAATACATTTATAGACTGCCTATTTTAAAATTTAAGATTAAATATCAAATGTCATAAAGATTTTATACCAATTATCTATTATTGATCTTCACATATCTATTATTGATCCTCACATATTCAAGGAGTTGTCTTGCGTGGGGGTGGGGGGATCAAGGAGGGGCCCACTGAATCTTTACTCAGGCCCATATATGGTGCCAGAGATCAAACTGGGGTCAGTCATGTGCAAGGCAAATGATGTAACTTCTGTAGTTATTCTTGGGGCAGGAAATACAGTACAAGGATTAAGATGTTTGCTTTGCATGCAACCTGTTGGATTACAGTTCTAAGCTTTTTAGGTTTAACACTGGTTTGTCCTTTTTCTTCCCACAGGGAGCTTAGGTTTACTGAGTTACTCCAACTCCCACCACAGTGCTCCCAAGACACACCCAACTTCATCAGGCACTCCCAATCCTCTGTGTTTATCTTTAACTTCTCCTCTGTGTTCTTCCTCCCCTGTTAACCACAAATTCCCCAAATCAGACCCAGTGATTTGTAAAGTCAAATTCTTCTGAGGACTTTGGATTCTGTGTAAGTGAAATATTGATTTTCTCTTTCTCTTATGTCCTTTGCCAAGTTTACTTTAGAGGAATGTTCTTTTGTATAGGCACAGGAAGACAGTTAATGCTATGCTTTTGTAACTTGGGGGTTAAATGACTCCGAATAATATTTGTTCCTGGGCATCCATCATATTTACTAGACTTAAGCTTAAATTGCCTTTAGTTCCTAATACACCAAAACCGCCCCTCTCGGAGAGCCCGGCAAGTTACCGAGAGTATTCGATATGCCAGACACAGTAACAACAAAGTCTACAATGGAGACGTTACTGGGCCCACTCAAGCAAATCGACGATCAACGGGAGGGCCTTTACCTTTACCTTTACCCCAAAACAGGGGTCCCTCCACGGAACAAGGATGGATACAGGGCAAGCCGTAAGTTACCCTAGCCTCGAACAGGGACAGGCTAAGCTTCATTAAAAAGTATAGTAAGTTAAGAGCACAGTCATGGAACAAACTCAGTCAAGATTCAAAAAGAAGTAACTGAATAAGGACCCTGCTGGGATTCGGAAAGACTAACCTGGCTTGAGGACTGTAGCCTGGGATAAAGCAAGAGGTCCCCAGGAAGAATCACCCTTTAAGATGAATATATCTTACTGTGTTCAGACAAAATAACTAGAAATATTCACGGTCCTCCCGTTGTTCATCGATTTGCTCGAGCGGGCCCAGTAACGTCTCCATTGTGAGACTTTGTTGTTACTGTGTTTGGCATATCAAGTACTTCACAGGTAGCTTGCCAGGCTTTGCTGTGCAGGCGGAATACTGTTGCTAGCTTGCCGGGCTCTCTAAGAGGGGCGGAGGAATAAAATTCAGGTCGGCCATGTTGGCTGCGTGCAAGGCAAACGCCCTACCCACTGTGCTATCCTTCCAGCCCTGACAAGAAATATTAGTAAGAGATAAATTCATTATGATTGTTTAAATGTATTACTAGCTAAGGAAAGGAGCAAGCAATAAGCCCTTAGATGGAATTCCATCCTTGATTGGATCTCCTAGCAAGACTCTAGAGTGCTGGTGAGTTTGTCCTTTAGTTAATCTCTTAGAACTTCCCCTGAAGGAAAGGCTTTACAGCTGTTCATTGTTTATGATAATGTTCAACCACACCTATGTGTAATTGCTTCCTCAACCTTTCAGTTTCTCTATAACTAACGCTATGAGACTCAAATAAATGGCCACTGATTACCAACCAGCCTACTGGCCCCCATTCCCTCCTTCATTCATCTGACCAGCCATCCAGGAGTGGTGGTGGGGACAGGGGATGGGTGATTGATCCCAGAAACAGGACACAACCAATCTTAGCCTCTGCATCTCCATCACCACATAGTTCACTGAGCATTGCCAGATATGGTCAAACAAAAAATAGAAAGCCAGTCTTCAATTTTTAAATTGCTACAGTTCTCCTAATAGACCTTGGAAATTTTGCTTACCAATTAAAATTTTTTCCCTTATGTCTACTGCTTGTCATTCCAGGTCACTAACATTACATCTGTAGAGGAAAGAGACAGTTCTTTCTTCACAAGTAATATTGCCTGAGTACAGAAGAAAAGCTAAGTTCTATGTTCTATACATCTCTCTAGACCCACCGCAACTCCACAGGAAGCCATTTGCAAACATCTACTCAACCAAATCAAGTCTGCTGACTAAGTACCATATGTTAATTATGAAGTTGCTACAAAAAAGATAATTTCCAGTCAAAATCTGCCCAGCAAGTAATATATTCTAGTCAACTGATAACACGGTCCCTTCTTCATGAAACAGTATTTAATAGTTAAATTAATCCAACAGAACACTAAAATAAAAAATGTCTGAAGTATAACTAGCAAAAAGTAATTTTTATTAACAAAAATCAAGACAGCTAGACAACTGTTCATCAATCCACTGTCCTGTCTTTCACATTCTTGATATACAGAAAGAGAAAATTTAGTTGCATCATACTTTGGATTTATGTTCTAAAATCAGACAAATAAAAATGAAAATTAGTAGTCATTTAGTATTATTATCATTAAGAGTACCAATTCTACACGTGACAGTATTTCTTTCTTTTCTTTTCTTTTCTTTTCTTTTCATTTCTTTTTGCTTTTTGAGTCACACCCAGCAATGTACAGGGTTACTCCTGGCTCTGCACTCAGGAATTACTCCTGGCAGTGTTTGGGGGACCATATGGGATGCTGGGAATCGAACCCAGGTCAGCCGCATGCAAGGCAATCGCCCTACCCGCTGTGCTATCACTCCAGCCCATACGGCAGTATTTCTAAACAATTATTCTGTTATCAAATGACAATAAAAATAACCCTAGACAATTTTTCAAATAGGCGGGAGATAATAAGCTATAGTTCACTCACTCTCTAGCTTATACATGATTAAATCCCCAAAGTACTCATTCTCATGATTCTGACCTTCTTTTCTATCGCTTTTTTAAAAATTCAGCACAGATGTTTAAGATAAAGCTTATATCCTATGACTCTACTACAACATATGAAGAAAAGAATATCCTGTAATAGAAAGTAATCACCAGGTGATTGCTAGTTTATTCAGTGAAAGAATCTTCTTTAGCGTCCTATTCTACCATCGCCTACCAATTTTCAAATTTTATTGCTTCCAAAATTGTGTCACTTTAAAAAGAGGCATGAAAATATATAAATCCCATTATGTCATCAAACTTGATTTTTAAATGCATTCATAATATAAAATATAACACATGATCCCTGGCGTTAATTGGGCTATAATTTTTATACATTTATTTAGACTTGATTAACAGCTTAAAACAATTTTACAGAGAAACTGCATCTTACCTACAACCATAAGTGTAAATTCAAACCCCCTCTTCACTGATTTTCTGTATACTTGATTTGGGAGATTTGCAAATCCCACATAGCCTTCAAGGTTCTTCTGTTGCTGAGGAAAAAGCAAAAGAAATGGTCAAGTTATTTTGGAATCAACAAAACTCTTCTGTCAAACATCTCAAATTTCCCTCTTAAGCTCTAATAGAAAACTATACAAACCTCTCAATAATAGCAAATCCACTGCTTTCTTAGTATCAGATTTATTAATTACAGCTAGGGACAAAATGAACTATGACTAAATTGGCTAAATTATGACTAAACAACATAATCCGTTATAAAACTCCAAGGCACTAAAATAAAAATTACAAACACCAATCCCAGAGAAAGATTTCAATTTGTAATAACATCAAGAATCTCACTTCCCAACTAAAATAAAATAGTGGGGATTTCATAATAAAAAATCTCAAGTTCCTATAAAGCTATTTTGAGGACTTGAAGGTCCAGGTAGAGGGATACACATCCCCGAGGCAGTGCTTAGAGGCCGCTCCTGGTGATTCCAGGACCAGGTTACGGCTCAATGTGAAGAAGTTCTAAGGGTGCAGTGCTGCTTGGGTCCTGTAGAGCCAGGGATTACTGAGCCAGCTAGGGGTAACGGGTGTCCACCATGGCTGTGCACTGCAATACTTGTGGGATCCATGTGGTGTGGGGGGATCAAACTAAAGTTGGGGTTGGAGCAATAGTGCAGTGGGTCAAAAGCTTGTCTGTATCAGTCAATTCAAGCAATCCCTGACATACCATATGGTGCCCCAAGCCCACCAGGAGGGATACCTGAGTGCAATTTTTGTCTTTTTCATAAAAAGAAATAAAACACTGCACTGCACTCCCGCTGTTCAATGATTTGCTCGAGCGGGCACCAGTAACGGGTCCATTGTGAGACTTGTTACTGTTTTTGGCATATCAACTATGTCACGGTTAGCTTGCCAAGTTTTGCTGTGCGGGCGCGATACTCTTGGTAGCTTGCCAGACTCTCTGAGAGAGGCGGAAGAATCGAACTGGGGTCGGACATGTCGGCTGCTTGCAAGGCAAGTGCCCTACCTGTTGTGCTATCACTCCAACCCGAAATAAAACAATTTTTGGAATAAAATTTTAAGGATCTCATAATCAGTGTTCATTATAGTGAAGAATTTTCAAGCTGTTAAATCGAATACATCATTCGAGGGTTTCATATGCTGCCTCTATCATCAGAAACACCACATTTATCCAAATTTATTTATTTTAAAGTAAATTCTAATTCAGTGCTTTGGTATGGTGTTGATTCTCTGATAACTATAGTTTTGAGTATTTCAAAGACAACCACTTCTGCATGGGTGGAGCAAATAAGTCTGATATTTTTTTAACTTGCCAACCATCCAAGTAGCTTTATAGGCTAACTTTACTTAGAGGTAGGTCTTATTTACCAATATATAATGGTAAAATATTCCTAAGAGGTATATATTTCTCTTCAAAGTTTTGTCATGGGGTCAGGAGACAGTATTGCAATCAGGACTCATGTGCAGATATGGGTTCAATTCCTGGCATGACAAAGTCCCTAAGCAGCACCAGGTACAGCTCTGGAAAGCCTCAGCACATCAAGGAGGCCTGGGAGTTCCCAGCACTGCAGAGACGAAGCAGCCATTGCATGAAAGGCCCTTGCACGAAACCAAATTTTAGCTGAGAATTGCCAATGGGGTCACCAGACCACCTGAGCACTGCTTACGAATCCTTCCCCAAATCCCTCAAGAAGTCTTGCCAAATACAAACTTTTAAAAAACAAACAAACAAAACACCACTTCATATGAAGGATAGAAGTGTAGCTCGAGTGACAGGCCTTGGGTTTCCCGGAACTGCATAACCCCTGTGCAATACTAGCTACGGCCTCCAAAGGGATTAGAAAAACTCCATGAGGTAAAGCCATCATGAACATAAGTGAACTAAGCAAAAAACAGAAAATTAGTTGCAAAGTGTAACTATTCAATTTATAACCATTTACCTCCTTTCCCATTTTTTATAACTGGAGCAAATTAAATAAAAAAAAAGGCTAAATTTCAACATTAGGGCACTGAGCAGAATATAGCACTCTAAAATCATCTATCTTGGACCACAGCAACACTTGCCTTGCACAAAGCCATCGAGGTTCGATACCCAGTACCACATTAGATCTCCTGAGCCCCATCAGAAGTGATCTCTGAGAGAAGAATCTCAGTGATCTCTCATCAGTCAGATGTGACGAGCCTCCCCACCCAACAGGCCAAAAAATAAAAAAAAAATCTTAAAAAATTAAAAAAAAAAAAAAAACCCAAACCAGAAAAATAAATGAAACCATCTACCTTAAAACCTATTGTATGTAGAGGTAAAAATATGCGTTAAATAAGTCTAGTTTCAGACTTCACCCAACTGTTAAGTTAAATTTATATGTAAATATATAAGGGCTAGTGAGAGTATACAGAAGGGAAGGTGTTTGCCTTGCATCCAATGCACTATATACCCCCAGTTCAAACTCCCATCTCATCCTGTGTCTCCAGGGATCACTTCTGAGCACAGGCCAAGGAATAGTCCCTGAGCACTTTTCAGGTGTGTCCCAAACACCACCCCAGAGTCCCATTATATGAAGGATAAGGAGTGAGGGGGAAAAAGTCTCTTTATAAATTAACCAGTTTACTCACAGCTACTTTGTAAAGGGTACATTTCCGTCATTCCAGTGTTCCAGATTCCAACAGAAACAGATTCACAGGTGAAGAGTCAACAAGGAATTCCAAAAATTGTACAGGATATATTTGGTCCAAACAGGAAAGGTAAAATCCATTGGAACATAGAAAAAATAAGAGGAAAAAAAGAAAGTTACTTACATGTAGTTAAAAAATTAAGAGGCAAGTTACAAATAAACTAAGGATATGCTTTTTGTCAATGTACTAATTTTCTCTGAAAAATAAAGTCCCAGTAAGATTTAGTCCATTTTCAGAGCTCTTTTTCTTCTGGGAACATAAATTAAAAATGACTTATCTATTTATTAGGCTCCATTACTATGCTCAGCATTGAGGTCACGCCAAAAAATGGTGAGAATAATGGAAAGTACTTTGTTTTAGGAAGGAATAAAGAAAGTGAATTTTAAAGAACCATGGTTTCCAAAGTAATTTGGGAAAAAAGTGTCTTAGGCATAAAATATTCCAACACCAATCCCACCACCAAAGCCAACTTCCTTCCACCACTGTTCCCATGCTCCCTCTCCCCTACCCCAGTCCCCACCTGTCACCTTAACAGGCACATTTCAAAGTTCGGTGGTTGTAGTTTAAAGCTAATTAAATGTTTGCACTGCTGTTAAATCTGTGCTTTGGACATACAGCTATACCACTTTCCCACAACACCTATATAATTGAAGCCCCAACCTCTATTCCTCTATTACTTCCTAGAGAAAGTCATTTTAAATCCCAAGAAAATAAAATTTATAGTTTAGCTTTCTCAGTAGCACTGTCCTCCCGTTGTTCATGGATTTGCTCCGTATTGAACTAAAACAGTCCAGACAAAAATAAATTTTTAACTAAAATCTTTACCAATGTTGTATTTCAAGTTTTATTAACACAACAAACTATATTAATAATTTTATTTTATAATAAACATATTTATAATTTTATTAAAAATCGCCAAAGCTTATTATTCTTTCAATACTGGACTTTGGTAATTAGGTACAGTAGCACCGTCCTCCCGGATAAAGCAAGGGGAAGGAAGCTAAAGATGGCGAGCCACGGCAACGGAAGAAAAGAGGCATACTCAGTTTTTCGTATTAGCTATGAAAACTCAAAAGCAACTAACAAGCAAAGAGAAGGAAAATATTACCTTCTATGTATCTTTTTTTCTTCACTAGTTCGATTTCTCTGCCCCTCTCGGAGAGCCCTGCAAGCTACCGAGAGCATCTTGCCCGCACAGCAAAGCCTGGCAAGCTCCCCGTGACATATTCAATATGCCAAAAACAGTAACAAGTTTCACAGTTTGTTGTGAGACGTTACTGGTGCCCGCTTGAGCAAACTGATGAACAACGGGAGGACACTGCTACAGTGCTACAGTACAAATAGGTGAGTAATTTTATCTCAAGTAATCTGAGACAACAAGGTAATATAATCTGAGTTTATACAAGTGAAATTTAATAAATTATAATAAAATTTAAAGTCAACCAGTTACAAAAGTATATTTCCCATGGCAACCCCCTTCAATGACTTCCATTTCCCTCAAAAGGAAGAGCCAAAGTCCTAATTTGGCTCATAGTTCTCAATCCTAAACGCATCGTAGAATCTTCTAGAGACCTTATAATACTTAGGTTGTATCCTACGTTAGTTAAATCAATCTTTGGCAGTGGAACCTCACCAGCAGCATATTTTCAAGTCCTCAACGAATTCCAATGTACAGTCAAAGCTGAAAAACTAATGCATGTGAACTGGAGCGATAGCACAGTGGGTAGGGCGTTTGCCTTGTACGCGGCCTACCCAGGTTCGATTCCCAGCATCCCATATGGTCCCCTGAGCACTGCCAGGAGTAATTCCCGGTCGCATTAGCCAGGAGTAACCCCTGTGCATTGCTGGGTGGGACCAAAAAAAGGTAGGGGGGGGAACCCCTACTGTGTTAAACAAAATCTGGCTTCACTGTCACTTACTGTTCATATCTCCTGCCCTGCCTAGCGTGGGGCTCTTTCATCCACACTCACAAAATGTGAGACATACTCTCACCTCAAGATATTTCATTCGTTTCATTTTCTGCCTGAGAGAGATGATGATGATTCAAATGTCACAGAGTGGTCTACAATGAATACCACCCAATCCTTACCTCAGGACTTTACTACCTTGATTTTTTCTCCTTAGCACTTACCACTGTCAACATACATCTCATTCATCTTGTTTACTGCGAAATTCAACCCACCTCCACCCACAATGAAAGCTCCATCGAGGTAGAAATTAATCCAATAAATGAATCATCAAGAGAGGAAGTCATCGGAGGAAGCTTGAGGAATTTCAGTTGAAATACTTTAAGCTGAATACTCAAGGAATCTACTAGCAAAAAAACTAAGAAAACTGCTTCAGATTTTGTGTGAGTATATTACTGCTTTTAGCTCTTCAACAAACATTTTTTAGCACAAAGAATGTTTCCTAGAACATTCCTTGTGCTAAAATATGGAAGAACTCTCTACATTCAGAAGCAGAAATAAGTTATATGAATTACAATGAAGTCCAGAGAATGAGTGATAAAAAATGAGGCCAGGAAGGCAGGCAGAAGTCAGCTCATGTGGGACCTAAAGTAAGAAGTTTAGATGTTATTTTAAGCATGATGGGAAGTCACTGGAGAGTTTTTACATAGGCAAAGTGACCTGACCTATTTCACTTTTTAAATATAGATCAAGTAGAAATAAGGAAAATAGTAAAGAGACTACTAGTAAAGAGTCCAAGAAAGAAAGGGCATACTGAATTCAGGTGGTGTGGATAAAGAACCTAAGAAGGTTCAGAACAGGATTGACGGGTACTGATAAAATAGATGGGATCAGTAAAAGCAAAAGAAATAGAATATGAACACTGTTTTTTTTTTCTTAAACAAATCGATAGTGATAGGTCTTAAGAAAATAGGAAGCAAGGTCAAAGTAGGAAGAGTAGGCAATAGGAAGCAGGACCAGAGTAGCAAGAGTAGGAAGAAAATAGGAAGCAGGGTCAGAGCAGTCAAGAGTAGGAAGAGTAGGGAATAGGAAGCAGGACCAAAGTAGCACGAGTAGGAAGAAAATAGGAAACAGGGTCAGAGTAGTCAGAGTAGGAAGAGCAGGGAATACAAAGAAGGGTCTGAGTAGTCAAGAGCAGCAAGCAGGATGCCAGGAGTGATCCTGAAGTGCAGAGCCAGGAGTTAACTAAGCACCTCGAGGTTGGCCCACCTCCCCTATAGTCCCCGAAGAAAGAAAAGAAAAGAAAAGAAAAAGCACTGGAAAGATCAGGCAACAAAAGCCAAAAAATCAGAAGCAAAATATTTTACTATGCTGAAGAGTCAGAGAGGTAGTAGAGAAGCCTGGGTGCTTCCCTTGTGCACTCCAGGTTCAACGGTCCCCTGAGCCCGCCAGATATAATTCCTGAGCACCACCGGGTATGGCCCAAAAACAAACAAAAAAGTAAAAAGTCAAGATTTGTCTTAAGGCCCACTCAACTCTGCTAGAATGTTACTGAAAGTAGCAGAGACAAGAACATCAAATATGGAAGGAAGGGGAGACTATAACGCTCATAAATAAGAGCAATCTCAGGATGCTGAGAAAGTGACTAAACTGAGAGCACACAATTCTTTGCATAAACTATTACAAGAGTTTAAGTAACTTAAAATTTGAAACTATTTAAATCTGTTGTCAATCTCCCATATGACTGATTTCTGAGAGAGAATCGTGCCATATTTACCTGTGTACTTGAACAAACTGATATACATGAAAGATTCAGAGAGCCTGCAAAGTGAAACTTCACTTACAGGAAAGTTTCTTCTGAGGAAGAAATTATCTCCAACGGCAAATTTAGGGACTATACTAATTGGCTAATATATACACACTTTTCATATTTCAGAATCCTGACATCAAACTCTAAAATCAACCACAGTCTATAATTCAGAACATTTTATCACCTACTGAGTCTTTTCCTGAACAACAAAAAACTGTTCACAGTGACACTGTGAAACATACTCTCTAGATAAGAAAACACTATTTATAAATGTGAATGATATATAACCATGACATATAAGAGCAAGTGAAAATAGCAAGTGTAGTTACCAAGCTTAGGGCTGGAGCAATAGCACAGCGGTAGGGTATTTGCCAACCCGGTCGATCCAGGTTTGATTTCTCTGCCCCTTTCAGAGTGCCTGGCAAGCTACCGAGAGTATCTCGCCCGCACAGCAAAGCCTGGCAAGCTACCCGTGACGTATGTGACATGCCAAACAAAGTAACAATAAGTCTCACAATGGAGACGTTACTGGGCCCGCTCGAGCAAATTGATGAACAACGGGAGGACAGTGCTTCAATGTTAAGGAAAGGAAAATTATGACAGAGGCAGTATTTAGGGCCAAGGTGATGGTTCAAAGGACTGGAGAACCTGGTTTGTATGCAAGAATCCCAGATGTTACTGGGCCCACTCGAGCAAAATGATGAACAACAGGAGGATGGTGACAGTGACAGTTACCAAGCTTCTAGTAAAACTTACGTAATGAGATTACTTGATTTCTAACATTAGATAGAAAAAGCTATCAACTGATCTTTTGAAAAAAGGATGCATTTACATAATACCCTTTCGTTAGTATGCCAAATCTCTATGTCAAAATTCATATAAATATGTGTATACACGCACACAAATATGGGGTGGGGGGGTCTCCCAACAGTGTTCAGGAGGCCCAGGGGGGCCCTCCTAGAAATTCTCAGTGAACTGGGCTGGCAGTTCAGCGAACTGGGCTGGCAGTTCAGTGCTAAGAACCAGTGCTAGGGTCTGGACACAGATGTGCCTTAGATCCTCCATACCAGGGATCACCCAGGCCACTGTGCAGGTATTGGGGGCTTCCAGGGCGACGTCTTGTGATACTCAGGGGGATCATGTAATGCTGGGGCAGAACCAGGATGGGCTGTATGCACCGCAAGCACCTTTAGCTCCATACCATCTCTCTGGCCCTTCAAAAATTCATATTTAAGAAAAATCTAAGCAACTGACTTGCTCGAAGTTGCAAATAATTTCAGTGTTGAGTTATTTAACATTTCTATAAATGAATTACACTCAGACACAAGCTGCTCAAAATATATTAACAGTTGGATTGCTAAAACTTTTAAAAATTCTATGAGACCAGGCAAATTGCTCAGAGGACTGAAGAAATGCATGCCTTGCATGCACATGATCCTGAATAGGGTCCCTGGCACCACATACTGCACCCCCTTCCTTCCCCACAGAGCATAGCCTGGAAGCCCCCAAACCCCACCAAGGTGACATCAGAACCCAATACCACTGACTGGGTCCAAGGAGCATCTCACCATCAGAACAAATACTGATCCATGGCCTCGGAGCCCCCTGAGCACAACGTGGATTCTTTCTTCACACAAGAAATTCTTTATACTCTAAAGCCATTTATTCCCATTCCAAAGAATAAAATGACCCAAAAACTGGGATCTAAAACCCAATTACCATTTTTGTGCCACACCCACCAGCTGTGCTCAGGGATCACTCCTGGCAATGCTTGAGGAACCATCTGGAGTGCCAGGGATCAAACTAGAGTTGGCTGCGGGCAAGGCAAGCAAGAACCTTCATCACTATACTGTCTCCAACCATGCTTGCCTTTGTTTTTGTACCATATCCTGCTTTGCTCGGGAACTACTCCTAGCTCCAGTGTTGGGGCTTGTTCTAGCAGCACTGTGGAGACAAAACTTTTCTGCACACAATGCCACTGAGTCATCCCTCTAGCCCCGGATATATTTGGGGGGAGGGAGTTGGGGCCACACCCAGCTTGCTCAGGGCTTCCTCTTGGCTCTGTGCTCGATGTGTGCTCCCTGCTGCAGGCTCAGGAAACCTATATGGAGTACTGGGGATCAAACCAGGGTCAGCCACTTGCAAAGTAAACATCTTACTATCTCTTTACCTCCCTATTCCCCCACTCCCTATTCTACTTTTAAAGATTTGAACACTAACAATTCCTTTGACAAGTTCTTCAAAACAGAATACTTAACTCTGAAAACTGTTAAATATGCTTTTGAGTAGCGGGAAGGGGACAGAGAGATAGTACAGGGAAGTCAGCAAATGACTGGCCCTTAATATCAAAAGGAACAAGATACAAAGGAATTCTCTTAAGATTCACAACACAGCTATCAAATGGGACTCTAACAGCCAGAAGAGAATGGTGGGATATAATTTAAAATACTCAGTGAAATAATACCTCACACATAATACACAAAACAAAACTCTAGTCAGCTAGAACATCATTTAGATTTGAAGGATTGCCTTTAAACCAGTTTTGCAAGACGCATTTAAGGAGCTTCTTTAAATGACAAAACTCAGCACTTTGTCACTGATGTCACTAAATCTGGCATTCACTCATGGCACATTCATGGTTGGTTGCCTTCTACCACATTTATTCTGAGCTTACCAAAGGTTTTCTTTTTTTTTAACAATAAATTAATGTTTCACAGCTGGGTGTGATCCTACCCTCTTCCCCCCGCCCCCCAAAAATGTGAATGAAGAGTATTACACAGTACTGGATTAGAATGCGGGGAAAATATGTATACTTAGACCAATTAACTGAAGATCAATATGGTTATGCAAACCAGAAACTACTGATTTCATGCCTAACAAATTCAACTTTCACAAATTCATAATCTTGAAAATAGGAAAGATTTGGATTAAAAGAACATTCAACAAAGCACTGTTAATAGCAAAAAGTGTTAAAGGCCAAGTTCTAAAAACAAACGAAACAGAACATAATTATGGCACTCTTGTTCATCCAAATACCATGCAGTCATTAAAAATTTTCAAATCAACAATGAATAGATAATGATGCATTGAAAGGAAACACTATTTTTAGACAGCTGACACACAGTCACACAACTTCAAACATTTTCTTGTGTATACAATGAAAACAATTAGAAGGAGAGGGCTGGAGTGCTGTTAAAGAAACAGGCAGGAGAGAGACCCTGGAAAATTCCTTCATGGAAAGCAAAGCAAAAATTTGGCAAATACTGTTACACTATGGAAATTAAAGGTGGACAGCAATCACAGAAGCACCTACTCAGAAGACCTAAATCTCAGCAAAAACAAGAGCGAATTTATTTGAATGAGTACATTACTGCCTACCTCTTCTCACTACACAGCAGTCCAGTTGTCTTAACAAAGGCAGATATCTTAACAAAAACCAGTAACCAATCAGCACCTGGGAGGTGGCAGACCAGGCAGAGGACCCACCATCAAATAACCCCTGTTGCATAACCTGGAAACACCACTAAGACAATCAACCAGACTTCAGTGCCAATACCTGGCAAAGACAGACTTTACAGAAATAGTTCCCCCCAAACCATGAAGAATATCAGTAAACCCTGAGAAGAGAGAGTCTGACCAGAGTTGCCATATTTTATCATTGTTTCCAAACAAAAAAGACATGTAAAAAATAATTAAGTCAGCCTTATATACAGAAATTAAAAAGAATCAATAGAAACAATTCCCAGGAGGAGACAAGAGAGAAAGTAGGGGTTAAGGTACTTGCTTTGCAATTCGTATTGATTCCCAGCACCACCTAGTCCCCCCAAGCACTGCCAGCCATGCTCCTGGAGGTCCCTGAGCACCAAAAGGGCAACTGGGCGATCCCTGGCACTGCAGGGCCTGAGCAACCATATCCGTTAGCCCAAGCAGTTAACTGCCGGCTGGTGAGCATCCTCAGCATGACGAGGGAGCCCCTCGCCCACAAAAACAATTATTCCCAAGAAAATCCAGATACTAGGAAGACTTTAAACTTATTATTTAAAGTATTTTTTAAAACCTAAGGGAAACCATATCTATCAATAAAGAACAGAAATGCCCACACAGAAAAGCACAAAAACAAAAATGAAGCTTTACCCGAAAGGCTCAACAAGAAATCTGAACTGGCAGAAAAATTAGCAAACTTGAAAAGATGTTAAACTATATTATTAGCCTAAGAACAAAAGCATTTTAAAAATGAAAAACCAAACAGAGAAGGACCAAAATAAATAATACCAACAATAGGAGTTCCTGAGAATGGTGGGAAGGAGAGGAAGAGATAGAAACTGAGAGGAAGAGGGGAAAAGTCTGACTAAAAAAAAAAAAACTAAAGGAAAGATGTGCTCAACAAAACAAATAGGTTAATGTCAAAGAGATCATTATTCCAATACACATAAATACATCTAAAATCTAAAATTCCTTGAAGAGATAGAAGAGGTGAAGTCACGGTGGTGTAGAAGGGTTGGTTACCTGTGAGACCACGCTGGGTTCCCTCAAAAGAACATGCTGAAAAGTGGACGCACAGATCACAGGGCCGGATGGGACAGCTAAATGGGCTCCAAGCATGCTTTGAATACTCCCCGGCGCCACGTGGATCCCTGAGCACGGAGCTGGGATAAGTCTCCAAGCAATGCCAGGTGCCCCCGTGTTCCCCCCAAATTAACAAAACCCAACAAGCAGATGTCCACATGCAGCCCCTCCCCCCCCCAGAGGCACAGGGGAATAACCCACCAACAGCTCTGAGAGAACGGTTTTTCCTACAGGCGGCTACAAAGCTAACCTCCAGTAGGAGTCCAAGTCCAGCTTCATAATTAGATGTTGTGAGGGTGGAAAATCCTAAGGCAGATACACTGATTTTTCACCACATCACTCCCCACTCTCCCAACTACTATCAACCCAAGAGATTCCAGTGAAGTCTGCTTGCCCTGGGTGGCAGGGCTAAGAGGATAGAAAAAGCTGAGACACAGCACATAGGGGTTGGGAATTGTAAATCTATGTCTCTGGCCTTGTGGGTCTTCACCTTCACAAACCCTGATTCTGTAGTTAGCCCAGGATCTAGCAAGGACTCCCTGCTGCAGGCTGCATGTTTCTACCTGCAGCCAAGCGGGAAGGCAACTATCATTCCAAGCCAAGGGTATATGACTAACTGCCCAAGGTGAAGCACAAGCCAGTTCCCTGCCCCTGTGACATCTGAAAGGACAAATGTGAGCCCACAGTCAGAAGACTTCCTTTTTTTAAATGTATCTTTTGAGATACCCAATGGTACCCAGGGGTTGCTCCTGGCAGCCCTAGGGAGCTATGTGGTATTGGGGGTTGAACCTGGCCTCCTGTGTATAAGGAATACATTCAACCCATTGAGCTCTTTCCACCCTGAAAAGTACACTTTCTCCAAAGACAATCTAGTTGGACTGTGTGCCACTGCCCGAATTGAAAGATGGTAATGAAGCCCACCTTGAAGCAACAGTAACTGTAAACACTGAGGGCAGCATGGGTCTTAATTCCCATGTCTCTCATCATAGGTTGAAAGCAACACAACTCAGCTCCCCCAGGCTTCACGTGGAATGAATCCTAGGCCCGCAAAAACACAGACCCTCACCCCTAGTCCTTCTGGTATTGTTTCATACCAGAAACAATGAAAAAGTGGAGAATGCCACCTACATTAACAGATTAAGACAAAAGTCCAGAAAGGTTCCCCCAAACACACCAGTTTTCTAAAACTCTCATAGGCAAAGTGAGGAAAGCATACAAGAGACCACCAACATGGACAAAGAAAGTACAAGTGAATCTGTGAAATCTGCAAGAAAAGTCACTCAATCTGGAGAACAGGTAAATTATAAAACACTGTAGATGAATTCAGAGCAGAATGATAGAAGCCAAGCAATGAATATCTCTGCTTGAAGCAATGAACGAATGGATAAATGTGCTTGAGGAAAAGAGATGATACCATCAATAAACAACAGACAAAAAGAATTAGGGAAAAAACACAAAATCCTGCCTACCAGACCCCTATGAACAAACGCCTTCTTGCCTTTTCCCTTTCCTTCCATCCCGAGTTGTTTGGGTTTGTTTTTTGTTTGGGAGGTTTTCTGCTGTAGCCATATCCGACAATACTCAGTGCAGTGCACAAGGCCTGCTCCAGGTTCTGTGCTCAGGGATCCAGCCTGACAGGGCTTGGGAGATACATGTATTGCCAAGAATCGAACCTGAGTTCGCCACATGCAAGGCAAGCACCCTCCAGGCTATACTATGGTTTCAGCTTCCTTTCTATCGTTTTGAATAAAAATATCTTCTGGATTCACTTACAAGAAATTACCTGGAAAACTTAAGAAAACATCAAAAACCTAATGGGATTTCGAGAGAAACGACATCCAGATTGTAGGAAGGAGTAAGATAGAGAATTGAGAGGAATTATAGGTCAAAGAAATTGTAGCCAAGAATGTTCCCATTCTAAGGATCAAGTCATACCCAGAAACTCTGAGTTAAAAATAAAAATAGAATACTATAATTAAAATGGCAAAAGTCAAAGATAGAGATAGAATCCTGTGTGCAGCAAGATCAAATACAAAACTTATATACAAGGAATTCTCACAGGGTTATGTATCAAGTGAAACAAGGAAAAGGGATGACATAGTAGGGAACAGGAACCCACTCCTCGCTAGGTATCACTCAAATTCAAAGGAGTGACACAAAACTTCACAATCATGGCCAGGAATAAAGATGGGTGCAAAAAGAGTCTCCAGCATCTCCTCAGCCTCCCACCACCCCTACCCCAAGATCACCAGAAGTGATCTCTGAGCATAGGGCCCAGGAGTAAGGCCTGAGCACTGTCACATTGAGCCCCAAAACAAAACAAAACAAAAGCTTCACAATCAACAATTAAAAAGTTCAAAAAAAGAGAGATTAAGCCAGCTCTGCAAGAAGCACTAAAGTGTCTTCTACAAAGGCAATGAAACCCTATCTGGAGGTAGTAAGATACTGAAAACATAAAAAAAAGAGGAAGGAAAAAAAGGTGTAACAGTTTTGTAGAATGTACTTAAGGCTGACCTGCTGAACTTAAGGGGGGATGCTCACTCTAAACTTCAGAAGTAAACTACTTGGTAATCTCAAAGCAAACAAACTTTACAGGGCACAAACAAGGGCAATTGGAAGGTTACTACTACATGAAAGGGGGCAGGAGGAAAAATTAAAGGTCACAAACCTCACAGACACCCAGAATCATGTAAGATAGCAATATAGTTCTTTACTTCAGTAATTTCACTTAACATCAATGGCCTAATTCCATCCAATAAATGACACGTGGCCAAATGAATCATAATACTGAACCAATCTTCTGTTGTTTATAAGAAAACGTGAATTGTTATGATAAACACAGGCTCTAAGTAAAAGACTGGAAAATAATTTTAAGCAAATGGAGGTCTGAAAAATGTCAGGATGGAGATGGGGCCAGAACGGGTATTGCTCTTCACACACAGCTAACCAGATTCAATTCCATCACCCCACACAGTTCCCCAAACCCACTAGGTAATCCCTGAGCTCAGTCAGAGCCAGGAGTAATTCTGTGAGCACCAGCAGGTGTGGCCCAAAACAAAAGCAAACACAGAATGAGATGGACATCATATAGTAAGCAAGAAATCCGTAGATCAAGATTTCATTCTCATGAAGGATTATCAAAGTAAAGCAACTGCTAACAGACCTGAGGAAAGATTGTCAACAGCAAAACAATAGAAGTAGATTTTAATACTCCCCTCTCACAGTGGATAGACCATTAGACCAACACACACACACACACACACACACACACACACACACACACACACACAGAAAACAGTGCCCTTAAAAGAATATTGGGGGGGCTGGAGCAATAGCACAGCGGGTAGGGCATTTGACTTGCACAGAGCCGACACAGGTTCGATTCCCAGCATCCCATATGGTCCCCTGAGCACCGCCAGGGGTAATTTCTGAGTGCAGAGCCAGGAGAGCATTGCTAGGTGTGACCCAAAAAGAAAAAAAAAGAATATTGGGGCTGAATAGATATGTATGTATAGGGCTCTCCACCTCCAAAAAGCCAAGTTCATGTTCTTCTCTAGTATGCATGGGATATTCTTCAAGTAAACCACATGATGGGACACAAAATAGTATCCATAAAATCATGACCGAAACCATATCAAGTATCTTTTCAGGCCATAGCGTTTAAAAATGAAAATAACAAAATACTGAGAAAAACTCAAATACTTGAAAACTAAGCAACATTACTTAGCACTGAACAATCATGGTTCAAAAGAAATCAAAGATGAAATTAAGTTTATTTCTTAGAAATAAATGAGAATAAAGGCACAAGATATCAAAACATGGTACATAGCAAAAAACTGTTGTACCAGTGAAGCTCACAGCAATCCAAGTATTCACCAGAAAATAAGAAAATGCTGGAATAAATAACCTTGCCTCACATCTTAAGAAACTAGAAACAGAACAACAAAAGAAACCAGAGGAGGAAAATAATCAAAACGGATGATGCATGAATCTAAATAAAAGGGGAAAAGTATACAAAAGATCAGTAAAATTAAGTACTAGTTTTTCAAAAGATAGACAAACCTTTAACTCACAAAGAAAACAAAACTCTAAATACTCAGATCAGAAAGAGTTCTAGAAGTTACAACAGATAACCACAGAAATATGAAAGACCTTAAGAGGTTACTATGAACAATTTTATTCTACTAAGATCCCAAAAGAAATGTACTGATTTTCTTAGAACCCCACAGTATGCCAAGACGAAACCAGAGGAACACCTCAACAGTCCAATTATAAGCATGGAAATTAAATAGTAATTAAGTCTCCCAGAAACAAAAGCCTGAAGAGGCTCACTAATGAGGTCCTCTAACCTTCAAAGTGGACCTACTTTCTCCTATCCTTTGAGGCACTTCCAGAAGGCGGAAGAAATGGGATTCAAATTATTTCAACAATCATGCTCACCATACATCTGACAACGTAATAAAGAAGACACTCAAAAAACTCAAGAACCAATGAAAAATCCCATCTCAAAAATTGGAGACCTGAAACAGACTATTCTCCAAAGATATACTGATGTCAAGAGACATATAAAATCATTCAACATCATTATCAGGAAAATGCAAATCAATACAATGAAAATCATTCACTCATGTAAGAGTGGTCTACTTCAAGAAGTCCAAAAACAGACCATGCTGGCAGTTACGCAGTGAATTCACTTTCAGTGGGGTTGTCATTGGTTCAGTCTCCATGGAAAACAGAATGAAGACTCTTGAAATTTAAAAAGAGCTCCCAGTGATTCCAGTCTTGGTATCTAGCCCAAGAATAGAAAAGTTTTATTTTACGTGAAGCAAGACAGTTTTTATGGAATGAAACTTGCTCAGAAGGAACTGAAGAGAGAAGAGAAGAAATACATGTTCAAAAGAGAACACAAGCTTCTCTGGAGTGAAAATAAGCAAGTAAAGAAACAGATAAGAAAGATACATGTTCAAGGAAGAACAAGAGCTTGAAGAGCAAACTGAATTATGCTCTAATTCTAAAAAGATTTTTGCACACGACATTGTCCTTCCTTGAACACTATTCACAACTGTCAAAATCTGGAAGCAACCATGTACCCAGTTAACAAACAAGCAGATTTAAAAAAAGAAAAATTGGAATATATACATAATGGATTGCTACGTGGCTCTAAGATGGTATCTTCTAGCTTGCTACAACTTGGGTAGGTGTGGAGGTGAACTGAAGAAAGCACTGAGTGACAGGAGTCAAGAGTAGGGCAAAATACTACATGATCTCACTCAAAGGTGGAGTATAAGGAAATATACCATGTGAACTAGCCAATGAAAACAAACCCTGGGATTCTAGGAGTGGCAGGGGTAGAGGGTGGTACTGGATAGGAGAGGAATTCTGGAGAGTCGTGGCACTTGAGATGAGCATGGTGCTGCAGTGCCAAAAACATCAATATTGACATTATTATGCTAATATTAACATTAAATCATAGTACAGCTTAAAAACTTTTCATGACCTAGGATTAGTTCAAGTATGACACCAAAAGAATAAACAAAAGTAAACAGAACTTCATCAAAATTAAAAATCTTTATGCTTCACAGAACCCTACCATCGTGAAAAGACACTCCAAAGAATTGTAGAAAATATCTGTAATCTACCTGAAATATGATCTATATCCAGAATACACAAAAAAATTTTACAACCAAATTTAAAGACAAGCTAATTAAATATTTGGATAAATCACTTTCATAGACATTCCTCCAAAGCAGATACACAGACTGCCAGTATATGTATGAAAGCTGTTTAGAATCACCAGTCAATAGATAAATACAAACTTAAAAAACTCTGATACCACATCACAACCACTAGGATCATTAAAATTAAAAAGGCAGTAACAAGTGTGGACATGGATGTGAAGAAATCAGAACCTTCTTACATTGCTAATGGGAATGTAAAATGCTACAGCTGTTCTGGCCATTTGGCAATTCTTTAAGTGTTTATAATCTGAGTGTCTATCAACCAAGGAATGAACATAGTGTGGCAGTATCTGAACTCAGTAATAAAAAAGAAACCTGCCAGGGCCAAAGAGATAGTACAACAGGTAGAGGTTTGCCTTGCCAACCAGGGTTTGATCCCTGGCATCCGTATGGTCCCGAGACAGCCACAAGTAAAGACTGAGCACCACTGGGTATAGCCAAAAAAACACAAAAACAAGTAAGAAACCCACACAAATACAGTCTTTACATGAAATGTCCAAAACAATAAATAATCAATGGTGGAAAGGCAATGAAAATGACTGCTAATTCAATGACTGCTAATTCAAACCTACTTCAAGTTTTCTTTCAGGGCTGATGGAAACATCTTAATATTAGATAACTAATATTAGATAACATCTTAATATTAGATTAACTGTAATAGTTGCATAAAGGGGTGAATTTCAAAAAATGTGAATTACAGCTCAATAAAGCTGTTACATAGTAAACAAATATCCATCATTTATTAGCCTTCATATAAAATACTTTGTGGACAGGGGGCTTCCCAAGTGCTAAGACCCAAGGAGACCATGCAACGACAATGACCAGCAGGGCCACCCAACAGTGAACAGGGGTCTTTTGGAACATACTCAACAATACTCAGGAGGGCATGTAATACCAGGGATCCTATCCAGGTCAGGCACGTACTAGGCACGCACCATGCCCAACTGTTGTTCGATTTCCTAGTCTCCTTCTTCACAGATGATCTGAGTAATGCCAAGAACTGAATCCAGGATCTTAAACATGTAAACATGTGAGGCACTTCTCTTCAATATTTCCCAGTCCTTTCAGATATAATTTTTGCATTTTATTTTTCAATGTATCTATTTTTCTCATTTGTGAAAAGAGGAAGAACTGAACAATAAACCAGAAACTCGTGTGACTGGTTACACGTACGGATGGGTGGTAAAAGGGGGAATGAAAATGTGGTAAGAGATGAGAGGGAGACTTCTACACATACTTCTTTATAGAATGGAACATTAAATGTCACAGTAACACCTGACATCTCGATTTACAAAAGTAATCAAAGGGGCAGAAAAAAAAGACATTAGAGTTAAGGAACTTGCCTTACACAGGATTCGATCCTGGACACCACAGATGGTCCCCCAAACACAGTCAGAAGTGATCCTTGAGCAAAGAACCAGTAGCAAGCCCTAAGCACCATGGGGCATGGCCCCAAACCAACAACAACAACAACAACAACAACAACAAAAAACAATAAAATTCTGACAGGATGTGGAAAGACCTCAAAATGAAATAGAAACAGTGACAAACTAAGTGAATTTCAAATGAGTAACATAACCACATGGAACACAGGGTGGAGAAGAAAAAGTAAAAGGAAAACAGTATTTTGACTGTTTTAAGATAAAATACAAGGGCAGGCAAGATAGTTCAATAGGCTGAGTGCATATTGGACATGTAGGAGGTCTGGGTTCCAGCCCCAGAAAAGCTGAGCACAGCCTCCAGAGCATGGCCAGCACACCGAGGAGCCCATCTCTGCCCATCACCAGATGTGTGGCCCAAAACCAAACCATAATAAGGCTACAAAAAGAATACACAAATACTACACTCTAGTTAAGTAAATCTGTGCCCAGTAATTGAGTCCAAATAAACATATATAAGTTGAACGAACTGAACATATAGTGAAGTGACAGTAAAACTGAACAAGCATTATAGTGGATGAGAGACACACTTTTTACTATTAAGCAAAGAAATTATAAATAAGTAAGGAATAAGACTAGACATTAGTACTGTAGCACTGGCCTCCTGTTGTTCATCGACTTGCTCGAGCAGGCACTAGTAATGTCTCACAACAAATTCTGAGACTTGCTGTTACTGTGTTTGGCAAATCGAATACGTCACGGGTAGCTTGCCGGGCTTTGCTGTGTGGGCGAGATAGCTCCGGCTCTCCGAGAGGGGCGGAGGAATCGAACCCGGGTCAGCAGCATGCAAGGCAAATGCCCTACCGCTGTGCTATCGCTGTAGCCCAAGGCTGGACATTACTTAATTGAAATCAGTGTATCAGAATTAATTTGTAGTTTTTAACATACACTTGCATATAAATGTTTACATGTATATATACTAAGCATACACATGTGAAATATTTTATATGTATATATGATCTCCTCGAGAACATCATGCGATGACTGGAATGGGAAAACATGGGAGTGAAGATAGATGGTCGGCAACTACACCACCTCCGCTTTGCTGATGACGTCGTTCTAATAACACCAAACATCAGCCAAGCGGCACAAATGCTGAACGACTTTGACCGTGAATGTGGAAAGGTCGGACTACAGCTGAATCTTACGAAGACAATGTTTATGAGAAACAGCCTTGTTCCTGACGCTCCATTCGCTCTCAACGGAACCACCATCTCCGAATGCAACAGTTATATATACCTAGGTCGAGAAATCAACATGATGAATGACCTGGCACCTGAGTTGCGCAGGAGGAAGAGAGCGGCTTGGAATGCCTTCAAGAGCATTGAAGAAATAACTAAAAGGACAAAGAACCTCCAGCTACGAGCACATCTCTTTGATTCCACTATTCTTCCTGCATTAACATATGCCTCAGAGACCTGGACCCTACGAAAACAGGATGAGAACACTATTCGGGTCTCTCAAAGAGGAATCGAAAGAACTATGCTTGGAATATCACGATTCACTCAAATGAGAGATAGAATCCGGAGTTCTGATCTTCGTCAACGCTCAAGAATCAGGGACGCTGTCTCATTTGCCAAGACATCAAAAATCAGATGGGCTGGACACGTAATGAGGTTTACAGACAACCGCTGGACTAGAGCCATTACTGATTGGATTCCACGAGACATCAAAAAATCACGTGGACGCCCACCTATAAGATGGTCAGACTTCTTCGTCAAGACCCTAAATGATCGGTTTGAGGCTCTACATGTTCCTAAAACGAACAGATACCATTGGGCTACACTAGCACGCAACCGGGATGAATGGAGACGTTACTGGCACCAGCTCGAATAAATCGATGAATAACGGGGATTAAGTGATTAAGTGATTAAGTGATATGATCTCCTAGCTTATCTGTTCAAAACTTTACCTAGAAACAATTACAAGAACAATGAGTGCACATATCTTAAGTATTAAAATAATGTTTAAAATAAACTTGTATCCCTTGAAGAAATTATAGATTCCAAGGCTGATTCCAGAAAAAATACATGATGAACCCAAAGGCAAAGATGTGTTCCCCAAAAATGATGGAATATATTTAAAGTATGAGTAAACAAGAGTCAACTAAAAAGTTCTCAATGGTCAGATTCAGACAATCTGACCAACAAAACAATCATACAAATTGACAGAAGCATAAAATAGTGGGCAAAAGAAAGAAATAAGCAACTCAACAAAGAATGAGCAAGCGAGAGATGTTCAAAAGGACAGTCTTCTCCAGAATAGGGGGGGAGGGGGGAGGAACCCTTAAAAGTTGATAGTTTAAAAAAAAATCCAAATTATGAGAGTTTTGTTAACCGAACTTACAAACATCAACTTAACACCATTTTCTATTTTTCAGACTATTATTAAAGTCTGAAAAATTTTCTTTTCTTTTCCCCATGTATCAGTGACCGGGCTATGGAGACTGCTGAGGAAAGACAGTATCCATGCATAAATCACAGAATTGTTCTGGCCCCTTCTATCAACTGGAGAGCTGTACGTGAACAACAGCATCCAGTAACCACAGGGCAAAGAATTATTTTTTAAATCACATAATGAAAATTAATCAGTATGGATCTGACTTTTGTTTTGTAACTGCAGGGGTTGAATCCAGAGATCCAACTTCACACAGGCAAGTGCTGAGCTACATCCCTAGCTTCCTGGTGTTCACTTTTTAATAGTAATTAGATGATCTTTATTTTCCATCTATTATAAATTCTTTTATAAATTCTCTTATGGATTACAAAGGGAATTACAGGAAATAACTGAGATTATTTTAATCTGATATGAATGTAAACAGAGCTTGGAAATAGGATATGAAATACTAATAAAACAAGATGAACAGCTGGTTGGTTGTATGCTAACTTCTACAAAACTGCCACCAGAATCAATCCTTTATTAAGCCCAGAGAGCACTGTTCAATGATTTTATGAAAACATAAAAGACACACATGATCCAAACTATAGTAAATAGGTGGATTCAAAGCATGTCCTTTTCCCCAAAACCCAAACCAGAATCTGAAAGACAAAGTTGTTCTTTTGGTTTAGAAATTTTGTTTCTTTGGGTCTGGAGGCTCATTCAGCTGTGCTCAGGAGACCATATGTGGTGCCAGGGATCGAACCAACCTGGCCGTGTACAAGACAAGAACCAATTCCTTGCTACACTTTCTCTCTAGCCCCCAAGAAAAACTTTTAATTAAAGTCAAAACTGTAAAATATGGAACTACAAAAAAAAAGCAGGCAGTAGGAAATATCTCACCTGCACAATCAACAAATTATGTCAATTTTTAAGTGCTGAATGCACACTATAAAACAAGGCCTGCACAATACGTCTTAGTGTACACTGTGCTCCACAGTAAGTCAGTAACTAAATAAAAGTACCCCAAAAGAAACAAAAGTTTTCAGCAACAGATTTAATATTGTAGATGAAGACAAAAATGGAATTATTCTCATCTGTAATTTTATGATGGTAAGATATTCAGTACCTAGTAGCAGCAGAAACATGTATGAATAAAGAAAGATCCAGGAAGTAAAAATGATGGTCCCAGGGATGAAATCCCTTACCACAAGGGCACGAGATAGATAAGTCTCAACAAAAGACAAAGATCTAAACCTTGCCAAATTAGAAACAAAACACAAATACAATTTTAAGTTTCCAGTAACATTTTAAAAGGCAAAAAGAAACAAAATACTTAACATACACAAACATATTTTAACATCTAAAATATTTTACATTCCTTTTTTGCAAAGTTTAGTCTCCAAAATCCTCAGTATTTTACTTTATTCCAAATCTCAGCGGTAACATGAGGACACAATGGAAGGCTTCAAGATAGGAAGATCCTCATGAAAAGCCAAATCTGCCAGCACCTTGGTTTTGTACCTCCAGCCTCCACAACTGTGAGAAAGGAAGCAGCTCTTGTGTAAGTCACCCATTTTGTGGTATTTTTTTGTGGCAGCCCTAGCAGACAAATACAGTTACCAAGAAAGAACTTCAAAAAACTGTTGTAATAAACCAAATTACACTACTGCCGAAATGCAGAATAAGCTGATACATTTCTTCATACTTGAAAATTTTACAACCAAAGATTTTTACTGAAGCAAAATAACCTAATTCAATACTGCAAATTCTAATTTTATCCATAACTAAATTCTTTAACTTATAAGTCTATATATCTACTCAGTATCAGCACTAAACTTTGAAATTAATTGGGTGAGGGATCAAAAAGGCATGGAGAGGTCAGAAAATCTACTGCTGTACCACTCCCTCAACACTGTCACACCCAAAGATAACAAGACAAAAAACTTAATTACACTGCATGTTAACCTGATTAAAAAAGTGGTCTCCAAAAAAGAGAAACGAAAGATCTCGTAGGGGTGGGGAACCTTTTTTTCTGCCAAGAGCCATTTAGAGTGTGCTCTGTGGATCCCCCCCAGCACAGGAAGGCAGGCTCCAGCAGCCCTAGAGAAGCTTGTATTATCTGCCCAGTCAAGTACCAGGGCCAGACCACACAACTTCCTGAAGTGTATGGCTCAAGAGCCAGATCTTTCCCACCCCTGTGAAGAATACACTTTAAAGGGGTTGGACAGGGAGTCCAGAGGATAAGACACTTGCATGGGGCTGGCCCTTGGCACTGCATGTCCCCCAGTACTGCTTCAAGGCCACTGCATGCATAAAGAGGACACTCCACACACAGAACCAGGAATAGCCCCTAAGCACTGGTAGGTGTGGCCCAAAAATTAAATAAACACTGTAACACTGTCCTCCAATTGTTCATCTCTCCTTTGTGAGACTTGTTACTGTGTTTGGCATATCGAAAAGTCAGGAGTAGCTTGCTAGGCTTTGCTGTTCGGGCAAGATACTCTTGGTAGCTTGCCTGGCTCTCCAGAGGGGCAAAGGAATCGAATTCAGATCGACCAAGTTGGCTGCAAGCAAGGCAAACGCCCTACCTGCTGCACTATCCGCTCCACCACAAATAAACATAGCTGCAAGCTGGGTCTTTCTTTATGGAAGGACTTAAAGAGAAGTCAGAAGAAGACTAAGCAGAAGTAAGAATACAAAACCTTTATCCTCCAGTCTGAACTGAAGGAAAAAGTTAAACTACCAAGGTCCTAGAATGATTCCCAAAATGTTTGGTAAGAGCATAAAATCATAATTCAGGTTAAGTATATCTGGATTCTAGATTCCAATTATCTACTGTAATGAAAAACTATACTGTCAAGCTATATATCCAATTATGTAAAGATGCAATAACATCTTTATGAAATTAATGTAAGGTAAATATTTGACACATACTAAATACAAACATTTCATAATACTAAATACAAAAACAGCAGATATTATGTGGTTGTGCAAGAGAGTCTCTGGACTTTTATCTTGCAAGATATTCCCAAACCTGGCTGTAATTAGCATCATCCGGCAAGCCTGATGGACCCGAGCAGCAGTATTTTAAACTAGAACTTCAGAAATCTACCAGAAAGACTTCAAAATTCTACACAGCAAGTCAATTATTTTATGAAATTAATGTACTAAAGTTAGAAAGACTTGAAGTGGAAAGGGATGGGAAGTGATGAGACCAATGAGAAAACTATTTGATTGCAAAGTAATTTTTTCCATTCATCTTGGTTAGATGCTAATTTCTTAAATGGAATCTATTAACAATCAACTTTTTTAGAACACTAACCTAGGCCAGAGAGATAGGCAACAGTACAGCCTTTGTATGCAGGAAATCCAGGTTCAAATCCCCAGTACCACTTGGGCCTGTGAGCACAGAGTCAGGAGCAAGCCCTGAATACCACCCATGTGTGGTCCAATAATCCAAAACCAAAACTAGAACACCCAACCTTCAGAAGTCAAAATTATAGAGGAAATGATACAAAACCCAGAAAACCACACAGGCATCTTTTCTAGCCCCAGTGGCCTCCAGCGCTTCAGAGCCCAAGTAGTATGGCATTCCCAGAACTGAGAACTCAACTGTTCAGGCCTGTGTGGCTGGGTATCACGAATGGTCCCTGGGTTCCTGGAGCACTGCTTGAGAGGTTCCCCAAAAATCAAAATTAACAAAAAATTTTAAATATAGCAAGAGCCCGGCAAGCTACCGAGAGTATTCGATATGCCAGACACAGTAACAACAAAGTCTCCAATGGAGACGTTACTGGGCCCGCTCGAGCAAATCGACGATCAACGGGAGGGCCTTTAATAACATAAGCAGCATGCAGATTAACACATCAAAAACTATATGAAACATTTAGGCAGAAGGCATGGGTAAATAGTACAGCAGGTAAGGCATTCGCCTCCTGGGTCCCATTACCAGTACCATATTTGGTCCCCAGGCACCACCAAGAGTGATCCCTGAGAACAGACAGGGAGGTAAGCATTGCTGGATGTGGTTCCCCCAAAAATAAATTTGATATGGGCATTATTTTTTATATAAAATTTTAGAATTTACAAAGTACTTTAACATAATATACCTCATCATTTTCACCAGTAGAGGGCCTTTACCTTTACCTTTACCTATTCTAAGGTAATGAAAGCAACCTAATCAGCTAAAATACTTAGAATGCAAACTTTGTTCTCCAGTCCCCACGCCCCCCCATCCACCCACCTTTGAATGAGTCTCTAATGCCTGACCAGGGTTAAGAACCACTAACCACTAATACACCACTAATTACAACCATGATGATCTATATGTAATTTTGAAAGAACACAAATTAGCCTTCTGTGACTAAAATAACTGTACTTTCCCTAATTAAGTCAATCATAATAGGAATTAAGGATATTAAGCTCCTAAATATAAAAAAAAGTTTTAAAAAGTTAGGCTTAAAGGTATTATTTGTTACTTACAATATTTTCCTTGGGGCTAGGGCTATAGTATAGCAGGTAGGGCACTTGCCTTGCACACTACCTCCGGGAGCTGGATCCTTGACCACTCCACACCCACCCCAGCCCCACCAAGATATATTATCCTTTCTCCAGGAGCCATACTTGGGCAGAGCAGAATACAGCTTCACTGCAGCCCATAAACAAAACAGGAGTAAACCATTTGAGTATGTACAGATACAAATCAGTACTCCAGTAAAGAAATACTAGTGTAACTCTTGCTTTTAAAGAGTTCACAGTGCTTGCAGTGAAACATGCCAGGAGCTTTAAGGAAAGAAACATTTTATAGATGCTATAGAGAGCAGGGCAGGTAGAACATTTGCTTAAACAGGACAGATCTGGGTTCCATCCACAGCACCTGCTATGTCCCAAGTCCCACGAGGAGTGATCCCTGATCACTGAGCACAGCTCAGAATCAGTTAAGTACTGCCTGTTTGGCCAAAAAGACAAAACAAACTATAGTGAAAGAAAAAAAAGGGAAACTTTTTAGTACTCAAGAAATTGGTGATCCCAATCTAACTTTAAAGAACATGGACATGCAAGCAAATCCTTTATTCAAGTTTCTTTCAACTATGC
Source organism: Sorex fumeus (assembly GCF_029834395.1). Classification (NCBI taxonomy): domain Eukaryota; kingdom Metazoa; phylum Chordata; class Mammalia; order Eulipotyphla; family Soricidae; genus Sorex; species Sorex fumeus. Next base: position 77,994,561 of record NW_026606094.1, on the reverse strand, counting down.
TCACCAAATTCCAAGTCCTCAAGGAAAAAAAAAAAGTTTCAACAAATTACTGTCCAAACCAGTGTAGTTCAAAACAGCAGATTCATTTATTAAACAAGAAAGTGCACAGCATTTACACAATCATCTTAAAATGCTTATTTATTATATATATATATATATATCCTTCAGTGTACAGCGATTCTGAGGATGAACCCCCCTACGATGTTCCCCAAGCCTCAATCTTAATGATAAGGAACAGAAGAGTAAGGGTCAAGGCACGACCAAATAATAAAGCTCAATATCCAGACCCCAGAGCCAACAACACTGAAATCATGAGACCCAAACTTCAATAACCACACTTAAAAAGACGCTGTCACCATCGCAGGTTAAGTAAGAGGTAGGGGGATGGGGTAGGGGTGGCAGGTAGAAGGAAGGTGGGGACACTGGTGGAGGAAAGCTGACATTAGTGGTGGGCTCTACAATGGAACACTGTATGTTTAAAGCCCAACTATGAGTAACTTTGTAACTTACAATGTTTTAATAAAATTTAGGGGGCTGGAGCGATAGCACAGCGGTTGGGTGTTCGCCTTACAAGCGGCCAACATGGCCGACCCGAGTTCGATTCCTCCGCCCCTCTCGGAGAGCCCGGCAAGCTACCGAGAGTATTCGATATGCCAGACACAGTAACAACAAAGTCTCCAATGGAGACGTTACTGGGCCCGCTCGAGCAAATCGACGATCAACGGGAGGGCCTTTACCTTACCTTTACCTTTAGGGGGAAAAGAAATAGCACGAATCCATCACCCATTCATTCTAGTCCTACTTAGCTGTTAATTACCACCTACAGGGGCTGGACCAATAGCACAGCGGGTAGGGCGTTTGCCTTGCACACAGCCAACCGGGATTCAATTCCCAGCATCCCATATGGTCCCCTGAGCACCACCAAGGATAATTACTGAGTGCAGAGCCAGGAGTAACCCCTGTGCATCGCCGGGTGTAACCCAAAAAGCCAAAAAAAAAAAATACCACCTACATTCCTTCCCATACTACATTCTTTATAATCATCCTCTCCACTTCGCATCATTTGCCACTGACCTACTTTAGTCCTGTATATTATAGAACTGCTTATAACCCTCCCTTAATTCACCAGTCCCATTCTGGTATCTATTTATTCTCATGGAAATTATCTCTGTATTCATGGTTAACATCTTTGTCTTAAATTCTTCCATAAAGATTTTTAAATCTTGGACCAGAGCACTAATACAGCGGGTAGGACACTTGCCTTGCATGAGGATAGTCCGTGTTCCAGTCCCAGCACACCATATGGTCCCCCCGGCACTTAAAGGAGTAATTCCTGAGTGCATCTATACACACACACACACACACACACACACACACACATTTTTAAGTCTTCAGCACAACCCAACAAGATCTCTGCTTACTACTCTAGCCCCACAATGGAACACTACCATGATTTCAGCGTTTATAGTAACTGTTCTTCCTCCTCCTCTACCTAATCACCTTTAAATATTTACCTTCTCTGTTTAGAAAAAGGTATCCTATTCTGTACTCACACTGTATACATACCTCTAAAATATATCTTAAGTGATTTAGTAAGTAAATTCCAGGTCAGGGACACAAAAGTGAAAATACAGTCCTTGACTTTAAGATACAGAAAGGTAAATAAGCGCAGCAAGTAATTTTTTTTCAGTTAGTATCTGTGCTTGTTATGAGTACTTACACATGACTCTAACAACTTACCATGTGATCTCACTCAATTTTCTCAAAACTTTATGACTCTCACTTTATAGAAGAGCAATCAGCAAAGTTCTGCTAGCTGTCCAAGGTCCAGAGAGACATGCGGAGCCCTACAGTAAGCCTCACACACGGCTGACCTGAGTGTGATCCCTGGCACCCCACATGGTCCCCCTACCCTGCAAGGAGTGATCCATGAGCACAGAGACAGGAATAAGTCCTGAGCACTGCTGGATGTGGCCACCATCCAAAAAATAAACAGACATGAAACATCATCAAACAAATCTAACTTCAGAACCTAAATCCTTGAATCTCAGTGACTATATTGTAATGTCACAGCATTCAGCTCAATTTCTCCAGCACTGAGGATACAGCAGGCAGAAGATATACATTTGTTAAATGACTATTAAAGTTATTAACTAATATTATCTTGTGTTAAAGAGTTAAAAAGCAGAGATATATGTAAAGTGAACACTGCCTCCAAAACCATGTAATGGTTTAGAATAGTAAAATATCGGATATAAATGTCTAGAAGGGAACGTGTTAAACATAATTATCTGTAGTATATAGCTGAATATAATAAAAAGTACTTTTCAGGACACATAAATGAAATCATCTATTTTAAGTGGAGACTGTGGCAGAAAGGTGAAGAATGTATATCAACTATCATGGGGGAGAGAGGGAAATATGTGGCCTTTTTTTTTTTGCTTGTATATGCAAAAACCATCTTTAGAATAATTGTATGTAAGAAACTGTTAATGTTAGTCTGCTTAAAAAGAAACTGAATAAAGTATGGAGAATAGAAATATTTTACCATGTATCTTTTAAATCTTACCCATGTGATTAAACTTACTACTAGACAAATGCAGAAAATCCCTTCCCCAAAACAAGCACTTTCCAAAAACAAAAATACAAACACTAATATCTGGAAGGGTAGTGACCAACACAATTGATAAAAATCTCTAACAATGATTATAAGCATTTCAATTATTTTCACCCCTCCTACCCCCCAGCAAAAAAAAAAAAAAAAAAAGAGCTAACACTGAGAAAAAGTGGTTTACACTTAAATTAAAAAAAAAAAACCAACGGGGGCGGGGGGGGGGGGGCTATCCCAGCCAACCAACACCTTATAAAATTCTGGAAGACTCCTCAAACCTGTATTCTTTTAAATTACCAAGATGATCATTTAGCATTCTTTTCAGAATGTCACAATTAAAACTTCTCATAAATATTAGGAGGAAAGAACTTTAAAAACTATCCAGAAAGCCCACTTTAAGGAGATTCAGCTCAAGGGGTAAAAGCACGTATCTTGCATGTAAAGACTTGGGTTCAATCCTCAATATCACACGGCCCCTGAACACTGCCAGGTATGACCCAGGGGCCCACCACACCAAGTCTGAGTGATATCAGAGAAGGCATCACAATTAAACTTTTAATCAGTCAACTTTATATGAATCATCTCAGTAAAGTTGTTTATGGAACTTAGAAAGCAGCTTTATAGAAAATAGGGGAATAATTACAAGGGGCACAGGAAACTGGGGTGATGGAAATAAAAGAGAACTGGAATAATACTGAAACTAAGAGTAGAGGTGTAAGTAATTGTCAAACCTAAATAACACTTAAAATCTGTGCATTTTATGAAGTTACACCTCAATGAAATTACTTAATTTGCACTGATTCATTCCCAAGTCTGGGAACTAAGTATTGATAGTTCTAGGAGAAAGAATTATAAATCAGATATTTAGAAAAAGACTTTTCTTCATCACCCATGGATTGCTCGATCCTTCAATAGCTCTCACACAACTACAGCAGGTGATTCTGTATCCAGGGCAATTATGCCTCCCAAGTACTCTGCATTTAGCTCTGATGATTTTTTTTTCCCTCAGTATCACACCTGGCATTGGCAATTAGTGAGTAGAGGAGAGGACAGGGATGCTGGTAACATCATACAACACAGAGAAGCACCCTCCAATTTCCCCACTGCAAAAGTGCCAACAGCGAGAAACTGATCTGGAGCCTCAGCTCTCAACTGAAGCTATCCGGGTAATACAGAGTGATCACATTTACAATGCATAAAGAAAAGAATCAAATTATATCCAAACAACACATAAATGGCTAAGATTTCTAAAACATCAAATGAAGCATGCAAGAGCAGCTTCACGGTAGTGTTTACTTCCAGTACTTGAGAGGCAACCCAGCATATTTATTCCTCAGCCTTCATTCAAAGTACCCTAGAATGTAAGAAACACTTGCAACAATAAGCACATAAGTTTTATCAGGATGGGTAAGATCTTACCTTTAGCCACTTTCACTAATATGTTAAGGTCTGTTACCGTAAATAAGCTCTAACAGTGCTTATGCCAAGAGCGGTACATGGGGGCTGGAGCGATAGCACAGCGGGTAGGGAGTTTGCCTTGCACACAGCTGACCAGGCATCCTGTATGGTCCCCTGACCACTGCCAGGAGTAACCCCTGTGCATCACCGGGTGTGATTCCCCCCCCCCCCAAAAAGAAAAACAAACAAAAGAAAATTAAGAGTGGTATATGGAGCAGCAAGCCAGTTTACACATTTAAGTCAATGTATAGAAACTAAAAACAAAGAAATGGCAGTTTTTATAGAATAATTTTTACACTGCTAAAGAGTTCATAAAAATTGGGTATTATGGCTGGAGAGATAGTAGAGAGGCACTACATATACATGGTCCTACACAGCCTAACCCTTTGAGCACTGCTGGTGTGGTCAACCGCCCCCCCCACCCCCGGACACACACACTCCCAAATGGGGCTGCATTTTCCTTTTATTTCATCTTGTACTAATAAAAACTAGAAGTACTGGGTTGGAGCAATAGTGCAGCAGGTAGGGCCCTTGCTTGGCTTGTGGCAGACCAGGGTTCTATTCTCAGCATCCCATATGGTGGCCCCCACACTGCCAGGATTGATTCCTGAGGGCAGAGCCAGGAGCAACCCGTGATCATCACCAGGTCTAACCCCAAAACCAAAAAAAGTACTTTGCATCTTGCAATATTAGTCAACAATGGATTAGAAATAGAAAACTTTCAAAGCTGCTAACAGTTTGAGAAGCACAAAACCTAACCTATCCTGACACATCCACCAAGTGGCGAAACAACAATCTGGGCCCATGTCTGTGAGACATCAGTGCCTATACTCTTAATTATTAGACCTTATTTCTCTGTTATCAGCAAGACCTTGAACTCAAACCTCTTTGTGTAATCCCAACCTCTGAGAGAGCTTGACTGTGCCAAGTACAAATCACAAGGCCTTTTTGTGTGTCTGGCCTAAGACAGACCTTCAACACTGAAAGCAAGCCAAGCTGCTTTCCTCGGCCCCTTTACCGGGTTCATGCACAAAACGCCATCTTCCGGCCTAAGTATAGCAGGGAGGGCCTTTGCTTTATATGTGGCTGACCGGGTTCAATCCCTGAGCATGCCAGGAGTAATCACTGCTGGGTGTGGCCCCCTCCAAAATAAACTCAGTTCTGATCTCTTAAGATGCAAAACAACAAAAACATTATTTTCCAAAGCCAAGAACACAATCACCAAATAATTCTTCTTTGGGGGGTTCACTCTAGTTTCTATCAACTTTGGGAACTGACCTCTTAAATCTATATGTAGAACAGAATAAATCAATTCAATTTTTTTTTCTTTTTGGGTCACACCCGGAGAAGCACTGGGGTAATGGCTCTGCATTCAGGAACTACTCCTGGCGGTGCTGGGGGGCCCATATGAGATGCTGGGAATTGAACCCAGGTCAGTCGCATGCAAGGCAAACACCCTACCCACTGTGCTATCGCTCCAGCTCCTCAAACTTTTTTTAAATCGAAAACTGTAGCACTGTCCTCCAGTTGTTCATTGATTTGCTCAAGCGGGCCCAGTAACATCTCCATTGTGAGACTTGTTACTGTGTTTGGCATATCGAATACGTCATGGGTAGCTTGCCAGGCTTTGCCTTGCGGGCAAGATACTCTTGGTAGCTTGCTGGGCTCTCTGAGAGGGGTGGAGAAATTGAACTCGGGTCAGCGAAGGCTGGCCTTGTGCAAGGCAAATGCCCTACTCACTGAACTAAATGAATGAAACAACAAAAAATAACAATGGGCTCGAGAGACAGTACAGTGGGTAAGGTGCTTGCTGTATACATGCCTGACCAGGATACAATTCGGGCATCCCATACGTTCCTCCTAGCACTGCCAGGAGTGATTCCTGAGTGCAGAGTTAGGAGTTAACCCTGAGCATTGCTCCCCCTCCCCTCAAAAAATAAAAAAGAATTTAAAAGTAAGCCAGAATAAATGAATCCAAAGAAGAGTCGCAAAGATTTAATAGCATTTAAAGTCTTTCCTCCTAGGGCCAGACTCTCGGTAGCTTGCTGGGCTCTCTGAGAGGGGCAGAGGAATTGAACTCTGAAAGCCTAAGAGGCAGAGAGGATGCTTTCAGTTCCAAGCACCCAACAAGAGGTGACCCTGGAGCACAGAGTTGAGAGCAGTTCCCCAGAACTGCCAGCTGAAGCTCAAAAAAAAAAAAAAAAAAGCCTTTATTCTTCACAAGGCTTCCAACCATTATACTGATTGGACTAGACCCATCCATTCTGATATCCTCCAAGCGATTTTACAAACTATTTTTTAATAAAAAATATTACTTTACAACCCAACATGAACACATGCAACAGAAAAATTAAGTCCTCGCTGAAAAGTCATAAAGCACCCTATTTTCTTTACTTCTGAATTTTTTACAACATTAACAATCTGACACAATTTATTTCAAAATTTTTAAGATAGCCAAACTCAACCTGCAGCTGCCTATGAAACTCTGCTTTAAAACCAACTATCTACATTGAACCGTATGCTTTCAACCAAGCAAAACCAGAATCATGCTACCTTAAAACATTCTATGCTTCAAATGAAACCGAACCAGAGGTAACATAGGAGCAGTGATGCAAAGTCGTGGGCACCTCGGTAGTGGTGGAGTGCAGGAACTCTGCAGGAACTAACTCATCAATAACCATAACCTCGAACAGTAGTGCAACTATGTGACCTAATTTGTAAATTCTTTTTAAAAAAATCTATTCCTCAAAATCAGTTTTTCTACAACGGCTTTCCACTGTACCAAAAAAAAAATCATTTGCAGTCCAAACTTAGCACGGGGGACGGGAGGAGGGGGACGGGGGAGCATATCCAAGTTTTGACTCAAAACACAGAAAAGGCAGGCATCGATGTAAGAGTCAAAAATCTGCAACTTGAACAAATACTGAAGGCAGCTTAGCCAAAAATCTGGTGCTCAGACGGAAATTTAAGTCAGAGAAATACCCTCGTATCAGCAGATCCCAGAAACAGCCTATCGTGAGCGAACCAGGTAACCATCAAATTGAAGGACTCTAAAACCGACCTGCTTTCAGCAGTGCCCTGTTCGTAGGAGCCGCTCCCCGAGACCTCGGAGCACGGCGGGGGCGGGAAGAGGGGGTCCCTGGGCCGCTGTCACCGGCATCCCACGTCTGAGAGCGTCCCTGACACGGACGGAGCGCGACCGGTCTCGGACCCGCTCGGGGAAAGCTGCCCCGGGCTTGCGGAGGACTCCCGTGACGGGCAAGCCCGCAAACCCGACCCCTTCCACCCCGACCTTCGGAGAAGCGAGCTGCGGTGCACGCCGCCTCCCGGGAGCTGGGGGGCGAACGCCTGATCTACCGCCGGGCCGAGCCGGGCACCGGAGCCTCTTTTCTTCCTCCCGGCTCCCGGGCCACACGTGGCGGCTCCGGGCTGGGCCCTCGCACCTGCACGGCCGCCGCAGCCCCGGCGCCGCCACGTCAGAGGCCGCTGCGCCCGCCGGAGTCCACTCGCGGGGTGGGGGGGGACGCACGCCCCCACGGCCGCGACGGCCGCGACGCCCCCGCGCCCCGCGGGCCCCGCAGCCGCCGGCCCCACCCGCAGGCAGGCAGGCCGGCGCGAGGGCGGCAGGCGCTTCCGGCCTCCCCGCGCCGCAGCATCCTCCCCGCGCGCGGCCTGGGCGCGCTCCGGGCCGCCGACCCCGCCCCGAGCCCCGGGCCGCGGCGGGGAGAGCGGGGCGCCCGGGCCCGCCGCCGCCCCCCGCCCCCGGCCGGGCCCGCGCCCCCCGCTCGCCGCGGTCCGGGCGAGCGCCGGCGCCCAGCCGCGCCGCACGCCCGATTCAAACTGTCACCGCCGCCCCTCCCCCCGGCCGCCGCGCCCCGGGCCCCGCCGGCGCCCCCCGCCCGCCGCCGCGCCCCGCGCCCCCCGGCCCGGCCTGGCCCGGCCCGGCCCGCGGCCGCCCGCCGGCCCCGCGGCCCTAGCCGCCGTCCGGATCGCCGCGGCCCGAGGCTGAGACTCACCCATGGCGCTGCCGCTGTTGACGCTCCTCTCCTCAGCAGCAACGGATCTCGCACTGACCGACATCCCCTCCCCCCGCCGCGTCCAGCCCGGGAGGAGCGCAACCCGCGGATTCTCCAACGCCGCCTACGCCGGTTCCGCAGCGTAGCGGCTCGGCGGCGCTGCCCCGCTTACGCAGGCGACAGCGAGCCGGCTCCTCCACTCGCTCGCGCCAGACGCCCGCGCCCGCCTCCCGCCCCGCCCCCTCAGACGAGGCTTCCGGGCCCCGCCGGGGACGGGGTGGGGGGGGGGGGGAGGGAGCCGGCGCCAATCTCGCGAGAACGCTCCTTCCCGGCCCCGCCTGCCCGCCCGCCCGCCCGCTCGCCGCCGCTCCAGCATGACTTCATAGGCGTGCGGGCCCTCCGAGTGCTGGTGTTTGGCCGCCATGATTAGATTGGCGGGACTTGCTTTCTCCCCGCGGTGGTGAACCGTCAGCCCTCTATGCCTGTTGCCTCAATGCGGCCTTTGAGACTAAGTGCGTTACGTTTGCCGCGGCGAGGCCGGGAGTTGCGGAGGAAGTGGCCGGTGGGCGCGAGGGTGCGGCCTTGCCCAAACTAAAGATGGCCGCGCGCGATGCCGCCCCGCGCAGGCTCCGGAACTCGGGCGCGCCCGCCCGGCCTTAGCGCCTCCTTACGGAATTGGCGTAAGGTAAGGAGGCTCCGCTGACCGGCCCGACGGAGAAGCTCCGCGGGGCGGGGGCAGCTCACTGCCGCGCCCCTAGCCTCTGCCCGCGGCGGCTGACCGTGGGAGAAAGAAGATATCGGGCGGGGCGGGTCTCCGTGGCCCTCCTGCGTCTTTGCCCGGCACGTCCGGCGCCCGTGGTGCCTCGACCCCGGCGCTGGCGCGGCCCGGGCACCTGGCCCCAGCTGCAGCTCCAGTGCGGGCCAGTCCCTCTGCGCTCCAGCTCCGGTCGGGACGGCCCTGGGTGCAGGAGCGAGTAACGACCCAAGCGCCCCCTGTGCCCTGCTGTGTACTGAGACCTCGCAGGGCCTCGGAGCCCGCCACGAATGCCACCCGGGAAAGCAGCCACAATGTGCTAACCAGTCGCGGCACCGCCTCTCCAGGACTCTGGTGGCTCCGGCGCGCCACAGTCACCTTGTCCTTCCTGTTAAAGACCTGTTAGACTCAGCAGGCGCACACACACGTGTGCATGCATGCACACAGATTTGCGAGCATATACATGCATAGGCTTATGTACACATATATACGCATACATACACACATACCCGGGCATGTGCATGTATGCACTTGCACATAGTACATGTATACTCTGGAACAAGTACATAACGTACCTGCGACTGCATGAATATATATGCGCATATACACACGGTATGTACACGTGCATGTGCACAAATGTGTGCATGCACATACGTGCACATAGTACAATATGCATGTACACGTACACGGGAGCACAGCAACTACCTATAGAACTGTATGGAGTCTCCCAAGAGTGCTTACAGTGCCCAGACTCAAAACACATGCACAGCGGCTAGTGCCCATTATAGGAAAAAATGCCCTGACTCTTGTTTGAGTTGTGTTGCCAAACGATGGAAATAATGAACTAAAGCTACCATTACTCTTTCAGAGTTCGAAAACGGTGGTGAGTTAATAGAATTTATGTGGAGAAGAACCAAATTGCTGAAGATGTGTCTGTTTCAAAAAATAGAAACATCAAATTGTAAAAATCTTGGAAGGAGAGGACCTGACCTCCCAATGGTGGTGCCTCCCAAAGAGGAAGAGAATGGAGCTCTTTCCTCTCCCCAGAAAGAGAATTTTAAAAATACTGTGTCAGTATTGCTTCAGATAATCTACATCTACAAAGAAAATGCCTCACATCTCCTTAAGGGAATCATTTACTAAGAGTTGAATTTTGTTATGTGCACTCTGAAAGTGGATACATTTTAATATAGAGTTATCATTCTTTGCTTAAAATTTGTTTACACTATACTTAAAACTCATCCCCCCACAATATAGCCTCCTGACATTCCTCATCTCTTAGGCAGTGAGATGGTGGTTTTCTTTGGGACATTCTCCATAAAATTATATGTTGGATAAGAAAAAAACATAAAAGAAAAAAATTAAAGTTTATCTTAGTTTTATAATCTTCTGTATAATATTTGCTAATAAAATAGAACCTGGACCTTAACATTCTGATTCAGAAGCAATTTTTTGAAAAATTTACCTGAAATTCTGAAACTTGCCACTTCACTAAACAGTGCTTGTTTCTGTTTCTCTTTTCTTTTTTCCCCAGCGTCCAAGGATTGTACACTCTTTTCAAACCATCTCTCTTCCTTAGCCTCAAGGACACAAACAGAAGCCCCAGCAGAGGAACTTGAATAGCTTGTTGTTTGCACTCTTATGTGGGTGCAAGTATACCCAGCCCATCCTTTCGAATATCAGAGTGTCCCTCCAACATAAGGCATCTATTTCTCTGTGTTCTGTGGAATTTTTCTCCTACCTGCTGTGGAACTTCACTTAAGGGATAAACTTATTCTGTAAACTTATGGGCTCTCTCTTTACCACCCTTGAAACTCAATAAAGTGACCAACATTCTCTTTTTCACTTGCAGTAGACCTTGATTCTTAGTTTACTGGACCTCTCTAGCCTTTGATCCTACCACCCATAAGCCACTATGTTTCTATTCTTTGTCCTGTGAAGCCACCCTTTCCTGCTTTGCTTCTTTGACCTCTGCTTTTGTTAATTTTACCTGCCAGAGCCTGCACCATTCCTGACCATCCCTGGAATGTCTGTGTGGGGACTTCTGGCTTAGTCCCATCTCACTAGCCACCCCACTTTCCTTCCTTCCTGGCAGGGTGGTGGTAGCAACTGGGAGTCTCACACCTAGCCAACGTGCCTGCTTGGCAGAGGCTTCCTCATACTACTGTGCTTACACACATTCTGGTTGCAGGGCCTCGCACACACAGTGCTCACCTAGAGTCATGCTCCAGGCCACAGTGCCTGCACATCTTTCTTAGCTGCAGTGCCCTGGAGGCTGTAGAGCTGGAACCACTGGCTTTGTGCTTGAGACCACACATCCACCATGATTCCAGGGTTGCAGGCATCTGGGAGCAGCGGCGGGGAGCCATGTGTCATGCTCACAGGGCAGGCACTTGTGGCTCCTGAGCCACTGTACGCCTGTCTCATTTTTATATTCTCTTTTGACCGTCTCACTCAGGGCTTCAGTGACTGTTATGTTGGCTCCTCACAGCGGTAGGGCGTTTGCCTTGCACGCAGCCAACATGGTCGACCCGAGTTCGATTTCTCTGCCCTTCTCGGAGAGCCCAGCAAGCTACTGAGAGTATCTCGCCCGCACGGCAGAGCCTGGCAAGCTCCCCGTGACGTATTCGATATGCCAGACACAGTAACAACGAAGTCTCCAATGGAGACGTTACTGGGTCCACTCGAGCAAATCGATGAACAACGGGAGGACAGTGACAGTGACAGTTTAGTTCTCTCTTTACTACCAGTCTGCATACCAGACTACGTTCAAAACATATGTCCTAGGCAAGAGCAATAGCCCTGCATGTGCCAACCAGGATTCAATTCCTGGCACCCTATGTGGTCCCCTGAGCCCTGCCATGAGTAATTTCTGGGTACAGAGCCAGGAATAACCCCTGAGCACTGTTGAGTATGCCCCCACCCAAAACAAAAATATCTGTCCTGATGTTCTATCATGTCTCAGTATATCCCAAATTAAACTCATTTTAATTATACTTGCTTTTGTTTCCATTCTCTTAACGGTATCATCAATTCAGTGCCAAAGTCAGAGCAAGAGTATTTTACTTAGCCCAGTCCCTCATAGAGTCATCAGGACGTTCTGCCAATTTTTCCTTTCCAATATCTTCATTTATGCCATGCCCTGCTATCTCAGCCTCAGTTCCAGCAGTCTTTCCTCCTGTTGCCATTCTATTCCAGTTGTCTTCATTTGAGCTAGAGAGAACTGTCACGGGTCAGTCCCTTGGTTTTGTGACTTAGGAAACCTACATGATATGTTTCTTCATTTCTGGCCAATCTACTAAAAGTTGTTCTTTCTAAAATCTAGCAAACCTTGCTTCATCCTCTGTCTGAATCACTTCAGTTCCTTCTTATATTTGCATTTTTACCTTTCTCCTTTAATTCAGCTTAGCCAACATTTTCTCTAAAACCCTCCTTCATCCCCCATGATTGATCCCCTCAATAATTGTGCAAGTTATTCATGAGATTTGTTCATGTTCTTACAAGTTTGACCCTTTATAATTTTATAAATTATAATAACTTTATGATAATAACCTTACGATTTTCCATTGAAAACTAATGAAATACAGACAATGAGATGATGGAAACCTATGGAACATTCTCCATAATGACTCTAATAATGCTTTATATATTTTATGCATATATATGATGCATATGTGTTGGTTCATACTATACAGTGGTACTAATATTAATTACATTTCTTTGAATTTTATACTCCTTAAGGGCAAAGGCTCCTGTGCAGCTCTAACATCTAAAGAGGGCATTATGTTAATTCCTTTCTCAACAAAAATTTCTTGAGTCATAAGTAGGTAGTTGGTATTATTAGCACAGTAGCTTATGGGTGGAATGAAGACTCCAGGGAGATCTCTGAGATGCAAGGGGATCCACGAGTCAGAGTATTTTAATTATATTAACTGAGACTTCTTTAAACCTTGATTCTCATTTTCTCATATATCAAGACTATATAAAATATAATCATTGCAGGAGGATGAATGTAAATATACATAAAATAATCCAACTATCTAATATTAATCCAGTCTCTTAAAGGGAATTGCAAAAACATAAAACGTTGACACACTTCAAACTAATTTTCAAGAGCATATGGCTAGACTGATGTTAAGTTGCTTGTTTTGCACATAGCCTGCCTTATTTCAGTCCCTGATAACTGCATGTGGCTGTCTAAGGACCACCAGGCGTGACTCTTGGACACTGCAGGTTGTCATCCCTCCAGAAAATGTGATCTTATAAAAATTTTGTTTATACTAATGAATGTATTATGTAAGTAGATTTATTATTGTTTCTACTGAGCAAGTAAATTTTAAACCCACAATTTGGGATCTTCAGGGGTTAGGGCACCAACCCCAGTTCTGTCTCCAGCAATGACTCTCACTGCTCTCACATGAGTACCTGAGCAGCCCCAGTGTAGTCTTCAGCCCCTTGCACACCACCGGGGTGGCCCTAGTGGTCCCAACACGTGGGGATAGAGTATTATCACATCCTTGGCTCATGGTATTAAACCACTGAGTACCACTTCAGAAACTGATTCGCCAAGTAAAAATTAACTTTATCCATTTTAATTTCTATTACCATAAGTCTCAGTAGATGCATTTCACATAAAAAGTAATTGGGACGTTCAGAATATGGAAGGAACCCAACTGCAAAAGTTCAATGATTGCTGCTATCAGTGTGCATGATGTGTGTTATGTTGAGATGTTTTAAATACTGTCAGTTTTCCAAAATTTGTTCATAGCTGCTTAAGGTTTCTGAAACCTTACCCCTAAAGTTAATACCTGAATAACAACAAAATACCCAAGCTTAATTTTTGAATATGTGTAAGTGAAAGAATCAGCTCAATGTGCTTTGTGGTCTATGACATGTTCTCTAATGGTAATTGTGGTAAATACTAGCCAGCATTCTAGCTCTGGTAGTGTAGCCCGTCTTGCCTGATAGTCTAATAGTTGACTTGAAGATAACAAGTTTCATAGTCAGCTCTTTCATATCAGTCTAATTTAATCTTTACAATAATTTTGTGAACAAGATATAAACTTTTTAAACATCTAAAATGTTTTATGAGATAGATGGATGGATAGATAGACAGACAGACAGACAGACAGACAGACAGACAGACAGACAGATGCTCAGAGCTTCCTCCTGGCTCTGCACTCAAATCATTTCTGGTGAAACTTGGCGCGCTATAAAGGATACCCAGGATCAAACCGTATCTGCCACATGCAAGGCAAGTGGCCTATCTGTTGTACTATCTCTCCAGCCCCAAAATGTTTTATATTTTTTATGATTTTGGGGGGGGGATTTTTATATTTTTAATCATTTAATGATCAGAGAAGTGATTTTTTTCAAGGTCTCAGAATTCATGGGAGTCAAAGACAAGATTTCAAAACGAAGAGATTTGTTCCTTTGTTGTTTCAAATCCTGTTTGCTACACAGTCTAGTAACAGGGTGATGTTGAGGAGCCAGAGATACAGTATAGTGGGTAGGGCACTTGCCTTGCACACAGCAAACTAGACTTTGATTTTGCGCACCACCTATGGTTCTGTGAGCCCTGAGGACAGCATGGATGGAACAAAAACAAAAAGGAAAAGAATAAAGGTAATGTGATTGCTATAATGTCCAAGTACTTTGAGATCAAAAAGATGTGAATAATACTAGGTCTACGTGGGTCTTCCTTGAGGGGCTAACTCTGAATGTGACAGTGTATTTCTACAAGTAGTCTGCCAGTTTTCTACATTGATAGAATTTAGCAGACAAGGTCAGGTTAGATAATGATAGACTTAGAGACTGAGATTTCAGATGTGTCTTTTATGAAGAGTTTAGATGATTGCATTATACCCCTTCTATCACAATGACCTTTTAAAAAGTGCCTTTTACCCTGGCACGCAGGCAGGAGGCAGGCAGGCCATATACCCACCAAAATACCCGCCTGGCCATGGCTCCCACAGCAGTACCATCCCCACCACTACAGCTACATTAAGGGCCCAACCCCACCACCCCACGAGTATTCTCTGTAGAGACACCAATCTCCAAATAACCTCAGGTACTGGTGCTGGACTGAGAACTCTGGGCATTTTTCCCCCCAGAGTCCAGATGGGCAGCCTCCCTACCCCACCCCACCCCCCATATTTCCAGAAGCCCTAGTAGGCGCATCCACCACCCATATCTGCCACCTTGTCAATTCTTTGGCCCAGACCATAGCTCTAGAAGTGTTTGGACTTCATGGTGATGTATGTGGCCATCCAACACCTCCTGATGCAACAAAAATCTTAATAAGTTCTTAGACTAGGAATTATCAACTCTGCTATCAGAATAATGTTCACATAAATTTATTTTCTAGATCTATTAATATTGTAATTTTGTTGTCTAATCAGTTTTAATCCTAGAATTTTATCAATAATTGCCGCTTTTTTCTACATTAAATAAAAAGGTTCTAGAGAATAAAATGCTTTTTATTATTTCTTTGAAAGATAGTGGGGAAGTGTATCAAAAAGAGCCATTATCTGAAACTTTTTCTTTTGCAAAGTAAAGATATATATTTATTAAAGCTGAAACTAATTTAATTTTATATAGATAAGAACAGCGCAGAGTCTCCTGCCCCCACGCCTGGCTGTCCTCACCGGGGCCCCTTGGAGGGGAGCGGGTTGAGTTTTCTTCCCCACCCTGACCAGGGCTCTGGCAGCCAAAGACCTCCAGAACCAGCCACCACCATGCTGAGACCACTCTCCGCACACATGAAGGTACCGGCAGAGGAACAAAGGCACGCGGGTCCCGGGACTGAGATCTCCAAGCCTACTCGGATCGGGGCTGAGCATCCTCCACCCAGATCCTCCAAATTCCAGTAGGTGGTGGTCACACCCACCAACTGGCCCCCTGGCACCATGTAATCCCATCAACAGCCAAGACTCAGAGACTATAAAACCCAGCTCCCGGAAGAGAACAGCGCAGTCTCCTGCCCCCACGCCTGGCTGTCCTTGCCGGGGCCCCTTGGAGGGGAGCAGGTTGAGTTTTCCTCCCCGCCCTGACCAGGGCTCTGGCAGCCGAAGACCTCCAGAACCAGCCACCACCATGCGGAGACATCTTATTATCTCATTCCTACTTTGGACATACTGGAAGGCTACCAAATGTAACCTGCCCACACAGCAGAGTCTGGCAAACTCCCCGTGGCGTACCCAATATGCCAAATACCAGTAACAATGAAGGGTCTCATTCTCCTAAAGAGCCTTGAATATGGCACTTTCTTAAAACTCTCAGGCCTAGGATGAAGGAGACGTTACTGTGGCCTGCTCGAGGCAATCGACGAATAACAGGATGGTCGTGATCGTGATAGTTAAGTATGGGAGTTCATTTTGTAAAGTCAAATTTAGAATATAAAACCTCATGATTCAAGGTATTCCTCAAGAAGAATATTCTACTACCCACAAAATCAGTTTAAAGTGTCATGAAATAGAAACTCAGGGAATCAACATATTTTAAAAATGTTTTTGTTCAGAAATGTTTCATTTTTTATATTTTTTATTTATATAAAATTTTTTATATTTTATACTTTGTTAGGAAACTGATAGTGCATTTCAATCTTAAATTCACAAATGAACAGCATAGTTAACAGGAAATTTCTGTTAACATCAAAAAGTCTACCTAAAGTAATGAACTGTATTAATGTTCTCCAAAGGAATAGAAATTGATATTAGCACTCCCTTTAATACCGTTTAGGAATCTATAAAGTATAGGAAGTTAAGTGAAATGTATGTGGTCAGACAATTAATGAACAAAAATTAGGAAAAATAAACTGAGAGCCTCCTATTTCCTCTTCCTATGTAAAAGATCAAACTTCACCTCACAGAAAAGCCCAAAGACATGGTAGCAATAACAAAATAGAGCAAAAGATGAGAGAGCTATGCAACTGAAGCTCAGAGATTTAAACAAACAAATAGCTGTTTAAGTAGCAAATAGCTCTCATTCTTAAATTCTTTCCCTTAGAAGGAGGATTTTTTCCTTTTTCCCAGCAGCCAGAAGGGTGTGGGGGAGAAAACACAGAAATGGAATACTGGATCCAGACTACACAGGGAGGCCTGATTTATCTCAGCTTACCAACTGAAGGCTAAAAGAATTGTCAAATTCCAGGACTTTCTTGGAAACTTAGTTTTAGTGCAGATAAGAGCCCCACTTCCTTCCATGTTCCAGCTAATATGCTGGCTGTGTCGTTGTCTTTGAGACCAGACCAGAGCCATTCACCCCAGGGGGCTCCTGCCAGTCAGCACCTTGTTATAAAATTATCCAATCTGATTAAATAGTGGAAATGCCACCGGGCACAATACTGGAGAAAAAGCCAAAGTACATTAAAAAAAATATCTATTCTAAGTGGAAATACCATTGTTGCCAACTCTCTTTGGCATTTCCTACCACTGAATCAGAAACTGACTGAAAAGGGAAATAGGGACACGTTGGTCCCATGGGAAACCAGCTGCCTCCAGCAACCAGACTTAATATATTGACTCTGGCGATAATGGAATGTTTCCTAATATATAAGAGGCTTGTGAAAGTGGATTGAATTGAACTGAAGTTTATGTAGATGAAAACGTGTTAGGTTTTATCAAGGCTGTCATTTTAGAAAGCAATAGGAAGGAACATACACTCTCCAAATCGCTCTTCCTCGCAGACTGATGAGTTAGTATTTCCTGAGGGTGCACCTCAGAGACCTCATATCCAGGAAAACAGGAAATTCAGAGAGGAAACAAATGTCCATGTCAGACTAATGTGCTTGTTTTATGTGAAGCAATTGCCCTGGATTACTATAGAGACTAACTGAAAGAGCAAGTGCTTGGTAAAAGTTAAAATTGGGTAACCTTACTCCTTCCTTTTGTGAGGCTCCCAGCCGCATACAGACTCACACTGTATATGTAATGAAGATTGGATCCTATTTAGAGAGTTTCTTAAGTGTTTGATTTCAAAAAGGTAAATGGAGTTCCCACCCATACCCAATATCCTTTGACATAGAAATGAGCCAGCTCCACAACTAAATTTCATCAAGCCACCAAGTTGTCCCAGCTCCACAGTTCATAGTTCCTGAAGCGTGTGGCCTCCAAATCTCATCGTACTGACAGCCCAGTAAGTGCAATGCAAATTTGATGGGAAAGTCTCAAAGAAGCCCACCATGCTCAGTGAGTGATAACTAACACAGAAGACTCCATTAGTGCCAACCAGCTCAGTAAATCTTCAGACAATAGTTTTAGTAACAATGATCACAAATTGATTTTATTGATTTATTTTTTAATAATGCAATTTGCCATTTTGCTGTAACAAGCAATATAAATTAAATTTGGTTTTGCCCACAAATGAGGCAGGCTTGCAGGGGGTGGGGGAGGGGAGAACTGGGGACAATGGTGGTGGAAAGGTCACACTAGTGATCAGATTGGTGTTGGAACATTGCCATAACAGTGTTATGAAAAGTCTCATAAACCACAGTGTTTAAATTTTTTTAATTTTATAAAGAAAATGGTGGCATTTAAAAAAATTTTTTATTGAATCACCATGAGATACAATTACAAAGCTTTCACGTTTGAGTTTCAGCATACAATGATCGAACAACCATCCCTCCACCAGTACACATTTTCCACCACCAATGTCCCCAGTATCCCGTCCCATCCACCCATCCCCCTCCCTCTATGGCAGATAATTTTCCCCATACTCTCTACTTTGGGACATTGTGGTTTGCAATACAGATACTGAGAGGCTATGTCGTTTGGTCCTTTATCTACTTTCAGCACACACATTTTAAATTTTTATGTATACCATGTTCTATTTTAGGGAAAAAGTTTTGGTTGAGTTTATTTTTAAACAAAAAAAAGTTTGTTTTTAGTTGATGCTTCGCCCCACCTTGATTTGTTTTCATAAATTTGTCAACTACTCTGAACAGATATAGACATTTTATGAAACCAAAATAGTAGCTCTCTTTATCGTGCAAATTGTAATTGTTATTGTGGGGAGGGGCAGGGGAAGGAACACCCAGTGGTGTTCAGAGGCTATTCATGACTTGGTGCTCCGGGATCACTCCTGGTGGTGCTTAGGGACCCCATATGCAGTGCTGGGAATCAAACCAGGATCAACCACATGCAATGCAAGTAGGCACCTCCTATACTGTCTATTTGGCTTTGCCACTAATATTAAACATTGGTTTGAACTTTAGATATTTCTCTCTGAAAATATTCTGAAAGGCTACCTTTATATTCTAATAAAACCTGTTACCTTAAGGATTGGAAGAGATGCTAAATAAGCTACCTACTGACTCAAAGAACTTCACCAAATAATATTTTCATGTTATGACTATAGCCACAAACACCAACCACTGAAAGCATAGGTACTAGCATTTGAATTGTCACAAAGCAGAAGTATTAGAGATGACGGTACTTTGTGTTCCCGTGGCTCACATATGGCATGAGCGTAACTTTCGCTTCCATGGTCTATTAAACAAGAGAGAAAGTTCTTTTGAAAGCTTTCTTTCTGATAAAAAGCATTCATTTAATTTTTTTAAAATTTTTATTTGAGGGACTGGAGAGATGATTGCGCAGATAAGGTACTTTCCTTGACTTTGGGTATCCTGAGTTTGATCCCTGACATCACATCCCAGGCACTGCCATGACGGGTTTCAGCTGGATGTGAAAAAAAGAAAGAAGAAAATTCTCTCCCAATACAATTACCCCCAGATTTCATAATCTGAGTTTTAGGCTTTTTTAAAAAGCTTTTATTCTCATTTTGACTTTAAATCCTTGTGTTTTTTTTATTTTCTATTAAGACATCAAAGGACTGGAGCATAGCACAGCAGGTAGGGCATTTACTTTGCACGTAGCTGACCTGGGTTTGATTCCTCCGGCTCTCTCAGAGAGCCCTGCAAGCTACAGAGAGTATCCTGCCTGCACAGCAGAGCCTGGCAAGCTACATGTGGCATATTTGATATACCAAAAATAGTAACGACAAGTCTCACTTCATGATCCTGGAGCGAGTAGATGCCTTTGGGTTACATTAGCATGCGACAGGGACAAATGGAGACGTTACTGGTGCCCACTTGAGCAAATTGATGAACAACGGGATGACAGTGCTACAGTGCTATTAAAACATCATGATTCAAATTTCAGGCAATGTTCTGACACCAATCCCACCACAAGTGTCACCTTCCCTCCACAGTGTCCCCAGGGTCCCTCCCACCCTCAACCTACCACCTTGGCAGGCACAGTTTTACATTTGGTTGTTGTAGATTGGATCTCATGCTTTTGGTGTTGTCTGCTCTGTATTTTGTGTACAGAGCTAGACCATCTCTCTACACTGCCCTCTCTCTACACTGACGTCCATGATATTTGCCCCCCATTACTTCTCATCTGCCTTTTTTTTAATTTATTTTTATTATTGAGACACCATGAGGTACAGTTGTAGACCTACAAATTTTGTGCTTGGGTTTCAATTATACAATGATCAAATACCCATTCCTCCACCAGTGCCCATTTCCCACCACCACGGATCCCAGTATCCCTCCCACCCCCCCATCCCCACCCTGCCTCTGTGGCAGGGCATTTCCTTTTGTTCTCTCTCTCCTTTTGCCTCTTTTTATTTCCTCCTTCAATTTATTTCTCTCCCTTTCTTCCTTTCTGTATTCTGTAGTCAAATTCTTTTTAAAAAGTCCTGTCTTTCCATTAAAAAAATATCATTTGCAATAGTACCTCAGAAAATCAAGTACCTCAAGAATCAGCTTAACCAAAGAGTTGAAGGACCTATACAAGGAAAATTACAAAACACTACTTCAAGAAATAAAAGAGGACACTAGGAAATGGAGACACATCCCCTGCTCATGGATAGGGAGGATTAACATCATCAAAATGGCAATACTGACCAAAGCACTATGCAAATTCAGTGCGGTCCCTATCAGGATACCCATGACATTTTTCAAAGAAATAGACAAAACACTCCTGAAATTCATATGGAACAATAAACCCCCACGAATAGCTAAAGCAATCCTTGGGAAAAAGAAGATCAGTGGCATCACCCTCCCCAACTTCAAACTGTACTACAAAGCAGTAGTAATTAAGACAGCATGGTACTGGGCTAGAAACAGACCTGCAGACCAATGGAACAGAGTTGAATATTCTGTCACAGACCCCCAAATATATGACCACTTGATCTTTGACAAAGGAGCCAAGAAATGTGAAGTGGAACAAGGAAAGCCTTTTCAAAAAGTGGTGCTGAGAAAACTGGATAGGTACCTGCAAAAAAATGAACTCTGATCTCTCTCTAATGCTAGGCACAAAAGTCAGACCAAAGCGGATTAAAGACCTCAATATCAGACATGAATCCATAAGGTACATAGAGGAAAATGTAGGCAGAACTCTCCACGATATTGAAGCTAAAAGCATCTTTAAGGATGAAACAGCACTGAACATCAAGTGGAAGCAAACATAAACAAATGGGGCTACATCAAACTAAGAAGCTTCTGCACTTCAAAAGAAACAGTAACCAAAATACAGAAAGAGCCCATTGAATGGGAAAGAATATTTACCCAATACCCATCTGATCAGGGATTAATATCCAGGATATACAAGACACTAGTAGAATTGTACAAGAAAAAAACCTCCAACCCCATCAAAAAATGGGGAGAAGAAATGAACAGAAGTTCCCTCAAAAAAGAAATACAACTGACCAAAAGGCACAGGAAAAAATGCTCCACATCACTCGCATCAGAGAGATGCAAATCAAAACAACAATGAGATATCATCTCAATCCAAGAGATTGGCACACATTCAAAAGAACAAAAGCAACCAGTGCTGGCATGGATGTGGGGGAAAAGGGACACTCTTTCACTGTTGGTGGGAATGTCCACTAGTCCAGCCTTTCTGGAAAACAGTATGGACAGTCCTTCAAAAATTAGAAGTTGAGCTTCCATATGACCCCGCAATACCACTTCTTGGAATATATCCTGAGGATGCAAAAAAGCACAGTAGAAATGACATCTGTACCTATATGTTCATTGGAGCACTGTTCACAATAGCCAAAATCTGGAAGCAACCCAAGTGCCCTAGAACAGATGACTGGTTAAAGAAACTTGGTACATCTACACAATGGAATACTATGCAGTTGTCAGGAGAGATGAAGTCATGAACTTTGCTTATAAATGAATAGACATGGAGAGTATCATGCTAAGTGAAATGAATCAGAAAGAGAGGGACAGACATAGAAGGACTGCCCTCATTTGTGGAGCAGAAAACAACATAACACGAGGCTGACAGCTAAGGATAGTAGATACACAGGACAGGTAGATTGCTCCATAGCTGGGAGCCTGCCTCATGAGCAAAGGGGAAAAGGCAGATGGAATAGAGAAGGGATCACTAAGAAAATGATGGTTGGAGGAATCGGTCAGGATGGGAGATGTGTGCAGGAAGTAGATAAAGGACCAAACATGATGACCTCTCAGTGTCCATATTGCAAATCATAATGCCCAAAAGTAGAGAGAGATTATGGGGAATAATGTCTGCCATGGAGGCAGGGGGATGGTGGTAAAGGGGGGTATACCGGGGATATTGGTGCTGGGGAATGTGCACTGGTGGAGGGATGGGTGTTTGATCATTGTGTGATTGTAACCCAAACATGAAAACTTGTAACTATCTCACGGTGATTCAATAAAATTTAAAAAAAAAGATAAATAAATAAAATAAAATTTAAAAAAAATAAAAAAAAAAACAAAACAAAAATCTCTTGAGGAGCCCGGGGACACATGAGATCCTTTGCACTCTACAAATTTCTGATCTTCTCATCGATTGAGAATGCCATTAGAACTAAATGAAATTTTCTTGGCATGTCTTGATTTGAAGACTTAGTAGTCTGAATCAGAGATGAAAACACAGAATTTAATATTTTAATATTAGGGAGGAAAAAGAGGATGTTGTTATTTTTCATTTTTCGGCTCTTATAAATAATGATCAGGTAATATTTCCTACTTATAAAATGAGAAACAATTGAAATGACTTCAAGAGGTACCCCTCAAGAACGATCCCTTATTACTATTAATGATGAATTATTACTATAATGTAATTATTATACCATTATTACAATCACAATGCTACTAATTATTATAGTATTAGTTACTATACTATTAAATATTATAATCACTATTAACAGATAATTATTACTGTACTATTACTATATACTGATCATTACTATAATCAATGATATGTATTTGGATGTCTTAATAATTATAGTAAATTATAGTCATAGAAATTTAAATGGGCACAGGGAAGACTCTGGCAAAAGTACCTGTCTTGTGAGCATGATGCCACAAGTTTGAGATCTAGTGTTGCCTACATGCTCCAAGCATGGTGCTAGTGACTCTCCTGGTTGGCACTTTCAGCTCCACAAAAAAAAAAAAAAAAAGTCCTGTCTTTCGTCTATAAGAATCCTGGGGCTGGAGTACAGAGAGCAGGGCATTTGCCTTGCACACTGCCAACCCGGGTTCAATTCCCATATGGTCCCTCGAGCACCGCCAAGAGCAACTCCTGAGTGAAGAGTCAGGAGTAACCCCTGAGCATCGATGGGTGCGACCAAAAAAAAAAAAAAAAAAAGAATCCTTCTGACCATGAAATGAAAGGCTCAGCTTGCTCTGCTACTGCAAGGCTGGACAGAAAAAGCAGGACTTTTGCTTTTCTTGCTTCTTACCCTTCTCCCTCCTGGCCACTCCTAGAGAGGCATGCCTGTTTCTTGGATTCCAAAGACCAAAGATACTGTTAGGAAAAAGGAACAGATTTGCTCAAGCAATCTCTGTGAATTTAGGCAAGAAAAGGGAAACATCAGCAAATGGAAACGCTCCTTTTCTTCTCTGACAGATTCTCTACTTTCTTCCTGCCACCAACCAACCCAGCAGGCTTCGCAAGCAGGCTTTCCCTTTACATGGACAAGGAATTGTTGAAGGAAAAAAAGATTGGGAGGCCTTGAAACCAATCATTCCAGCTCCAGAGGCTGTGTGATTCTGTGTGAGTCACTCTTCTTTGGGAAACGGAAAGAATGTCAAATATGCGAAGGTTGTTGTGGATGGCCAGGGAGCGGAATGTAGCTGCTCCTCGGCGTGTCCTTCCTACCCCATTCTCACAGAGACGGTAGATAAAAGTGAGGAAGGGAGAGAGACGTTAGAATTGTGAGCGAAAGATTTCCTTTTTGTTTCGTCATCCATACAATGAAAATAGACTAATTCAATAGGAAATACATTAAACACTTTCTGTTTTATTTATACCATGTCAGAGGAGGCTAGTGAAAAAAAAAAACAAATTGTTTATAAACTTCCCAAGATACTTGAAATTCCTCAAGGCTTATAATAAACATGGCTTATTAATAAACTACATCCAGGGGTGGGAGATAGCTCCCCACCAGTCCCGGTACCCGGCACTGAATCCTCAGGCCTGGTTAACTGAGAATGCTGAGAGTGGTCCCTGGGCCCCTCAACTCTGCTTGTGAGCTCTCCCCAGCCCCTGCCAAATAAGACTGCATCAAGTACTAGAAGGGTAATGCCGGAGAAGGAAGGGTGGAGAGTCTGGGATCAAGGAAGTAGAGAGCAAGTAGCTAGAGCAACCCACACATCACCTGGACCGCTGCCCCAAGCAACCGGCTGCCAGCACTTTGAGAATAACACCTCTGTATTCGCCTGCTCTGACAGCCATACAAAATACCACAACCTGGGTCGCTCAACAAAGTTTTGTTTTTCCATGGTTCTGAGGTTAAAAGTTCAGGTGTCAGCATGTTTGGTTTCTCCTGAGAGCTTTACAGAGGAGATCCTTTTTCACTTGACCCCTTGCAATCTTCCATGCTGCAACCCCTGGTATCTCTCTGCATCCATATCTCTACTTGTAAGGTTATCAGTCAGACTGCATAAGGGCCCACCTTAAACCACTGAGTTCCACAGAAGCTGTATGATAGTGCTGGCTCCAACTACAGCCACATTCTGAAATGTGATGGTTTAGGGTTTCAGCATCGGAATTTTGAGGGGACATGGTTCAGCCCTTAATACTCTCTCTGCAAGTTAGCAAGTCTAGTTAATAGGTCTTTCCTTAACTTGGTAATTTCTCTTCTTGAAATTTATCCTAGAAAAATAACTGACATGTATGCCAAATATATTTATCTTAACATGACATTTATAGATCATCATTGTATTCTCTAGGCATCTTTGCCTTCTTAGCTAACATGACTAAGTCTATCCACAAGTATAATTTTAGCATAGCTTCCAAATTCTTTCTCCTGCTTCTCACATCGGCTTCATTCCTCTAAGTGCCTGTTCTCCTGAAATATATGAAATAATATAAGTCAATGGGTAGTCAATACAATTTAAATTAAAAGACCTAAAGAAATAGGTCCTCAAAGCTCATTGCTTGCACTTCTCATCACAGAGCTGGTACTTGGAGTGTATGAAGGTGAAGAGTTCCTCCTTCCTGAGGAACTGGGGTGAAAACAAGTAAAACCAGGCAGATTTGGGGGCACAGAGACAAACTGGCCAATTTTACTATGTTGCTTGGAATATGTTGGAAATCATGAATGCTCTGAGAGTTGGAAGTCACCGAGAGTTCACCCGCCTAGCGAGGTATGGAAGTAGATGTCTGAATCTGCTGTGAGTGCGTCCCTGTGTGCTCAGATAGCCCCCCCAGTTCTTGTCTCTAGTGAGCTTTTGCCTGTGGGTATCAGAGAAACAGAAAGATTACAGTGGCTGAGCTCAAATGGAGCACAGCTACTTCCCCACCATCTGACCTTGGAGAGATCAGTTTGTCCTGTCAGGAGGATGAAATGAGATTGTGGAAGAAGACACGAGGCCTGCTCCACAAAAGCAGACCAATGTATAGTCATTCCTTTCTGGGTGCCTCCTGAGAACTCCACCAGGACCAAAGCCCAGCCTTGGACCTCAGCCCAGTCAGCTCAGAGTCCTGACAGTTTGCCCAAACCCTGCTAAATTCTTTTGCCATTTTCAAGTTTCTCCTGGCATCAGGATGCAACTTTGAACACGTGCCCTGCTTGTCCTACACTCTGTGGCTATGCTCTGTGGATGCCAGCGCCAGCTTCAAAGAAGAGTTGCTAGTGTTCCTGAAATCTGACCCTTTATTTATTTGTTTGTTTGTTTTAAATCACTGTGAGATAGACCCTTCCAAAGCTGTTCATGATTAGGATTCAGTCATACAGTGTTCCAATACCCATCCCTCCACCAGTGTATGCTTCTTAGCACCAGTGTCCCCAGTTTCCCTTCTGTGACCCCCCCTACCCCCAGCCTGCCTCTATGGCAGGTGCTTTTGTCTCTCTCCTCTGTCTCTGTCTCTGTCTCTCTCTCTCTCTCTGATTTGACCCTTTAGATCAGAGATTATCCTTTTCCTGGGACTGCCTTAGTCTTGAACCTCTCGTGGCACACAGCCCTTATATTTTTATTTTGTATAGGAAATATGCATGATATTTTTATTTTATGAAACCGTGCATTTTTATAAAAGCTTCCCTTCTCCCTTTGGCAGGGCTACTGGACTAGTCTTCTTCATCCATTCTTGTTTCCATGGCAATATTCCCAGCATCTGTGTAACCAAGACATTAGCACCTGCTTGGCGGATAGTAATTTATGCTTATTGAATAAGTGAAAACTTTGCTAGACGTTCGTATTTTTCTTATATACTTACCCAGAAAATGTTTAGATAATATTAAATAATAACATATATTCATTATTCGATAAAGATAGGTTTGTGGCTGAAGAGATAGTTCCGGTAGATAAGGCCTTGCATGTTGCCAACTCTGGCTCGCTCCCTAGTACCACTTATAATATCCCAAATTCTGTGTGCAAAAGTTTTATGGAAGTAAATTAAATGACAACACATGGAAGAGTTTTATGAGGCATGAAGGAATATGTGGAATAATAATTATGTTTAACGATCCAAATTTTAGTGCATTCTAATTTGTTCCAGAGAAAAGGGAATTTTGGAGTAAGCAACTTCTCAAAGACTGAAGTGTGAAAGCAAGTAAAGGGTCATATTTTCAGCTGATCAGGCACAATTCGAAAGAAAAGAAAAACTATTTTAACCTTTAATTGTGAAAACTTTCAAACATAGGGACCTTGGAATAGCTCAGTGACAGAGCACTTGCCTTTCAAGTTTGTGGTTGAAAATTCAATCCCTGGAATCACCCTAGATGTACCAAGCCCAATCCAAGCAGCCAAAACATGGTCAGAGAAACTTTTCAGGGTTGTAGTACTTTATAATTTGTGGAAACACAGATGTGCTGAAAACTAAGGTGTGGTTATACTAAGGAAGATGTGAGGCAGAAAGAGATAATAGTCACAGAGTAAGGGAATAAATGGATGGGACAGAGAGGAAGACTGTTCTTACAGATTTTTAATTCCAAAGAAGAAACACTGGTTACGATTGAGATGGCTTTTTATGTGGCAAGAAGTCACATTAATATGGCATTAATACATATGAACAGCTAGGAAAGTATCTGGAAGGAGGACTTTCAATCTTAGGTTTTTGTTCGTTTTTGTTTGGGGGTCACACCTGGTGATGCTCAGCGGTTACTCCTGGCTATGTACTTAGGAATCTCTCCTGGCAGTGTTTGGGGGACCATATGGGAAGTCAGGTATCAAAACTGTGTCAGTGCAATGCAAGGCAAGTGCCCTACCCACTATACTATCTCTCCAGCTCCAGGATACTCAATCTTGTTCACACAGCTATATCTGTTTAGTCAGATACTCAGCAGGAAATTCTGTACACTAAGCATGATATGGTGAATTCCTCTTAAACAATAGGTTAAATAATAGCACCATTTTACTTCCAATGGCCAAAGAGCACAATTTAGCACCTGATGACCTCCTACTAAAAGTAGAAAATACAAACTGGTTACTTAGTAGAAAAACAAAATGATAGGAAAGTTAAGCCCAGTAATTACAAAACATTACCATATACTTAAACAGTTAAATCAAGTAAATAACAGTAATTTTCAAGAAAGTGCTCTTATTTGGCATGAAACTACTAATCACCTCCTACTGTTTTTCCTTAGAGCACAAACTTTCACACTCAGACACTCTAATTGGCAATGAACCCAGGCTTACAGATTATCTCAGCAAATCTCCTTCTGGATTATCATTAGACTTGCTTGGGAGTGGCATGACTGGAGCCATCAAAATGCAAAAGTCACAGAAGACTGGGCACACTGGTTCTTTGTACCCTGAAAGGAGACATAGTCACCAGTTTTATAAAGTTCTAAAAATAAATATATATTTTTAGTGGCCAGAACAGTAACGATTATATCATGGGAAGATTGAGCAGTTTGGTTTGGTTTTGGGTTTGGGGGGGGGGGGGAGTTGGGGGTGTTTTTTTTTGGGGGGGGGTGTTGTTTTAGAGGGACTGCTCTCAGGGGAGCTCAGAGCTCACTCCTAGCTCATAGTTCAGGAATCATTCCTGTCAGTGCTCAGGGGACCATGTGTTGGGGGTCGAGCCACAGTAGGTCACATGCAAAGCATGCATCTTGGCCCTTTTTCAATCTCTGACTCTAGTTTCTCTGCTTTTTTTTTTTTAAATCACGAACCAAGCAAGAGAAAAGTCTTCTTAAACCTGAATGCCCAAGAACAGATGACTGGTTAAAGAAACTTTGGTACATCTACACAATGGAGTACTATGTAGCTCTTAGAAAAGATGAAGTCATGAAATTTACATACAAGTGGTACAATATGGAAAGTATCATGCTAAGCGAAATGAGTCAGAAAGAGAGGGATAGACATAGAAAGATTGCATTCATCTGGGGGATATAAAGTAACAAAGTATGAGATTAATACCCAAGAATAGCTGAGATCAGCACCAGGAGTATTACTCCATAACTTAGAGGCCAGCCGGGTATCCTAGAGGAAAGGGCTATTCAGATAGAGAAGGGAGCACCAAATAAAGGATGTTTGGAGGATCCTCCCAGGAGGGGAGATGCATGTCGAAAGTAGACTATGGACTGAACATGTTTGCCACTCAATGCCTCTTTTGCAGACCACAACACCCAAAAGGAGAGAGAGAACACAGGGGATTGCCCTGCCACAGAGACGGGGGGATGGGGGGATGGGGGTGGGAGGGATATTATCCATGGTGGTGGAAAATGGGCACTGGTGGAGGGATGGGTATCTGATCATTGTATAATTGAAACCAAAGCACAAAAAATTGTAAATCTACAACTTTAAAAAAAATAAAATAAAATAAAGGGGGAAAAAAAAAAAGAGAAAAGTCTTCTTGAATAAATAAGTAGCTGAAATGTGACCAATGATTAAATAACTGTGTAGCCAAGAGATGCATACTCTTTTTCCAATGGTTCCCAAAATTGAGGAAATAATCACATTTTACATTTGAATTCCAGAGTGATGTCAAGAGGACAACTTGATCCGGGCTTCCTTTTCGCTAATTAAGAGTGTGTCGATTGACATTTTTTGTGAAGGGATTTTAATCCAGAATCCTCATTTTCAGAGTAATAACAGTTGAAGTTTGGGGCTTTTTATGTGTTTTTATTTCTTGGGTTGCCCACATAGTGCTCAAGGAATCCCTGGCACTTCTTGGTCCAGGGGTGCAGGACTAACGGTTCAGTTTTAGGGCAGATGATACACTGCCTTCACAGCCACCTGGGGTCGGGACCACCAAGGCTATATGTAGGGATGTTGGGAGCAGGGGTCCTGAGCAGTGATGGTATCAAACTCTGGCCCTACGAACCTATCTCACTTGGTATTCTCCTCCCTTTTAGCCACTCCCAGGCCCAACTTAAGTTTTGAGCTAATGCCCTAAAATATTATGTTTGTTTATTTATTGTGGGGAGGAGTAAAGCCAGGAGTAAACCATGTGCTCAGGGTTTACTCCTGGCTCTGTACTCAGGGGATTGAACCAGAATCAGCCACATGCAAGACAAGCATCATGTCCGCTGAACTATCTCTCTGGCTTAAATGTTATATTTAATAGAACTATTACTTGATGTCAGCAGTGAGCCACATCTATTTAAATGTAAACGTCCGATTCAGGTTGTTAGGCATTCGAATGAATCAATGCTCATGGCCAAGTTTGTATTGACAGGGACATCGACACCCCCGACACCTCTTTTATCGCATGTTCCGAGGAACAATTCTTCTCCAGTGTCGAAAACGGCATGATGAGATTGGTGCCTTCTTGTCTCGGTCAGACCAATGATGTCGTACTTGATCTTTCGCGCTTGTACCATCAGGTCCTCGATGGATGCATCTGATACTAGTGTACGTGAATTGAAAGTACAGATGATCATGTTTGTATTCCTTCATTGTGGCAGCCTAGTTCGGCCTTGAGATTTTATCGGCCTCTCCTTTCTCATCCTTCTCAATGCTGCCATATTGGTGAAGCCTTCAGGGTCAGGGGAATGAGACCCATTGTAGTTACTGGTTTTGGCATATCGAATACACAATGGATAGCTTGTGAGGCTCTTGCGTGCGGGCAGAATACTCTCGGTAGCTTGCCAGGCTTTCTGAGGGGGATAGAGGCTTTTGGGGCGACCTCTAATCGCCCATGTAAGTATTACCATATTTGAACCTATCAAATATGGTACAGAAATTCTGGAAGATGGGTATTTAATGTCTTATTAAATAATGTGTCGCACGGCTGCTAAGCGTCCTAGAGTGTGGCGGCGGCTGGGTAGTGGAGGTAGTGTCAGTAGTGGAGGTCTGCCAGTGAGGTATTTATCTGATCCCGGTAGGGGTAGGGTGGGTCTTCTGTGCGCAATCCAATCTCTGGGTCTCTGGTGGTTGCTGGAAGCAAACAGGGCAGGGTAGGGTGGGGCTCCTGATTTTAATCCCTTCATCACCTGTGGTTGGTGGGAGCAAGCAGAGAATCTCTGTCCCTGGGTCCATTGAGCCTGGAGTCCACAGTCTCAGAGTTCCACTTATCTTGTTCTGTGGGGCTGCAGTTGTGCGTGAGTCTCGGCCGGAGCAGCCGCGTGGGTCCAGAAAGCGTCCTGGAGTGTGGCGGCGGCTGGGTAGTGGAGGTAGTGTCGGCCTCTATCTTCGTTGTCTATGCACCAACATCTAATTATGATGAAGGGAAAATTGAGAAGTTCTACATGGAGCTGGAGAAGTTCTATAAAGAAGACCACACCTTCTACAACATCATTGTGGGTGATTTTAATGCTAAGATAGGACCGAGAAGATCAGCCGAAGAACTTCACATAGGGACCCATGGCCTAGAATGGAACAAACAGGGTGAGAGACTGTCTGAGTTCATCATGTCGACCAAGACAATCCATGGTAACTCACAGTTCCAGATGGCCGAATCTAAATGTTGGACATGGGAGTCTCCCGGTGGACGATTCCACAACGAAATAGACCACATCATATTCAATCGATGGTTTTGCCTGACCGATGTCGCTGTTGTCCCAAAATTCCAAACGGGATCGGACCACCATCTCCTTCATGCAAAATTCTACTTCACAGAGCGGGGAAAAAGGGCTGCAAAGTTTAAGAAGAGAACTCCCAGAATGACCACCAACTGGGAGCTCTTTGGCACTATTGCGGCAACGTAGGAAGATGCCATTGTTGACAACATGACGAGGAATATGATCGACTGGTTCAGTACTTCCATGATTGTGCGAGGAACGCCAAGAGAGAGATAGCCACATAAAAAGCCTGTCTTCAAAAACTTGAGCTTATTCTCCAACGTGGTTTGGCGCATGCTTCAGGCAACCGCAAGTGAACGTCTGAGCTCGCAAAACAGTGCAGAGATGCGATCAAGGAAGACCTCAAAGAGAGAAGAGCAGAAGTGCTGGTAGAAGTAGCAGAAGCCAGGAAAAGTATTCGTAACGCCTGCCTGTCCTTCGCCAACTACAAGACCAAGATGACTGCCCTCCAACATCCTGATGGATCTATCACATCTTCCAGAAGGGCAATGGAGAAGATTATCCATGACTTCTACTCAAATCTCTTCGATAGCAATGTCCACTTGCCGACATACCAAATTCCACAGGATGGATATGTCTTTCCCAATGTTCTCCCTTCCGAAATCCGACACGCCATTTCGTCAGTAAAGAAACGAACAGCACCCGGCCCAGAAAAGGTCAGACCTGAACACCTGAAGAACCTGCCAGCAGTACTTATCAATACGCTGGCTCGGCTCTTCACACGCTACCTGTCTGAATGCAAGGTTCCGTCCCAATGGAAAACCAGCAGGACTGTACTACTTTTCAAGAAGGGAGACATCCATGACATTGGCAACTACCACCCGATCTGCCTATTGTCTGTCATCTACAAGTTGTTCACTCAAGTCATCCTAAATAGGATTGGCAGAACACTAGATGAAGGACAACCATGAGAGCAAGCCGGGTTCCGCAAAGGATTCAGCACCATCGACCATATCCACACGATAACCAAGCTCATTGAGGTTTCTCGGGAGTTCAAGATGCCGCTCTGTCTAACGTTCATTGATTTAAAGAAGGCCTTTGATTCTGTTGAGACGGAAGCAGTCATTGAAGCCCTAGCCAATCAGGGCATTCAAGCTCAATACATCAAGATCCTCCATGAGCTGTATTACGGATTCACTACCAGGATCTCACCATTCTACAAAGAAGTAATCATTGATGTCAAGAGAGGGGTTTGGCAGGGTGATACCATTTCACCGAAACTCTTCAGTGCCACCCTCGAGAACATCATGCGACGACTGGAATGGGAAGGAATGGGAGTGAAGATAGATGGTCGGCAACTACACCACCTCTGCTTTGCTGATGACATTGTTTTAATAACACCAAACATCAACCAAGCAGCACAAATGCTGGCCGACTTCGACCGTGAGTGTGGAAAGGTCAGACTACAGCTGAATCTTACGAAGACAATGTTTATGAGAAACAGCCTCGTTCCTGATGCCCCATTCGCTCTCAACGGAACGACCATCTCCGAATGCAACAGCTATGTGTACCTAGGTTGAGAAGTCAACATGACAAATGACCTGGCACCCGAGCTGCGCAGGAGGAAGAGAGCAGCTTAGAACGCCTTCAAGAGCGTCGAAGAAATAGCTAAGAGGATGAAGAACCTCCGGCTCCAGGCACATCTCTTTGATTCCACTGTTCTTCCTGCATTAACATACGCCTCAGAGACCTGGGCCCTACACAAACAGGATGAGAACGCTATTCGGGTCTCCCAAAGAGGAATTGAAAGAGCTATGGTTGGAATATCACGTTCCACTCAAATGAGAGAAAGAATCCGGAGTTCTGACCTCCATCGACGATCAAGAATCAGGGATGCTGTCTCGTTTGCCAAGGTGTCAAAAATCAGATGGGCTGGTCACGCAATGAGATTTAAAGATGACCGCTGGACTAGAGCTGTTACTGACTGGATTCCATGGGATGTCAAAAGACCACGTGGCCGCCCACCAGATGGTTAGACTTCTTCATCAAGATCATGAACGATCGGTTTGAGGCTCTTCGTTTTCCTAGAGCAAACGGATGCCATTGGTCTACACTAGCACGTGACAGGAACAAATGGAGATGTTAGTGGCGCCCGCTCGACCAAATCGACGATTAACGGGAAGTCAAGTCAAGTGATCAAGTGATTACTTGATGTCAGTAGCAATAAAAAAAATTCTTGCAAAAGGGTAAATATATGCATCTGGCCTAAAGAATCAACTTTTTTTTAATGTGTCCATTTTATTTCTTAGTGTTAAAATATTTACTCCAAGGCAAGCAATATTACAGCAAGTATATAGTCCCCTGAGTCTGCTGGGAGTGATTCCTAAGCACGGAGTAAGTGTCTAGCACCATAGGGTGGGCCTCAAAACAGAAATATTTGTACATACCCCTTGCTGAGAAGGCTAAAGAAGTGCTCAGGCTGAGCTACTCACATCGCATCCAACAAAGGTTCTCCCAGGGCAGAGTGTGGCTTTTCTAGAAGATGCTTTGTTGCTTCTCTTGGTTGGACAAGGTAAGAAATGATCCTTCATGTTGGGGGGATCCTCCCAGGATGGGAGATGCATGCTGAAAGTAGACTATAGATCAAACATGATTGCCACTCAATGCCTCTTTTGCAAACCAAGCACCCAAAAGGAGAGAGAGAACAAAAGGGAATGCCCTGCCACAGAGGCAGGGTGAGATGGGGGGAAGGGGGGTGGGAGGGATACTGGAATCAGCGGTTGTGGAAAATGGGCACTGGTGGAGGGGAGGGTACTCGAACATTGTATAATTGAAACCCAAGCGCAAAAATTTGTAAGTCTACAACTGTACTCATGGTGTTTCACTAATAAAAATTAAAAAACAAAAATGATCCTTTGTCTTGCCCACGCCTCCCTTCTGCATGGTAAAGGAGAATGTGCTGGAGTTCCCATTCTTGTAGTGGCCAGCAGCCTGGAGCTCATAACTCAAATAGCAAATTTCATTCTGAGGGTCACAGCATCCTTTGCCACTGGTCTGGAGTGGAAGGGAGCTTCTGAGCAGCACGGGGCTCCCAGTGGGTCACAGAGAGTAGACACCTTTGTTTCAACAAACCTGAACACACCTGAACGGGCCCAGTCCTGCTGGTTGCACATTGTGACTGCACTCTGAGGATCCACCCTGGTCTCAGTCCTGCACTTGAAAATACAGCCCCAGTATAAACACATTATCTTAACTGTAATAAAATTTAAAAATAGGTTTTACAAAAAGAAAAGACTGATCAAGAACATTTCTTTTTCATTTTTTTATTTGTATTGAATCACTGAATACAGAGTTACAAAGTTATTCATTATTAAGTGTCAGGGGTACAATGTTTCAACACCAATTTCATCATTAGTGTCAACTTCTCTCAACTAGTGTCTCCCCTCCCTGCTCCACCACACACACACACACACACACACACACACACACACACACACACACCATTGTCCTAGCTTTCTCTTCCCTAACCTGTCCCCCACCCCCATGCCAGTGGCAAGCTTGCTACTGAGATCAGTTCTCCTGCTTTTTTGTTTCTATTGTTTTGGGGAGTTAGTTATTCCCCTAATTTGTTTATTCATATCCTTTCTATAAGAGAGGTCATTCTGTGTCTGTGTCTCTTCCTCTGACAAACTTCACTCAGCATGATATTCTCCAGATCCACCCATGTACCAGCAAATTGTATGACTTCATCTTTTCATATGGCTGAGTAGTTTTCCATTGTGTAGATAAACTGTAACTCTATCTAGTCATTTTGTTCTTTGGGCACTTGGATTATTTCCAGATTTGGGTTATTGTGAATAGCACTACAAGGAACATAAGAGTGCAAATGTTTTCTGCATTGAAGAGCACTGTTTCTTAACTAGTACTTCATCCAAATAAGTCAGCACAACAAAGAAGTTCTCTCCTAAAGTTTTTCGTCTTCACTCTACCCCGGGAAACAAAGTAGAATGCCCTGGTTCCTCACTTCGATTGATTCATAAGATTAAATTGGAAAACACCCCAGTTTCTTCCTCTGCCCTACAATTTGCCCTTCATTTCTGGTCCATAATGCTTTTCCAGATGGTGGCCAAAAGCAGTAGAATCTCTAGCTTTTAAGCAGCTTGAGGACCACAGTTTATAAAATATTCTCTAATATGCAAAGATGTGCTCACTCTCCTTCCCACTTTGGGAATTTTTCTCCTTTATGGTACTTGAAAGATAGCTAGGTCAGATGCTTGCAGCAGTAATTTGTTAATCAGTAGTCATTTTTGTCATTTGACTTTTCATACAGTTGTGTGATATTTCCCCAGAATCCAGTGGTGCATCTGTAAGATGACTATGTTTTGAACACAAAGGATGAGTGTGTTTGGAAGATTTCCTAGTATCACTCAATAGAGTTTCCGAGCATAGGACACACATTGAGATGGTAGTTCTCTTCTGGGGGCTGCAGAGAGACCAAGCTTTAAGTCTCACAAAGTTCCCTGGGTTTGTTGGGGTTCTGGATTTGGTTTCGGGTGGTGGAGGGGAAGGTTCTATCACACATCTGAAATAACAAAATATTTCTTTTCCTTCTTCTAAACTTGAAGCATTGGTACGGCTTATCTATTACTGGAATTGTTTACTAATTTGCTGTTGATCATTGCTCTTTTAAGGAAATTTAAAAGGTTTTGCTCTCTGACTTTTTTTTTGGGGGGGGGTGGTCCTCATTTTGTAGGGATTTTTTATTTTAAAAATAAGAACTGACTCGTGATCCAAAATACCACAACAGAATGTCAGCAAACAATGTGCTCAGGGAGGGGGATTTCAGAACATCTGGAGACTTGTGCCTGGGCAAGCTGAGGCTCTCGGTGCCAGCCAGACAAAGGCGCTTGGGCACCATCCTGCTCCCAGGGTTCAACAGCGATTGTTCCTTCCAAGCTGGGCACCCCATATGGTCCCCTGAGTCCTACCACGAGTGATCCCCCAGTGCAGAGCTAAGCTCTAAGCACCACTGGGCGTAGCCTCAAAATAAAACAAAGAAAAAATGCGAAAGCTTTTTAAAAGTTCATAGAAGAACTTCTGAAGCAGGAATTTTAAAATAGGCAAAAACCCATGATATTTATTATATTCAAAACAAATCATCAGTTACAACAAATGACATCAATAGTAAGAAACCCTTCAAATGAAATAATATATGCAATTGTCAGAATTTTTGTCAAGTGCTTGATCATTATCTCATATAGACAAAATGCTTGGTAAATGTTACCTAATAATATTTAACAAATAAACTATCTGAAAAAAATTTCCCATGAAGTACACATAGTTTAGTGCAACAGCTGATACTAATTTTGAACTGCATTTACTCATTAAGGCAGTCAGCTATATATTTTTATGATAATTTCAAGAGCAAGTAACAAAGAATAATGCATGTGAGGAGATGGCGTGATGTAACCAACCACGCGCACTGTTAATGAGAACTTGGCTTGCCTCTGTACCACTTGATATTCAGCAAAATAAATAATGGTGATAATTGTCACATTCCCAACAAAGACATCTGCTCAGCCAGGCAGCTCAAGCAAAGCTGTTTGCTACTGACAGCTTGCTTCAAATGTGAATGTTGCCATTAAGAAAAAAATAGAATTTCTGTATTTATCAATGTGATATCAATACCTAATCTGTTATGTTGGCAGTATTGCATCTGGAGGCTAAGAGACCTCTGTCTTCAACCCAACATTCAAGCTTCTATATTTGCTTTAGGAGCTTTTAGACAAGAATGAATTTTATATCGTTTTCATGTAAATACACATTTATTAATGGTTTTTTGGTTTGTTTTTGTTTAGAGGCCATATCTGGCTGTGCTCAGAGGTTTCTCCTGACTCTACACTCAGGAATTACTCCTAGAAGTGCTCAGAGGATAACAAAGGGTTGAAATGCACTGCTATACACATGTTAAAAATCCATAATTGAGCACTGTAGCTCTGTCCTCTCGTTGTTCATTGATTTGCTCAAGCCGGCACCAGTAACGTCTCCATTGTGAGACTTGTTACCATTTTTGGCATATCGAATACACCACGGGGAGCTTGCCAGGCTCTGCTGTGCGGGCAAGATACTCGAGGTAGCTTAGAATGGTTAAAAAAAAACAATGGTATCAAACTGGGAGTAAAAGTTCCCTCCACCCCCCCCCCCCCCGTTCTCTTTATCCACACTCCTCCAGAGATTAACTTTTGAATAAAATACCATGTAAAAGATTCACTAAATAATAATTAACTGAATCTACTGTGTTTTTTTTAACCACACCCAGCAGTACCTAGGGACACCCATGGAATACCTGGACTAGAAAGGTCAGCCATGTGCAAGGCCTTGCCAGCTGTATTATCTGGTCCACAAGCCTTTCTTTTATGTATGTATAAACTGAATTCCTGAAACCTCTATGTCACATGATGTCCAAAGGCAAATCATTACATCTTTTATTTTTTTC
Source organism: Sorex fumeus (assembly GCF_029834395.1). Lineage (NCBI taxonomy): Eukaryota > Metazoa > Chordata > Mammalia > Eulipotyphla > Soricidae > Sorex > Sorex fumeus. Next base: position 77,956,837 of record NW_026606094.1, on the reverse strand, counting down.
TCAATTTATCAACATCATTGCAATAAGACTCTAAACGTCAAAATTACATTTTTAAAGAAACATAAAACTTGTATGTCCTGTTCTCTCTTCCGGGTAATGCACTGTAGCACTGTCCTCCCATTGTTCATCGATTTGCTCGAGCAGGCACCAGTAACATTGTGAGACTTGTTACTGTGTTTGGCATATTGAATATGTCATGGGTAACTTGCCAGGCTTTGCCTTGCGGGCGAGATACTCTCGGTAGCTTGCCAGCCTACAAAATACCTATACAGCAGCATATAGACCAGAGTTTGACCAAACAATTGAATATCATTACCTCGCCAAATTGACACATACAACTGACTCCCACAGATCCCAAAGCCACAATGTAAAACAGAAGTGTCTAACTAGCTTTTAGCTGTCTTTTTAGAAGAACTAGTGAATATATTTTTCATAGATTTCCCAGACTCTGGATGCCTAGGCAGCTCCACCCCTGAAACAATCTGGGTCACCACCTTGATATGATCAAGTCTACTTTCACTGGGCCTGACCTCATCGATATGGTACCATAATGATAGCTGTGGAGGGTACTGAAAAGAAGCTGAGGATTCTGCAGAATTACTTAAAGCCATTGGTCACAAAACCAATAAGTACTGTCACTACTAAATTGCTATCACCTAGTGAGAAGCATGACTATCCACCTTATTGCCAGAGACGTCTGGTTCTTTCTCCTCAATCAGATTACCCTAGAGTTTGAAGCAGTGTCACCCTTACATAAGATGAGAAAGTCTTTGATCAAAGGCCTCAAACTCTGAGGGCCCTTGGTCTTGAGTTGGTGGTCACCTTCCCTAAGGGATGTGGTCTGGTCTAAGATACTTGTTCCTTGAAGCCTCTGTGCCTTCCAGCAGATCACACTGCGGGAAAAGGAATTCCCAACTCTCTGTTTCTTAGATAGGGGTAGTTCCATCCAGTTTATATCTCTGAAAAGTCTGAGAAATATAAATCTACATCTAATCTTTTAGGTTATTGTGGAGATACCATGGTAGGAGGATTAAATGGTATTATTTTCCTTTTTGGGTCACACCCGGCGATACACAGGGGTTTCGGAGAGCCCGGCAAGCTACCGAGAGTATTCGATATGCCAGACACAGTAACAACAAAGTCTCCAATGGAGACGTTACTGGGCCCGCTCGAGCAAATCGACGATCAACGGGAGGGCCTTTACCTTTACCTTTACCTTACTCCTGGCTTATGCACTCAGGAATTACTCCTGGTGGTGCTCAGGGGACCATATGTAATGCTGGGAATTGAACCTGGATCGGTCATGTACAAGGCAAATGCCCTACCCACTGTGCTAACACTCCAGCCCCAATTAATTGATTATTTGAATGGCTTATTTACTTGATTCAACTTAAATTCATTTAGGTATATGAGATGACCACTTCCTTATGTATGTTTGACTTACCCCATTTCTCAAATGTTAGCTTTCAATTTTAAGATAATGTCACTCTGGGGGCCAGAGAACTAGTACAATGGGTAGGGCACTTGCCTTGCTGGCAGCCAAGAAGGGTTTAATCCCTGGTGTCCCTTAGAGTCCCCAAAGCCCCAACCAGGAGTGATCCATGAGCACAGAGCCAGGATAAATCCCTGCGCACAACAAAAAGATATAATCCTGAAATTCATACAGGGAAATATCATTTCATTTGAATTGTTTTAATAGTACTTTGAAGTAAAGCAAAATATAGATTAAACTGTTCAAATCACTAATTTTAAAATGAATAACTCCAAATTATATTTAATGTCCTAGTTTTTGTTTTGGGGGGCCACACCATAATACTCAGGGACTAATTCTGACTCTGTGCTTGGGGTTGCTCCTGGTTGTGCTTTGGGTACCTTGAGGTGCCATACATAGAACCTAGGCATAACATGAGGCTAGCCCAATGAGCTGTTTTTCTGACCCTATATTTTAATTTTTAATCATTTTTTGTTGATGTGACTCTTAAATTGGCTTACAAAGTACATACATGATTATATATTTCGTGCAACATTACCATACCATTCTCAGCATCAAAAAGCCAGTGTCCCTCTGTCACTGTTCATAGGATCACCTCAACTCACTCCACCTGTATATAAAAGGTTATCTAGGCTTAACCTTGATAACCCTTTGGGGTCAGACTTTAAGGTTTTTTTTTTTCAATAAACAAATAAACATTGTATGTTCCCTTGTTTTGTTTCTTTATGTAATATCAGTGATTGAGTCATCTTTTTTTTTTTTTTTTTTTTTGCTTTTTGGGTCACACCTAGCAATGCACAGGGGTTACTCCTGGCTCTGCACTCAGGAGTTACTCCTGGCGGTGCTCAGGGGACCATATGGGATGCTGGGAATTGAACCCCGGGTCGGCCGCGTGCAAGGCAAACGCCCTACCCGCTGTGCTATCTCTCCAGCCCCGAGTCATCTTTTGTTTTCCTCCTAAGTAGTCATCCATTGTGTATATAAACCACATCTTGGTTATCCATTCATTTGCCCTATGGTCATTTCAAGATATTACCTTTTGTAAATCATTCTACAATGTACAGAGGTGTACATATATCTTATTAAATTCATGTTTTTGATTCTTTATTCGAGTGAACAAATAGTTGTTCACTCGAGTCATCCTGAATAGGATTGGCAGAACACTAGATGAAGGACAACCATGTGAGCAAGCAGGGTTCCGCAAAGGATTCAGCACCATCGACCATATCCACACGATAACCAAACTCATTGAGGTTTCTCGGGAGTTCAAGATGCCGCTCTGTCTAACGTTCATTGATTTAAAGAAGGCCTTTGATTCTGTTGAGACGGAAGCGGTCATTGAAGCCCTAGCCAATCAGGGCATTCAAGCCCAATACATCAGGATCCTCCGTGAGCTGTATTGCGGATTCACTACCAGGATCTCACCATTCTACAAAGAAGTGATCGTTGATGTCAAGAGAGGGGTTTGGCAGGGTGATACCATTTCACCGAAACTCTTCAGTGCCACCCTCGAGAACATCATGCGACGACTGGAATGGGAAGGAATGGGAGTGAAGATAGATGGTCGGCAACTACACCACCTCCGCTTTGCTGATGACATTGTTTTAATAACACCAAACATCAGCCAAGCGGCACAAATGCTGGCCGACTTTGACCTTGAGTGTGAAAAGGTAGGACTACAGCTGAATCTTACGAAGACAATGTTTATGAGAAACAGCCTTGTTCCTGACGCCCCATTCGCTCTCAATGGAACGACCATCTCCGAATGCAACAGCTATGTGTACCTAGGTCGAGAGGTCAACATGACAAATGACCTGGCACCCGAGCTGCGCAGGAGGAAGAGAGCGGCTTGGAACGCCTTCAAGAACGTCGAAGAAATAGCTAAGAGGACAAAGAACCTCCGGCTCCGGGCACATCTCTTTGATTCCACTGTTCTTCCTGCATTAACATATGCCTCAGAGACCTGGGCCCTACGCAAACAAGATGAGAACGCCATTCAGGTCTCCCAAAGAAGAATAGAAAGAGCTATGCTTGGAATATCACGTTCCACTCAAATGAGAGAACGAATCCGGAGTTCTGACATCCGTCGACGATCAAGGATCAGGGACGCTGTCTCATTTGCCAAGGTGTCGAAAATCAGATGGGCTGGTCACGTAATGAGATTTAAAGACGACCGTTGGACTAGAGCTGTTACTGATTGGATTCCACGGGATGTCAAAAGACCGCGTGGCCGCCCACCTACCAGATGGTCAGACTTCTTTGTCAAGGTCATGAACGATCGGTTTGAGGCCCTCCATGTTCCCGGAGCGAAGAGATGCCATTGGGCTACACTAGCACGCGACAGGGACAAATGGAGACGTTACTGGCGCCCGCTCGAGCAAATCGACGACTAACGGGAAGTTAAGTGATTAAGTGATTCTTTATTACAATAATGAAGTCGATCACTGAAGACACGCTGCAGCCAAGAGCATGGAGTACTTTGCCTATTTATTTCATGAGTTAAATGGATTTGCATATAACACACAAGTCTTTAATTCGTTTCACCTAACTTTTCTGCATGGTATATGACTGATCTAGTTTTATTCTTTGCATGTAGCTGGAGCAATAGCACGGCGGGTAGGGCTTGCACGTGGCCAACCTGGGTTCGATTACTCCGTCCCTCTTGGAGAGCCTGGCAAGCTACTGAGAGTATCCCACCCACATGGCAGAGCCTGACAAGCTCCCTGTGGCATATTCTATATGCCAAAAACAGTAACAACAAGTCTCACAATGGAGACATTACTGGTGCCTGCTCGAGCAAATTGTTGAACAATGGGAGGACAGTGCTACAGTGCAGCTAAACAGTTTTCCCAGCTCTATTTGTTAAAGTGACTTTCCTTTTTCTGGTTTATGTCTTTGGCTCCTTTGTCAGAAATTAACTTTTCGAATATAAGGTTCTCAGTTCTATTCCATTGGTCTGACTGCTTTGATTCCAATACTACACGGTGTTTTGGGGAGGGGTTATTTGCTTCTGTTTCTGTTTTGTTTTTGAGCCTCATCTTGAAGTTCTCAAGCCTTCTTCCTGGCCTACTGCTTAGAAATCACTTCTGGTGATGATGGGGACTGAACTGGGGTCATAGCCACCAGTGTCACCTGCAAGGCAAGTGCCTGACCTCCTATACTGTCTCTCTGGCCACAGCAGATTTTGTAACCCATTAATTTACTGTATTTGGTTTATTGTTTCACATATATATATATATATATATATATATATAGTGGAGTGTTTAGTACCATCTGCAAAGAACAGTGACCTAATTTCTTCATTCCTTTTATTTCTTTTTATTACCTAATTGCTTTGAGTAGGACTTCTAATACTATGTTGACTGACAATGGTGAGAGTGAAAATTCCTGTCTTGTACTAATCTTAGAGAAAAAATTCCATTTTTCACGAGTGAATGTGATGTTATCTGTAGTTTGTTGTATATGACTTTACTCTGTCCAAGTAACTTTCTTCTGTTCCCATGTTGTTGAGTTTTTGTCGTAAATATGTGTTGGATCTTGTTGATTTTTTTTCCTATTCTTGATGTAATGAATTCTACTCATTTGCATATGTTGAACCAACTTTGTTTTCTTATAATAAATACCACTTGCATTTGAGGTACATATATTTTGTAAGGGGTTTGAGCCACACCAGATGGTGCTTCTGTTTTACCCCTGGCTATCTGCTCAGGGATCACTCCTGGCAGGTGTGGGAGATCATTTCAGGTGCCAGGAATCAAAACCATGTGTGTTACATGTAAGGCAAGTGCCCTACCTGCTATACTTTCTCTCTGGGCCAGTGTGCTTCTATTTGAAAGTAAGGTCATAGAGATGCAGGAAATAAAAAGAGTCATCATTTGGGGAAGGTTCCCACCCCCATTAAAAAATAATTTTATCCACATATTCCTCTAATGAGATGGAAGCGGTCATTGAAGCCTTAGCCAATCAGGGCATTCAAGCTCAATACATCAAGATCCTCCGTGAGCTGTATTACGGATTCACTACCAGGATCTCACCATTCTACAAAGAAGTAATCATTGATGTCAAGAGAGGGGTTTGGCAGGGTGATACCATTTCACCGAAACTCTTCAGTGCCACCCTCGAGAACATCATGCGACGACTGGAATGGGAAGGAATGGGAGTGAAGATAGATGGTCGGCAACTACACCACCTCCGCTTTGCTGATGACATTGTTTTAATAACACCAAACATCAACCAAGCAGCACAAATGCTGGCCGACTTCGACCGTGAGTGTGGAAAGGTCAGACTACAGCTGAATCTTACGAAGACAATGTTTATGAGAAACAGCCTTGTTCCTGACGCCCCATTCGCTCTCAATGGAACGACCATCTCCGAATGCAACAGCTATGTGTACCTAGGTCGAGAAGTCAACATGACAAATGACCTGGCACCCGAGCTGCGCAGGAGGAAGAGAGCGGCTTGGAACGCCTTCAAGAGCGTCGAAGAAATAGCTAAGAGGATGAAGAACCTCCGGCTCCGGGCACATCTCTTTGATTCCACTGTTCTTCCTGCATTAACATACGCCTCAGAGACCTGGGCCCTACACAAACAGGATGAGAACACTATTCGGGTCTCCCAAAGAGGAATTGAAAGAGCTATGCTTGGAATATCACGTTCCACTCAAATGAGAGAAAGAATCGGAGTTCTGACCTCCATCGATGATCAAGAATCAGGGATGCTGTCTCGTTTGCCAAGGTGTCAAAAATCAGATGGGCTGGTCACGTAATGAGATTTAAAGATGACTGCTGGACTAGAGCTGTTACTGACTGGATTCCATGGGATGTCAAAAGACCGCATGGCCGCCCACCTACCAGATAGTCAGATTTCTTCATCAAGATCATGAACGATCGGTTTGAGGCTCTTCATGTTCCTAGAGCGAGCAGACGCCATTGGGCTACAGTAGCAGGCGATAGGGACAAATGGAGACGTTACTGGCGCCCACTCGAGCAAATCGATGATTAACGGGAAGTCAAGTGATCAAGTGATCATCTAATGAATTGCAAGGGTAGCTAAGAAGAACCAGAAGAGTTGACACTATTGTAAACATTTGAACTGAACTATAATAATTCAAATCATGAGGTTGCTGGGAGGGAATTGGGATGTTGGTGAGGGACAACTCTGATGATGGATGTGGAGTTGGGACATTGCATGCCTGAAAGTCTGTTAGTAATGGTTTTGTGTAATGTAAATATAAGTGCCTATATTTACAGCAACAACAACAATAAAAACCAAACTTTTGGGCGTATGGTGCCGCCAGCAGGTCAGTCTGTACTTGTGAGGCGAGTGCATCAGCAGCCTGATGGTGCCTTCAGACTTCCAGATACCCCAAAATTGCTGCTGTGCCTTTGGCCAGACCCCAAAAACTTTGGGCAAAGTTTACCAAGAAGGTAAACGGCCAAAAGTTAGGTATGTGGGAGACACACCCACAAACCACCTCCGGCTCAGCTATATAATTGGAGGCATGGCCTCTCTGGTTCCTGATTGAACTGCTTAATGGCCATGATCCCAGAGACTCAGAAACAAATCTTGAAACCCAGCGGCTTTTGGCAGAAATGCGTCTGGTCCCTGCAGTAGAATACCAGTGCTGGGCCAACCCAGGTGGCAATAGGTTTCGTGCCTTGGCCTATTCCCCCTGACAGCCCGGTGGCCACCATCCTCCAGAGGCCATTGGACAGTCAGGTTTGGGCCCGCAGTGCTGACACACACAGGGCCTCATGGGATGGGGGTGGAGCCGGTCCTGTCTTCCACCCCAACGAGACCCCAAGTCATTGCCCACAAACAGCCTCTCTGTCTCCTGATCAAGCTGCTTAACGGCCATGATCCCAGAGACTCAGAAACAAATCTCGAAACCCAGTGGCTTTTGGCAGAAATGTGTCCGGACCCCGCAGTAGGTTACTGTTGCCAGACCACCCCAGGGGGGAAAAGGTGCTATCCCTCCACCTGCTCCCCCTATGCAGCTCAGTGGCCACCATCCTCCAGAGGCCATTGGACAGTCAAATTTGGGCCTGCAGTGACGAGACATGTTGGGCCTCACGGGATGGGGGTGGAGCCGGTCCTTTCCTCCCCACCCCAACAAGACCCCAAGTCATTGCCCACAAACAGCCTCTCTGTCTCCTGATCAAGCTGCTTAACGGCCATGATCCCAGAGATTCAGAAACAAATCTCAAAACCCAGTGGCTTTTGGTAGAAATGCGTCCGGACCCCTCAGTAGGTTACTGTTGCCGGGTCACCCCAGGGGGGGGGAAAGGGTGTTGTCCCTCTGCCTGCTCCCCTTATGTGGCTCAGTGGCCACCATCCTCCAGAGGCCACTGGACAGTCAGGTTTGGGCCCTCAGTGATGAGACACATGGGGCCTTATGGGATGGAGGTGGAGCCGGCATTTTCCTCCCGTCCCAATGAGACCCCGAGTCATCATCCACAAACAGCCTTTCTGGCTCCTGATCAAGCTGCTTAACGGCCATAATCCCAGAGACTCAGGAGCAAATCTCGGAACCCAGCAGGTTTTGGCAGAAATCCCTTCAGATGTAAGTGTTAAAATTTCAGAATTTCAAAATCACATGGCCACTACTGCAGCCACGCAACATCATATGTTTTTCATTACCAGCAATAGAAAACAAATTGTCTACTGTTGCCTTTTCAGCAGATCTGAGTGTTGGGGTAAAATCTCAAATGATAATGGCGGGTCTGGTGTCAAGATATTGAATGTGATCAAAGTAGAGAGAGAGGAATGTAGAAATCATCTGCCCCAGAGGTAGGGGGAGGGGCGGGATGGGGTATACTGGGGTTTTTGGGGGTGGAGAATGGGCACTGGTGAAGGTACGGGTGTTTCATTGTATGAGCGAGAGTTAGCACTGAAAGCTTTGTAACTGCACTCATTCAATAAATAAAATTATGAAAAATGTAAAAAGCAACCTTTTTTTCAATTGTGACACTAGTACAGAGACTTCTCATACTCTGTAGCACTGTCCTCCTGTTGTTCATCGATTTGTTCGAGCGGGGCCCAGTAACGTCTCCATTGTGAGACTTGTTAATGTTTAGCCTATTGAATTCATCATGAGTAGCTTGCCAGGCTTTGCTGTGAGGGCGAGATACTCTTGGTAGCTTACCAGGCTCTCCAAGAGGGGAGGAGGAATCGAACCTGGGACGACCGGGTAGGCCGCGTGCAAGGCAAACGCCCTACCCGCTGTGCTATCGCTCCAGCCCTAGCTTCCTGATTTTCTGATAATATTTTATTCTAGACTGGAAGGTTTGTTCTTGTATTGAACCAGATGATACATTGTGATTAAATGAAGCTTATGCTTTATTCTTGCACTTACTCTTCTTCTTTGTGCTTTGGGATATCATATTATCTTTGGTCTTCCTGTCTCTTGGGCGTTCTTGGCTAGGATATAAATTTCGAAGCCTTGGCTGCCTCCTTACGCCAGCGTTCTCCCTTGAACACAGTATTCCTTTTGCTTGTCTCCTTGTTTCTTTGCTTGCTTATTTCCACTCTAGAGAAGCCTGTGTTCTTTCTCCAATGTGTACTTTGTTCTCTTTCCTCACATCTTTCTATGTAAGTTTTGATAAAACAAATAGGCTTCACACACATGCAAAAAATAATAATAAATAAATATCAGTCTTGATTTCGCAGATTCTCATTGGTTATGTTAACCTTGACAGTTCTGAGAGTTCTGGTCAGATTTTTTAAAAAACAATTTCTCAATTGGGGTTTATATATTTTTGTAAAAATGTGGTTTTGTGCAGCCATTTTTCTGAGAACTCATTTTCTCCTAGTCATTGAAGTTACAAACAGTGCTGCAGTGGGAAGCAGCACATGTTGTCTGTGTGAATAGTTTGGAATTTTGACACTCTTTTCACTTGTCCCCCACAGGACGGCATCTCTTTATACTTTGTGCAAGAAAGTACTGATTTCCTAACAGCTTTGTCAGCAGAGTGAGTGGTATAACTTTTGAATTTTTAAATATATCTTGCAGAAGAAAAACTTACATTTCAATGTGGTTTAATTTTATTTTATTATTTTTATTTTTTGTTGGCTTATTACTGGTTTGTAATATTATGGAATCTTAGAGGTTTGACTTCAGACCTGTGTATGTGTATAATGCTCACGACTCCCACTACCACAGTTCCAAGGTCATTCTATCACCAGAGAGACACGTCTACTAATTCTCTCATGTCTGGTGACTACCAGTTTATAATAAGTCTAGGGGTGAGTTTTGTTGTTTCTTATTAATGCAACTGCTTTAGTAATTTCACATATAAGGAAACTATCCAATAATTGACTCTTCCTTATTTTGCTTTGCATAGCACTGTAGCACTCTTCATCAATTTGCTCATCCCATTGTTCATCAATTTGCTTGAGTGGGCACCAGTAAGTTCTCCGTTGTGAGACTTGTTGTTACTGTTTTTGGCATATCGAATACGCCACAGGGAGCTTGCCAGGCTCTGCCATGTGGGTGGGATACTCTCGGTAGCTTGCTGGGCTCTCTGAGAGGGACAGAGGAATTGAACCTGGGTCGGCCGCATGCAAGGCAAATGCCCTAAGCGCCGTGCTATCGCTGTACCTCATTGCTTTGCGTAATTATCTCCTGTTGGAATATAAGAGCTTAGGTTTGCTGGGTTGCACCCATCACAGTGCTCCTGAGTCATTACCATTACTATGTTTGTCTGTAACTACTTCTTTGTGCTTTCTTCCCCAACCAATTTGTAAGGTCTCATCCTTCTGCAACACTGAACTTGTACTGTAAGTTAATATTGCCTTTCTCCTCTCCTTGTCCGAGGGCTCTCGGGGGAAGATGTGCCTGAAAAGATGGGGAACACAGGCTGAGAGAATGGGGACAGAAGCTGAGAGAACAAGGGAGCACGTGCTTGAGAGATCCTGGGGCCTCCATGACATGCATCTCTTCCATGTAATAAATTGCTGCTAAGACCAACCAGACTGGCCCTCGTTTTTTTCCTTCGCCTGACCATTGCCATCAACCTCCCTGGAGTGGGGAAATGTCCTGAGACTACCGAACGCGGGTGGCGGGAGAGATAGGCCACTGCCGTCCCTTTGCCCGTCTTTTTTGTGTTTACACAATCTCCAATTCTATTTTTTTTTACCCAAAAGGCATGCTTTCATTTTCCTAAACAGCAGAGTAGTATTTCATTGAATGTATATGACAGAGTCCCTGCATATGTAGATAAGCATTTAATCGATTCCATGTTTTGGTTATTGTGAATAATGCTGCTATGAACATAGGGGTGCAATTATCCTTTTGAGTTAATATTTCCATAACCTTCAGATAAATGCCCAGGAGTGGTATTTATTTCTGGATCACATGGAATGTGACTTATGAAATGCATGTTTTAGCAACATTTCTCTTATTGTGAATAAAGATGAAGCATTTTAATTTATTACTGATTATCATAACTAGTTAGTTTTTTTCTGTTCTTTGTAAGAACATTGTAGAGTTTGTTTTAGTTAGTATTCTGAGGATGTTTGCTATGTACCTGCTGAATATAACAAACGTAATAGTTCTTAATAGTGTAATCCCATCAATGGCCAAGACCCAGAGACTATAAAACCCAGCTCCCAGGAAGAAAACAGCACAGAGTCTCCTGCCCCCGCACCTGGCTGTCCATGCGGAGGCCCCTTGGAGGGGGGCGGGTTGAATTTCCCTCCCCACCTCGAGCAGAGCTCCAGCAGCCGAAGACCTCCAGAACCAGCCACAACCATGCTAAGACCACTCTCCACACGCATGAAGGTACTGGCAGAGGAATAAAGGCATGCGGATCCTGGGGTTGAGATCTCCAAGCCTGCTCGGATCGGGGCTGAGCATCCTCCACCCAGATCCTCCATCTTCCAGTAGGCAGAGGTCACACCCACCAACTGGCCCCCTGGTGCCGTGTAATCCCATCAATGGCCAAGACCCAGAGATTATAAAACCCAGCTCCCGGAAGTCATGAGAAAATGGTCAGGGAATGGATTGCTGGCACATGGGCGAAGGCCCATGTGTGCCGCTGATCCTGGCTCAGTCCCTGGCAACACTTGGGTTCCCTGAGCATCTCTAGATGTATCTCTGGAGACCCTGAGCACTGCTGAGTGTGACCCACAGACACTTGAGCACTGTTCTAGTGACTCAAGGAATCCTTGGCACTGAAGGGCCCAAACAACACTAGACCCTTAGGCCCTCTACATACAACCACTTGCCTGGTCAGCCAATAATCTCCGGGAGGCAACCCAGGATGCCTGAGCACTGCTTAGGATACCCTCACCCCCCACCCCCACCAACACAAAAGATGGTAAAATTTAAAAGGCAGTGCAGCTATTTTTGTATATTTGTTTGTTTTTTGTATGTTTGGGTTTTTTTCAATTTAATTTTATTTTTTATTGAATGGGGCTGGAGCGATAGCATAGTGGGTAGGGCGTTTGCCTTGCACGTGGCCAACCCGGGTTCAATTTCTCTGTCCTTCTCGGAGAGCCAGGCCAACTACCAAGAGTATCCCGCCTGCACATCAGCACCTGGCAAGCTACCCATGGCGTACTTGATATGCCAAAACAGTAACAACAAGTCTCACTTCGTGGTCCTGGAGTGAACAGATGCCATTAGGCTATACTAGCATGCAACAAGGATGAATGGAGATGTAACTGGTGCCCGGTCGAGGAAATCGATGAACAATGGGACAACAGTGCTACAACAGTGCTTTTTATTGAATGACCAGTATTACAAAGCTGTTCATGGTTGGGTTTCAGTCATACAATGTTCCAACACTTGTCCCTCCACCAGTGTAATTTCCCAACACCCAACACCAGTGTCCCCAGTTTCCCTCCTACCCCTCCACACCACGCCCGACCCTTGCCTATCTCTATGGCAGGCACCTTCCCCCTTCTCATTTTAGGGATTATGGTTTGCAATATAGATGCTGAAAGGTTATCATGTACATCTTTTTACCTAATTTCAACACTTAGTTTTTGTCCAGAGTGATCATTTCCAAGCAATATTGTCATAGCGGACCTTTCTCTATCTTAACTACCCTCTAACCCCCACACCCTTGTGATAATTTCCTACCATTGACCAGTCCTCCTTGCCCGTTTATTTTATTAAAGCATTGTGGTTTACAAAGTCATTCAAAATACAGCTGTTATGGATTTTCAAGGTTCCAACACCAATCCTACCACCAGTGTGAACTTCCTACTACCATTGTCCTCATTTTCCCAAACACCCCCTTACCCAAATTTGCAGCCTTAGTAGGCATAAAATAATTTATTTTTATATTGCTTTTCATAACTAAATGGTTAATAGAATTACCAAAAAAATTCAGTGAAAGAAAATTTGTGAAAATTGTTCTATCTCACTAGGGGGCCATTAAGTCCTTGTCTGAGGGTTGGCTAAACTGTTGATAATTGAGACTTCTATTACTGTTTTTGTTTATTGAGCTTAATTGTCTTCTATGTTACTTTTCCATCTAATTTCACTTGCTTCTACTGGACTGTCAGTATTGTGGGATTTGGAGGTGTCTGGTAGCTCTAGGAACTACAATATCTGTAGATCTCTGCCAATGGATGAGTTTATTTGGCAGTGGGATGTGGGTATGGCTGCCAGGGCTTCTGGAAGTACGAGGAGACAGTGAGAAGCAGTAGTCCAGGGGCAGGGGGAGGTTGGGGGGGGATTACCCAGGTAAATAAGCATTTTAAAATAGTTTTTAGTATTGTATATGGTGGAGCAAATGGTGGAGCACAAAAATGCACTAATTAATAATTAGGAAGGTGTGATTCAACAGTAACTGCTATGTTACTTCTGATAACAGTAACATAAAGGAACTAAGGTGTGGTTGGTTTTAAGGCCACACTAGTGGTGCTCAGAGCTTACTCTTGGCTCTGTGCTCAGGGATCACTCCTGGCAGTGCTCAGGAGACCATACAACATGCTGGTAATTGAACGTGGTCATGGTTGAAGCATACACATGCAAGGCCAGTGCCTTCCTTCCTATAACAGTAGGGGATTTTAACATACCACTTACAACTATGGACAGAACAACTAAACAGAAGAAAGAAGGAAATAATAGCTTTAAGTGATAGACTAGAACTAATGGGCTTAATAGACATTTATAGAGCACTTTACTTCAAAACATTAAAATTTAACATTTTGAGTCAGAAAGAGAGGGATAGATATAAAAAGATTGCATTCATCTGGGGGACATAAAGTAACAAAATAGGAGATTAATACCCAAGAATAGCTGAGATTAGTACCAGGAGGATTACTCCATGGCTTAGAGGCCAGCCGGGCACTCTAGAGGAAAGGGCAGCTCAGATAGAGAAGGGAGCACCAAATAAAGGGTGCTTGGAGAATCCTCCCAAGAGAGGAGATACATGTTGAAAGTAGACTATGGACTGAACATGATTGCCACCCAATGCCTCTTTTGCAGACCACAACACCCAAAAGGAGAGAGAGAACAAAAGAGAATGCCCTGCCACAGAGGCAGGGTGGGATGGGGGGATGGGTGTGGGAGGGATACTGGGATCCATGATGGTGGAAAATGGGCACTGGTGGAGGGATGGGTACTTGGTCATTGTATAATCGAAACCCAAGCACAAAAATTTGTAAATCTACAACTGTACCTCATGGTGTTTCACTAACAAAAATTTTTAAAAAATTAACATTTTTTCCAAGTGTACGTGGTACATGTTCAAAGATAGAACCTCGTCTGGGACAAAAAAATAAGTATAAATAAAATTATGAGGATTGAAATTATACTTAGTGCTTTTAATATTATTAAGTTAGAAATCAACCACAAGAAAAAATTCTGGGAAAACATTTGACAAGATTCAGTTTCCTTTTATGATACAATTCTTAATTAAAGAGAGAGAGGGGAACATATTTCAGTATAATAAAGTGCATGTATTACAACCCCACAACTAATAGTGTAAATGGTAAAAAATGGAAGGCTTTTCTTTCAAAATCAGCGACAAGGCTAAGTACTATTACCATTTCTATTTAATTTGCTATTTGAGGTCTTACTTAGCCAGAGCAATCAAACAGTAAAGAGATAAAAGGAATTCAGACTGAAAAAGAAATTAAACCAAAATTAATTGTAGATGATATGATAATATATATAGAAATTTTAAACATCCCATTAAAAAGCTATTAGAAACAATTACTGAGTGCTGTGTTCCTGGCTACAAAATCAGTATTAAAAATCAATATCTAAAGTATCCTTACCGGCAAATAATGAATGAGAAGAATTAAGAAAGCAATTTCCAATTGTGTCCAAGAGAACTAAATATCTAGGGATAAGTTTAACAAAGGAGGTTAAAAAAAATCTGCACCAGGAAAACCATAAGCCATAGAACTAAATACAGAATAGATTAGAAAAACGTCCTGCATTACATGTATGGGGGGAGTTACTTGGTGAAATGTCTGCTCCTAGAGGCAAAGGGATACACATGATAAACTTTCAGTACCTGTATTGCAAAACATAATACTCAAAAAGAAAGATAAAGAGGAAAGACAGCGAGAGAGAGAGAGAGAGAGAGAGAGAGAGAGAGAAAGAGAGAGAGAAAGAGAGACAGAGACAGAGACAGAGACAGAGAGACAGAAAGACAGAGAAAGGGAGAGAGAGGGGTGTCTGCAGTCGCTGCAGAGGTAATCTGGAGAGGCTGGATGGCAACTGGGGACTTTAGAGGCAGTGAATGAGCATTGGCGAAGGGATGAAGGGGAGGATGTAGGAACATTGTATGTCTAAAGCCCAATTGTGAATGACTTTATAACTGCGTAGCTCACAATGATTCAATTAAAATAATAAAAATCTATTCTGCTAAAAGCAATATAGAGATTTAATGTGATCCTGATTGAAGTGCCAATTATATTTTTAAGGAAAACAAAAGTACTGGCCTTTAATATGGATTAATTGAAGATATCAAATAGCTACAGCATCCCAAGGAAGAAAATACATGGAAGAATCATGTAACTTGACTATCCTATAAAGTTACTGTGTACATAGTTACTGTATGCTGCAAAATCAAAACGACATGTGGGTGAATAGTGTAAAATTTAAAGCCCAGAAATAAATCCCCACCCTGACTGATATTTAACTCATGATAAAGGAGCTAAGGTATCAGGATGGAGAACAGAGAGTCTCGTGGTGGCATTTGCAGTGTGTGATCTGAGTGTATTTACAGAGGTACCACAGTGTATGTTCCTTTATGGGTTGACACTTCTGCCACTAGACAACTGGAAGTTTAGTGCCAACACCAGGGGAGAAACCAAGACAGCAGAGAACATCAAGATTTTGAGGGTGAGATGAACTCAAGCCCCACTATGAAGGGGCCTTTAGTGTCCATGTTGAAGAGAAATCAGCAAACTTTACCTCTTGCTAGTGCTGAAGCTCTGATTTCCCCAGCCCTTTTCGGTCCGCATTTGTCCCTGTGCTGGGTCTAGTACTGATCTGTAGGATCCACTGCTTAGTTCTTCCAGAGGGGCATGGCATGATTTATAGGCTTCGGGCTGCACCTCAGTCAGCCTGCAGTCTCACCGTGGTCACAGCAGTGCAATGAGTGCCGCAGCCTACAGGGATTGCCAGAAACTTCCTCCTTAACAATCTGCATTGAAGTCAAGTGCACTAGGCCAGAGGACCTCAAACTTCCCTTCACATTTGAAGTATCATGAAGCTTTTAAAATTCCTAATCTCCCATTTGACCCAGAAATACCACTTCTGGGAATATACCCCGGGAGTCCAAAAACACACAACAGAAACATCATCTGCACTTCTATGTTCATTGCAGCACTATTCACCATAGCCAGAATCTGGAAACTACTTGAGTTCCTGAGAACAGATGACTAAATAAAGAAACTGGCACATCTACACAGTGGAATACTATGCAACTGTTAGAAAAATGAAGTCATGAAATTTGCTTATAAATGGATGGACATGGAGAGAATCATGCTGAGTGAGAGGAGTCAGAAGGACAGAAACGGATATAGAATGACTACACTTATTTGTGGGTTATAAAGAGACACAGTGTGAAACTCATATCCAAGGTCAAGGAAAATGGGCCAGGAGGACGGGTTGGTGTTTGGTCAATGGGGTGGGAGATGGAGGGTAGTAAAGATAGAGGAGGGTCCACTATGACAATACTAGTTGGAAATGATCACTCTGGACAAGAACTGAGTGTTGAATGCAGGTAAAGGGATATAGATGATAACCTCTCAACTTCTGTATCACGAACCACAATGCCTAAAATGAGAGAGAGAAAGATAGAGATAGAGGAAGAGAGAGAGAGAGAGAAAGAAAGAGAGACTAGAGGTGCCTACCATAGAGACAGGAAGGGGTGGCAGATGACTTGAAAGGGTGGGAGGGAAACTGGGGACACTGGTGCTGGGAAATTACACTGTTGAAAGGATGCTTGTTGGAACATTATGAATGAAACACAATCATGAAGAATTTTATAATGCTCTATCTCACTGTGATTCAATAAAAAAATTAATTAATTCCTCAAGTCTCTCTCATTTTCAAATAACACAACTGAAGGTCAGACCAAACCCATGACAACAGTACCAGAAAAGTCTGACAGCAGGACCTAGGTTTTGGTGGTTTCAACAGTTTCTGACAGTAGATCACAGGCTTCGGTGGTTTCAACTCTGCTTAGCACCTTTGTAGGGACAGGAAGCTCTAGGTGACAGGATTCCAGGTGTGGGGAAACTCAAGGCCAGATACAAAGGGAGCCTTGAAGAGCCTGTGGGGCTCCCAGCAAGGGGCCCACAAACAGGCCCCTTCCAGCCTGGAACTGCAGCAGCCTTGCGTCAGCACTAGGACAGGGGTCAGGAGCTTTCGGTTGGCTGTGGTACCACCCCTTCCTCAGCATAGGTGTCTGGGCCTTCAGCCCTCATCGGCTTCGTGTCGCTGAGTGTGGTCCACTGTGGGCACTGTGCCTGCAGCCCTGGTCCTCTGCTCTCTGCAGTCCTGCCCTGAGACAGAAGCAGAGGTTATGTGACAGCCGCCCTCCAGGACCTGGGTCACTGCCGGCCCTCTCTCTTCTCTGCCTGGGCGCCTCTCCAGCTGTCTCGGTTCACTTGTTAGCAGGTTAGTGGAAAATGCAGGAGGAGGAATATAAGGTGCTTTCCTCTTTCATTTTTCTAGAATCCCCAAGACTTGCACTGCTTTTTAAAATAGAACCATGTATGGGTTTCAGAGCACTCAGGATGTAGAGTGTAAGCTACTGTCTTATAAAATTGTATTATTTTCATTGTGCTCATTTTGAAGATTATTTCTGGCAAATCAGTTTTCCATTTACAGTTATCATGTTAATCTTGTTATTTACTTCATCAGTCTTTACTGACTAGCCGGTGTCAGGCCCCAGGAGTTCAATGAACTAGTAATAGCATATATTACTCTGCTGTCCTGTTTTCAGTTTTCTATTTTTCTCATTTATTCCATATTTGATTATTGGAATTTGGATGTAACCCTGCATTTTTTCCTGTGCTTCAATGATTTCTTAATATTAGTATGGTATCAATATCTTGCTATAATTATTGACCTTTTTTTCTTGACCAAGTGGTTCCAGTTTGGTGTCTGTGGAGAATGTGGAGTAGAGGACTGAAGACAGACTTTGCATTCATGAGGTCCCCCAAAATCTCAGGGTCACTAATCACCCCCACTCTACTGGGCTTGTGGAACAGGGCCAACATTTGAACTGTCGGGTTGGGGCTGGGCCCTGGGGCCCCTGAACCCTACCTAAGTGGCCCCCTCCCCTGAAACCCCAAAGTTTTCCAGTAATGACCACTGAGCAATCCTGCTAGCTGACCTCTCTAACACGTAACCTTTATTTGTTAAGAGCCCTCTTTTAGGTTTTTTTTCTGGTCTCATCAGACGCTTCATATTTTCTCTGCTGATCATTGCAGTTAACCACCTCTCCAAACAGGGAGGAAAATTAGACAAAAGTGGAATTCTTTTTTTTTTTTTTATTTTTTTTCCTTAAATTTTTATTAGTGAAACACCATGAGGTACAGTTGTAGACTTACAAATTTTTATGCTTGGGTTTCAGTTACACAATGATCGAATACCCATCCCTCCACCAGTGCCCATTCTCCACCACCACCAGTCCCAGTATCCCTCCCACTCCCCTTCCCCCCATCTCACCCTACCTCTGTGGCAGGGCATTCCCAAAGGTTGAATATTTTCTACCCAATGTTTGCAAGCTCTTCCAAGAAGGTAAGACATAATAATCCTGTTAAATAGTTACTATGAGACCAACATTACCTTTATACAAAATTCTGACAGACACTACTAAAATTTTCAGACTAATATTTCTCATGAACTTAGATACAAAAATCCTCAATAAAATCCCCCAATGTTGGATGCATCACATTAAAAAGTACTATGAACATAGAGAAAGTATGACTCCTTTCAGGGAAATAGGATGGTTTAATATACACCAAATAATGCCATACACCACAAAAATAAAAGGATAAAAACCATACAATTTATCTCCATTGATGAAGAAAAAACACTTGACAAGGTCCAACACAATTTATAGTAAAGAACCACATCAAAATGGAGATTGAAGGATCTTACTTTAAAATACAAATACCATTTATATTAAATCCACAGTTACCATAATACTTAAATTTATTGATATTGTTCTGCACTTTGTTAATTAAACTACTTTCAAGAATGAGCCACCAGTGGTAGACACCAGTTTGAACATGTTAATGGATAAAAGCTGAAAGATTTCCCTGTAAGCTCAGGCAGAGACAAAGATGTTCACTCTCACCGCTACTATTCAATATAGTATAGGTAGACCTTGCCACAGCAATTAGATAAGAATGAGAAATTAGAGGAAACAAAATTGGTAGAGAAGAAGTAAAATGACTACTATAGACCAGTAATATGTTATTGTGTATATAAAACACTAAACTCCACTAAAAACTCTTTGAAACAAATTATACAGTAAAATAGTAAACAAAATTAAAGTACAGAGATGTTATATTCCTGTAAGTTCATGGTGCTATAAAAGAAAAAGTAAAAATCTATGCCAATTGTGTCAAAAACCCTTGGATATCTAAATTAACAAAGGAAGAGAAAAAACAATTTAATAAAAATCATAGATCATTTCTGCAAAAAATAAAAGAGATAAAGGAAATGGATATATATTTCTTCTTCATAAATTGGAAGAATCACTGTCACTGTACTCCCGTTGTTCATCAGTTTGCTCGAGCGGGCCCAGTAATGTCTCCATCGTGAGACTCGTTGTTACTGTGTTTGACATATCGAATACGACATGGGTAGCTTGCCAGGCTTTGCCATGCGGTTGAGATACTCTCGAAAGCTTGCCGGGCTCTCTGAGAGGGCCAGAGGAATTGAACTCGGGTTGGCCATGTTGGCTGCATGCAAGGCAAACGCCCTACCCACTGTGCTATTGCTCCAGCTTAAATTGGAAGAATCAATATGTTAAAATAATCATCTTACTCAAATTAATTTACAGATGTAATACAATTTCTTATCAAAATTCCCATGGCATTTTTAAGGGCATGGCTTTTTAAAATCATTTTTCAAGGCACTTTTAAGATCAAATATTTCTAAAATATTCATGGAACCATAAAAAAAGTGGAATTCTTACAGTATAAAATTTAACATAAAACATTTAAACTAAGAAATTTCAACTTGAAAATAAAAGTTAAATTACAAGAAACTAAAAGTTGTAAGATAAACTCTGCATCTAAATGAAGGTAGTGTAGAACTAAAAAAAATTTTTTAAGAGCATGGCTATTACTTGGATTGCCTCTCAAGTTATGGTTTGCATCACAGGTAATCACTGCATAATCTCATGGAGTAGGGGAGGGGTGTTGTAGTTTAGCTGAATGAAAATCGCAATTTATTGTGTAGAGATTAAGAGCGCAGATTCTAGATGCAGATTGGCTGCCTTCAGTTTTAGTTCAACCACTTAGTAGTTGACGTTAAGCAAGTTACTAACGTCTCTGTACCACAGCTTAATGTGAAAAACAAACAAAAACCATGGTTAATAATGGAACTTAGCCAAGTTCTTGATATACAACAAATAGAAAAATTTACCACCCATTTACAGTGTTTTAAAAATTGTACAAAGGTCTTCACTAGCCCTCAGATGAGGAAGCTGGCGCTCAAAAGCCAGGCCTCACCCTGACTGAGGATGAGTGGGTGATGGGTGGGTGGAGGAGCCACTGGATGTCTGAGAAGCCTCCCTGTGCCCTTCACAGGGCTAACCTCAGCATCTAATCAGTCGCAGATTCTACTAGTCTCGGCTCTCTGGTGCTCTGGTAAGGGGATGTTATCTCTGTTTGCTGCTCCTATTGTTTTCTAGAGTTCCCAGGGCCTGGCAGTAAATCCATACAAAAGGGAGCTTGAAAGTGTTTCTTGGGGAGGTCAGGTCTGAGACTAGGGTTGGAGAGAGGGAAGCATGGGTGGTCTCGGCCTGTGGCTCTCAAATCCTTTTGTCCCAGAACGCTTTCCTACACTTAGGATTTATTGTGGGTTCCAGAGACAATTTTTGTGGAGACTCTAACTACTTTTACAACATTAGCAATTAAAACCAAGAAATTCTAAAATATATGCTTATTGGTTGCAAGCAACAAAATACTTGGTAAACCCATTCCATATATAAAGTATATGCAAGTATAAACTCTAACTATATAACAAAAGAAAAAGCAAGCCATGCCTAAACAAAGCAGGCAGTCTCCTGAGAATGGCCTTGTGGAACATTGGTGAGAATTGTTCTGCAGGTTCTGTGGCTTCACTGTGGGTTCTGTGGCCGCGTTGTGAGGTTGTTGTTCCGTGTCCTGACTGTGCCCTGTTGGCCATCAGTCTTCCCAGGCAGCTGGAGTGGTTGGGCAGGAGGCCCCATCTGGCAGTGCCACTGGGAAATCTGTGCCTTAGAACTGCTCTCAGCTTCGGAGGCCACAGCACCTGGGTTTCCTGTGTAAAGTGGCTGCCTCTCCTTTACTAAGGACCACTGTGGCCATGAGTCAATTCATCAGAATCAGCAGGAGAAGCAGACAAAGGGATCCATAACACTGACTGGCGGACACAGGCACCCAACAGGATGTGGAAGTGGTCAGATCAGATCCTGCCTGGGCCCCAGGGCCTGCAGACCCCCCGTGATCTCACTAGCCTTGTACTTGGAGTAGTCACTGCTTAGGTGCTATTTGAAGAACCATGCCTGGGGAAGCTTCAGTCTTGGTGAACAGAGCTTAACACTTTTTCCTTAATTTCTTTTAAAACTGTTTATTGTGGAACTTATAAAAAAGTTTCAAACATTGCAAACACTTATATGGCCATCACTCAGCTTCAAAACTGGTCAACACAGAGTCTATCCTATTTTATCAATAGTTCCCCAATTCCCGCATTTTCCGGTTGCTCCCACAAAAGCAAACCTAAGTTCATACCATCTGAAAATACTTGAGACTGTCATACAACCAGTTCTCAGTGTAATCTCACTGTACCCTGGAGAACCAATTATATTATTAATCCAAACATTTGTTCATTCAAGAAATACGAGTGGATTAGCTAATTTTGTATATTGCATGCACTGCATGAGATAAAGGTATAAATGAGAATGTTAGTAATGTTACTTGAACTTAGCCAGAAGGCCAAGAAGTGATAGAAAATACTTCTAAAGAAAATAAAACATTGTATCACAATATCATCTAAAGTTTTCAGATTTCAGCCTAAAAATTTCCTAAAAATTACTCAAAGCCAAAAGTTAAGAGTTATACTTTATTTCTTACCTCTCCCTGTCGAATCCATCAGTTAGATCAATCAGCCTCTCCAAAATATTGCCCAATCATCCCTTTTCCCATCTCCATTGCTCTTAGACTACTCCTAAGGCTATTGCTTTTATTGTACTACCAAACAATTTTCCAAGTGGGCTTTGTATTTTAGCTCTTGCTATTCTACTTATATTCCATTGCCTGCCCAAGATGGTAGGAACAAAAGCATCAAAAATGAGGCCCATCAACTGGAGAATAGATAAATGGTGGCATCTTACTATTAAAGAACACTAAAGTGGTCAGGGAGATACCAGAGGGCCTAAAGTACGGGCTTTGCATGATAGAGGCCTAGGTTTCACTGCTGGTGTCAACAGTTCCTTGATTACTGCTGGGAGCAGCCCCCAAACATGGAACGGGAGTTCCTGGAGAGCACCAACCTAGCGTGGGGATGATTGCCCTCCCAAAAGAGTGAGATACTAAAGAGTTGTTTAAAAAAATGAATGAGAACTTTATTGGCATGGATAAGTTTTTTAAAAATAATACAGAGAGGAAATAAAAGCAAGGTGCAGGAAAGGAGTGTATAGTACAATTCACATGAACACCTGCAAGGGAGTGATGTGTATGTGGGATTATGTGTGCAGTGAAGGCACAAAAAACTTGGCATGGGGTTAGCAGACACAAAATTTTGATGAGGCTTATCTTTAAAGAGGAATAAGAATGAGAAGGAATGAGAAAATAGAATCTATTTTTTAGGTACTTTATTATTTATATTTTCATGTGTGGCTGAAATAATTCATAGTTTATATATGTATATATAAATTATCTAAGTCATAAATTTTCGAATAACTTCCCATTCTCTTTGCAGGAGATCCACGCATTTTTCTGGATTTTGTCACTGAGTTGGTACCATTGAAGTCAGAGTTGATGGTTTTTCCTTTCTTTCCAATCACATTTCATCCTGCTACCACCACCGTGCTGACTTTTTTCTCTTTCTTAAGTCAAGCTTGTTCCAACCTTAAGAACTTCACACTAGCTTTTTCTTTTCTTTTTTGCATTTTGGGTCACATCTAGAGACACTCAGGGGTTACTCCTGGCTCTGTACTCAGGAATTACAACTGGTGGTGCTCAGGAGACCATTTGAGATGCTGGGAATCGAACCCAGGTCAGCCACATGCAAGGCAAATGTCCTACCTGCAGTGCTATCACTCTTCCCCCAGCTTTTTCTTTTCTAAAAAAACTTTTATTTTAGGCATTGTGACTTATAATACTGATAATGGCAGTATTGTGCATCATCTGTTCCATCACAGGGGCCAGAGGAATAGTATGGTGGGTGGTATAGCTTCCTTGTACAGTAGGGGAAAATAGGTTTTTTAATGTATTGCTTGAATACAAATATAGATTCAATTCCTCAACACCCCATATTGTCCCTCAAGTCCTGCCAGAGGTGATCCCTGAGCTTAACCCCCTGAACACCGCTGGGTGTGGCCTAAAAATAAACAAACCCAAAAACAAACAAAAAGAACCCATTCCATCATGACATCCCCGCATCCTCCATTAGTGTCAGCTTGCCTCCACCTCTGTCCCAGAGTCCTCGCCATCCTATTCCCCCACACTTTCCCACAGTGACCTGCTTCCTGCTAAAGACCAGCATTCAGTTTCTGTTGCCTTTGAGTATTTGTTGTTTTCTTGCAATGTTTCTTATTATCCCACATATGAGACAGATCATTCACCATCTTTCTCCTGACTCACTACACAGCACAAAGCCCTTCAGAGCAAGTCACATAGTGACAAGCTGAGAGATTTCTTCTTTGCTTACGGCAGAGTTGTAATATTCAATTGTCACACTACTTCTTACCTCTGCCTCTGCATAGGAATCACAATAAAGATTTGTTGAAAATATGAGATTAATACCCCAAAATAGCTGAGATCAGCACCAGGAGGATTACTCCATAGCTTAGAGGCCAGCCAGCATTCTAGGGGAAAGGGTAGCTCAGGTAGAGAAGGGACCACCAAATAAAGGGTGCTTGGAGGATTCTTCCAGGAGGGGAGATGCATGTTGAAAGTAGACTATGGACTGAACATGTTTGCCACTCAATTCCTCTTTTGCAGACCACAACACCCAAAAGGAGAGAGAGAACAAAAGGGAATGCCCTGCCACAGAGGCAGGGTGGGATGGGGGGGATGGGGGTGGGAGGGATATTATCCATGGTGGTGGAAAATGGGCACTGGTGAAGGGATGGGTATTTGGTCATTGTATAATCGAAACCCAAGCACAAAAAATTGTAAATCTACAACTGTACCTCATGGTGTTTCACTAATAAAAATTTTAAAAATATTTAAAAAATTTAAAAAAATAAAAAGAAAGGGACAGACAAAAAAAATAAAGATTTGTTGAATGAGTAAGTTTGTCTTTATTCTGTATGTGCAACAACAATAAAAATCCATAGAAGCTCCCCCCCCCCCCCCTTTGGTATAGTCAGCGAGCCTAAAAACTAAACTATATTTTTTGGTTTCATTTATGGATGTTATCTACTATGATTCAATTAAAAATATAATCAATCCACTTTGTATTTTGGTAAAAGGCAGAGTATCAGCTCCTTTTCATGGTCCCTAATGTGGACTACTCAATGGGCTGTTGTGATTGGACTCTGGACTCTTATGTTCTGCTTTTTTTCATTGCTGAATCATGTTGCTGTATTTTCCACTTCTTCTAAAACTAAAGTTGAATAAGTATTGAAGTGTTAAATTGAATATTTGAAGTGCTAATATTGAAAGGTATGAGGTGTATCAGTTTCTTTCTAGAATAAGAGTAACCCCAAGGGCATTTTTATTTGTCATCAGAATTGTTCGTGTAGAATATTCTTTAAGATGGTGTGATCCTTAGTGAATTTAGTGTTGGTCTTTTATAGACAATGAAGTTTCTTTGTCTTTAGTCAGGAATGTCTCCTTTATTAGGGCCAGCTCTGTCTTGATGAGGCTCCCTGAGAAAGCACAGGCTTACAATGCATTGTGTATTTCATTAATTTTCCTCTGGAAGTTATTTCACATCTTCATTTTCCTAATAAAAGTGTTTTCCCTGATATTGCACTCATGCTGCACATTTATTAACATTATCACTTACTTCAATTGTCATTCAAAATATCTACCAATGATTAATTTGGTCTTTGGGTTAAAAATAAACATATATGCATTTCTTCTTTTTGCCTCGGACTAACTCTCCTGCTAGGAAACAGAACATATGTCTTACATTAGAGCATCTTATCAGACTCAGAAGATGTACTCCCACTTCCTGTTCATATCACACTTACGTGCTGTGGAGCTAAATTATAACCATAGCTGCATTGCTATTTTTAAAATGCAGTTACACTCGAGTTTCTGGCTCTCTTTGAGAGCCATGACCTTACCGGCACCTTTTCTACAGGGAGATGTTTTACAGTATTCGTGGGGCTGGAACAATAACCATTTTGGAGCCAACAGTCTTTGAGAAACCAATACACCTTGCTACTTTCCTGAGAAGTCCATTTGGTAAATAAGCTAAAAAGGAAGTTTTTTTTGAAAAGTAATGTGATGTCCAAGCTACATTCATTGGCTTATCAGAGGTGGAGATGACGTGGAGGATGGTGGGACAGATGGGGACTGTGGAGGGGTCAGACTTTTTCTGATAAGCTAATGAAAAAAAACCTCACATTTGTTTTATAATTAAACAACTGTAGCAAGGTCTTTTAATCCAAGCCAAACAGATATTTGTTGTTTATCTATTACTAGTTTAATCTGGAAACTAACACCTTACAAAGTGGAATTTACTAATTTATTGTTGACTTGATTTTTTTCTTGTTAGTTATTAGTGGTTCTCATATGTAAAAATTTGGAGACAAATTGGGTTCTGAAGGATCCTCCTATTAGTTTCTGTTTATTTAGCTTGGATTTGGGGACTGGGGTGTCCCCAGCATTGCTGTAGTGCTCTGAAGGCCCTGCAGTGTTGAGGATGGAACGCGACCCTGGGAATGCCAGGCATCAAACCATCTCCCTGGTCCCACTCCTTCTACTTGCCCGATCCATTTTAGTAATAGAGTGCTCAAAGGAAGAGGAGATTGAAGGCAGACATAGAAAAGAGACTTGCATTTTAGTCATTAATATTTCCATCTGACAGAAAATTTTATCACTTCAAATATAAATGGGCCCAGATAAAAGGATAGGTCAGCCAGTCAAAGAATAAATCTCTTTCAACTGTTGGCCTGCAGAAGCGTTAGTGAAGTTATTCTGCATGTGGTAGAGCTCTAACATGATTCAGAGCTTGAATTTTGGCATCTAGAAGTTGGATCATTTGGGTTCACACATCTGTTGTTTCTGGACGGCTTTGAAATTCCATTGCAAGCTCAGAAATGCTCAAACTGCAAAGCATGTCCTGGTGAGAAGTATCTGCTTGGGGCATATCTGCCCTGCTTTCTCTGGGATCTACCATGAACACTACATCGAGATCTATAATTTCTGCTCTTTCTCTGCAAATAGGAGTCACAGAGCAACATCCCTCCTCCCTCCTTTTTCCCCTCTCAGATTCCAGTTTCAAAGATTCCATTTTGGAATGTGTTTCCCTGCTTAGTTTATTCTTTATGTGTTTGGAATGTGCTGGAATGTATTTAAATAGTTTCTAAAGTTGAGACTAACTGTTTTTTCCTCCTGTACTTGTCATTGCTTGGTTGCTCCATACCAACTTCAGTTAGAACTTTGCAAGTTCTAACAAGATTTTTTGGAGAAAGAAAATTGTAATCAGATACTCCGTATAGGGCAGGGGATACAAATGAACTCTTTTTTCCCCCCTGAGAAATGGCTGCATTATTGCTTTCTAACAACCATTTTTGCAGCAGTTCAACTAAGAGATAGGATTGTGGGCAGAAAATGAATTTGCAGAATAAATGTGCTCATCCTGAAAAAGAAAAGAGAGATTTTTGATGAACATGTATTAAAAAGAGCCACACTCTTCTGACTCCCACCAAACTGCAAAATTCTTCCAAACTCTTTAGATACTTTTAAAAGTACAAAAGGGTAGAACCTTTTGAAAAGTACAATTTTGGGTAGAGGAGACCAATTTGACTGGGATTTGGAGTCACTTAAAAACTGTTGGAGTTTTAGACAACCCTTAAAAATGAGTCTTGGCTTTGATTTCCCACATGTTCTCATGTATGTGAAGATAACAGTTTGGGAGCTTTCCCTTTTTTGTATATAAACTTAGTGTTTTTTTCTTGAAACCTGATAATGATCATCATCTCAAAAAATGTGTACTAGCCCGAGGAGCAGTGTATTAAGTAAATGATTTATAGCAAAACAAAATAAACCAAGAGAGGTCTTGGCCTTCCAGGGCTGGCGGTTAGCTCTTGAATTCTTGGTGTTCCTGGGATGGCGGCTTCGGGCGCTCCCGTATCTAGGAGCTACTGCCTTGTGGGTCATTAACTCTAATCTCTCCTAGTCTTGTCTGACTCCTTTATCTGCAGATCACATAACAAGCTTTCAACCGAGCCAAGTCACTGACATTCTGGACTTTTACCCTCTTGGTCTGAGTACTTCTCTGCAGAAAGTAATTGTGCTGTTTGGGTGGCTGCCCATTTCAGAACATGTCCGGGTTCTTTTCTCCAAGCTCTTCTAAAAAAATCGCATGCAAATGAAAGGTTTGTTCTTTTGAAGATATATGACTACTCCTCATCTACTGGACCAAGAGGATAACCGGTTGCATTCTGCCCTTGAGTATTGTATTTGTGAACCATTTAAAACTCTTTGGGACTGGATTCCAAGTTCCTCAATGGGCCAATGTTGTCTTGTGTGGAGGTGACTCAGCCCTTGTTACTAAGTGCAGAGAAGTTGAAAGTTTAGGCTCTTATGACAAGCAACTCAACTGGGGCTAGAGAGGAAGACAGTGGTTATGGTACTTGCCTTACATGCCGCTGATCTGGGTTTGGGCCCTGGCACCCTATATGGTCTCCGAACATTGCCAGGAATCATCCCTGAGCCCAGAGCCAGGAATAAGCCCTGAATACAGCCGGATGTGACTCAAAACCCAAAATAGATAGATAGATAGATAGATAGATACATACATACATACATCAACGGGAGGGCCTTTATACATACATACATACATAAAATTGTAGCACTGTAGCACTGTTCTCCGGTTGTTCATCGATTTGCTCAGGCGGGCACCAGTAACATCTCCATTTTAAGACTTTTTGTTACTGTATTTGGCATATCAAATACATTATGGGTAGCTTGCCAGGCTTTGCTTTGCGGGCAGGATACTCTTGGTAGCTTGCCGGGCTCTCTGAGAGTGGCAGGGAGGAATCGAACCTGGGTTGGCCTGGGTCGGCTGCGTGCAAGGCAAGCGCCCTACTGCTGTGCTATCACTCCAGCCCACACATAAAATTTACCTTTACCACATAAAATTACCTTAAAAAATTAAAAGTAATCTAAACTATATTGAAGAGGGGATTCTGTCACATACTGGTAGATGATGGTTGGACTATCATCTAACCCCAGTCAGTCTTGGCTGGATAAAATAATGTACATGAACAATTTAGCCTGTAATTT
This sequence comes from Sorex fumeus, assembly GCF_029834395.1. Classification (NCBI taxonomy): domain Eukaryota; kingdom Metazoa; phylum Chordata; class Mammalia; order Eulipotyphla; family Soricidae; genus Sorex; species Sorex fumeus. The sequence goes on along the minus strand of NW_026606094.1, from coordinate 77,928,015 downwards.
TTTACAGTTTTTCCTGAAAGTGTTCTCTGTGAGAAACTTGCCTTGATGTGTTGAATCAAAGGGGGAAATGCTCCTGCATTTCCCTGGCCTTCCAATTTCTGGACCCTACAGAGTGTTCCTACAGAAAAGCCCCAGAAATCTCTGATGCCAATTATTCATATACTGATGATACATGCTTCTCTATACACCAGATACAAGTCAAAAGAGGAAGCCACTTGTGAACCTTTTTAAAAAAGTTAATAATTACCATTTTAAATAATGTGACATGCAGAAGCATCCCTGGCCCAGGAGACATGGGGAATAGGGTGGGGATGGAAAGGCAGAGTGAGGTGGGGGAGTGTCGGTGGCAGCCCCTGAGATAGTGTGAAATAAAATGGGCATCACGGTGGTGGGTGAAGCATATAGCCCAATGGATGTACTGTCTTATGCCTTCTTCATTTTGCCGTATGTTGAAGACCCTTCCTCGTCTATGGTATATGCATGTGTATGTGTGTGTGTTTGTGTGTATGTGTGTGTGCATGTGTATTTCTTGACTCTTGAATCAAATACGTATAGTCTTTTGTTACTTTGGGAAAAGAAGAATATTGCGCTTTTTGCAGGAACAGTAAAAGCTTGGGGGTGTGGTTGAATCTCCCAGAAGGAACTTGAGGGGGTTGGGACCCACTTCTTGATGTTTCAGATCTTGAGCCAGTGATGTGATGCTGGTTGGACACAGCAACGCTGGGACCTCATGCAAGGCATGCACTGCACCCACTTGCAGGGTTTCCTGACCCCTGCAGAAATGGTTAAAAATGAGTGATACTAAAAGGGTGTTTTCTTCCGCATTGGGACCAATTCTACTATTTTAAGGAATTTAGTGACAGAAGGGAGACAGATAGGAGTCATGAGGATTCATTTCTTTCTTAAATGGAGTTACCCAAGGCCAAGCCAAATGCCACATTCGGTAGGCAGTGGATGCGTTGGGGGGAAGTGGGCATATAGTGGGGGAACTTCTTGCGCTAATTTAGTCCAGGGATTTGCCTCCTTACTTGGTGCATCTGATAGGCAGTAAGGAATTTCTTTTATTGCACCAGACTTCCTATTGTATAGTCAGAGGGGCAAGGATGTGGAAAAGAAGACATCAGGAAAAAATGCACGTTGGGCCACATTTCCCAGTCCCTGTCAAGTTCTGTATCTTTCTTTATATATAGATATATTCTATATCTTTCTGATCTGATTCCCTGACTCATGCTGTGTTGGGTGCCATGTACTTAGCTTTCACATCTGTATTTAGATTCTCACTTCCCCTTCCTCAGGGACAATTGGGACTGGTAAAAGTGAACATGATTGTACTCAGTTCATCCTCACCTCACAACTGAAAAGTAGACAAGTGTTTTCAGTTATAGAATATATAATCATTACATTAAATGATTTCTTTTCAGATTATGTTTTTCACAATGGGCTTGGATATATGCTCTTTAATAATTCAACTCCACTAATGTATTGAGTACCAGCTACAAAAAGAATAAAAAATAATTAGTTTTTTTAATTGGGGGAGCAATTTTGGGGTGACACTAGCTGTACTCAGGTCTCAGTGCTCCTGTGCTGGGGATTGTAGCACTGTAGCACTGTACTCCCGTTATTCATCGATTTGCTCGAGTGGGCCCAGTAACGTCTCCATCGTGAGACTTTGTTATGTGGGGTTATTCTCAGTCAAGGTAAGCACCATACCCACTGTACTGTCTCTCCAGTCCTAGAAAAATAATTTCATCTCCATCTTTGCCATGTACCCCACAGATTACATCACTAGTTAGATTTTCATTTATTCTCTAGTGTATCCCTACAGAAGTGTTAAAGAGAAATTAGATTCTTAGCATCAATAATTTTAGTCTAGAAAAGACTTCTGAATACAAAGTATCTTCACAGGAAGCTAGAGAGTGCATCCTTCATCCTCTGTGCTCACTAACAATGGGAGCAGTACAGAAGATTGTGTGGACGGGGACCACTGTTATCCACAGGAACAATTGCATCATTTATCATATCTGTCCTCTAGGCTTATCCAAGTCTTTTCTGAGATTTGGAGCCTATTCTTTTATTTAAGGAGCAAATTGAGTCCTGAGAATGGGGCATTATGCTCTCCTCCAGCTCAGACAGAGTTTAAACTGTTTACCTGGAGAGAAACTCCAGCTTGATCACCCTCCTGACATTTTATTGGCATGCCTCACATCCCTATGCAGGTTTCCAGACCCATTTTTGTTTCCTTTGCTTTACTTTGGGGAAGATAAAGTTGAAATCGTAACATTGGGGCAGTGCAAACAATCATTAGGTATAAACCTCAGGCCACTTATGTCATGTGATCCTTCTAGTAGTGATGACACAAAAGACGCAAACAGGGAGGATCATAAGCCTTGAATTATCTGTGGCAACAGGACCACGAAACCTCACTGTCCACAGAACTGAAATAATGTCACTCTAATAATGATAACCAAGTGGAAAATTTGGGATAGTCTTCAAGAAGGTGCAATGTATGTATCAAATAAACATTTATGAACATGTTAGAAGAAAATTATCAATGTTGTGCTAAAAGTTAGAACCCTAATAGATTAAGTGTCTAGAAAATTATGCCATAAATCTCAGAAGAAGTAGTTAAAGCTGGGGACTAGGCCCTGTCACCCTGGCCCTGAGATAGTACAGCCTATCTGAAGAGAGAACTACCAGGTTTTCTAGTATAGCCTGGTGTTCTATTCACACAGAAGCTGCTGGGAACTCCCTGGAGGCCTTGACAGCTGTGTCTTGTCTTTAATATGAAACCTGGGGCGAGGAGAAAGAGAGAAACTCATAATTCACAAGCGGCACAGCCATAAGAAAGTCATTCGAGTAACTGAATCGGGACAGCCAGGGAGCTGCTGTTCCACCCCAACCCAAGAATGCTTTTTGTCTCTCCTCCCTCCTTATCATCTGTGTCCACATGAAAAGATCATTTATGGGTGCTGGGGCGAGGGTATCAGAGCCAGCTTCTGTTTCTTTCCTTTTCTTCCCTCTTGCTGTGGTCCTGTCAAAAGACCCTTTGTCTTTTGAAAGAGCAGATGTAGCTCAAATCGTATCTTAAATCATTTGTGGGGCGCCAGGGCAGTCGTATACCTTGAATCAGTCTAACACTATTTTTGTTTTCAAAGTAATCCCACTTCTAAGCCAGATATTCTAGGCAGTTGCAAGATCTATACACTTGCCTTCAGGCATCTCTGTAAACTGTTGTAAGGCATAGGAAGACTGACAACGTCGATTAAATCATCTGTAGAGAAAATGAACACAAAATGTTGTCACAGGTTGAGTGAATCAGGGGAAGCCTTATGAGAAAAAGTGGGATTTCTGTGAAATGGTAATTGTATAAGTGCAGGAATGGATCTGGGAATGAAGATAGTGGGTACAGAAGAGAAGAGACTGGTTTATTATGCATGCAGAGTTAGAAATAGGCAGGAGAAAGGTGGTTATATTCTGCAGACTCTTAAAGCCAAACTTAAAATTTTAGAGCATTTCATTATTCATTGCTGTTCATGTTCATATTTGTAGGAAAAGTTTTAAGTACACATGATGAAAATCACTTATAGTGTACCAGTTATATAATAATTAATAATGGTCAAATTTATGGGACATGTCCTCTTACACATTTTTCACTGCAAATCTATTGTCCTGGAATTAGCCCCAGAAGCAGATCCTGAGACAAAAATTCAGAGATAAATATGTTGTTTTGGAGATGATTCCTCAAGATGTTTGTGGGGGAGGGGGAGAAGGAATGAAAGAAGGAAAGAGAGGAAGGGAGGAAGGAAGGAAGGAAGGAAGGAAGGGAAGAAGGGAGGGAGGGAAAAGGAAGGAAGGAAGGATGGGAGGGAAGGAGGGAGGGAGGGAGGGAGGAAAGGAGGGAGAAAAGGAAAGGAGGGAGGGAGGGAGGAAGGAAGGGAGAGAGAAAAAGAGAAGGGGAAGAAGGGTAGGAAAAAAACAAAGGAGGGAGGAAGGAAAGAAAAAAGAAAGGAAAGAAAGGAAGGAAAGAAAGAAAGAAAGAAAGAAAGAAAGAAAGAAAGAAAGAAAGGAAGGAAGAAAGAAGCAAAGTCAGGGGGCCCCTATGTGAGGCAGAGAGGAGAGTAGAGAGACAGTCACTTTCTCCAGATCCACCTCTGCCCTCTCGGGACCAACCAGGAAGGTTCTGACTAATAGGGTCTGGGAAGTCAGTCCCAGGCCTTACCCAGGGTTTCCAGGTTCTTTGCCCTGTGCGCAGAAAAGAACTTCGGGAATAGACAAGCAGCGAAGTAAAAAATAGATTTTATTTGGAGAGTTTTAGAAAGGGGAAGGAGGGAGAGAAAAAGAGAGTAACAGGTTCAAGGGAGAACACAGGCTTCTCCAGAGATGGAGAGAGTGCCTACACACACGCTACCATTAGATATGGAAGCATGAGAGTACACATCTCAAGAGGGGAGACGCGGGCGAGACATGTACTAGAGTGTCACATGTGCTTGGCCACATGGGCACAAGCCACACATGGGCTCAGGCAGCACATGCGTGCCCTTCCTTTGTTCAAGGTGATTTTTATAGGGTTTCTCCAATCCACCCCACGTGGGGCTTCTACCTAGGTCAAAGTCCACGGATGGGAGAGTTGCCAAGGGAGGGAGTAGTGTTGGGAATGGTCGATGCACCCTTGAAGCTCCTTTCCTGGCCTTTTGTTCCTGCTGGAGCTTCTCTCAGAACAGGGTCCCACCCACCCTCTCTGAGCCTGTTGCTGACCAGGTGAAAGTCTTATCAAGCCTTGATTCCTGTGCTCACAAGGTAGGCCCTGATGGCCTTAAGGCTAGGCGGTTTTATTACATCCTAGGAATTTCATTGTCATGGGCCCTTCTCTGTCTACTTGCCTACATCAGAAGAAAGGAAGAAGGAAAAAAAGGAGAAAGGGAAGAAAGAAAGAAAGAAGGAAGGAAGGAAGGAAGGAAGGAAGGAAGGAAGGAAGGAAGGAAGGAAGGAGAGAAAAGAGAAAAGGAAGTTGGGGAGGGAGGGAGGCTGAAGGCCAAAGGGGCATGTTAGCCCCAGCTCCCACACAGATTAGGAGCATGTAATTGTCCCACTGCGAGATGAAGAAACTGTCCGAGTCAGAAAAAGAACCCCAAGCAGAGTGTTGTGTATTTCTGTTCCTCAGCTCCGAAAGAGCTTATGGATACTACATGAAAATAAACAAATTATGTCCAGTTCAGTTAGAAGTAGGTGGGGGATCCTCCTGAAGGGACTTGGGGGACCTCATGGTACAGGGGATTGAGCTTGGGGCTCCCACATTGCAGAGCATGTGCTCTAGCCCTTTGTGCCATCCCCCTGCCGCCTGTGAGAAATAGAGGCAGTTATCTTTTTATGACCAGGATTGGGTGGGAAGAATGCATTTGTGAGCAGTAAACTTACAATGGACATTTTAGTTATCTCTTCTCTTAGTAAAGTGGGTAGGGCATTTGCCTTGCACACAGCCAACATGGCTGACCCGAGTTCGACTCCTCCGCCCCCCTCGGAGAGCCCGGCAAGCTACCAAGAGTATCTCGCCCTCGAGGCAAAGCCTGGCAAGCTATCCGTGACGTATTTGATATGCCCAAAACAGTAACAAGTCTCACAATTTGTCGTGAGACGTTACTGGTGCCCGCTCGAGCAAATCGATGAACAACGGGAGGACAGTGCTACAGTGCTGTGTCAGTGTGTGTGTTGTGCGTGTTTGAACCCTGGGCCTCATGCTTACAAACAATAATAACCTTACGATTTCCTTTCTTTTTTCTTCTTATTTACTTCATTATTTGTTGGTCTGTTTGTATCTGACTTGCCTTGGGCTTCTAGTTCTTATTCGCAGAACTCTGGCTCATTCTGCAGCAAGTGCATCCTGGCCCCGCATGTTCGTGGCTCCTAAGGCCTGTGCTGGGATGAGAGAGAAGGGGTGGTGCAAATCAAGTTAGGACAGGATGGGAGTGACCTTTTTCCATCACTCGGAATTGTTTTATGCCTCCATGGTTCCTAGGTTGATACCAAATTGCTGAGGCGTGAAGGAGGCATCTGCCTTCAGGAAATGCTGCAGTACAATTGCAGTGCAGTGCTGGTTTCCAGTCCACTGTTGTTTTGGCCTGCAACCATTGACGGCTAACAAAAGTGGGACAGAAAGTTTTCCTGTCTCACCCTGGCAAATCAAGGACACAGAGAACTCTCGGTTAGGAGACGAATGTATATATTGTACTTTCTTTATCTGACTCTGCATTTTAGATTACTGAGTGCCATTATAATGAACCCAGCTCAGAATCCTGCAGTCAGCCTTACCAAGCCTCTTTGTTGATAAAGAAACTGAAATTTCGAGACCCCAGACCCCACCAGCCTGGGCCTAAAGTTTTCCCTTTCCCCTACACATATTCCATTGCCTAAGTCAAGGAGGAAGGGGATAAAAAGACCCTTCTGAGTTTCAGGTTTATTTTAACAGGTTGCCTCTTAGGGGGCCTAGCTGCAAGGCTACACATTTAATCCGAAACATTCAAGCGCACAGTTCAGATAGCCTTTCTGCCCTTTGTCACTGGCTCAGTGGTGCTTAAACTGGGTGTGGAGGCCCAGAGGGTGGAGTTCATGTGACAATTCCACTAAGCTTAAACTGCTGCACCCAGTGTTTCCTTGTGTGAGCTTGCACTGTAGCACTGTAGCACTGTCCTCCCGTTGTTCATCAATTTGCTCGAGCAGGCACTATTAACGTCTCCATTGTGAGACTTGTTGTTACTGTGTTTGGTATATCAAATACATCACGGGAGCTTGCCAGGCTTTGCCGTGTGGGCGAGATACTTTCAGTAGCTTGCTGGGCTCCCCCAGAGGGGTGGAGGAATCAACCCGGGTCAGCCCAGGTCAACCGTGTGCAAGGCAAATGTCCTACCGCTGTGTGAGCTTAGAAGGCACAAAATGGGGCTGAAACGATAGCACAGCGGGTAGGGTGTTTGCCTTGCACGCAGCCAACATGGCCGAACCGGATTTGATTCCCAGCATCCCATATGGTCCCCCGAGGAACACCAGGAGTAATTCCTGAGTGCATGAGCCAAGAGTAACCCCTGAGCATCGCCCGGTGTGACCCAAAAAGAAAAAAAAAAGAAGACACAAAGGAAGTGAAACAGCAGTACCATTTTCTTTCTTCTCCTTCCCTCTCCTCCTCCTCCTCCTTCTCCTTTTCCTCCTCTTTCTCTTTCTTCTCCCCCAACCGCATCCCCACTCAAGGCTAATTATTGATTCTATGCTTAGGAGGTGTTTGGGGGACCATAATATGGAACTGGGGTACAACCAGGGTTGGCTGCATGCAAGGTAAGTATCTTACCTGTGGTACTCTCCCTCCAGCCCCAGACACACTATTTTGCATTTGGAAGATCCGTACAAGGTACTGGTGCTGTGGTAGCTGATGTATGTCGTTACATACCCATTAACAGAACTAGGTGTTTTCCTTCAGCTTCTCCAGCTTCTCTGATTCCTGGATCAGATGTGTTTTTCCCTTTGATAAAAGACAGCCCCAAGCTTCCACAGATTACCACATTATTGACATTGATGGGTTGGAGGCAGTGAGATTCTATGTCAGATTCTGATTGATCTAGGTCTGCTCTATTTGCTGTTGCCTCTCTCATTCCTTTCCTCTTCCCTCCCTTCCTCATGTCCTTTCCTCTTCACTACACTTTCTTTTCTTTTGGCAGTGGGAGTAGGGTGCCTAGGCTGTGCTCAGGGCTTACTCCTGGATCTGTGCTCAAGGATCACTCCCAGTGCTGCTCAGGAAGCTGTGTGTGGTTCTGGGACTCAAACCCAGGTCAGCAGTATGCAAGGTAATAATTGCCCTACCCACTGTACTATCTCTCCAGTACTTCCTTTTCTTTTTTTCTTTCAAAAGGATTATGTATTTTAAATAATTGTTTAATTAATTACTTTCAGTTTGGGGGCCACAAGCAAGAGATAGCAAGGCAAGTGCTATCTCTTCAGCCCTCACCGTCATCTCCACCCCCCACTCCCCACCTCCCAAATGCCTCCACTGAGGATTTCAGACTTTGACACCAAAGAAAAAGGCATTCACATAGGCTGTGGATATCACTACCCTAGTTGAGTAAAATCGAATCCCTATAGCACATTCTGCACTAAATATAATTTCCTAGTGTTCTACTTCCCACATTGAACCTTGACAGGCTTCTTAAGCTTGGGGTAGATGAGGACTCTGAGGCAAAAGGCAGTTTTAAGAGAGTCACTTTCCAGATCCTCAGCCTCCTTGTTTGTTCTTTTCTAAATCAATCTGTCATGAAGCAGCTTACTCGGCTCTCCAGGAAAAAGATGGTGAGAGAGTGTTGGGCATGCAAAAATATTCTTGGGGATTAATATTCATGAAAATAAGGGAAAAGCAAGATGGGATAGCAGGGCTCATCAGACAGAGAGGGAATCTAACTCCAGGTCCTTGTTGCTGTGGAGCAAGTCTATCTTGGGGGAAGAGTCACAACAGAACCTTTGCTGTCAGCCACTCACTCAAATCCAAATCTTACACTGGATTTTACCCTGGGATCTAAAAATCCTCCCTGATGAACTAAAAGGGGAAACAGAAATAATTGCTTTTGTGGGCCCCAGCAAATCATGAGTGACACAAAAGGAAATTGTTTCACATAGGTATTGTTCAACATTTCTTTTGGTAGGTCCATTATTGCTTGTTCTCCCTTCCCTAGAAAACTCTTTTTTTTTCATTTGCCTTTTCTCCTAGGAATCTTTTAAGGTATCTTTTTCTAAAAGTTCCCCATTTCATTTAAATTTAATGTGTATATGTTAATGCTCTACATGTATGTATATATGTACTTTGTATGTAAAAACGTAAGACATTTTTTCCCATTCCCCCAGGAACCAATTTTCCCTCCCTGGGGGATAATCACCCAATTAAAAATGCATATTTGGGGGGCAAGAGTTATACAGTGGGTTGGGCACTTGTCTTACATTGCTGCTGACCTGGGTTTGACCACTGGCACCCCGTATAATCCTGAGTCTGCCAGGAGTGATACTTGAGTGTAGATCCAGGAGTAAGCCCTGAGCATCACTAGGTGTGGCCCCAAAGCAATACAAACAGACAAAAAAATCCAACAACAAAAAAAGACTGTATGTTTTCTTTTAAAAGGGGTATCAGGGATCTTTTATCAAATGACTAGATAAAATATGTAGCCCAGGAAAGGATCCTGGATTGAGTAAACCATTGATAAAGAACATTAAGGAAATTTTAATATGATTTGGATGCACTGTAGCACTGTTGATTTGCTTGAGTAACATCTCCATTGTGAGATTTGTTACTGTTTTTGGCATATTGAATATGTCATGGGTAGCTTGCCAGGCTCTGCCATGCAGGCGGGATACTCTTGGTAGCTTGTCGGGCTCTCTGAGAGGGACAGAGGAGTCGAATCTGGGTCAGCTGCATGCAAGGCAAACGCCTATCCGCTGCACTTCTGTTAAAAGTGACAATACTATTTTGGTTATGTAGGAAAGCATTTTTATTTTTGTAGAGGCATAGAGAAGTAAAAAGCAGAAAGAAAGATTTGGGGAAAAACCTTTACTTATTATTAATCTATTTTTCTTTAATAACACCAAACATCAGCCAAGCGGCACAAATGCTGGCCGACTTTGACCGTGAGTGTGGAAAGGTAGGACTACAGCTGAATCTTACGAAGACAATGTTTATGAGAAACAGCCTTATTCCTGACGCCCCATTCGCTCTCAATGGAACGACCATCTCCGAATGCAACAGCTATGTGTACCTAGGTCGAGAAGTCAACATGACAAATGACCTGGCACCCGAACTGCGCAGGAGGAAGAGAGCGGCTTGGAACACCTTCAAAAACGTCGAAGAAATAGCTAAGAGGACGAAGAACCTCCGGCTCCGGGCACATCTCTTTGATTCCACTGTTCTTCCTGCATTAACATATGCCTCAGAGACCTGGGCCCTACGCAAACAAGATGAGAACGCTATTCAGGTCTCCCAAAGAAGAATAGAAAGAGCTATGCTTGGAATATCACGTTTCACTCAAATGAGAGAACGAATCCGGAGTTCTGACATCCGTCGACGATCAAGGATCAGGGACGCTGTCTCATATGCCAAGGTGTCGAAAATCAGATGGGCTGGTCACGTAATGAGATTTAAAGACGACTGTTGGACTAGAGCTGTTACTGATTGGATTCCACGGGATGTCAAAAGACCGCGTGGCCGCCCACCTACCAGATGGTCAGACTTCTTCGTCAAGATCATGAACGATCGGTTTGAGGCCCTTCATGTTCCCGGAGCGAACAGATGCCATTGGGCTACACTAGCACGCGACAGGGACAAATGGAGACGTTACTGGCGCCCGCTCGAGCAAATCGACGACTAACGGGAAGTTAAGTGATAAGTGATAAGCTTAGGGCTTCTCCTCTTTGCCTTTGACATACTGATTTCTTTTAAGGGTGATGTTTGGCATTAGAAGTAGAATAACAGGCCTTGGTGGGGAATCTCTGGATTTTGAACAGCTGGAGAGTGTAAGTTAGTGATACCGAGTCACTTAAAATTTACTGGAATAGAACTTGGAATACAAGCATATTTTTTGAGAAACAGATAAACTGATTTGTAAAATTATATCTTTAATATGTAAGGTATTTATTAGTTATTTTAACAATATTTTTATCAAATAGTGTCATTAAATAGTTCAACTGTAGTATATATATTTATGATTAAAATGTTAGATGTCAACTTAAAACATATGACAGTATATAACTTAAAATTATTTGGGGGGGGGAAGTTATATAAGAAACATTTAAAGATTTCTGAGCTGGATAATACATTTCCTCCTTTTGGTCTCTTTCCTTCCCAGAAGCCAATGGCTAAACATAGATGCAAGGACACCTGATCACCCTAATTCCAGGCCAAACTGCAGTCTTTGGCTTTTTTCTATGCGAACTAAATTTACTTCAATACATTTTCTTTACTTTTTTCTCAGTGGTGGATTTCCACTGTCATCCAGTCACAGAACACCTGGTAGGACTCCAGAATCTTACATAAAGCTGCAGCTGCTTCCTCTAACTTTCCTCCCCGCAGTTTACAAACCCCGCTTCTAAATTTTCACCCAGCAGGGGAAGCCTCCAGAATGCTCTTTGGTGGGTGGATGAGAAATGATTCAAAACGGTGACGATATCACTTATGTGTCTTTCTTTCTGCTATTTCCAATCAGAGTCAGATGGAAAAGTTGAAGATGAGGAGTTCTGTGGTTTTTTTAGACAGGATGAGCCTTTGGCCTGCCGCCTTTGAAGGGAGCGTAAAGCATTCCTTCCACACAGCACAGTTTCAGACAAAAACCCTTCCGTCAGCCTGAGGCATCTGGGATGATGTAGGTGCTTCCAGATTTTTCCTGAGCCTGAGTGCTCCCAGGCACATTCTGCCCAACCTTTCAGGGGGTTCTCCTCCACTTTATCCGAGGTTTCTCTCCCTCTCAGGCTCTGCATATAAGTCTCATTATCGTTGACTTAGACTGTCAAGTCTTGGCCTAAGCTTGAAAAATTTCAAAGTGGAATGTTCCACCAGCTCTCAGGCCAGAGGCAAAACTCTAACAAGATCTGTTTGTTGCTCACCGATGGTCTTTGTCTCTTAGAAGATAATCACAGTCAGCTGTTGGGATCAGCTGGGCCCCACCCTGCAGGTCTCAAACCTCTGGTTGAGATTGAGTTTTTGGAACTCTCCCAGAGATCACGTTTTAAAGATCTTCTGAAGCAAGCCCTCACCTTTCTCTTAATTCTAGACCTCTATTTCCCACAGCTTACTGAGGACATTCTTTTTGATAACTCACTTAGTTCTGTGGTGCCAGCTTTTAGCTGTCATTGCTAAAAGTGCTATTTTTTCCCCTTCCTACTTCTTGCATCAAAGTCCTGAAGGGTTATTTTGATCTGGTCACACCCTCTTGCTCTCAAACCCTTTGTGCTTCAACTCTGTCCACAAGATAAAACAGAAATGCCTTTCCTAGCCTTGGTATTCTAGGTTGCAGTGTTCCCTTTAGACTATTCTCTTGCCCACACAAGTTGTCTACTTGATTCCTCCAGGTTTTGGCCACATGGTCCCATGTTCTGGAATATTCCACTTTTTTCCCCCCAGCAAATATTTTTATTGCTTTGCATTTAACCCATATACCTATCTACATGACTTTTTCCTCATTTACTTGAAGTCTTTGCTCAGATGTCACTACATGAGTAAGACTTTTCATTACTACTCAAAATTATTGGGGGCTGGAGTGATAGCATGACCGGTAGGGCACTTGCATTGCATACAGCAGACCCGAGTTAGATCCCTGGCATCCCTTACCGTGCCCTGAGCACTACCGGGAGTAATTTCTGAGAGCAGTGTCAGGAATAACCCCTGAGCATCTCCAAGTATGGCCCCAAAACCAAAACCTTTAATATTCAAAATTATTAGAGCAAGTCTTCCTGCTTGTTTCTCACACTCTCCCATCCTGTTTAATTTTTTTCCATAGCACTAACATATGCTATTATCATACATTATTTGTTTATGTGTCATACGTTTATTTGCCTCAATGGAGGCAGGGAGTTTTGCTAATTTTGTGCATAATCATAACCCCAGAAATTAGGTAATAGCCTGTTGGGGTCTCAGTAGCTGGCCCGAGACTTTGACTAAATCCCTTTCCCCTGAAAGAAAGAGTTGACCCTGTTTATAGGGGCGCAGGTGCTTGCTCCAGCACTTCACACATGTAGGCACTCTGGTTGAGGATGAGGGATGTAACAGTTACCATCTGCCTGAGCTGATACACCAGCCCTGAGGGAGGGTGATGTAAATCATTAACTAACATCTGTACTGAGCCTGAGGAGGTAAATGTGATACACGTGGATTGCCCCCTGAAATGTATGTATAAAAACCCCTGTGTGAGAGCTAATAAAGGAATTGCTGATTGACCACTAGCTTTCCCCCCTCTGCGTGGTTCTTTCTCGGTGGCGGGAGTCCGCAGGTGCACGGAGGGTCAGGGCAGAGACTTCTCCCCTTCCCACTCCCTCTCCTATAGGGAGTAAGTCCGGAGACCAGGGGGATCGTACTCCAGAGTGCTGGGGTCAACTGGCCAGGGCCCTGACAATCGACCAACACAGAACAGGTGCACAGTAAATATTCATTGATCATTTGAGTGAATGAATGAATGCTTTCTGAAAATACTTTTGGGCATTCAGCCTGTGTCAGACACTTTCCTGGACTCTCAATGAAGAGGTGGAGAGGAATCAAATTGAGTTCTTTTTAATTCTCATACTCTTGTAAGGAAATATGTGAAGTGCAAAAACAGACGTGTTTACTAATTTCAAGTGGAGGATAGGGTGGAGAAAAGACTAATGTTATTGATTTTCTACTCTGCGCTGTGCATTCACAAATCTGCTTTTATTTAAGCCTTATAATGGTACAGTCTGGTAGGTTTTAGTACTCCCCACTTTGCAAACAAGAAAATGGAAGCACAGGAAAGTGAAATCAATTCTTCAAAGGTTTAATGCTAGTAGGTGGTTAAGTAAGAAAAGAGTTAAATCAACCCATGTCTTCACACACAAAATTCAGTGCACTTTGCACTGTACTAGGTTACTTGGAAAAGCAAAAGGAGCAAATATACTTAGTCTAGCTTGAGACAGGGCTAGCAGACTAAGTGCTAGTTGAGTGACCAGTGAATTCAGCAAAACAGTGGAAAGTGGTAGGATACACCTTTTTGTGTGGTGCTTTAGTGGTTAGTTAGTTATTTGTTTTTTTAAATTTTGTATTTTTTAATGAATCACAGTGAGGAACAGTTACAGACCTACAAACTTTCATGCTTATAATTCAGTCATACAAAGCTCGAGCACCCATCCCTCCACCAGTGCCCGTTCTCCAGCACCAATGTTCCAAGTATCACTTCCATCCCCCTCATCCCCTAACCTTCCCCCTCCCCCCCCTTCTCTGTGGCAGGCTCATTCCCTTTTACTCTCTCTTTTCTTTAGGGTGTTGTGACCTGTAATGCAATGGCCATCATGTTCGGTCTATAGTCTATTTTCAGCACACATCTCCCATCTCAAGTAGGCCCTCTAAGACCTGTTTGCAAGGTGATATTCAAATTAGACATTATATTGGAATTCAGCATGTTCTAGCTAACCTTTGAGGGAGGTCACACAAACTCAGTATCAATTTTTATAATTGGATAAGGATCCTTCTTACCAAAATATAATATGAAGCTAAAATTAGATTAAAATAGTTTGAACCAGGAAGCAGTACATAGAGCACTTTATTAAATCTTAATGCCAATGATTTTAAGGAAGATTATATTTTCAAATGTACCATTAAGAAAGAAAAATTTCCACCAATTTTGACATGTCATTGATTCTAAGAGCTATTCTGATTTCAGAGCTATTAAAATGTGGGCAAAACATTATGCAACAAAGAAATGTTGAAATGTGATATAAGAAAGCTATTATTATCATTCCCTGTGGTACCTCGCAGATGGTACATTTTCAGAGTGGTATGGATTTAGCAAGATGTGTTGGTATAGATCAATGAGACAAGTGATAGAATATTTCTTAGAGATTTTTTAGCTTATATCTTTGGATATATTTCCCTGCATATTTTCCCCCACCCAATCATTATAGCCATTTTATTTTCCCTGAATAAAGCCTGTACCAGAACACTATTTGTAAACTGTTTTATGAGAGAGATGAATTTCTTGCTGATTTAGGAAGTCAAATCTCTGTGTCACTTCCTTAAATAATAGAATACTTAGAACACGTTATTTTGTTTTGGGGGGCCACAACCAGCTGTGCCTAAGACTTGCTCCTGACTCTGTGCTCAGGGGTCACCATTACTTCTGGTGGTGCTTGTGGAGACCATATGTGGTATTGGGGATTAAATTGGGTTTGCTACTTGTAAGGCAAGTGCCCTGCTTAGTGTGCTGCATCTTTCTGGTTCTCTTCTGATAGTCTAATATCAGTTTCAACCTTTTTGTCTCACCTTCATTTTTCCTTTTTCCTAAGTCCTAGCCAAGATGCCAAATATTTAGAAAAGATGGAATAATTTATAGTTAACATCCATATATATCTTTGGAGTTTATGATTAATCTTTTACTACTTATTTATAGTAAAATTTTACTGTAAAGTTTACAAGTAAACTTTTACTACTTGCATTATCATATATCTATGGTTATTTATCATGTATCTATCCCCTTTCAAATGAATTTATGATATTTTTCAAATAAATCACAAATGTCTTTATATTTTATCTCTTTATACTTTAGCACAGATATCATTAGGTAAAGTTTAATGTTTGATTACAGTTCTTTTATAATTTTTAGTGAGGTAAAATTTATATAAATAAATAACACATACCTAAATGTCTATTTAGTGATTTTTAAAGCAAATGAATATATTTGTAAATTTCCATTATGATTAAGCTATAGAATGCTGCCATCTTTCCAGCACATTCCCTTGTGCCACTTGAGAGGCAACTACTGCTTGATTTGGCCTCCGGGACATCATGTAAGTGAAATCACACTGTATTCCTAGGTATGTTTCTTTCACTCTAAATTTTTTTTGTTCTTTTTTCAGGGTCCCACACGAAAATTCCCAGGAGTTACTCCTGACCCTGCACTTCGGAATTACTTCTCGCAGTGGTTGGGGGACCAGATAGAATGCTGGGCATTAAACCTGTGTTGGCTGTGTGCAAAGTAAGAGCCTTGCTCAGTGTATTGTCTCTCTAGCCCCAAACACTCTACATGTTTTAAAGTTGTTCCAAAACAATTATGTGTGTCAGAATCTTTTTATATAATGATAATTATTCCATTGTGTGACTCCGCCTCAGTTTGCTTAGCAGTCCAAGTTGCCATGAACATTTTCTGTGCAAGAGTCTTTGTGAAAATGCTTTTTCAGCTACTGACTGTGTATCTAGGGCTGGACCTATTGGCTGGTGGGTAGGTGTGGGTTTGATTTCACAAGAAAGTGTCAGAGCTTTTCCCAAAGTGTCTATCACAATATGATATCAGAGTTCTTGCTATTCTATATTCTCTCAAAATTTAAATTTTTCATCTTTTCATTTCAACCATCCATGAAAACAATCTGTATCTTAATGTGACTCACAGTTATCACTGACTATTGAAAACACTGAAATCAGACTCATCTGGCCTGGGAGAGACCCTGAGTTTGAAAGGGGCTTTACCAGGACCAGGCCTGACCCATAAAGGATTAGGTGTTTGGCTGCACGAACTATGGTGTCTCCTCATGTGCGAGCTCCAACTGCCTGCCTTATGGATGGGGGATGGTGTGGTACTGTCTCCTGATTAAAGAAAAGGAGAAAGAGGAAGAATAAAGAAAGACAAGAAAAAAATATATTGAACATTGTTTAGGGTTTCTCTTCATGTGACCCTGAGCATATCTTCCTTGTGATCCGTCTATTCAAGTCAATCCCAATTGAGTTGTTTTCCTTTTAATTTTTAAGATGAAAGGGGGAGTTATTTGTTTGTCTTACATGTTTTATGTAAGAGAGAAAGATGTGCTCCGGGCACATCTCTTTGACTCCACCATTCTTCCTGCCCTAACATATGCCTCAGAGACCTGGGCCCTACGAAAACAGGACGAGAATGCTATTTGGGCCTCCCAAAGAGGAATTGAAAGAGCTATGCTTGGAATATCACATTGCACTCAAGTGAGAGAAGGAATCTGGAGTTCTGACCTCCTGTGAGATCAAGAATCAGGGACACTTCTCATTTGCCAAGGTGTAGAAAATCAGACACGTAATGCGATTTAAAGATGACCGCTGGACTACAGCTGTTACCAACTGGATTCCATGGGACATCAAAAGGACACGTGGCCACCCACCTACGAGATGGTCAGACTTCTTTGTCAAAACCCTGAACCAACAGTTTGAGGCTCTTCATGTTCCTGGATGAGCAGATGCCATTGGGCTACACTAGCACGTGACAGGGATGAATGGAGACATTACTGGCGCCTGCTCGAGCAGATTGAAGATTAACCGGATGACGAGTGATACAAGTGACAAGTGATACATATTTTAGATGCTAATTCTATGTCAAATCTATTTTGTGAATATTTTCCATCTGCACAGTTTCTGTATTTTACTTACAGTCTTTATGAAGAGCAGCAATAAGAAGTGAGTAGCTTGTTTCTGACTTGTCTTCTAGAGATACAACTAGACAATGGAGATACATAGGGTGATCTTTGTGTGAATAAGTGGTTGTAGTGGCTTTTTATAAGAATCTGGTATTATTGTTCAGCCTTTTGGAAGGACAGCTGTTTATAAGTTAGAGACATTAGATTGATGAAATCTGGAAATAGAACAAAACCATGTTCTAGTTCTTTTTTTTTTTCTTGGCTTTTGGGGTCATACCCGTGGTTGCTCAGGAGTTGCTCCTAGCTCTACACTCAGAAATCACTCCTGGTGGTGCTCAAGGGACCATATTGGATGTCGGAAATTGAACCCAGGTTGGCCACATGCTAGGCAGATGCCCTATCCACTGTACTATTGTTCTGTCTTCTTTTCTAGTTCTTTTGGTTAATTTGTTTTTGAATTCTTGCTTTTAAATGGGTGTCAGTTGCTTAGAAGAACCTCCCTCTACACCTTTCTAAATTGTGTACCTTACCTTTTCCTTTTTGCTCAGCACCAAGAATAAATGTTAGGATCAGACCTTGTTTACCTGTATGGCTGTGTATAATAGCACTGTAGCACTGTCCTCCGTTGTTCATCAATTTGCTCGAGCGGGCACCAGTAACATCTCCATTGTGAGACTTGTTGTTACTGTTTTTGGAATATTGAATATGCCATGGAGCTTGCCAGGTTCTCCGAGAGGGACGGAAGAATCGAACTCGGGCCGGCCATGTGCAAGGCAAATGCCCTACCCGCTGTGCTATTGCTCCAGCCCAGATCCTGGAACAGGCCCAAAAAACAGACAACAAAAATAAAGTGGCTGAAAAGGTAGAGCATATGTCTTGCATGTACATGACCCGAGGTTTAATCCTTAGAAGCTCACCGCTTTCTGAACACCACTGGGTATGGCCCTGATGGCCCCTGGTACCACCCAGAATGGTCTTGGACTTCCACTAGGTGTGGCCCTCACAACTATTAATAGCAACCACAAAGGGGTGGCTCAGAAGCCACAGATGGCTATATATGAGGCAGACAGGATACAGAACATTTCCGTCATTGCAGAAAGTTCTACTGGAACTCTACTGGAACAAACATATTTCCTTCTAATTTAAGATCAACCTTAAAATTCTTTAAATTCACTTCCTTCATCCATCAAAGACCCTAAAGCAAAGGTGAGGCAATTCATCCACAGATTGATAAACCTAAGTTATCACAAGTACCATAAATCATATATAATAGAAGAAGATTTTCAAGTTTTAGCAGATTTTAGGTTTCCTAAAAATCATCCTTAACTCAAATGTGTGTCATTTCTGAAGACACACATTGTTAGGATCAGACCTTATATATATGTGTGGCTGTGTATAGTAGGTATTTATACATGTATTTGTAAAAGTTATTATTTCCAGGGGCTAGAGGGATAGTATAATAGGTAGGGTGTTTGCCTTGCATGGAACTCATTTCATTTCATTTTATTTCATCATCCTGTTATTCGTCGATTGCCTCGTGCAGGCCCCAGTAACGTCTCTTTCATCCTAGCCCTGAGATTATATTCAAGGCTCTTTAGGAGAATGAGACCCATCATTGTTACTGGTATTTGGCATATTTGGTACGCCACGGGGAGTTTGCCAGACTCTGCCCTGTGGGCAGGCTACATTTGATAGCCTGCAAGTTTGTCCAAAGTAGGAAGGAGACAATAAGATGTCATAAAAAAAAGTTCTGATAAGATGTCCGGGATCTGGATTTTATAGTCTCTGAGTCTTGGCCGCTGATGGGATTACACGGCGCCAGGGGGCCAGGTGGTGGGTGTGACCCCCGCCTACTGGAATTTGGAGGATCTGGGTGGAAGATGCTCGACCCTTGGAGGGGAGCGGGTTGAGCTTTCCTCCCCGCCCCGACCAGGGCTCCGGCAGCCGAAGACCTCCAGGACCAGCCACCACCATGCTGAGACCACTCTCTGCACACATGAAGGTACTGGCAGAGGGACAAAGCCACGCGGGTTCCGGGGCCGAGACCTCCAAGCCTACTCGGATTGGAGTCGAGCATGAAACTCACCCAGGTTTTTATCCTCAGTATCACATATGGTCTCCCAACCCCTCCCCCCCAGAAGCAGTTCCTGAGCACAAACCCAGAAATAAGCCCTGATCACCACCAAGTATGTTTCCTCCCCCCTTCAAAAAGTAGTAGTTTCAACACCCAAGAATAGTAGAGATAAGGACCAGGAGGTTTGTCCCACAGCTTGGAAGTCGGACTCACATGCTGGGGGAAAAGGCAGCTCACATAGAGAAGGGAACACCAGGTAAAGGGTGTTGGGAGGATCTGCTCAGGTTGGGAGATGCCTGCCGAAAGTAGACTACAGATGGAAGACAATGGCCACTCAATAACTCTATTGCAAACCACAACACCCCAAAGGAGAGAGAAAACAAAAGGGAATGTCCTGCAGCTGAAGTGGGGTGAGGTGGGGTGGGGTGGGTGGAAATGGGGTGGGGGTGGTTGGAGGGATACTGGGATCATTGGTGGTGGAGAATGGGTACTGGTGGGGGATGGGTACCCAATCATTGTATGACTGAAATGCATGCACAGAAGTTTGTAAGTCTGTAACTGTACCTCATGGTGATTCACTGTAGCACTGCACTGCACTGCCCTCCCATTGTTCATCGATTTGCTGAGTGGGCACCAGTAATGTCTCACAACAAATTGTGAGACTTATTATTACTGTTTTTGGCATATTGACAACGTTACGGGTAGCTTGCCAGGCTTTGCTGTGCGGGTGGGAAAAAAAAGTAGTAGTTTCCAGTTAATACAAGTAATAAATTCCCATTGTCCAAAACTCTTTGATAATGCAAAAATATGTATATTGAAAAAGAACAAATCACCAGCGGTAAGCCTGAGTGACATTCTGGGCTGAGTATGATTCTGAATCTGAATCTCTTCTCTCTGTCTTTTGCCTGTCTGGCGTCTCTTTGAATCTCACTTCCCCTCTGGAAACAAAGACCTCCCTCAAGCTTTAAAAGTGAAAGGTGAAATATATAAAATCTTTGCCAAATAAAGTTGTATTAAATGATGACATTGAAAGAGGGAATATTGTGGAGGAAGCAACCTCAGTTCTTTTTTACTCCCGTTTTAAGTTCTGTTATTAAGTTCCTTGAAGGGAAACAAAACCAGAGAACAGAAAATAAGTAGATGAGGAACTATACGAAAAGAAGGGGGCGTGTGTGTGTGTGTGTGTGTGTGTGTGTGTATGCTAGTACTAAAGGGCAAGGGGGAATTTCAAAATTATGAAATGTTTCTATATCTTGCTTGTGATAGTAACTGCACAACTGTATGAGGTACTTAAAACTCATAGGACTGGGGTTGGAGCGATAGAAGAGTGGGTAGGGTGTTTGCCTTGCATGGGCCAACCTGGGTTTGATACCCAGCATCCCATATGGTCCCTGAGCACCACCTGGGGTAATTTCTGAGTGCAAAACCAGGAGTAACCCCTGTGCATTGTCAGGTGTGACCCAAAAAGGAAAAAAAAACCTTAAAGGACTGGATAAAAGACAAACCAAATGAGTTAAAAAAAAAAAAAGCCCCTCCTAGAACCGTACAACAAAAAGATAATTTTATTGTATAGAAGTTCTTTAGTAAACTTCACTATAAGAACTAACCCTTTCAAACACAGCTTTTCCTTTCTTTGTTGATTTTGCATTGGTTCTTCTAGCTCCTCTCTGCCGCCCATGCCCCTTCAAGTCTCCTTTCTGTACTCTTGAGAACTTACCTTCCGGCTGCAATTTTGAATGCTTGTTCAGCTCCACTTCTGTTATACTCGTTTGTTTGTTTCCTGACTCCCCACTTTGCTGCATATTTTATTTCCCGCCTTTGAATCAACACTCTGCTGGCGACACTCAGCTGTGCTTAACCCACAGAAGATACAGCTATTTTCCTTCTCCCTCAGTGCCAGTAGGAGCCTGAAGGGGCCACTAACTGCTGAATCTTTCTGAGTGAATTAGAGAAAAATGGATCCTGACTTATGTGTCAATGGTTTAGTAGAAGCCTTTGAACACTTTTCTGGATTGTTCCTTATACTGTAAACAAGGGTCTTGAAATATCTTCATCCCACATAATCTCATAGTGGAACACAGCCACTTGCTGAGAGACCCATAAAGCTATTGGAGGCCCATGCTGATGGTATATTCTGATTTTCTCTGGGTAATCTGCATCTCAAATGATCCATGATCCATTCCAAATGGTCTCCAAGGCCCTCATTTCTATAAAACAATGTCCAGCTCACAGATTAAATTTATTCCTTTGTTTGTTTTTCCAATCATTCACTGAACACCTACTACTGGGTAGAGTAGGCTGAAGAAAGAGAAATAAAATGACCCTGAAGAAGGTGACATTGTTCAGTCTGAGGGATGGACAGTTGCATAAATGACTCCAGTTTCTCCAAGGAACAACTCTATATAAGAAAAGGCCAAATCAGAAGGAATTAATAGACAATATTATTTACTGGGAAAATTTTAAAACTTTATTATATGTGTTTATATTAACGTATTTGAGAGATTTGGGGCCATACCCAACAGTGCTCAGGAAACCATGCATTGTCAGAAATGGAACCCAGGCCTCTGGCATGCAAAGCCTGCACTCAGCCCACTGAGCTAGCACTCTGACCCAGGTTATAGGTTAACAGCATGAGTAATATAGACTTATTTTCAGTACTAATGTTAGAAAGAAATCATTATAGAGCTATTTCATAGTTATCTATTTATATACACATACTATTGCATATAGGACGGAGCAATAGCACAGTGGGTAGGGCATTTGCCTTGCACGTGGCCGACCCAGGTTTGATTCCTCTTTCCCTCTCAGAGAGCCAGGCAAGTTACCGAGAGTATCCCGTCCATACAGCGGAGCCTAGCAAGATACCCATGGCATATTCGAAATGCCAAAAACAGTAACAAGTCTCCCAATGGAGATGTTACTGGTACCTGATTGATCAAGTTGACGAACAACGGGAAAACAGTGCTACAGTGCTACTATTGCATATATATATATATATATATATATATATATATATATATATATATAGCTATCTCTCTCTTGGCGTTCCTCTCTTCAGTTCCACTCTTCAGTGCCACCCTCGAGAACATCATGCGACGACTGGAATGGGAAGGAATGGGAGTGAAGATAGATGGTCGGCAACTACACCACCTCCGCTTTGCTGATGACATTGTTTTAATAACACCAAACATCAGCCAAGCGGCACAAATGCTGGCCGACTTTGACCGTGAGTGTGGAAAGGTAGGACTACAGCTGAATCTTACGAAGACAATGTTTATGAGAAACAGCCTTGTTCCTGACGCCCCATTCGCTCTCAATGGAACGACCATCTCCGAATGCAACAGCTATGTGTACCTAGGTCGAGAGGTCAACATGACAAATGACCTGGCACCCGAGCTGTGCAGGAGGAAGAGAGCGGCTTGGAACACCTTCAAAAACGTCGAAGAAATAGCTAAGAGGACGAAGAACCTCCGGCTCCGGGCACATCTCTTTGATTCCACTGTTCTTCCTGCATTAACATATGCCTCAGAGACCTGGGCCCTACGCAAACAAGATGAGAACGCCATTCAGGTCTCCCAAAGAAGAATAGAAAGAGCTATGCTTGGAATATCACGTTTCACTCAAATGAGAGAACGAATCCGGAGTTCTGACATCCGTCGACGATCAAGGATCAGGGATGCTGTCTCATTTGCCAAGGTGTCGAAAATCAGATGGGCTGGTCACGTAATGAGATTTAAAGACGACCGTTGGACTAGAGCTGTTACTGATTGGATTCCACGGGATGTCAAGAGACCGCGTGGCCGCCCACCTACCAGATGGTCAGACTTCTTCGTCAAGATCATGAACGATCGGTTTGAGGCCCTTCATGTTCCCGGAACGAACAGATGCCATTGGGCTACACTAGCACGAGACAGAGACAAATGGAGACGGTACTGGCGCCCACTCGAGCAAATCGACGACTAACGGGAAGTTAAGTGATTAAGTGATTAAGTGATATATATATATATTTACATACATATATATGTATATATATTGGCCATACTTGGAGCTACTTCTGGTTCTGCACTCAGGAATTGCTCCTGGTAGTGCCTGGGGAACCATATGGGATGTCCAGGATCCAACCTGAGTTGGGGGCAAGTAAGACAAGCTCCCTACCAGCTATACAATTGCTCCTGCTCCAATGTAGATATAAATATTTCTTAAACAAGAGAAATTGTTGTCTATTCTCAGCACTTTTGCTACTGAAACTTTGATTGGGTACATTCTTTCTACTAAAACTGACAACGTTGCAATTCCTTCTCATAATAGCTGACAATACTTAGTTCTACCAGATGCCTGGTGGTCCACACAAGCCCGTTGTGCTGCTCCTTCACCTCAGCTTTAAGAGGGTTGCTTGGAGAGGATTGGTGACTTGTCTGGAGTCCCAGCTGACTGGAGGTGGCACAAGGGAAGATCTAATCTCCCTGGCCGACTAAGGCAGTGAACAATCCTCCTGACTCACACAGCCCCTCATTGTTGGGGTGATTTTAACTGGGGCTCTGGCATGCATTGACTTAAATCTCCGGGGCTACCGGAAAGGAAAATGAGAAAGGAGGAAGTAATTAGGATACAGCTACTGCCAAAGTAGCCCTTGAAGCCAGTGTCTGTTGAAATGCCAATCGGCATGCCTCTAGTCCACAGAACTTTCTGGGGCCCCACTGGTTTCTGGTACAGCAGCCCAGTCCCATTCTCTAGCCCCATAGAAGCTCACTTCCTTTGCCCTTGCCAAGAGTTGCCCCACTGTGCAGTCTCTTTCTGTCTTCTCTCCCTGTTTCAGATCTGTCCAGATTGCCAAATCAATCTGATTCTGTGCTTGTTGCCACCAGGAGTGAGGCAGCAGGTATGCTGCAGCTTTTGCTCACCTCTGCCCTGGACCTTGTACAGTGTGGCCTAAGAACAGGCATCCCAAAGGAATTATTTAAAGAATAAGGCCTTCTGTTTTGTCTGTCACCTAAAGACTAGCATTTCTCATCCTATGTTCTCATTGGAACCTTGAGATTTTTATCCCGATTCCTAAAATCCCAAGTTGGCTGATGTCATCTGTCTCCTCCTCTGAGGCTGCCTGGAGGCAGGTCATGTCTCCTTCCTTCACCATCATGAGTTAGCACACAGACCCCCATCCCCGCACATCAGAAACTCAATTTATTTTGCTACACTGACAAAAGTGGGGTATGTTGGCTTAAAAGTGTATGTGTGTGTGTGTGTGTGGGGGGGTGATTCCAAAATTAAAATATACATACATAAAGTGGGCTGGAGCGATAGCACAGTGGGTAGGGTGTTTGCCTTGCATGCGGCCAACCCGGGTTCAATTGCTCCGCCCCTCTCTGAGAGCCTGGCAAGCTACTGTGAGTATCCTGCCCCCATGGCAAAGCCTGGCAAGCTCCCCGTGGTGTATTTGATATGCAAAAACAGTAGCAATAAGTCTCACAATGGAGACGTTACTGGTGCCCACTCGAGAAACTTGATGAACAAAGGGAGGACAGTGCTACATACATAAAGTAGGTGAGATATTTTTCACTCATTCAAATTTACATTAATTTAGTAAATAATCTACTATTTTGATTAATTATAGACCATATAAAAAGCATGATTGCTACACAACTAGCAATTTCATCCATCATTCATCTACACACTTACACATCCATCTGTATACTCACCCACCCAATCATCCATCTTTCCACCCATGCACCCACTCATCCATCCATCCATCCATTCATCCATCCATCCATCCATCCACCCACCTTCCCAATCATCCATCTATCCTTATGTCTATCCACCCAACCATCTGTCTATCTATCCTTCTGTATGCCCATCTGTCCACCCACCCAACCACCCACCCATTCATCTGTCTGTCATCCACCCACCTTTCTATCCATCCATCTACCCACCTACCCAACAACTGTCTGCTCACCCATTCACACTACCCAGAAGCCCCTTCCTTTTACAAGATCAGCTCATAACGGTGAAATCAAATCACTTTTGCTTTAGGCAGAGGCAGATTTTTTACAAACTGATGTGTTTCACTCATATATACTTAAACCTTCTAGGGACTAAGGGAGGGGTAGGGGCTAATATTGTGTGTACAGGAGGGTTTATGTTTTTGTAAAACTAGTTAAGGTATTTTTTTTTGAGGAGGGCCTCCCAAGATAATGCTTAGGGACCTTCAAAGCTACACCTGGCACTTCTCAGGGGACCACATTGTACCGAGGGCTGAAGTAGTTTTGGCTGCATGCAAGGCATGAGCTGGGCTATCCTGGGCTATCTTTCTGAATCCTAAAGTAAAAATTTTATGCCATAGCTAATTATAACTTTGAATCTTCCCTTGTGAGTCCCCATGTGCCATTTGAGCAAGTAGAATGGCCACTGGCTTCTTAGGGCTCTGGTTGAGGGTGTATTGTATAGGGCACACACCAATTTTGGCTTCCTTGGGATATATCCCTGTGACTTTCAGACACTTGTATGTATGGATAAATCATAGATAGTTGTCCTAGTGTCAGAAAACTTAAGAGAATACCCCTGTGACCCATGGGGACAAACTACCTGGCATTTGGACAGCAAGAAATCAAAAGATTCGTTCAGAAAATCACCTATTTTGGGACTGAAGGAAATGATGATGTGGTTTCCCTATAGTTTCTATGCTTGCTGATATCTTGAAAGTGATCTTTTAAAACATATTTTATTTTATTAAAGCACAGTGATTCATAAAGTTATTAATAGCTGACTTTTAAACATACAATGTTCCAGCATTGATCCCACCACCAGTGTTAACTTCCTTCACCAATGTCCCCAGGTTCCCTCCCTCCCCCCTCCAGTCTGCCCTCTTGACAGACACATTTCTAAGTTTGTTTATTAAAGTTTGGGTCTCATGATTTCAGTGTTGCTGACTCTGTAATTTGGATATTTAGCTCTATCATTCCTTAACACCACTGATGTACCTGAATCTCCTTGACTCCTGAATATGATCTTTACCTCACTGTTTTCTTGGATTGTTGAGCACTTGTATCTCTGTAACTATGCAACACCAAGAAAGATTTTTTCCTGCATGAAGTCTGACTGGAGTATATAAGCTTTGCCTGTAGCATCCCAGCTACCTTCTGCCTGTCAGCCCTGCTCTGCTCCCTGGTTTTCTGATATACCCTCTGGAGCTCAGAGTCCACGATATGCATTGTTGGCAGGGATGTGACTCAGCACAGAGCTGGCTTCCCATTCATAAGGCCCTGGGCTCACACCCCACCACACAGAAAGAAAGATGATTGTCTCCCAAAGTTTAGAACAAACATCCCAGACTGGAAAAGCAAACCAGCACAAGAGTAACAAAAGGCAGATGGCAGAGTGAGCAAGAGGCAGAGAGAAGAAAAAGAGAGGAAGAATTCCAGCAGTGTGATGACTAAAGAGCATGATAGCAGTTATGAACAGTTGAGAGAGATGCAGAAAGGAGAACAAAGCCGAGATTTCCCTCCCACAGTTAATCTTTATGCCTCAGGCCACAGTAAGGGTCCAATGGGCCTCAGCATCTAAGAGTGGTTCATGCCAGGCAGTAAGGCAAGGATGCAGTGTGCTTCATCTCTCACCTGGGTCACTGTGGTGCTTTGCTAACCAGTTTGCCTGCTTTCACCCTCACCCTCCCATGTCGGGTCTCCACCCAGCTGCCTAAGTAATCCTATCCACCTGTGAGTCAGCAGGCCACTCCTCTGCCCTCAGATCTTTGGCCTCATTTCCCTCTGTTCTGTCACCACCCTTTACTGCTCCTCAAACAAGGGCTGCTGAGGCAGTACCTTCAGCCTAGAAACTTTCCCTCCGTGATCTGCACCCATCAAGCCGCCTCCTCAGACAGGTTTTCCTGGTCCCTCCTTCTGAACCAGAATGTTTCCCAGTGATCCCTCATTCCTTTTACCCTCTAGCATAATATATCATTGTTTACTTATTTTTGTTGTCTATAATCTCCAAGGATGTAAACTACATGTAAGGAAAGAGGTTTTGTTTTCTTCATTACTCTTTTGTTCATCCCTCTTCAAAGTAGTTTGAGCATCTGGCAAGTGCTAAATCTCATGACTAAAGCTTTGGTTGTGATCCAGGCCTGCTCAAGCTTGCTATCAAAGCCAAAGCAAGGCTGATGATTACAGAAACCAGATCCCATTCTGGAACAGGTGTTGTGGAGGACTGGACATAAGGGAACATGAAGGCACACACCAAACCTTATAGGTCAGGACATCTGGAAAGAACTGATGTAACAAAGCAGTGCCAATTACCTGGGAAAGATTTCAAAGCAATGAGGAAGCTTTCCAGAAAGTCTCATCTCAAGGCTGCAGTGCTGCCAGCAGTCAACCTCTACCTGTGGAGCAAGTGCATCAAAGCCTGATGGTGCCTTCAGGCTTCCTGATACCCCCAAATTGCTGTTGTGCCTCTGGTTGGATCCCAAGAACTTGGGACCAAGTTTTCTGATAAATTAAATGGCCAAAAGTTAGGTATGTGGGAGCCATGGGCACAAATCACCTCCAGCTCAGTTATACAAACTTACGTCAGCTTTGCTTCCGAGACGCATAAATAAATCTCAAAAGAGATCAACAGCCAGAGTTAATCTTGGAACCTCTCAAGGCTGAACAGACAAAGGTAAATTGGAGGGGGCTGGATCATCCTGGTGTCCACCCAAGCAGAACCCCTGGCAGCCACTTGCTCCCACAATCTAAAATTGCAGCCATGCCCCCAGCCAGACTCCACTGTCACAGGACGAACCTCACTGAGATATTAACCTGTTGAAAATTTGAATATGTGGGTTTTGTGATTGAAATCTCCAGACTTTCTCAGGTCTGGATGGGCTACCTCTCCTCACTTCCCTATACTCCTGGAAGCACCAGCAGTTACCCCAACAAACCAACTCCAGCGCCACCGTGTAAACTCTTCTATCAATCTTGCTTCAGAGATTCATAACTAAATCTGAAAAGAGATCGAAAACTGCAGGATTGAACAGACCAGGGTAGATTGGAGTGTGGTGGGTCAGCCTGGTGCCTACCCAAGTAGATCACACAGCAGCTGCTTGTTTCCACAATCTAAAATTGCAGCTATGCACACAGCTGGACTCAACCATCTTGGGTCTGAGATGTAATCTGCTGAAAATTTTGGTGTGCGGATTTTGTGATTGAAATCCCCAGGCTTTCTTGGGGTCAAGATGGGCTACTCCCCCCACGTCCCTATACTTCCAGAAGTCTCAGCAGTCACATCCACAGCTCAAAGCTACCACCAAGTTAAAAAGCTATTCCAGCCTTAACTTCCCAATAAAAATATTGAATCCCCTAAATAAACATGATGACCTCTTAGTACCTATATTGCAAACCATAATACACAAAAAGAAAGAGAGAAAGAAGAACAGTGCCTTCCATATATAGGCAGGCTGGAGGGGTGGGGTGTTGGGGATGGTGGGAGGGAAACCAGGGAAATTGGTGGTGGGAAATGTACACTGGTGGAGGGAGGGGTGTTGGATCATTGTACGACAGAAACCAAACCATGAACAGCTTTATAGTGATCTATCTCATGGATATTCAATTAAAAAAAACTTTAAAAATATATAAAAAAACAAACAAAAAAACCCAAAGTCTCATTTCATACTGACCAAAATGAATACATCAGTGGCAGAGAACTTCAACAAAGTCAGAAAAAGTATAAGAGAAAGTTTGAGAAAAGTGTCAATAGAAATCACAGAGCCAGGGACCAGGTGGACGTGTTTGCCTTGCAAGTGGAATGCTGGGAGTTTGATCCCTGATGTCACCATGGCGCCAAGCCTGGCTTTGGCAGCTCTGCTATCTGAGGGCCCCAAGCTTCAAGAGATTCCAGCTATAACGCAGTCTGGTATTCACATAATGAAAGGGTCTGACCCCTAGCCCACCACAGTGAGTCAGATGAACCGACTCCAAGGCCATGTGGACAATGTCTGTGGATTGCTAATGTGAAAGCTTCAGTGAAGCCCAGCCTGTGGAAAGCCCTGTAGTCGAGTGTGCAAACTGTGACCAAATGTGTGTGCAACTTCAGGTCATCACAGCAGAGGGAAGGAAAAGCAAAAATGGAAAGCTCTGAGTGTCTTCTAAAAATACAGTAGAGGGACTCAGCAGAATGGAGGAGGCTGAAAATCAAACTAGTAAGCTTAATGGTAAAATAATAAAAGCTGACCTTAGGAGACTAGTGAAGACAGGAAAGTGTTAACAAAGAAAAATAACTTAGGAGCTCTATTGTATGGTGTGAAGAGAAACAACATTCACCTCATAGGCGTTCAAAAGGAGGAGAGAAAGAAAGGGACAGAATTCTTTCCCGAGGAAATAGTCATTAAGAATTTCCCCAAGGCGCATATGTTGCCCTAGCCCATGTGCTGCCTGCTCCCACGTGGCCAAGCACATGTGGCGCCTGAGCACATGTGTCCCCGAGCACATGTGTCACCCGTGTCTCCCTTCTTGAGATTTGTACTTTCATGCTTTCATGTCTAATGCTAGGATGTGTGTAGGGGCTCTCTCTGCACTTGGAGAAGCCATTGTTCTCTCTTGAGTGTGTTACTCTCTCTCTCATACTCTTTCCCTCTCCACACCTTAAAAACCCTCCAATAAAATCTGTTTATTCACTGCTAAAAAAAAAAAAAAAGAAAAAGAATTTCCCCAAGTTAGATACCTGGATCGAGGAATCTTCAAGAGTTAAAAAGAGATGCAAAGCAAAGCACATCATATTCAAAATCCCCAACTCCAAAGATAAAAGAATTACAGAAGCAGCAAGAGAGAAGCAGAGGGTCACAACAAGGGAACCCCCCAAGCACATTTCCCAGCAAGCACAACTCAGACACGATCTATGCAAAGGGTCATGCGGAGAAGACTCCACCAAGAGTGCTCTCCCCAGCATGGTCCCCACTAAATGCTGAGGGAGGGGTAAACAGCCTTTCAGATAAATAAGTTAAATTTACCACCATTATACTGACCTTCCAAGAAATGCTTGAGGGATTTTTATTTTAAAAAGTTCAGGGGTGGGAAGCAGCTAAAGTACAGTGTGTAGGGCACCTACCTTTCATGTGGCCAACCTAGATTTGATCCCCACCCCATATGGTCCCCTGAATCTGCCAAGAGTGATCCCTGAGTAGAGTGCAAAGCTATACACCTGCATGCACACACACAGATACACACTCACACACACACACACACACACATGAATAATAATGGGACTTCTATCTATTTTCAAGTTGAATCATTCTTTCCTTGTTTTCTACTTTGTTGCATTTAGAGAATTTAAAATTTCATAAATTGTATTTCACAGGTTTAAATTTTATTTTTCTTTAAAAATATCTTATTTTTGTTAAGAACTATGTTAGGACACTTCAAAATAACTGTTTTATTGGGTTTGTTTTGCTAGTTTGTAGTTTTCTAGGAATAGATTGATTTTATCCAATTAAAATCTGCTCATTATATTATTTTATAGTTTTTTATATCTGTAAAAAGCAATTTAGAGTGAGAGCTTTATATCTGATTCTTAGAATTTCTTTTATTATTAGAGATTCATCACTTTCATTGAATTTTCAAAAATACTTTGGTCCATTGATTTTCTACATTGTTGTCCTGCCTTCAGTTTTGTTGGTTTCTGCTCTCAAATGTCCTGCTCCTTCTTTCTGCTTCAAATGGGGATTATTTGCTCTCTCTTTTCTATATTACTGGGATGGAAATACAGATTGTTGATATAAAATGTTCCTCTCTGAAAAGAATATAAGCATAATGCTATGAATTTCTCTCTCAAAACTCTGTTCAAATTATTTCAAAATAGGGTCCAGGGATATGACTTAGGGTCAGAGCCCCTACCCTGAATCCCCTCTTACTGGCCTCTAGGCTCAAGTTCCTGCTACTTCTGTCATTGGATCCCCAATGCGACCTCAAGCTGTGCGGTCTCTGATGCACTACATCTGTGTGTGCTCTGCCCTCCCATGCTCAAAACAACAACAGCCACAAAAGAGAAGGGAAGGAGGAAAGACATAAGTTAAAAATAGATGCAAAATAGTTCAGAACAGTTTCTAAATCATTTTTGGAAACATCCCTTGCCTCTCTTGAAATAGAAGTGTATTATTTCATTTATCAGTGTTTAGAAAATATTTGTGTTATTGATTTTCAGTACAATTCTATTATATTCTGAGGATATGCTTTGTGTGAATTAAATTACTAAAAGAATATTTTTTAAAAGAAAGAATAAGATAAAATCCAGTAGGAACATGTTGACTATTTGCTGAAAGAATGGCCTGATGAGTTGGACGATATGATCCATCAGTGATGAATGTTGGGCTTCCAAAGTTACCTAGCTAAGATCACATGAAGTGGAAGAGTCAGTGTTGAGTGCTGCCATGTCTGTTTCAAAGCCTGTGTTCATACACCTTCCACTGTAAAGCTGTCTTCCTCTTGGTAGGCACTTCTAAGCTCAGTGTAAATGTTTCTTCTTATCAACCTTTCTTTAGGGTCAGCCAAACCACTAGGCCTTCAGGTCCCTTCCTTTTCACTGATAGAATAGAACAAAGAATAAACAATAATGGGGGAAGTATAGTCACACACATCTTTCAGTTCACTTGGTTAAGAAAGCGAATATGAACATGTTGAGGTTAACATTACTAGCAGTTTCTTGGAGTGGGAAGGGTTGGCTTCTTCAAATCAAGATCACTCACAGGCCAGTCAAACAGGGGACTTTACAAGGAGAGGCACCAAAATCACGATAAAACATTCCATGGGGGTTGGGAAGGGGGGCGTTCCGGTCCGTCCTTCACACCCTACCGAGGTCACCAGTTGCCCCCCGCGAGCGGCTCTCCAGCACGGCCACGGCCCCAGAAGCACAAGGACTTAATGCAGAACCCGGCAGCTTGGAGCAGAAAAGTGAACGGACTATGCGTTAATCCAGGCCATCAGGTCTGTCCAGAGGGGAAAGGGTGTTGCCCCAGTCACCCTCTCCTCTCTGGAAAGAAAGATGGCGGCCGCATGGGAGCCTTGTGGACAGCAGGTATGAGCCGGGGGTGTGGGGGCGACTAAAACCTCATGAGAAGGGGGGCGTTTCGGTCCGCCCTTCATGCCCTACCGAGGCCACCAGTTGCCCCCCACTAGCGGCTCTCCAGCACGGCCACGTCTCCAGTGCACAGAAACCAATTTCTTAACTATCTGACTTTCAGTAGAAATACTTCCAGGGTCAATAAGTAAAATAGCAGAAATCCAAAACCAACATTTAATTCTTGAACCCAGCTGTAGAAAGCAAATCACTTCACAATGCTTTTTCAGCATGTCTGATTTGGGGGGGGGGTAAACTCTAAATAATAGTGGTGAATCTCTTATTGAAACAATGAATCTAATCAAAGCAGATAGAGTGTTAACTAGAATTCATCTGCCCCACAGGGACTGGGAGGGGTGGGGGGGTGGGGTTTTATTGGGGTTCTTCATGGTAAAAAATAAGTATTGGTAAAGGGAAATGTGTTTGATATTTGCATGACTGAGACCTAAACCTGAAAGCTTTGTAACCTTTCCCACGGTGATTCAATAAATAAATAAATTAAAAAAAAACATTCCATGGGGGAATACTTGGTCATTTGATGTTTTAGAAAACATGCAAAAGGTGCTATTGTAGAGTTGAAGATGCCTGCGCAGGCATTTGACATTTTTGGGTATGAAATCATCTGTAGGAACATCATCAACTTTTCAGTCTCAGACAGTCTTAATCTGGTCTTGCAGGTGATGAAGTCAGCACACTGACTCATGTGTCTTCCACTTACTTTCATAAGTCGGCTCTGTGTGTGTGTGTGTGCATGCGTGTATGTGTGTGTATTGTTTCTATTATATAATAAGACATAAGTAGTGCAAGAAGTGTTTCATTATAAATCCTAGAGCAAGAGTAGTGGTACCTAGGAGTGGGAGGAGATTGGGGTCATAGTCAGCATTGCTCAGGGCTTACTCCTGGCTCTGTGTTCAGGGACATTTGGTGCCAGAGACTGAACCAGGGTGAGCTGCATGCAAGGCAAGTGCATTATCTTCTGTATTATCTCTCTGGTCCCTATTAGTGGCGTGTTGAATAAGAATAGTTTAGTACTGTTATTTTAAATTTAGAGTTAGAGATCTGAGCAGTTCCTAATCATTCTACACTTTTGTTTCATACTTTTTCTTGTAAAGTTTTCCTCTTTCTATCTCTGTGAATTTTTTTCCCCAGGAATTACTCACTGATTTATTTGTCCTACAGAATTTAATACATTTATAACATTGCATCATAATCACTTTTGCTATTTACATCTGATCCCCTCTGAGATTTAAAAGTCTTGGAAGCATATGGATAAGTTTATAAGTAATGAATAAACATATATTATTGTGTCTTATTCGTCTTTCTATCCAACACAGTCGAGCATGATGAACACAGGATATTTTAGCAACAAAAACCAGACCCTGGAGGCTAGAGGAAATTTTAAGGAAAAGATGTTCTTCGGCAAATTCCTTTACAGGATAAGGCAGATGCCTGATACAACCTACAAATCAGGCCATGTTGTAGCAGTTGTTTTGAAATGGACTCATTTCAGGGCTGGAGCTATCGCACAACAGCTAGGGCATTTGCTTCAATTGGCCAACCTCGATCGATCCCAGACACTCATGGAGCACTGCTAGGAGTGGCCCCTGAGCACAGAGTTAGGGGTAGGCCCTGAACACCATTGGGTGCACATCACCACCCCCACAAAAAAAATATAAAAAGAAATTTACTCATTTATCTGCTGGCTGCTTCCTCAATAACACCCAACAGGAAGAGGAGGAACTAATGTAAACTGTTCCCCGACACCTACTTCACCATTCCTTCTAAACCAAAAAAAGACAAAAAAAAAATAAAAGGCCCAAGAGCCTTTGGGTTGCTGGTATCCAGCACTTTACCTCTCTGCCTTTTAGTCCCTTATGCTGCAAAAGACAAGAGTGAAAATGCAAGACCTAAACTCCCTCCAGACTCTTAAAATCTCCGAATCTTTGTAGCCCCGTCTCCTTCATCCTCTCTGCAGAGAAGGCCAGGACAGTTACCTGGGGGCCAACGTCACACCCACCGGAAGTACCTGGGACCTGCCTGTGCAGTGCCTTCCTTCCACTGGGCCAGCCTTTCTCCTGCGACTTCTCTCTGCCTGCCTCTGTGCTGTCCTCTGATCCCCTGGTATTTGTGGATCACGCCTGCGCTCAGTGGCCATTTAAAGCATATTTCATCTCGATGGGAATTATGTGATAAATTTAGAGTGCCACATATATGATGAAGCTATTCATCTGTGTTATTTTTAACTACATATGCTCGTTTTTCTGTCTGGTTGCTTTCGGATCTGTTCTCTATCGTTCTGTCCTGGGATTTGCATCCTTTGCATACAGGGCTTGAGGGAGCCCTTGTTTTGAAAGCTGGATAATGGAGGAGGACAGGAGCCAGCTATCACTTCCTTCCTCTCCTCCAGAAGGCATCTGGTAATACTGGCTCCTCTTGCTATACTTCCTTCCTCTGTCTAACAGTCTTCCTATGGTTCTAGATTCTTCCAGGTATCTCAGAGCTCCAGTAGCTGGGTCTTCCCCCTTTGTCCCTCTTTTGTCCCCAGGATAGAGTGGCTTCCTGCCACTCCCTGATCCCTCCACAATTCCTCTACCACCTGTATAAATCCCTTCTTTAGTAGCTAGTGTAACTTCTGCCTTCTGATTGGGCTAAAACCTTGTGTATGTGTCCTTCATATTTATGAGTGTCTATACAAGTATATGAATAAGGGAATACTTTATAAATATAAGAATATATGTATGAAAATACACAGAAGAAGACCTGGAGTTTACATAGGACACTATTTTATTTCTTGGAGGTTTTTCTTTGGAGGGGTGGGGAGAAGCATTAGATTACACCAAGTGGTCTCAGGGGCTATTCCTGGTTCTGGGTTCAGAAGTGACCCCTGGCCATGCTTGGGGACCATATGTGGTGTCAGGCATAGAACCAGAGTTTGCAGGATGTGATGCTATTGCCTTCATCCCTGTACCATCTCTCCAGAACGTACAAGGACACTTTTAATGATGGTTTTATGACGGGGAAAAGAAATTGGGACTGAGTAAGAGTTGGAGCTTTTTGAGGGGAGCTTCCAAATGGTATTCTGGGTCTCCAGGTTCACCTGGAACTATTCAACCAACACTTAGCTGACTCAGTGCTAGAACCTGGACATCCGGAGCTAGTTAAGTCCCTTGATACTCAGGGACCACCTCAACAGTACTCTACATGCCATGTGATACTAGGGATAGAAACTGAGTCCTTATACCTCTGAATACAAATTTTACTTATCAGTCCCAGGATTTGAGATATCTAAATTAGCTTTATTGAGCAAATTTATGCTTGTCAGACTATAGTGTTCCCTGGGTTTGTGTTATTACACTTTTTAAACTATGAAACTGTATATTGGTCTATTATTTATATATATTCACATATATGTGGACTGGAGCGATAGCACAGTGGGTAGGGCATTTGCCTTGTATGCAGCCAACATGACCAACCTTAGTTCGATCCCTCCACCCCTCTCAGAGAGCCCGGCAAGCTACCAAGAGTATTTCGCTGGCACGGCAAAGCCTGGCAAACTACCCATGATGTATTCGGTACGCAAAACACAGTAACAACAAAGTCTCACAATGGAAACGTTACTGGGCCTGCTCGAGAAAATCAATGAACAATGGGAGAACAGTCACAGGACAGTGACACATGTAAGTACATATAGTATTGTTGTCTATTTCGGGGCTACACCTAGGGGTGTTTGGGGGCTGCCCCAGCTCTGTGCTCAGTGGATCATATGGTGCCAGGGGTCACTCCAGATTCCTGCATGTAGATCATGCCATCTTCCCATTGACCTATCTCTCCAGCAGCTATTGCAATCCCTGCTCCTACAATATTACAAAATAAATTATTTAAAAATTGATAATAGAAGGATGAATGAAGTAACACCTTAACTGCTTCACCCAAGAATTTTAAGCCATCCTAGGAAGCTCTGCAAATGAAACCAATATTTAATGTTCAATAGGTATCTGGTTTCTTCTGTGGCCAGCACCAGTGTACACTATGGACACGTCCCTGTTGGCATTACCTGTAGGGGAATTATCAGGTTTAAATTCTCTGTATTAAAATGGAGTACTATGTAGCTGTTAGAAAAGATGAAGTCATGAAATTTACATACAAGTGGTACTACATGGAAAGTATCATGCTAAGCAAAATGAGTCAGAAAGAGAGGGACAGACATAGAAAGACTGCATTCATCTCGGGAACATAAAGTAACAAAATAGGAGACTAACACCCAAGAATATCCAAGATAAGTACCAGGAGGTTTACTCCATGGCTTGGAGGCCAGCCACACATGTTAGGGGAAAAGGCAGCTCAGATAGAGAAGGGAGCACCAAATAAAGGATGTTGGGAGGATCCTCCCAGGATGGGAGAAGCATGTTGAAAGTAGACTATAGACTGAACATGATTGCCACTCAATGCCTCTTTTGCAAACCACAGCACCCAAAAGGAGAGAGAGAACAAAAGGGAATGCCCTGCCACAGGGGTGGGGTGGGGTGGGGGGGATGGGGGTGGGAGGGATGCTGGGAGCACTGGGGGTGGGGAATGGGCACTGGTGGAAGGATGGGCACTCAATCATTGTATAACTGAAACCCAAGCACAAAAATTTGTCAGTCTACAACTGTACCTCATGGTGTTTCACTAATAAAAATTAAAATTAAATTCTCTGTATTTATTAGAAAGAGGCAGAGAGAGCGGTAGGAAGATGAGG
Organism: Sorex fumeus; assembly: GCF_029834395.1. Classification (NCBI taxonomy): domain Eukaryota; kingdom Metazoa; phylum Chordata; class Mammalia; order Eulipotyphla; family Soricidae; genus Sorex; species Sorex fumeus. The sequence continues at coordinate 77,891,017 of NW_026606094.1, read as the reverse complement.
CTGCCTTGCCTTAAGGAAGTGACTGTGCCGCTGAAGGCTGGAGGTTGAGCAGATAACGCTGAGCTCAGGAGGGACCGGGCGGGCCTCAGGAGTGGTCCGGCTGGGCTGCCTCTGATTGCTGCTCTGCTTCTATTCTAGGGAAGCTGCTCAAAGTAGAGAGTTTGCTGAAAGGTTTCTCATCAGGAAACCCACGGTGGAGTGTGAGCCAATGAGGAGGAGGCAGAATGTGAAAATGGTCTTCTGGTGTTGGAACCATCCTCCCCACAGTGCAGGCCCTGTGTCTGCCCCGTCATGGGGCTGTGATGAGAAGCCATACATACAAGACATGCTGGCTTCCTTGACAGGAAATCAGTGTCATGTGTCCTGTGACAACACTGATTTGGAAGTGACTCAAAAGCAAATGGTGCCCTGGGATTAGCAGTCATACCAAAGGTAGCTATGTCTGCCAACCATGGGAACAATGGACATTTCCTCAGTCCAGGAGAGTGGCCCCTAAATGCCCAAGACAAGCTGTTGGTCTTCTTTCATCTGTGTTTCCACTGCTAAGCTCTTGGGCAATGCTGGAACGTACAATTAATAGATAGTCCATGAAGCAAGTCTCTTTCTTCCCAATTTCTAAAATATTTTCTTTCTGCTTAACCTCATACAACTATGTTGCTTATGCCTTAGTATTCCTGATTTGTATAGATCTCGGCAATAGTTGTCATCTCCTTGTTTTGCTGTCAACCACCAGTCTTCATTTACTGCAAGCCATGCCTGAGTCTATGAAATTAGGCTACATTTGAAGGAGCCCATTAATTGCAGTGAGTTCAGTTACGCTCTGTCCAGGTTTCCCAGACTGTGTAAAATCAGGCCACCTTGTCTTTTGATGTTCAAATTACAAAAGAAACAAGAGAATGTTCACTTGACCTCAGTGTCCTCCAGCTATTTTTGGATGTCCCCAGCAGAGTGTGTCATCTGTGCTGGCCCACCAGCTGTGGTGACATGCAGACCCATTTCATTCCTTTTCTCCTGCTCTGTATTCTGCAGCACCAAGAAGAAAATCATTGGTGCTGCTGTAACCTATCTGCGAGTCCTGGGCTGTCCCTGCAAGCAGGTTTCTCTAGCCTGCTGGGACAGTGACGTGATCCTTTCAGCTTTGGGCCACATTGTCCCCTGGGGCCAGAAGCTACAATGATGATCATTAAGCTCTTCACCACTTTCTCATCCTCACCTATCTAGTTAGTGGGACTGAAAACCACGTGTGAACATCAAGATGGGCAAAGAATCTATACACTCTGCACACCAGCAGCTATGGCTGGTTCATCTGTTCATCTCCCGAGTCACAAAATAGAACTTCCTAAATGAGCCAGTTGAGGGAAGAAGTTACTTCCCTGTCTGATGGTGAGGGTTGGTGATGGTTGTACTGATCAGGGTCAAACCAACAGCCTAAAGTTTAAGCTCAGCTGGCCAAGATAAATGTAGGCTGTGCTTCATGGGTTCAGTCTACCCAATAGCTGAAAATGACAGTTTTTCAATAGATGCTGAAACAAAAATACATTCCAGATCACAGTGTCTTCTAAAAACATGAAACACACCGTTTTGTCAGATGACTCAAACATATTACTGCAAAGATGGGGCTTGTGGGGCTGGAGCGATAGCACAGTGGTTAGGACCTTTGCCTTGCATGCGGCCAACTTGAGTTCGATTCCTAGCATCCCATAGGTCGCCTGAGCACTGCCAGGAGTGATTCCTGAGTTCAGAACCAGGAACAAACCCTGAACATAACCGGGTGTGACCCAAAAAGAAAAAAACAAAAGACGGGGCTTGTTTATTGTGAGAAGGGGGAAGAGGTATTTCTCTGTTCTCAGGTCAGTCTAGGGTGTGGCTATGGTTTAAAAGCAAAGTCTGTGGTCTAGCAATGCTCTTGCCACTGTGAGGCCGTTTCACCTCGAAGTGGAAAGAACTTCCACTGTTTTCTACAGAAACTAAAAGTACTGAGTCTGGTGGGGTACTGAACTCTCAGGATACTTATCATTCTTTTATTTTACATTCACCGCACCCCTTCCTGTCTATGGCACAGAGGAACAAAAGGAAAAATGTTAAACACCCACTTACAATTTTATTATTAAAAAATGATTTTGAGGGCACTGTGTTAAATAAATCGGAGTAAAGGAAATACTGTATGAGTTTCATTTCTATGTTGACCCCTAAAAAAGGCTGAACTCACAGAAACGAAAAAAGAGCTACAGGATGTAACTTAGAGGTAAAGCTCATGTCTGGTATGAGGGAGGCCCTGGGTTTCACTCCTAGTAACATACTCACACACAAGCACACACACGTGAACACATGCATGCACACACACATGTACACATGCATGCACACACATACACAGAATGATTTGTGGAAGGAATGTGAGTGGGAGGAATGGGTACAGATGACAGTGGAACCTGTATTCAGCGATATCCCTAGAATTCTTTAATGCTGTAAATGAATGATAAATCAATTTGAAAAGGATACTCATAGGCTGGAGAGATAATACAGTAGGTAGGGTGCTTGTCTTGCACCTGGCTGACCCAGGTTTGATTCCTGGCACTACCAGGTCCCTTGAGCCCACCCATCAGAAGTGACTCCTGAGTGCAGAGCCAGGACTGAGCTCTGAGCACAACCAGCTGTGGCACAAAAAAAAATAGAAAAAGAAATGAAAATGAAAAATAGGACAGACTGGTGATTGCCAGGGGGGAGGTCATGTTGGGTGGAGGTGATCAGAGGCTATTAGTGAGGTAAATGACTCGTGGGAACATATAGCACAGCCCACTGGCCATAGTTTACAATATTCAATTTTTTATTTATGATAGTAGAACTTTTTCCCCTTCATTTTTGAGTCAGCTGTGTGCAAGGCAAGCACCTTAAACCATTGTATTACTTGGTCCTTAACCTAAATTTTTACTAGATGTGCGAGCATTTTCAAAGCACGATTATAGTAAATCAGAGTATTCCTCCAAATATGAGACGCTAGATGCTTATTTCTACTGAGATCATCGCTGTGAGGATTATTTCCTGTTTTACAAGGAAACTAAGAAGAAAAAATATCTGACATGGATGGCCTTAGGAGTAGAGACCTTGTCTTGTATTGAAGCCCTGGGTTCCATCCCTGGCACCACTAAGGGGGGAAACAGTGGCAGCATAGTAAAACTCTGACAATTATACAGCAGACTCAAAGCTCTATGGTAGACTGGACGCTGATGGTGGAATGTGTTACTGCTATAGTCAAGCTTTACTCCATGCTAAGAAATAGCCCGGTACTGTGGATAGAGAGCACACAAGGCTTTGTTCTCTTAGTGCTGCGCATCAGCTCAACGACAATGGGCAAATCACCCAACAAGCTGGGCCTCGGTCTCCTCATCTGGAATATGGGAAGAAAATAGTAGCTGGCTTTATGAATGGAATGTTTAAGCTTCAGATGTTGTAACATTCACCCCCCCAGTGTGGCTGTATTTGGACATAGGCCCACTAGGGAAGTAATTGAGCTGATGCGGGCTCTGAGGATCAATCCAACCAAAGAAAAGATGCCAGAGACCTTATTTGCTTACTTTCTCTGCCAGAGAATAAAGCCTGTAAGCACACAGGGAGGAGGGAGATGGCAGGTGGCTGCCAGCTGATGGGGGAGTGGCCCCCAGGCCCTCACAGCAGGCACTGTGGTCTTGCACTAGGCTCTAGAACAGGGAGGAAATAGACACCTGCCTCTGAGGCAGTTTCTGGGGTGTTGTGACGGCAGCTTGAACCGGCATCAGCAGCACCTGCCTTGGATGGCGGGAAGCATCAACCGACCCAGTACATGTGAAGCACAGCTGCTGACCTAGGCCTGTGGCCCTACGTTTGGAGAATCAGCATAGTATGTGCAAGTGTGGTAGACAAGTTGTGTACAGACACACTTAGTTTTGGAAAACCTGGTTCAGAAGCTAATTATAAATTAAGTGGGAAGTTAGTTCCATATTAAAGTGAACTGGGACAAAAGACTTGCCAGGGCCCATGGCATGCCATGCCTTCCTGCCTTCCTCCACCAATTTTCAAAAATTTGAGTTCAGATTAGTTTTAAAAGGCTCCTCCCCACTTTCACCTACAGTAAAACTTCAAACCCCAAAGAGTAAGTAGTTATGGTGACTGGGGAAATAGAAACCGGAATAGGAAATGTTTGTTTAGATAAAGGGAGGCTGCAAAAAATAGATGATGGTAGTAATTTTAGGAATTCTCATATGAATGGAATATGGTGAAATTTTAAAATAGTCAAAGCTAGAGTGATTAAAGTTAATGATCTTCAAATGAACTTTTACCTTTAAAATACTACATTTTCATCTCTTTGGATCCTTGAGACTTTAGGTAATTATGAAAATCAACTTACAATAGAAGAATCATTGTCTGTAACAGGCTAAAGAATCTTATGAAAAAGAATAAATGCTTTATATTTATTATTCTAATCCATATCCCAAGGGGAGGAAGAGGATTTTCAGAGGAAGCAAGAGAGAAGAGAGCAACAAAAGTAGAGAAGAAGAGAAGGCAAGACAATAAATGCAAAATGGAGGAAGAGGAGGAGATAGAAAAGGCAATAAGGAGGATCTTGGCCTTGTGACCCCGTGCCAGCTGGACAGGTGCCTTAAGCCACTGGGCAAAATTACAGGCTCCATCTATAGGTCTGGAGAGGGTCACTTACCAGGGGTGTTTGTGAATTTGGGGTAAGAAAATGCCCCCTCCTTCCTTTTGAAGCATAGCTGAGATCATCAGAACTTTTCACGTATCTTGCATTAACCAGACCCTGGGGTTATGACCACGGCCTGCAGGTTTCGGGACATTAACACTTGGTCTTGTTTGGACAGCCAGATTTTTAGCCACTCCATCCCATTCATTCATGAGCATGGATAATTGTTTTGGAGCTGGGGAATCTGTCTTGCCCACCATTTTGCTTGCACTAACATTTTGCTGTCTTGGCAGGCCGGTATTTCTCAGGGCTTGGGTCCTGATAGGAAGCCCTGTACATGGAGCTGCAGAGTTACAGAGAATGACTGAGAGACATCTTCAGCTCCTTCCAAGTGTCTCCTGGCTGTGGTCTAGCAAGAATATGCTTTGAAGGTTTTTAGGATGTGGAAGAAGGAAAATCACAGTCCCATCAATATTCATTGCACATCGGCTCTGTGGCAAGCTTGGGAAGTCTTGGAGTTTTCACCTTCCTGAGGCTAACTTTGCAGTGGGGAAGGCAATCACAGGTTTTTCTCCCCTGCTGGAGAAGCTCGTGTTCTCTCTTACATATTTTTCTTTTCTTTCTTCTTCCTTTTTCCTCTTCTTCTTTCTTCTTTCTTCCTCTTCTTCCTCCTCCTCCTCCTCCTCCTCCTTCTTCCTTTTTCCTCTTCTTCTTTCTTCTTTCTTCCTCCTCCTCTTCCTCCTCCTCCTCCTTCTTCTTCCTTCTTCCTCTTCTTTCTTCTTTCCTCCTCCTCCTTCTCCTCCTTCTCCTCCTTCTCCTCTTTCTTCTTCTTCTTCTTCTTCTTCTTCTTCTTCTTCTTCTTCTTCTTCTTCTTCTTCTTCTTCTTCTTCTTCTTCTTCTTCTTCTTCTTTTCTCCCCCCCTCTCTCTTTCTCTCTCTCTCTTCCCCTCACATTTTTCTAAGTAAACTTCTTTACATAGAATTATTTTTGCTTCACTTTAAGATGAGTCTCTCCCTTGCACAGCACTGCACCCCTGCCTCCTGACCAGACTGGTGAGACCTTCTCAGACATGCTCTGCCTTCAGCAGCTCCACTGCCTGGTGTCAAGTTCAGTGGATGAGAGACTTTCTTGGCCTCTGATCAGGTTTTCATATCTTTCAAATTTTGTCTCCAAAGCCTTAGAGTAGTATCTGGCCCAACAGTTCAGTAAAGAATAGGTGGCAAACAGTGCATTCGATGCTAGACTCATAGGTCAGAAGCTTAGGGCTATTAAAACCAGTTCTTGGTCTGGAGAGACAGTACAGGGGAAGGCACTTGCCTTTCATATGGCCACTTGGCCTGTGATTTCTGCTCCATCCCTGGAACTTGTCTATTATGGTCCCCCGAGCAATGCCATGAGTGATCTTGATAACATAAGTAGGAGTAAACTCTAAATCCCATTAGTTGTAGTTTAAAAAACAAAACAAAAAAGAAAATCTTGAGTGACCAGGCTGGGGAAAGCAGAAATCTGAAAAGTAGTTGTTACATTTTCTCACTCTTAAAAGATTTTTATTAATGAAAATAACTCACAGGCTGAAGTGATAGTACAGCAGGTAAAGTGTTTTGCTTTGCATGCAACTGACCCAGGGTTGATTCCTGGCATCCTGTATGGTCCCCTGACCACCACTCCCCACCCTGCCCTGGGAGTGATTCCTGGGTGCAGAGCCAAGAGTAATTCCTGAGCACCACTGGGTGTTCACCCCCTCATCCCCCCCAAAAAATGTCACATTGGGGCCGGAAAGAAAGCATGGAGTGCATGCTTTGCACTGCGGAGATCTACATTCAATTCCTGGCATCATTAACACATATGGTCCTTGGAGCACTTCCAGGAGCAACTCCTGAGCACAAAGCTAGGAGTAGTCCCTGAGAACCATTGGTGTGACCCCCCCCCCAAAATACCAAAACAGATAAAAATTGCTATTATTTCACTTTAATTCAACCCCATGCAAGCAAAACTTTACCTTTAAACCTAGTGTGCGTGTAGTGCCGGAGATCTCTCCTGGTCCCATACCGAGCCAGTTCACCAGGACACCCCAGATGGAGCAGGTATGTTCTCCCCACCTACTCCAGATGGAATCCCGGTAACCAAGAGCTTCCACAAACAAGCCCCCCCCCACACACACACCATATGCGGGTTCCAGTACTAAATCTCCAGGCCACATAGTGGCAGATGATCCAGGCTGCCCCTCCCTGGGTCCCAACATGCCCAGAAGACTGGCTGTCACGCCTATAATTTGCCTTTGGATGTCACCTTAGCGCACCAACAGCCCTGGCCCAAAGACTTCCAGTTCCCAAAATGGATTTCTGCCAAATAGAAATGTCTCTGGAACCCAACCATTTACAATCTAGAAATTTACATTTATAATCGTGGCCGTGCGAGCTCTCATGATATTCAAGATGAGCAATAGAAAATAAATTATCTAGTGTCTGCCCCTGGCAAGTAGGTTTGAATGGTGGTGGGAAATTTCAAGCAAAACATAGTGCCCAAAATTAGAGTATTGGGGAAATTGTCTGCCATGTAGGCAGGGTGAGGACTGGGATGTGGGTGGTAGAAAATATGCGCTGGTGGAGGGATGGATGTTTCACCATTGTATAGCTGAATCTCAAACATGGAAGCTTTGTCTATCTCATGGTGATACAATTTTTAAAAATTTAAAATACAATTTAAATACAATTTTAAAAAGTCTATCTCATGGTGATATATTTTAAAAAAATTAATGTGGAGTTTATGCCCAATTCAATCAGCTTAATCAATGGCTGAACAAATAGCAGTACCTTTACATTATTAAAAAAAAATAGTGTGTGTGCTTGTGCATGCTTGTGTGTGCATGTGTGAGCATGCTTGTATGTATACACATTAACATGCATGTGTGTGTCTGAGTGTGTCTGTGTGTAAGAGAGAGAGAGAGAGAGAGAGAGCATGTTGCCAAGTCCTGGTCCATGCATCCATACAGAACAAGTGTTGAACATTCCTGGCTCTAACCAAGGATAGTCCATGAGTTTCCAGGGAGGAAGCACATTCTGCATTGTCTGGGTTCTGCCATGGCAATTTCTTTCCGTTGCTCCCTTCCAAGTTCTGAGTTCCCAGAACTCAGAAAATGTGGCAAGTCAGACCCTTCTGTCCCAGGGTGTTGAACTGGCCATAAAAGTACTCTTTTGATAGTCGTGTCTCCCTTGCTGCCTACTCAGTTTTCATCTTCTGTGCTTGCCCTGAAGTTTCTTGGGCCAGATCACTGGCTGTGTCATTGAAAGAAGTGCCTGGGACTCAGGAGACAGCTGCCATCCCTGTGGTGGCGGGCTGTGGTAATGGGTGTCTGGCAAGGCCTGGTCTTCTCAGCTGTGACTGTCTCCCACCTAAAGGACTCCATTCCTGGCCAGCGACTCCCCAAGGATGTGCATATAGCTTTGTTGCTGGATGTCCGGTCTCTGGGAGGCCAGAGGAATTAAAGAAGAATCCAGGTTGGCCTTCTTCATTCTAGGAAGTGCTCTGCATAGGGATCTCTGGTTCTGCTCAATCCCACTTGATCTGCACGCCAGGAAACATGTTCTCCACCCAGGAGCCTAAAATGTCGGGGAGCTGCAGACTAGACTGGGGGGGGGGGAGGTTTCACAGATTTTCTTTTCTTTTTGGCCACTCCCAGTGGTGCTCAGGGGCTCATCCTTGCTCTGCACTTAGGAATTACTCCTGGTGGACTCAGGGGACTGTATGCGGTGCCAGAGATCAAACCCCAGATGCAAAGCAAATGCCTTCTCCACTGCACTATAGCTCTGGTCCCACAGTTTTACTTCTTCAAGTAGAAGGAAAGGGACTTGTGGGGCCTCTAACTGGGCTCCAGGATGTTTGTCTTCCTTCAAGACAGACTTCTCAGACAAGATAGCGTGGATATAGAAAGTAAAAGGGGTTATTAAGTGTAACACACCTGAGGTTTGTGTACAGTCCTCTCAGGCGTGGTCTGCCTGCTGGAATTTGGGGCAATGATTTTAGAGGGTGACACTAAGGCGGGGAATAGTCATGGGGTGGCTGGGCTAGTCTGGGTGGTGCTGGCCCCCAGTGGCATACTGAGATTGCAGGTTTGCTTACACATAAGGTGTATCATTATTTCCCTTTCATGCGGCTATTGAAGTGGGTGGGGAGTGTGTGAATAAGTGTATATTTCAACCTTAATGAGGAAAAAGGTGTGATCACTGAGCATGCAACATGACCAATTAGCACTCTCCTGAGTTTCTTCACTCTCAGAAGTCCGTCACTGCATAAATTCTGGGTGTTTCTTTCCTCTTCTAGTAATTGTCTCTCTCAGTAACTTTTATATTCTAGCACAGCGGGTAGGGCATTTGCCTTGCAAGTGGCCAACATGGGCAACCCGAGTTCGATTCCTCCGCCCCTCTCGGAGAGCCCAGCAAACTACCGAGAGTATCTCGCCCACACGGCAAAGCCTGGCAAGCTACCCGTGACGTATGTGATATGCCAATCACAGTAACAATTGTCACAATGGAGTCATTACTGGGTCCACTCCAGCAAATCGATGAGCAACGGGAGGACAGTGACAGTGACTCCTACCTCAACCCAGTCCTGGTCAACAAAAATGAGTGGGCAAAAAAGACTGACAGATTATTAGAAATATTTCATTGTTCTGAAAATGGGACTTATGAAAAAAATAATGTTTACTCCTACATGGAACATACACAATAACAGTGATCTTGAGGGTCCTTTGGGAGCTTGAAGAACAAGTGAAGGTATTGTGGATGGTTGGGGAGACAGGTGGAAAGCAGGGAATCTTGTGGTTGCTACTGAGCAGCTGAACAAATGAGCCAGCGCACCCAGAATGTCTCAGTGTGGAATATATTCTGTTACTTTTCTATTTTCTATTACTTCTGATAAAAAGCTTCCTAGTAGAATTTATATGTTTTTAACAGGGATGCTATATGAGCTCAGTGGTGACCATAAGTAGACAATTGTTTGGGCACTCTGAGATTTTAGGAAGAGGAAAATGACAGGATGAAAATTCACACTAAGAGCCTGATTGATTTACTTATTTTTAATTCAAATGATGTTTAGGGGTAATTATAGATTGGCATGTAGTTGGATGGAAATAATGCAGAGATACTGTATATCTGATTGACTCTAATATCAGGCAAAACTGTAGTACCTTTCACAACCAGAAGTTGACTTTGATATCATCCAGTTGATCTAATTTAGATTTCTCCAATATAACAGGTATTACATTTTACATGAAGTTGTTCTATGTAACTTTATCATGTGTGTAGGTATGTATATTCATCTCAAGCTACAGAACAGTTGGTTTTTGGTTTTAAAACAAAGTACTAAGTTTGGGGCTAGAGACATCGTACAGTGGGGAAGACACTTGCCTCGCATGTACACAGCCCTGATTCAATCCCCAGCACCATATATTGTTACCCCTCCCTAGTCTTGTCAAGACTACTAGTCTTGTCAAGTCCTGAATCCAGCTGATTGTATCCCCTCCCTCAAAAAGAAGCAAGCTAGATAACCATATTACCTAAATGATGATAAAAAATAAACCAAAACCCAAAAACAAAAACAGAGTCATAGCAATAATCCCATGGGTAAGGAGCTTGCCTTGCACGTGGTCAACCTAGTTTCCACCTCCAGCATCCCGTATGGTCCTCTAAGCACCTCCAAGAGTGATTCCTGAGCTTAGAGCCAAAAGTAATCCTTGAGCACTGCTGGGTATGGCCCAATCCTCCTTCCAAGCACCCCACCCCCACCCCACCTAAGGCATGTGGTTTCCACTATTGTAATTAGTTCAGAAAACATGTTGTCAGTGTTCCTGGCCTTGATGCACAGTCACTGCACCCCATCACCCACAGTTCCCACACCCCTGTGTCTGTCCTGGCCTTTCTCCTAGTCTTCATTTGTGAGCATCTTCTCTTTGAGAACTCAGAATGAGCATCAACCTGCGAACTGTCCCAGTTTAAAGGCAGAGTGGGACTGAGAAGCCTGGGGTGCAAGACTGGCACAACTTACGGCTCACAGCCTTCCGGGGCCCTGTGCCCCCACCCCCAGACCTCTGGGTGTGGCCCGGTCGCCTGGCGCAGCCTGGAGTGAGCCAGCACCAGAGGCCTGGGACTGGGTTTTCCAAGGTGCTGTCTCAACCAGTGTCTTTTGATCTTACACCAGCCCTTGCATGTTTGCACAAACCAAGAGAGGAAACACACTCAAGTATCCTATGGTGAGGGAGGCCTGAAGGCAGGTGTGTTCAAGAGCTGCTCCAGCCCCACCAGTGCCCACGCTCCCCTGGGCAGCCTACACAGGCCCTTAGTGGCGCCCTTTCCCTCTTTCTGCCACTGGAAAATGAAACTCTGGCTCACCAGGCAGCCACCAAAGAGTCACTTAATGTCAGGTTTTGACCATCCTGGTGATGGCACCAGGAGTCTGGCTAGTCTTTGTATGCCTAGCGCTTGGCAGAGAATCTGACATTCGGGAGCTCCAGGAGCGATGACTGATGATCTGACAAATAAGTGTGTCTTTGTGCCAATGGAAAACAAGCAGTGTTGTTCTGGCTAATGGAAGAGAAGCGGGCTGACACCAGGGTTGCTCTTCTCCTGTCTCAGGTCTGGATCCGAGCATTGATTCTGCCTCTGCTTGGTCAAGCCTTAGAAAAATTCTCAGCTCTGGCACTTCACCCCCTGCAGCAATGCTGAATTCTTCCTGATTTCTCTGGTGTCTCCAGTTCCGGCAGATGGAGCCAGTGTTTGGGACCTGGGGCCCTCAGAGGAGGCTGTGTAAGCAGCTCAGGAAGTTTCCTTGCTTTCTCCCCAACAATCTTCCCAAAGTGTTAACTCTGACTAGAATAGATACAGCATAGAACAGAAAGGCAGTCACTGTTTGTAAATATTCTAGGAAAACAAGCTTTCCAGATGACTGTGTTTCTAAGCACTACAACCGAGACTCTGTAGGAAGGATTTTGTTTATAAGTAAATGTATTTGTCAAATTATAATAAACCCATCTTCCCAAGAGGAAAACAAGGGATGAAGATTTTTCTTTTAACTATAAGTCATAGTTGAGGCTTTAAGGCTTTAGTTTGAGTAAACAATTACTATTTGGGGCTTTTTCCCTCTCTGGAGAACCCTCTGCTTCTCTCTCTCTCTCTCTCTCTCTCTCTCTCTCTCTCTCTCTCTCTCTCTCTTTCTTTTTTCTTTCTTTCTTTCTCTGTCTCTATCTGTCTCTCTTTCTCTCTGTCTCTCTCTGGGGGCTGGTGGCAGGTGTGAAGGCCCCCTCTCACAGTGCTCACTAGGATAAGGCCAGCAGTCTGGGGTGCAGCACTAGGGCACACAGCAATGTTTTTGGGGGGTGGGTTGGGGTCATGTGATGCTGGGATTGACCAAAGTATCCTCTGCTATCTCTGACTCCTTAAAGGTAAAGGTAAAGGCCCTCCCGTTGATCGTCGATTTGCTCGAGCGGGCCCAGTAACGTCTCCATTGGAGACTTTGTTGGTACTGTGTCTGGCATATCGAATACTCTCGGTAGCTTGCTGGGCTCTCTGAGAGGGGCGGAGGAATCGAACTCGGGTCGGCCATGTTGGCCGCGTGTAAGGCGAACGCCCTACCCGCTGTGCTATCGCTCTGACTCCTTAAACATATAATTATTCTGGAGCTTCCTGACATCTGAAAACAGTTGTTGAATTTCTCCTCTGACCTCTCAAGAGTGGTTGTTAACTTCCTGAGCAGCTAAGCTTCTTGGGCGTGGAACCGGTGTTACAAGGACGCCAGAGAGAATAGCATATGGAAGCTAGAGTCTCCCAGGTCTTTGCTCCCACCTTACAAGGTATTAGTGTCTGGCTGAGTCAGTCCTGACTGTGTCCCCTACTCTCAGGATGACCTGAGGGAGGAGACTTTGTCTGCCATGCGGGCAGTGGCCAAACTAGTCCTGGTTTTCTGAAATCACAGAGAATAAAACCCAATTCAGTAGCCAAGACCACTCAGCCAAGGAATGGTCCCTTCGAGGTCCATAATAAGGAGGTGCTTGTCTGACGACTGGGCCTCTCCATCTTGGTCTGACTTGATTCATGGTGTGAAGTTGGACCTTTCAAATGGGGGTTGGGGAGTTCCCTAGCAAGGGCATGACAGCCAGAACACTCTTCTGAGATGAAAACAATCTCTCGCCCTTAGTTTATGGAGTTAATTTTTATACTAATTTTTATTAACATCACACACTGCCATAGGATAGTATATGTGTGGTGGGTAGGGGGGCTGGGAGAGATTAGAATGAAGACGATCTTGGAAATCTGACCTCAACTGGTGTAAGAATAGGGAGAATCTGGTAGTTTTCAGTTTCCCATTCAGGTTCTCAGTGTTCCAGGAAGCTGTTTGCTCGAGTTTCTTTTCTCTATTTATCATTCCTGAATGCCCAGCTTCAGTAGCTGGCATGGCTGCCAAGGATCCTGCTGGCACATTCAGCTGCCATTCAGGGAAACAGCCTTCCACAGAGCCTGACACTTGGGAGTCTGTCTCACAGCACAAAACAGGTGGAGGGACATTCTGCGTGTCGAGTTCTGCAGGCTTGTCTTGCTAGTCTACTGTCTGATGCCAAGAATGACAAAAATCTTTTGTGTATGTTTGGGGGTGGGAAGGACCAGATATTCTGCGAATAGCAGCTAACTTGCTGTTCTGACAAGATTCCCAGCTGCCATGACTCAAGACGTAGTAATACTCAGCTAGAATGAAGTAACAGAAACTTAAAAAAAATCTTTTGAAAAGTGTGTGCTCATCATACTGTTCGGCTGTATCACAGGTTAGTTAAAGATTTCATATTAATGCCATAAGAAGGGAGTACAATGAGTTTATTATTAATCAACTAGGGTTGTTTCCCATTTAATTTGTCTTTCTGTCTTAGGAAAGTCATAAATGTCTCTTGGAAAAAATGTGAAATGACACAAAATTTGCCATCTGTAGTTACAACTGAGAAAGGGTTTCCTTCTTTACCTGCTGACCATCTTGTTTTTGCTAACAAGTTATTGTTTCACTATGAACTGTAAATTCTAACTTATGATTTGCCGATTGTTTGGTTTTAGATGAAGACTCTTAGCCTGTTTAATTTTCAGTCTGGACATGAATAATCTTTAAATTTTTTGTACAAAGAAAAAGACTGCGCTCAAATGGTACTGATCAGCAAGTACCATTTAATATAAGTTAAATTCAGTGGAAAATAGATACAAATATGATCATTGAAATGAATCGTCTCTGGAAAATGGCTTCTTAATACCAAGCTAGGGAAATCTCAACACTATCAGTTAAATGTCCTTGAGGTTTTCCAGCCTTCATCCATGTGGACCAGTTGTGAAGAGCCATTTCATGGTGTTGCCTTCCCCTGTCCCTCTGCTGGACATGTCCAGGTCAGCCTGCCCCGTTTCAGCAGGAACGCTGCCAGTGCAGCCAGGGGGTGAGCAGCCTGTGCAGCATGAGATTAGAATCCACTCGGGCTTGGATGGACTCAGATTCTCGCCTGGCTCTGCTGAGGAGAGTCGGGCACACAGAATCACCATCTGCTGCCCATCTCTGCTAGCCCTGACCATCACCACCCGGGCTCGCCTCCTGTTGGTTCCCTCTCGGTTGCCGCAAACTTCCTGAGTCTGAGCCCAGGGCCACCTTTGCGAACTGGCCGATCTGGCCTGGCCTGCCAGAAGCTGCCCCTGCTCCACCTCTGAAACCTCTGCACCATGCCTGGGGCTGGCCTGGCCCAGCGCCTCTGCCAGTTCTGCTGTCCACGTCCTCGGCCGCACCTCGGGGCTCTCCCTTGGTGTTTTCTTCCGCTGCTGTGTTTCTCCAGCTCTCCTGTCCTCTGCCCCTCGCGACAGCTGTCAGCGCCTTTGCCGGCACACGTCTGCGACCACATACAGGTAGAACCAACCATGGTGTCTCCTCTCGGTCTGACCCGTATTGGCCCTTTTCCCAACTCTCCGGGCCTAGTGCTGGCACTTAAGCTGGGGATTCCAACCTCGACAACCCTTTCTTTGAGGATTCCCACACCTGGCTCCCTTTCCCAAGTGCTGTCTCCTGCTCTCTGAATTTCCAGGGGTGCCTCGTGCTTCTCACGGTCTCCTTGCAGTGGCATTAGAGCTGGGCGTGCAGGGCAGGTCTCCTGGCCAGGCCCCTCACATGGACGGTATTAGGTATTAGGACGTTATTGGGATGTTATTAGGTAAATTCCACAATGGCAGCATCTGGGGAACGGATTGAAAGTGTTTTCTCTGTTCATCAGTCTATGGCTTCAAGCAAAATACACCCAGAGATAGAGCAGAGTGACTAAGTCTGAGTGGGGAACCGGGAACTGACTACAAGGAAAGAGCTACAGGAAAGGGTTGAGACAATCTAAGCGCAGTGATTCCGAGGAGTAAGCAAGAATAAACAGGGACTGGAGAGACGGTTTAGGGGCAGCACTCGGCTCATGGGCCCCTAAACCCAGTACAACCCCGGAGCTGCATCGGGCCCCCTGAGCCCACCCACCAGGAGCCATCCCTGAGCTCAGAGCCCTGAGTACCCAGTGTGACCCCCAAACTTAAAATCAAAGGTGTGTGGGAATGAGATGAGAGCCTCCGGGAGTGAGAAAACGGTGTCCGAGAGTTCTGCCCGACAAGATCCAGTCTTCTGCGTCCTCCCCTTTGGGTAGTGCGTGCCCTACATGCTGTATGAGAGAGCTTAAGAAGCCATCCCGCTTCATTAATAAATACCTCCCAAGAATCACTCCTAATAAAATTTTAAAAGGAATTTGCCTACTTGGTTAGCTATAGTTTGCAAAGTCTATATGATTAAGGCTGTTTTGTGGAGCAGCAAGGGATATCTGTAACTTTAACATGTGTTTTTTTGACAAAATTTTATTGTCCCCCCCCCCCCCCTTGAAAGACTGAAATTCCTCATTCTTTCCACTAGATGGCGAATGTTTGCTCAGTCGAACTGAACCACAGCAGAGAAACCTGAGCTGCAGGTCTAAATGGGAACAAATGAAGATTGATGATGAATGGAGAAAAACAGGTTGGACTGTTTACTTCTAGGAAAGGATGATGAGGAAAGCAGAAGAGGAGAGAGGATTGTA
Organism: Sorex fumeus; assembly: GCF_029834395.1. NCBI lineage: Eukaryota > Metazoa > Chordata > Mammalia > Eulipotyphla > Soricidae > Sorex > Sorex fumeus. The sequence continues at coordinate 77,875,235 of NW_026606094.1, read as the reverse complement.
CCAAGGACTGCATCTGCAGTTGGAATGTTTTCTTTGTTTAAAATAATAATCTAAGCAAATAAGGAAAAGCTTAAAATTTGACTGAATGATGTGTACTAGTACTGGAAGTTCTTTTATGATTCTTTATGGGTTCTGGAAGCACCACATTATTAAAATAAAAAGAAAGGAGGAAGAGAGAAAAAGAACTGAGGACCTAAGTTGCTGAGAGACTGCACATTTTCACAAATTGCAATGGACATTCAGAAATATTTAAGATAAAACATTCATAAGTTTTTAATTAGCACAGGATAGGAATGAAGACTATTATTGATTAAGTTCCAATCAAGAGCTTGATAACCCTAATATAAACTGGTTTCCCAATGGACTCAGTCTATGCTGAATCTTATTCCAAAAACATTTACGGAGTCTGAGAGATAGTACAGCAGGAAGGGCACTTGCCTGCTTGTGGCTGAACAGGGTTTGTTTCCTGGCCCCATATATGGTCCCTTGAGCAATTTTTTTCTGAGTGCAAAACCAGGAGAAAGTCCTAAGTCATGCTGGGTGTGGCCAATATATATTACTATTGATAGATGTGATGTCCAGAAAACAGATTTGACCTGTCCAAAAATATAAACCATGGTCGGGATGTTGAGATTTTGCTGAATTTATTTTCTTTTGGTTGTAGCATAGCTGAGATCCATTTTCCTAATCAGTTATCAGATTCTTCATTCCTCTCCCCTGCTGCAGAAAACTGTGAATCATAGGTTATTAGATCATCCGCAAACCCAGGATCTGAGACCCAGCACTAATGATTCTCCCTCATTAGCTGTGTATATTTAAAATGACATTTTCTCTAACTCATGACTGACTCTTACTGATAAGGCGACCTCATATTTAAACTTCACTTTCTCACTTGAAGTTCTGTCCTCTAGACCAAGTTCTGTTTTTAGTTACTCTATTTATAGTTTGTAGAATCAAAAACATGTTCTCTCTAATTTCACTGCCATTTAACTTCAAATATATTTTTTGAAACTTAATCTCATCTATTAGTATCCCCAAGAGGGTCAGTAAATGACTTAAGCAGTAATTCATGTTTTAAAAAGCAGTGGTTACTTGCTCGAGTATTTAACTATATTCACAGTTAGGGCTATCTCAAACTTCCAACCATTTATATTAGATTTCTGGAATTCCTTTCCTCTGATGGAATGATTCAGGGCTGAAGCAGAGTTTTTTTTTTTTTTAACAAACAATGACTCTCATTCAGAAATTATATGCTCGACCAAACACTCAGAACTGGACAAGAAAATATTAAAATGAGAAGAAGATATTGCAAAAAGAACAAAGATTACAGAAGAAAGTGATAGGCTTGAGATAGACAAACTACAGTTAAAGAGGATAGAGGAACACTTTAGCATAAATGCTTCACGTGCTAGACACTGGCATCCGGAACTATAAAGTCAGGCTGCTCCTGGAACTGCTATCCAGGTAGTGCCAGCCTGAGAGATCCCTTACCAGAAGGCAACATACCTTGTCTGTGGGGTGTTCTCATTCTTTTGGCTCTAGCCTTATCAGAATACAGGCTATCAGCAACGGAGCCTTCTACCTTCCCAAAGGAGAACAACTCCATCCCTATATCTGGCAGCTTGTCCTGCTCTCCACTGAGTTCTTTTATTATCATACTCAGGGAAGAGGCAAAATAGTTTTGATTTTTAAAAATGGAGTAAGAAATTGCTCTAGGAACTTGAGGCGGAAAATTGAGTTTTTCTTTCCGCTCAGCATGCCAACTGTCCATTTATCAAAGAACATAATACAACTTGCATACATCAGCGGAGAGCTTTTTCCAAGTAAAATGTCTAAAATGTAAATGCCGCCTCTCATCCCAGTTGAGTATCCTCTCAACAAAACCTTGCTCTGCATCTTCTTTTTTGTTGTTGTTTTTGGCATGCTATGTCTGGTCCTCACTGTGGCTAGTGGTGCTTTTTATTATTTTTAAATTTTTAAAAAATTTTTATTAGTGAAACAACATGAGGTACAGTTGTAAACTTAAAAATTTTTGTGCTTGGATTTCAATTATACAATGATCAAATACCAATCCCTCCACCAGTGCCCATTTTCCACCACCACGGGTCCTGTATTCCCAGTACGCTGCCAGAGGCAGGGAGAATGGTGTGATGCAGTGGCGCCACTCAGTGGCCAAAGTCATTAACTGCAGAACGAGAGATTTTCATGGTGTATTTTATGGTGTTTCACACATATCTTCTTAAAAATAAGCCACTAAATACAGCTAATTATAAATTTGATAAAAATAAAAATAATTAAAAAAGACTATCCTTGAAGTAGCTACTTGTGATATGCAGAACACATTTCTGGCTTTAAAAATAAAAAAGGGAAGCTGTGCATTTGTATTCTTTAAATATGAAAAGCTACAACCACCTTCCTCTATAAAAATGATCAGCAAGCTATATTCAAGTACAATCATTATACTTCATACGATTTCTTTTGGGGGGAGCTGGGGTACATTGAGTGATGCTCACAGACTACTTCTGAATTTGTGCTCAGGGTTGCTCCCTCAGCGCCCTGGGGCCGTGTGGTTCCAGACCCAATCCAAGCCTCCTGCTTTGCACAAAGGGCACCTCCTCAGCCTTTGGAGCTGCATCTCCAGGTCTCCTCAGACTCTGAAGGCGGCTGAAACAAACTGAACTTGCCTAGCACAGCGCTGTTCATCTAAAACAAAAAGCCTTTTTCCATTCCTATGAAATGCGATCAAATGAAAATCATGAGTGTCCAAGGACATGAAATAAGTTGTGATTGATTGATCATTTAAACTGAAGTATTGTAATTTGCAATAGTGTTGAACTTGTTGTTTTATAGTTGCAGAGTTTCAAGAAACCTCCCCCATAACCCTCAAGGGTAGTCAAAATGTGAAAGCATGTGTAATGAGGGGCCTGCCTCCCTGAGCCAGAGTAGTCCCCAGTATTGCTGGGTTTGGTGCCCCTTCTCCCACCCCAAAATAAAAAACCCCAACATATGTTAGGACCAGGAATGCAGCTTATCCATAGAGTATACTTGCCTTGTATGTGTGAGCATGCAAGAGTTTGACCCCCTATACTGGCCCCCCATCATTTCTGACACTTTTATGAGATGACGTTTATCAAACTTAGAAAAGGTATTGAAAAACCAGTTGCATCAGTGAGGGACATTTGCAAATGATCCCCGTTTTCAGAATGACACACTCTCAGACTTTCTTCTTTCCATTTATTATGAGATTACTGTTTGTTGTAATTGTTGAGTTTGTGAGTGCTTTATATATCTTGGATATTAGTTCTTCATATGATATATTTAGTGCAGTTTTCTTTTCCTATTTAGTAGGGTGTTCTTTGATTTTAGTTCAAATTTGCCTTGCTGTGCAAAATTCCTTGAGTTTGATGTAGTCCCATTTGTTAATTTAGTTCTTGTTGTCTTTTCCAATGATGTCTACTCACTTATTACCCCTCTGGATGTCTATTCACTTATGACCCCTCTGAGGTTCATATCCTGCAGAGTCCTGCCTATGTTTTCCTCTATGTTTTCCTCTACTTTGGTTTGGAGGCCACTCCTGGTGGAGCTAGGAGTTCATTCCTGGCTCTGTGCTCAGTGATCACTCCTGGAAAGCTTGGGGTAACCATATGAAGTGCCAGGGATTGAACTGGGTTGGCCACATGCAAGATAAGCCCCTGTAACCTACTTTGAATTAACTTTTGTGTTGGGCTGGAGCGATAGCACACCGGGTAGGGCATTTGCCTTGCATGTGGCCGACATGGCTGACCCGAGTTCGATTCCTCTGCCCCTCTCGGAGAACCTGGCAAGCTACCGAGAGTATCTCACCTGCATGGAAAAGCCTGGCAAGCTAACCATGACGTATTCGATATGCCAAACAGAGTAACAAGTCTCACAATGTGCTCAAGCAAATTGATGAACAATGGGAGGACAGTGACAGTATGGTATGAAACAGTAATTTTAGTCCTTTTTTGTTTTGGCGGGCTGGAGCGATAGCACAGCGGTAGGGCGTTCGCCTTACAAGCGGCCAACATGGCTGACCCGAGTTCGATTCCTCCGCCCCTCTCGGAGAGCCCGGCAAGCTACCGAGAGTATTCGATATGCCAAACACAGTAACAACAAAGTCTCCAATGGAGACGTTACTGGGCCCGCTTGAGCAAATCGACGATCAATGGGAGGGCCTTTACCTTTACCTTTGTTTTGGCAATCCAGTTTGGCCCTGAGATTTTATTAGCTTCTCCTTGCTCATCCTTCTTAACGCTGCCATATTGGGGGCTTTTTCAGGGTCAGGGGAATGAGACCCATTGTATTTACTGTTTTTGGCATATTGAATACGCCACAGATAGCTTGTCAGGCTCTGCCATGTGGACGGGATACTCTTGGTAGCTTGCTGGGTTCTCTGAGAGAGATAGAGGCTTTTAGGGTGGCCACTAATTACCCTTGCAGGTATTCCCATGGTTCAAACCATATTTTAACCCCATCAAATATGGTGCGGTAATAATGAAAAATGGATATTAAGTGTCTTATGCGGTCCGGACAACCATGCGAGCAAGCCGGATCGCAAAGGATTCAGCACCATCGACCATATGCACACGATAACCAAGTTCACTGAGGTTTCTCGGGAGTTCAAGATGCCGCTCTGTCTAACGTTCATTGATTTAAAGAAGGCCTTTGATTTTGTTGAGACGGAAGTGGTCATTGAAGCACTAGCCAATCAGGGCATTCAAGCTCAATACATCAAGATCCTCTGTGAGCTGTATTACGGATTCACTACCAGGATCTCACCATTCTACAAAGAAGTAATCATTGATGTCAAGAGAGGGGTTCGGCAGGGTGATACCATTTCACCGAAACTCTTCAGTGCCACCCTCGAGAACATGCGATGACTGGAATGGGAAGGAATGGGAGTGAAGATAGATGGTCGGCAACTACACCACCTCCGCTTTGCTGATGACATTGTTTTAATAACATCAAACATCAGCCAAGTGGCACAAATGCTGGCCGACTTTGACCGTGAGTGTGGAAAGGTAGGACTACAGCTGAATCTTACGAAAACAATGTTCATGAGAAACAGCCTCGTTCCTGATGCCCCATTCGCTCTCAACGGAACGACCATCTCCGAATGCAACAGCTATGTGTACCTAGGTCGAGAAGTCAACATGACAAATGACCTGCCACCCAAGATGCGCAGGAGGAAGAGGGTGGCTTGGAACGCCTTCAAGAACGTTGAAGAAATAGCTAAGAGGATGAAGAACATCTGGCTCTGGGCACATCTCTTTGATTCCACTGTTCTTCCTGCATTAACATATGCCTCAGAGACCTGAGCCCTACACAAACAGGATGAGAACGCTATTCGGGTCTCCCAAAGAGGAATAGAAAGAGCTATGCTTGGAATATCACGTTTCACTCAAATGAGAGAAAGAATCCGGAGTTCTGACATCCGTCGACGATCAAGAATCAGGGACGCTGTCTCATCTGCCAAGGTGTCGAAAATCAGATGGGCTGGTCACGTAATGAGATTTAAAGACGACCGTTGGACTAGAGCTGTTACCGACTGGATTCCACAGGATGTTAAAAGACCGCGTGGCCGCCCACCTACCAGATGGTCATCAAGATCATGAATGATCGGTTTGAGGCTCTTCATGTTCCCAGAGCGAACAGACGCCATTGGGCTACACTAGCACGCGACAGGGACAAATGGAGACGTTACTGGCGCCCTCTCGAGCAAATCGACGATTAACAGGAAGTCAAGTGATCAAGTGATGCGGTCCAGAAAGTGGCCTGGAGCATGGCGGCAGCTGGGTAGTGGAGATAGTGGAGGTCGGCGGGTGAGGTATTTATCTGGCTCTGGCAGAGTGGGGCTTCTGGGTGTGATCCCTGGGTCACTGGAGACTGGTGGAAGTAGGCAGAGGATCTCTGTTTCTGGGTCCCATTGAGCCTTGAGTCTAAGGTCACAAAGTTTCGCTTTACCTGGTTCTGTGGGGCTTCACTCATGCGTGAGACTTGGCCGGAGCAGTCGGGAAAGTGGCCTGAAGCATGGCAGTGGCTGGGTAGTGGAGGTAGTGACTGTCTGTACTTTCAATGCAAGTATGCTGGCATTGGAAGCATCCATCGAGGACTTGATGGTGCAAGCACGGAAGATCAAGTACGACATCATTGGTCTGACTGAATCAAGAAGGCATCGATCACATCATGCCATTTTCGACACTGGAGAAGAACTCTTCCTTGGAACATGTGACAAAACAGGCATCAGTGGTGTCAGTGTCCTTGTCAACACGAACTTGGCCATGAGCATTGATTCATTCGAATGCCTAACAACCCGAATCATACGATTACACTTGAATAGATGTGGCTCACTGCCGACAGTTTCTATCTTCATTGCCTACGCACCAACATCCAATTATGATAAAGAAGAAATTGAGAGGTTCTACATGGAGCTGGAGAAGTTCTATAAAGAAGATCACACCTTCTACAAGATCATTGTCGGTGATTTTAATGCCAAGTTAGGGCCAAGAAGCTTTTAATGCCAAGTTAGGGCCAAGAAGATCAGCTGAAAAACTCCACATTGGGACCCATGACCTAGAATGGAGCAGGATGAGAGACATGTTGACCAAGATCATCCATGGTAACTCAGAGTTCCAGAAGGATGAATCTAAATGTTGAACATGTGACTCTCCCAGTTCCACAGCGAAACTGACCACAGAGCGATAGCACAGCAGTAGGGTGTTTGCCTTGCACTCAGCCAACATGGCTGACCTGAGTTCGATTCTTCCGCCCCTCTCGGAGAGCCCGGCAAGCTACCGAGAGTATCTCGCCCACACTGCAGAGCCTGGCAAGCTACCCATGAGGTACTCGATATACCAAACACAGTAACAATAAGTCTCATGATGGAGATGTTACTGGGCCTGCTCGAGCAAATATATGAACAATGGGAGGACCGTGACCGTGATATTAAACCAACAGTTTTGCCTAACAAATGTCGCTGTTGTCTCAAAATTCCAAACGGAATTGAACCACTGTCTCCTTGCAAAATTCTACTTGACAGAGTGGGGAGAAAGGGCTGCAAAGATTAAGAAGAGAACTCCCAGAACTCCCGCCAACTGGGAGCTCTTTGGCACTATTGTGGCAACATGAAAAGATGCCATCATTGATGACATTGGAGAATACGATCGACTGGTTCAGCACCTCCATGACTGTGCAAGGAATGCTGAGAGAAAGCCACAGAAAGACACCTGTCTTCAGAAACTCTCAAGCTCATTCGCCAACATGGTTTGGCGCGAGTCTCAGGCAAACCACAAGAGAATGTTCAAGCTCGCAAACCAGTGCAGAGAAGTGATAAAGGAAAACCTCAAAGAGAGAAGAGCAGCAGTGCTGGCCGATGTGGTAGAAGCTGGGAAAAGCATTCGCAACGCCCGCCTGTCCTTCGCCAACTACAAGACCAAGATGACTACCCTTCAACGTCGTGATGGATCTATCACATCTTCCAGAAGGGCAATGGAGAAGATAATCCATGATTTCTACTCTGATCTCTTCAATAGCCACATCTACGTGCCCACATACCAAATTCCGCAGGATGGATATGTTGTTCCCAACATTCTTCCTTCCAAAATCTGACACACCATTTTATCGGTCAAGAAGTGAACAGCACCCGAACCCCTCTCCTCTCTGGAAAGAAAGATGGCGGCCGCATGGGAGCCTTGTGGAGAGCAGGTATGAGCCGGGTGCTGGGGGCGACTAAAACCTCATGGGAAGGGGGGCGTTCTGGTCCGTCCTTCACGCCCTACCGAGGTCACCAGTTGCCCCCCACGAGCGGCTCTCCGGCACGGCCATGGCTCCAGAGCACAGAAACCAATGTCTTAATTATCTGACTCTCAGTAGAAATACTTCCAGGGTTAATTAGTAAAATAGCGGAAATCCAAAACCAACATTTAATTCTTGAACCCAGCTGTAGAAAGCGAATCACTTCACAATGCTTTTTCAGCATGTCTGATTGGGGGGGGGGTAAACTCTAAATAATAGTGGTGCATCTTTTATTGAAACAATGAATCTAAGCAAAGCAGATAGAGTGCCAACTAGAATTCATCTGCCTCGCAGGCACTGGGAGGGGTGGGGGGTGGGGTTTTATTGGGGTTCTTCGGGGTAAAAAATAAGTATTGGTAAAGGGAAATGTGCTTGATATTTGCATGACTGAGACCTAAACCTGAAAGCTTTGTAACTTTGCCCACAGTGATCCAATAAATAATTAAAAAAAAAATCAGAAACAAACAAACAAAAAACCCTAACCTGCAACTCTCTTAGGCCATTATAACTTACTTTCACTTTAAAAAAAATAAACACAGGCCAGAGATGAAGAAAAAAAAAGAGTGTTGAAGAAATTGCTAGAGAACGAAGAACCTACGGCTCCAGGCACATCTCTTTGACTCCACCATTCTTCTTGCATTAACATATGCCTCAGAGACCTGGGCCCTACGAAAACTGGATAAGAACACTATTTGGATCTCCCAAAGAGGAATCGAAAGAGTTATGCTTGGAGTATCATGCTTCACTCAAGTGAGAGAAGGAATCCGGAGTTCCGACCTCCATCAACGATTGCGAATCAAGACATCATTTTAAAGTCTCGTTTGCCAAGGCATCGAAAATCAGATGTGTTGGACATGTAATGCGATTTGGAGATGACCGCTGGACTAGAGCCATTACTGAATGGATTTCACGGGATGTCAAAGGGTCGCATAACTGCCCTTCTACAAGATGGTCAGACTTCTTTGTCAAGAACCTGAACGAATCATTTGAGGCTCTACGTGTTCCTGGAGCAAGCAGACGCCATCGTCTACACTAGCACTTGACAGAGACGAATGGAGACGTTACTGGCAACCGCTCAAGCAAATCGATGAGTAACAGGATGTCAAGTGATCAAGTGATCAAGTATGATATGAGATATGAACCAGTTTAATTTTGTTTGTGTGGCTCTCCTATTTACATAACACCATTTGTTGAAGAGATTTTCTTTGTTTCACTTCATGAATTCAGATCCTTTTTAGAGATTCACGATCACGATCATGATCATCCTGTTGTTCATGGATTGCCTCGAGCAGGCCCCAGTAACATCTCCTTTGTCCTAGCCCTGAGATTTTAAAGTGCCATATTCAAGGCTCTTTCAGGGTTAGGAGAATGAGACCCATCATTGTTACTGATATTTGGCATATTGGGTACTCCACGGGGAGTTTGCCAAACTCTGCTGTGTGGGCAGGTTACATTCAAGTAGCCTGCCAGGTTGTCCAAAGTAAGAATGAGATAATAAGATGTCGCATGGCCGTGAATGTGGCTGAGTGCTTCTGGGAGCTGGGTTTTATAGTCTCTGGGTCTTGGCCGTTGGCACAGGGTGGGGGGGGGGGGGATGTCAGTTGGTGGGTGTGACCCCTGCCTACTGGAAGATGGAGGATCTGGGTGGAGAATAACTGTTCATAAATCTGAGGTTTTAGCTTTGGACTCGATTTTATTCCATCAGTTTGAAAGTCTCTTTATTCTAGTATCACACTGCGTTGATAGTATGATTTAAGATCAGAGAATGCAATTCCTCTCATCATCTATGGGGGGGTCACCTGCAGTGCTTAGGATACTCCTTGCATTACTTTCAGGGATCACTTCTGTCAGTGTCAAGGAGAGCACTGGAGTTGAATTGGAGTTGGTTGCCTGCAGGGCATGTTTCACTCAAGTTACTCTCTCCCTTCTCCCACTTTTTTTTTTTCAGAATTTATTTGACTATCTGGGGAGTTTGATGATTCCATACAAGTTTTAGCAGCATTTGCTTCAAGTTCTTGAAGAATGCAATTGAAATTTTCATGGAAATGACATTGAATCTGTCTAATGTTTTGGTAAGGATGGTCATTTTGACAAATTAATCCTTCCAATCCACAAGCGTTTGTTTCCTGGTGTCCTCTTTAATTCTTTTAAATGTGACTCAGTTTTCTACCATAAGTCTTTCACCTGTTTTGTTTAATTGATTCCTAGGCACTTGAAGCTTTGGCACACTTTTTAAAAGTGTCATCTTTTTGGTTTCTTTCTCTACTAGTTTGCTGTTAGTGGATAGAATTGCAACAGATTTTTGTGTATTTTGTAAATTGATACTTTGCTGAACTGGTCTGTTTCTAAAAGGCTTTTTAAAATTTTTATTTTTAGTGGAGGTGTGTTTTGTGTATATTATTATGTTATTTGTGCATGGTGATAGTAACTTCATTTTCAATTTGGATGCCATTGATTTTTTTGGGTGTTGTTGTTTCACCTTGCCTGGTTGCCATGGTGAGGACTTTCAAAACTATATTAAATAATTGTGGAAAAAGTAGACATTTTTCACTTGAGCATGATCTCAGAGGGAAGACTTTCAGATTTTTCACCACTGAGTAGGAGTGTTGGCTGAGGGTTTATTGTAAATGGCTGTTAATATCTTGAAGCATGTTCCTTCTATTACTATTTTGTTGTGGTTACTTTAAATCATAAATTATTTTAATCTTGTTGAAAACTTTCTCTGAATTTATAAGTATGGTCATGTGATTTCAATCTTTCCTTTGTTTATATGGTGCATCACTTTGTAAGTACGTTGATCTGTAAATATTGAATCCTATTTTTATCATGGGATCCCACTTAATCATGGTGCTTGATTTTTTTTATATATTGTTGTATTCAGTTTAATTAGTTTTTTTTGTTGAGAGTCTGTTGTTTACAATGCTATTAATAATGGTTTCTCATGCATATAATTCTAACACCACACCCATCAGAAGTTTGCTAAAATTTTGTTGAGAATCTTTCCATGAATATTTATCAGGGATATTGGCCTGAAGTTTATTCTTTATTAATTCTTTTGTTTTTGGAACTAGGATGATGTTGGTTTTAAAAAGGCTGTTTAGTAATTGTTCCTGATTCTTTGACATTTTGGAAGTGCGTCAGAGGTAGAGGTAGTAAGTTCTTTTTTAAGGTTCACTAAGCGAACACATCTGGACCTGACTTTTGTTCTTGACAAAAGTTTTTTTGTTCCTTGATCCTCACTAAGAGTGATTTCTAAGCACAGAGGCAGGAGTTGGTCTTGAAAAGAGCCAGGGATGGCCCAAAAAATAATCGAAGAACATTTATATTCATATTCTGGGATGGAAGCCTCAGAAGTAGGAATGGGGTAGCTGTGGGTGTGGGCAGTTTTTTTGTTTTATGGACTTTTAAAACTTTTTTCTTTTTGGGTCATACCCAGCAATGCACAGAGGTTACTTCTGGCTCTGCACTCAGGAATTACTCCTGGTGGTGCTCGAGAGACCATATGTGATGCTGGGAATCAAACCCCGGTTGGCCACGTGCAAGGCAAACGCCCTCCCCACTGTGCCCTACCCGCTGTGCTATATCACTCCAGCCCCTTCATGGACTTTTTTTTCCTGCTTTTTGGGTCACACCGGGCAATGCTCAGGGGTGACTCCTGGCTCTGCACTCAGGAATTACTCCTGGCGGTTTTGGGGGGACCATATGGAATGCTGGGATGGCCACGTGCAAGGCAAATGCCCTCCTCACTGTGCTATCACTCCGGCCCCTTCATGGGCTTTTAATACCAACTTTTAAAAAAAAAATTTATTAGTGAAACACCATGAGGTACAGTTGTAGACTTACAAATTTTTTGTGCTTGGGTTTCAATCATACAATGATCAAGTACCCATACCTCCAAAATGCCTATTTTCCACCACCGCGGATTCCAGTATCCCTCCCACAACCCATCCCCCCCATCCCACCCTGCCTCTGTGGCAGGGCATTCCCCCTTGTTCTCTCTTTCTCCTTTTGGGTCCTTTGGTTTGCAAGAGAGGCACTGAGTGGCAATCATGTTCGGTCTATAGTCTACTTTCAGCATGCTTCTCCCATCCTGGGAGGATCCTCCCAATATCCTTTATTTGGTGCTCCCTTCTCTATTTGAGCTGCCTATTCTCCTAGCATGTGTGGCTGGCCTCCAAGCCATGGAGTAAATCTCCTGGTACTTATCTAGAAATGCCAACTTTTATTGAAGAAGAATTTTTTTATAGAAAGTTTTCTTTATAGACTGAAACATAAGACTTAAAGTCCGAGGTCATCTTATTACACCAAATTTGTCAATAAACAAAATATTAATTATTCAGAATATGAGCTCATCTGAGGAGAACTTGTTCTTATAAGACATATATATTATTTAAAAATCTAAAAGGTCAATAAATGCAGTACTCCTACATAAAAAAAATCTAAAAGGTCAAAGCTGAGAATTCCCAAAGACCTGCAAGTTAATCAAAGGATAAGTGAACATTTAAAAAATTATAAATGCACAGAGGCCCAGCTCTGGGCAACCAAGCTGAACGGCTCCTATTCCAACCAGGTACAGCCCGCCCCCAAGGGCCTGGGACCCTCTGTGCGCATGCACAACTAGCTCCACCTCCTAGAAAGCCGGTTTTCTCCCCTAATCTGCGTGGGATGGGCACGGAGGCCCAGCTCTGGGCAACCAAGCTGAACGGCTCCTATTCCAACCAGGTACAGCCCACCCCCAAGGGCCTGGGACCCTCTCTGCGCATGCACAGCTAGCTCCATCAACGTTCCCAACTCCTGGCTCAGTGCCAGGGACTCTTTCCGGAGCCGCGGCCACTAATGCGGCCGCGAAATATTTTCCCACTACATATGCCATAGGAACCATAAGCTACCTTCTTAGATGGAAACTTCTCTAGTTTAGCTCAGTCACTAGAAACACAGTAGCCAATAACTCATAAGCCTATCTTAACTCACACTGCATATCAAGTAGAATAGTAACAGTGAATGTGAAGGACTAAACCACACTTTTCACAATGGTAAAGCAAGGTAAAAGCCCACCAAACTTTCTTATTGAAGAGTCTAGCCCAGATGACACCAACAGTACTGCAGTGCTTGACAACCTCTCAGACAAGGAATTCAGGAGGGAGCTACTTAGGATGCTTAGGGAACTAAAAGAAACAATGGAAAGCAATGCCAATAGAATACAAGAGGATTTGAAGGCAGAAATGAGGAAAATGCAATCAGAAATGTCAGACCTGAAAAATCTTGTAGGCGAATTGAAAAACTCAGTGGAAGGCCTCAGCAGCAGAGTAACAGCTGCTGAGAACAGAATCAGTGAGCTCGAAGATGAAGTTCAGAGACTCTCCAGAAAAGAGCAGAAAATGGAAAAGAGACTCACAATTCGGGAACAGATGGCAAGAGAAGATCGTGATGAAGCCAAAAGGGGTAACATAAGAATTATTGGAGTCCCAGAGGTACAGGAAGAAAACCTTGATGAAGAAGAAACTGTCAAAGACATCATTGCTACAACGTTTCCAGAGCTGAAGAAAACTTGTAACCATATTCAGGAGGACCGAAGGGTACCAGCTAGAAGAAATCCGAATAAAAATACCCCAAGACACATTCTGATCAAAATGACCAAAACCTTAGACAGAGACAAAATTCTGAAAGCAGCAAGATCGAAGAAAGAAATCTCTTACAAAGGAGCATCCTTAAAATTCACAGCTGATTTTTCTGATGAAACCCTTATGGCCCGAAAACAGTGGTGGGACATAGTGAAAAAACTCAATGAAATAAATGCCTCCCAAAAAATACTTTACCCAGCAAGACTCTCATTCATAATAGAAGGAACAACACACAGTTTCACAGACAAACAACAGCTCAGGAACTTCATAGACTCAAAACCGTGGTTACAAGAACAACTAAATGGGCTACTTTAAGGCAAGAAAGGCCCCTCAAATACACCAAATTTCAACAGAACAATGGGACAAAATCCCATAACAATAATCTCTCTCTATGTCAATGGGCTAAACGCACCAATTAACAGACATAGACTGGCAGAATGGATTAGAAAATTGACCCCAACATTCTGCTGCCTGCAAGAAACGCATCTCAATAGTTAAAGCAAACACAGACTCAGAGTCAAAGGCTGGAAAACAATCCTACAGGCAAACAGCTCCCATAAAAAAGCTGGAGTAGCCATCCTAATATCAGACCACATCGATTTCAGAGTGAGGAAGGTCATAAGAGATAGTGAAGGCCATTTCTTATTGATCAAAGGATCTGTACAACAGGAAGAACTTACAATAATAATAATATATGCACCTAATGAGAGACCAGCAAAGTACTTAAAACAACTACTCATAGATTTGGAAAAAGACATCAATAGCAACGCAATACTAGTGGGAGACTTCAACACTGCTTTGTCACCTCTTGATAGATCAATCAGACTCAAGCTTAGCAGGACATACTTCATCTGAGGGAAACAATGGAAGAAAGGGACTTAGTAGATATATACAGGACACTTCATCCACAAAAAGCTGAATACACATTCTTCTCAAGCGTACATGGAACATTCTCCAAGATAGACCACATGCTGAGCCACAAAACATGCCTCCAAAAAATTAAGAATATAGAGATTGTATCGACAATCTTCTCAGACCATAATGCGCTGAAATTAGAAGTAAATCACATACAAAAAGAGAAAACTAAATCAAACACCTGGAAATTAAACAGTGCTCTATTGAACAACGAGTGGCTTAGACAGGAAGTCAAAGAGGAAATCAAAAGATTCCTAGAAACGAATGAAAATGAAAACACGAGTTACCAAAACTTATGGGACACAGCAAAAGCTGTGTTAAGAGGAAAGTTTATAGCTCTACAAGCATTCCTCAGGAAGGAGGAGCGAGCACACATAAATAACCTAACCTAACAGCTTAAGAGCTTGGAGAAGGACCAAAAAAAGGAGCACAACCCGAACAGGAGAAAGGAAATAATAAAACTCAGAGCAGAGATTAACGAGATGGAAACCCAAAAAACAATCTGAAAGATCAAGGAAACCAAGGTTCTTCGAGAAAATTAACAAGATCGATAAGCCTCTAGCAAAACTCACAAAGAAAGGGAAAGAGAAGATTCTAATAAACCGAATCAAAAATGAGAAGGGGGTCATTACAACAGAAACTACAGAAATTCAAAGGATCCTCAGGGAGTACTTTGAGAAACTGTATGCCACGGAACATCAAAACCTCGAGGAAATGGATAAATTCCTAGACTCCTACAGACTCCCAAGGCTGAACCAAGAAGACCTGGAATACCTGAACAGACCTATCACCATCAAGGAAATTGAAATGGTAATAAAAAGTCTCCCCAAGCACAAAAGTCCTGGCCAGGATGGATTCACTAGTGAATTCTTCCAAATCTTTAAAGAGGACTTACTCCCAATTCTCTTTAAGATTTTCCACGAAATTGAAATATCAAAAACACTTCCAAACAGTTTCTACGAAGCAAATATCACACTGATACCGAAAGCAGACAGAGATACCACAAAGAAAGAGAATTACAGGCCGATATCCCTGATGAACACAGATGCAAAGATCCTCAACAAACTACTAGCAAATAGAATCCAACTACTCATCAAAAAGATCATACACCATGACCAAGTTGGATTCATCCCAGGGATGCAAGGATGGTTCAACATTCAGAAATCAATCAACATAATCCATCATATCAACAAAAGAAAAGATAAAAAGCATATGATTATATCAATAGATGCAGAGAAAGCATTTGACAAGATCCAGCATCCCTTTATGATGAAAACCCTAGCCAAAATGGGTATAGAGGGGACCTTCCTCAACATAATTAAAGCCATCTACCACAAGCCTACAGCAAGCATCATCCTCAATGGGGAAAAACTGAGAGCCTTCCCTCTAAGATCAGGGACGAGACAAGGATGCCCACTCTCTCAACTGCTGTTTAATATAGTATTGGAAGTACTTGCAATAGCGATTAGGCAAGAAAAAGATATTAAGGGCATTCAGGTAGGAAAGGAAGAAATCAAGCTCTCACTATTTGCAGATGATATGATACTATACTTAGAGAACCCAATAACCTCCACCAAAAAACTCCTAGAAACAATAGACTCGTATAGTAAAGTTGCAGGCTATAAAATCAATACCCAAAAGTCCATGGCTTTCCTATATGCAAACAGTGAGACAGAAGAAAGCAACATGAAAAAAACAATCCCGTTCACAATTGTTCCCCAGAAAATCAAGTACTTAGGAATCAGCTTAACTAAGGAAGTAAAGGACCTGTCCAAAGAAAACTACAAAACGCTACTTCAGGAAATAAAAGAGGACATGAGGAAATGGAAAGATATCCCCTGCTCATGGGTCGGGAGACTTAACATTGTCAAAATGGCAATACTACTGAAAGCATTGTATAAATTCAATGCAATCCCTATAAGGATAGCCATGACATTCTTCCAAGAAATGGAGCAAACACTCCTGAAATTTATATGGAACAATAAGCCCCCACGAATAGCTAAAGCAATTCTTGGGAAAAAGAAAATGGGAGGACTCAACCTCCCGAACTTCAAACTGTACTACAAAGCAGTAATAATTAAAACAGCATGGTACTGGAACAAAGGCAGAACTGCAGACCAATGGAACAGGGTTGAATACACTGACATCTCCCCTCAATCATATGATCATCTAATCTTTGATAAAGGTGCAAGTAATGTGAAGTGGAGTAAGGAAAGCCTCTTTAACAAATTGTGCTGGCAGACCTGGACGGCTACATGCAAAAAATGGGCTCAGAACTCTGCCTAACACCATGTACAAAAGTAAGATCAAAATGGATTAAAGACCTCAACATCAGACCAGAAACCATAAGGTACATTGAAGACAAAGTTGGCAAAACCCTACATGACATTGAAGCTAATGGTATCTTCAAAGATGCCACGCCACTGGCTGAGCAAGTGAAAACAGAGATAGATAAATGGGACTATCTTAAACTAAGAAGCTTCTGCACCTCCAAAGAAACAGTGACCAAAATACAAAGACAGTCTACAGAATGGGAAAGGATATTCGCCGAGTACACATCTGACAAGAGGTTGATATCCAGGATATACAAAATACTGGTTAAACTCCACAAGAAGAAAACATCCAACCCCATCCAAAAATGGGGCAATGAAATGAATAGAAACTTTCTCAAAGAAGAAATCCGAATGGCAAAAGAGCACATGAGAAAGTGCTCTACATCATTAATCATCAGGGAGATGCAGGTCAAAACCACAATGAGATACCATCTCACACCTCAGAGACTGGCCCACATTCAAAAGAACAAAAGCAACCAATGCTGGCGCGGATGTGGCGAGAAAGGGACACTCCTTCACTGTTGGTGGGAATGTCGACTGGTTCAGCCCTTCTGGAAAACAGTATGGACGATTCTCAAAAAATTAGAAATTGAGCTCCCATTTGACCCAGCAATACCACTCCTGGGAATATATCCCAGAGAGGCAAAAATGTACAGTCGAATTGACATCTGCACTTGTTTGTTCATTGCAGCACTCTTTACAATAGCCAGAAACTGGAAGAAACCTGAATGCCCAAGAACAGATGACTGGTTAAAGAAACTTTGGTACATCTACACAATGGAGTACTATGTAGTTGTTAGAAAAGATGAAGTCATGAAATTTACATACAAGTGGTACAACATGGAAAGTGTCATGCTAAGCAAAATGAGTCAGAAAGAGAGGGATAGACATAGAAAGATTGCATTCATCTGGGGGATATAAAGTAACAAAGTATGAGATAATACCCAAGAATAGCTGAGATCAGCACCAGGAGGATTACTCCATAACTTAGAGGCCAGCCGGGTATCCTAGAGGAAAGGGCAGTTCAGATAGAGAAGGGAGCACCAAATAAAGGATGTTTGGAGGATCCTCCCAGGAGGGGAGATGCATGTCGAAAGTAGACTATGGACTGAACATGTTTGCCACTCAATGCCTCTTTTGCAGACCACAACACCCAAAAGGAGTTAGAGAACACAGGGGATTGCCCTGCCACAGAGGCAGGGGGGGATGGGGGGATGGGGTGGGGGGGATATTATCCATGGTGGTTGAAAATGGGCACTGGTGGAGGGATGGCTATCTGATCATTGTATAATCAAACCCAAGCACAAAAAATTGTAAATCTACAACTGTACCTCATGGTGTTTCACTAATAAAAAAAAAATTATAAATGCCCACAAATGGTCTCCCAGCACTGCCAAGAGTCATCCCTGAGTTTAGAACCAGGAGGAAGCCTTGCGCAACACAAATGTGGCCCAAAACCAAAATAAAAATTTAAATATAAAATATAACATTTTTATATCAAATAGATCATGATCACGATCATGCTGTTGTTAAAATTTTTAAATCTAATAAGCAAAAAGATGTAAAATTCTCACCACAATTTCCCTATTAATACTTTGACTTGTACATTTTCAGAAACTATTCCTTAATAATATGTATGATGAACCTTAAAAAGAAAATCTTATTTTTCATTTTGTCACCATGAATTACAGAGTTTTTCATGACTGGGTTTCAAGCATACAATATGTCAACACCAATTCAGTGTTGACAATTCAGTGTCCACTTCCAGTGTCTACTTCTCCAGTATCCACTTTCCTCCAACGTACCCAGTTTCCCTCCTCACCCTGTGTTTATGACAAGCACTTTTTTTTTTTTAATTATAGATGCTGTAATATTTACAGCCCTGTTACTGATAAGGCATAATGCTTTCCCACCTTCCAGCACTGCACTCCTCAGGCCAGTGACCATTTCCCTTCTCCATTGTCATAGGGTTCTCTTCCCTGACCCTCCCTTCACCACCCCACTGGCAAGCTTCCTGTTCAATGCCAATTCTCCTGCTCTTCCTTTTATTGCCTCTGGGCATGGGTTTCTCCTCTACTTTGTCTCTTTATATCTCACTCTGTGACCTCGAACTCCAGGCTCAATGAACCCAGGATCAGAGATCCTCTGCCTGCTCCCAGCAGCCCGGCAGACCTCCATTACCTCCACTACCTCCACTACACGGCCGCCGACACACTCTAGGACGCTTTCCGGACACATCATAAAACACTTAATTCAAGATTACCGCGCCATATTTGATTGCGTTGAAATGTGGTTTGAACTATGGGAACACCTGCAAGGACAATTAGAGGCCGCCCTAATAGCCTCTATCCCTCTCGGAAAGCCTGGCAAGCTACCGAGAGTGTTCCGCCGACATGGCAGAACCTGGCAAGCAAGTGTATTCAATATGCCCAAACCAGTAAGTACAATGGGTCTCATTCCCCTGACCCTGAAAGAGCCACCAATATGGCAGCGTTAAGAAGGATGAGGAAGGAGAAGCTGATAAAATCTCAAGGCTGACCTAGGCTGTCACGATGAAGAAAGACAAAAATGACTGTCTGTACTTTCAATGCACGTATGCTTACATCGGATTCATCCATCTGATGGTGCAAGTGCAAAAGATCAAGCACATCATTGGTCTGACCGAGATGAGAAGGCATCAAACACATCATGCCATTTTCAACACTAGAGAAGAACTATTCCTCGGAACATGGGACAAAAGAGGCTTCAGTGATGTCAACACAAGCTTGGCCATAAACATTCATTCATTTGAATGCCTAACAACCCGAATTGTTCTTATAATACCAAACATCAGCCAAGTAGCACAAATGCTGGACGACTTCGACCATGAGTGTGGAAAGGTCGGATTACAGCTGAATCTCACGAAGACAATGTTTATGAGAAACAATCTCGTTCCTGACGTTCCATTCACTCTCAATGGGACGAACATCTCCTAATGCAACAGTTATGTGTACCTAGGTCGAGAACTCAACATGACAAATGACCTGGCACCTGAGTTGCTCAGGAGGAAGAGAGCAGCTTGGAACGCCTTCAAGAACGTTGAAGAAATAGCTAAAAGGACAAAGAACCTCCAGCTCCGGGCACATCTCTTCAATTCCAATGTTCTTTCTGCATTAACATATGTCTCAGAGACCTGGGCCCTACGCAAACATGATGAGAACGCTATTCTGGTCTCCCAAAGAGGAATCAAAAGAGCTATGCTTGGAGTCTTTCGCTTCACTCAAATCTGAGAAAGAATCTGGAGTTTCGACCTCTGTCGATGGTCAGGAATGCTGTCTTGTTTTCCAAGGCATCGAAAATCAGATTGGCTGGATACGTAATGAGATTTGGAGACAACCATTACCTGGACTAGAACCACTACCGACTGGATTCCACGGGACGTCAAAAGATTGCGTGGCCGCCCACCTATGAGATGGTCAGACTTCTTCGTCAAGACCCTGAATGATTGGTTTGAGGCTCTTGTGTTCCTAGAACGAGCATACGCCATTGGACTACATTAGTGCACGACAGGGATGAATGGAGATGTTATTGGCGCCAGCTCAAGCAAATCAATGAGTAATGGGATGTCAAGTGATCAAGTGATCTCTCACAGATGAGAAATACCATTGGTGTCTCTCTACTGAGCAAAGTCATCTCTGGCTCCATTCATGTGGCAGCAAATTGTAGAATTTCATCTTTTCTTATGACCATGCACTATTTTACTGTGTATATGCAGCAGAGTTTGTTTATCCAGTCATCTGTTCTTGGACACTAGGTCTTATTTCCAGACTTGGGCTATTGTGAATAGTGCTGCTATGAGCATTTGCCATCCCTAACCAGTTGTTTAGGGTTTCCTGTGCTTCTCTTCAGAAGTTTTCTGGAGAATCACCAGCCTGTGTGAGGGACATAGGCAGCTAGTGGAAGAGGGCCCCAGGTAGGGCTACAGTGCTAAATCTGCAAAGCCAGGTGATCAGTGGGGCAGTATGCAAGGCATTTGAGATGACTGCTGACCTACTATTATATAGTTGCTGAACTTATAACACAATTTTTAGGTAAAAAGGGATTTTGTTCAATATAACATTTTTAAAATTTTAATTTAATTTTATTATTTTTTAGAATTGTTCACAATAATTTATTACATTCAATATTCCAACACCAATCCTACCACCATTACACCTTCTCACCATCATTGTTTTGAATTTCAACACCACCACCCAAATATGCCCCAAAGGTAGCACTGTAGCACTGTAGCACTGACCTCCCATTGTTCACCAATTTGCTCGAGCGGGCACCAGTAATGTCTCCATTGTGAGACTTGTTGTTATTGTTTTTGGCATATAGAATATACCACGGGGAGCTTGCCAGGCTCTCAGAGAACAAGAACTAGACAATAAGAGGTTGCATGGCTGCAAATGCAGCCTCGCACTTCCTAGAGCTTGGTTTTATAATCTCTGGATCTTGACTGTTGATGGGATTACACGGCGAGGGAATAGTTGGTGGGTGTAACTGTCTAGGCACTGGAAGATGGGGGATCTGGGTAGAGGAAGCTCAGTCCTGATCCGAGCAGGCTTGGAGATCTCAGCCCCAGTCCCACACTCCTGGGTTCCTCTGCTGGTTCCTTCACGCATGAGGCTTGTCCAAGTATGCGGAGAGTGGTCTTGAGCATGGCTGTGGGTTCCAGAGGTCTTCAGCTGCTGGGGCTCTGCTCAGGACAGGGAGGGAAAATCAACCCGCCCCCCTCCAAGGGGCTCTGGGGAAGACAGCCAGGCACAGGGGCAGGAGATTCTGGTTTTAATAAAAAATAAATTTCAAAGAAATTGATCAAACAGGGGGCTGGAGTGATAGCACAACGGGTAGGGCATTTGCCTTGCACGCAGCCAACCCGGATTCAATTCCCAGCATCCCATATGGTCCTCTCAGCACCGCCAGGAGTAATTCCTGAGTGAATGAGCCAGAAGTAACCCCTGTGCATCTCCGGGTGTGACCTTTTAGGTGTGACCTTTTTTTAGCAAAAACAAAACAAAACAAAACAAAGAAACTGATTAAACTTTCTTGAAATTCATCACGATCACAGTCATCCTGCTGTTCATCGATTGCTTCAAGCAGGCACCAGTAACATCTCCTTCATCCTAGCCCTGAGAAGTGCTCTTTCAGGGTTAGGAGAATGAGACCCATCATTGTTACTGGTACTTGACATATTGAGTATGCCACAGGGAGTTTGCCAGACTCTGCCATTTGGTAGCCTGCCAGGTTGTCCAAAGTAAGAACGAGAAAATAAGACGTTGCATGGCCGTGAATGCGGCAGCGCACTTTCAGGAGCTGGGTTTTATAGTCTCTGGTCTTGGCCGTTGATATAAAACTCAGCTCCCAGAAGAGAACAGCACAGAGTCTCCTGCCCCTGCGCTTGGCTGTCCTCACCAGGGCCCCTTGGAGGGGGCGGGTTGAGTTTCCCTCCCCACCCCCAAGCAGATCCCTGGCAGCCGAAGACCTCCACAACCAGCCACAGCCATGCTGTCCGGACAAGCCTCATGCATGAAGGAACCAGCAAAGGAACCCAGGCATGTAGGTCTCGGGTCAGAGATCTCCAAGCCTGCTTGGATCGGGGCTGAGCATCCTCTACCCAGATCCCCCATCTTACAGTAGGCAGGCGTCACACCCACCAACTGCCCCCGGTGCCAGGTAATCCCATCAATGGCCAAGACCAGAGACTTAAAATTCATATGGAATAATAAACCCACATGAATAACTAAGGTAATTCTTGGGAAAAAAGAAGATGGGTGACATTACCTTCCCCAACTTCAACTGTAATACACAGCAGTAGTAATTAAAACATCATGGTATTTGAATAAAGACATACCTGAAGACCAATGGAACGGGGTTGAATATCCTGACATACACCCTCAAATATATTATCATTTAATCTTTGATTAGGGAGCAAGAAATATGAAGTGGAGCAAGGGAAGCTTCTTTAACAAGTGGGGCTGGCAAAACTGGACTGCTACATGCAAAAGAATGGACTCAGACCTCTATCGAATGCCCTGCACAAAAGTCAGATCAAAATGGATTAAAGACCTCAACATTAGACCCAAATCTATAAGGTGCATGGAAGAAAAGGTATGCAAAACCCTCCATGAAATTGAAGTTAAAGGTATCTTCAAAGATGAAACAACACTGATCAAGCAAGTGGAAGCAAAGATAACTGGACTACTTTAAACTAAGGAGCTTCTGCACCTCAAAAGAAAAAGTGACCAAGATACAAAGACAGCCTTCATAATGGGAAAGTTTATTCACCCCAAACCTTCTATCTAATAAGGGGCTAATATCAAATATTTACAAGGCACTGTTGAACGCTACAAGAAAAAAAATCCAACCCCATCAAAATAAAAGGTGAAGAAATGAACAGAAACTTTTCTCAAAGAAGAAATTCAAATATCCAAAAACCACAGGAAAAAAGGCTCTTCATCACTAATTATCAGGGAAGTTCAGATCAAAACAACAGTGAGAATCATCTCACACCACAGAGATTGGCACATCGAAAAGAACAAGAACAACCAGTGCTGGAAGGGATGCGGGGAAAAAGGGACTCTCCTTCATTGTTGGTAGGAATGCCAACTGTTCCAGCTTTTTTTGAAAACAATATGGACATTCCTCATACAACTAGAAATTAAGTTTCCATTTGACCCAGCAATACCTCTTCTGGGAATATATCTTGTGTGCTCAAAAACACACAGAAGAAATACCATCTTCACTCCAGTTTTCATTAAAGCACTATTCACCATAGCCAGAATCTGAAAACAACCTGAGTGTCCAAGAACAGATGACTGAATAAAGAAACTATTTTACATCTACACGATGGAATATTATGAGGGAAAATGAAGTCATAAAATTTTCCCATAAATGAATAGACATAGAGAGTACCATGCTGAGTGAAGTGAATCAGGAGAGGGACAGATATAAAATGACTGCATTTATTTGTGGTAGATAGGTAGATAAATTGATAGATATTAGAAGACTAATATCCATGACTAGGGAAAACATGGACTAGGAGAATTGGTCAATGATTGGAATCAACCACAAGGGTGTTTGGGGTGAAGGGTAGGTAAGATAGAGAAAGAACCAGTATGAAAATAAGAGCTGAAAATTGTCATGTTGGACAAGAACTGAGTGTTAAAAGTAGGTCACGGTCATGGTCACGGTCCTCCCATTGTTCATCGATTTGCTCGAGCGGGCCCAGTAATGTCTCCATCGTGAGGCTTCTTGTTACTGTGTTTGGCATATCGAATACGTCACAGGAAGCTTGCCAGACTTTGCCGTGCGGGCGAGATACTCTCCGTAGCTTGCCAGGCTTCTCCGAGAGGGGAGGAGGAATCAAACTCGGGTCGGCCATGTTGGCTGCGTGCAAGGCAAACGCCCCACCGCTGTGCTATCGCTCCAGCCCTTATAAGTAGGTAAAGGGATATATATCTGATAACCTTTAGTTATGTGTATTGCAAATCGCAATGCCTGGAAGGAGATAGATGATAGATAGATAGGTAGATAGATAGATAGATAGATAGATAGAAGCATCTACTATAGAGGCAGGCTGGGGGGGCTGATGGGAGGGAAAATGGGGACACTTGTGGTGCTGGGAAATGTACACTGGTGGAGGGATGGGTGTTGGAACACTGTATGACTGAAACCCAATAATGAACAGTGTTGTAAGGGTCTATCTCACAGTGATTCAATTAAAAAGAAATTAAGATAAATAAATGTACTTACTTAGTTATTCACTTTAAATCATTGTTTTTTAAATAGATGTAGACAATGATTTTAGATCATCGTGAGAGCAAAGAAATGAATACTAGGTCTAGGGAGACGCTCAAGGCACCAAGTCTGATTCCTCACATGCAGGGAGCCTACACTTATCTCTGGGTGTGGCTCCCCCTGCTCCCAGTGTTGCTGACCCCAGGAACCAGCCATCAGGCTCAGGCTCAGTATTGTCAGTAGAGGCCTGGTCCAAGTCTTGCTTGGGAGTTTGAAAACATAAACATAAGAGGCACTGATTTTAGATGACTATAGCATCCTACCCTGTGCCTGACTGTCCTCGTCAGGGCCCAACAGCTGAAGACCTCCAGGCCCCAGCCAAGGCCATACTGGGACCACTCTCCACACACTTGAATGAGCCTCACGCATAAAATAACTGGCAGAGGAACCCAGGTGTGTGTGACCCGGGGCTGAGATCTCCAAGCCTGCACGGTTTGGGACTGGACCTGTCAGTAGCTAGACAGTTACACCCATCAACTGCCGTGTAACCCCAACAACGGCCAGGATACAGAGACTATCACAACAAGCTCCCGGGAGCTCGCGGCCGCATTTGCAGGCCGCGCGACTATTTATTTACTTTTCTCTAAGTTTTCAGGGTACCTTTAAATATCCCACTCGCATGGCAGAGCCTGGCAAGCTATCCGTGGTCTATGCCAAATAGACCAAATTGATATGCCAAATCCAGTAATAAATGGATCTCATTCCCCTGACCCTGAATACGGCAGAGTCGAGAAGGATGTGGAAGGAGAGGATGATAAAATCCCAAGGCAGAAATAGGCTGCCAAAATGAAGAAAGACAAAAATGGTCGTCTGTACTTTTAATGCTCATACGCTGGCATCTGCTGCATCCATTGAAGACCTGATGGTACAAGCGCGAAAGATCAAGTACGACATCATTGGTCTGACCGAAACGAGAAGACATCAATCACATCATGCAGTTTTCGACACTGGAGAAGAACTCTTCCTTGGAACATGTGATAAAAGAGGCATCGGTGGTGTCGGTATCCTTGTCAACATAAACTTAGCCACGAGCATTGATTCATTCGAATGCCTAACAACCCGAATCGGATGATTACACTTGAATAGATGTGGCTCACTACCGGAAGTTTCTATCTTTGTTGTCTATGCACCAACATCCAGTTATGGTGAAAGAGAAACTGAGAAATTCTACATGGAGCTGGAGAAGTTCTATAAAGAAGATCACACCTTCTACAAGATCATTGTCGGTGATTTTAATGCCTAGATAGGACCAAGAAGATCAGCCGATGAACTCCACATCGTGACCCATGGTCTAGAATGGAACGAACAGGGTGACAGACTGTCTGAGTTCATCATGTCAACCAAGACCTTCCATGGTAACTCACAGTTCCAAAAGGCTGAATCTAAACGTTGGACATGGGAGTCTCCCGATGGACGGTTCCACAATGAAATAGACCACATCATATTCAATCCGCAGTTTTGCCTAACCGATGTTGCTGTTGTCCCAAAATTCCAAACGGGATCAGACCACCATCTCCTTCGTGCAAAATTCTACCTCACAGAACAAGGAGAAAAGAATGCAAGGTTTAAAAAGAGAACTCCCAGAATGACCACCAACTGGGAGCTCTTTGGCTCTGTTGCAGCAACATGGGAAGATGTTGACAACATTGATGAGGAATACGATCAAATGATTCAGCACCTCCATTATTGTGCGAGGAATGCCAAGAGAGAGATAACCACAAAAAACCGCCTTTCTTCGAACACTCTTGAACTTATTCGCCAACGTGGCTTTGCACATGCCTCAGGCAACCACAAACGAACATCCGAGCTGGCAAAACAATGCAGAGAAGCCATCAAGGATGACCTCAAAAACAGGAGAGCAGCAGTGCTGGTAGATGCGGCAGAAGCTGGGAAAAGCATTCGTAATGCCCGCCTGTCCTTCACCAACTACAAGACCAAGTTGATTGCCCTCCGACATCATGATGGATCTATCACATCTTCCAGAAGGGCAATGGAGAAGATTATTCATGACTTCTACTCAGATCTCTTTAATAGCCACGTCCACTTGCCCACATACCACATACCACATGATGGATATGTCGTTCCCAATGTTCTCCCTTCCGAAATCCAACATGCCATCTCGTCGGTAAAGAAACAAAGAGCACATGGCCCAGACAAGATCAGACCTGAACACCTGAAGAACTTACCATCAGTAATCATCAATACACTGGCTCGGCTCTTCACACGCTACCTGTCTGAATGCAAGGTTCCATCCCAATGGAAAACCAGCAGGACTGTACTACTATACAAGAAGGGAGACATTCACGACATTGGCAACTATCGCCCAATCTGCCTATTGTCTGTCATCTACAAACTGTTCACTCGAGTCATCCTGAATAGGATTAGCAGAACACTAGATGAAGGACAACCATGTGAACAAGCCGGATTCCGAAAAGGATTCAGTACCATAGACCATATGCACACGATTACTAAGCTCATTGAGGTTTCTTGGGAGTTCAAGATGCCGCTCTGTCTAACGTTCATTGATTTAAAGAAGGCCTTTGATTCTGTTGAGACAGAAGCAGTCATGGAAGCCCTAGCCAATCAGGGCGTACAAACTCAATACATCAGGATCCTTCGTGAGCTGTATTGTGGATTCACTACCAGGATCTCACCATTCTACAAAGAAGTAATCATCCGTATCAAGAGAGGGGTTCGGCATGGTGATACCATTTCACCAAAACTCTTCAGTGCCACCCTCGAGAACATCATGCGACGACTGGAATGGGAAGGAATGGGAGTGAAGATAGATGGTCGGCAACTACACCACCTCCGCTTTGCTGATGACATCGTTCTAATAACACCAAACATCAGTCAAGCGGCACAAATGCTGGCCGACTTTGACCGTGAGTGTGGAAAGGTCGGACTACAGCTGAATCTTACGAAGACAATGTTTATGAGAAACAGCCTTGTTCCTGACGCTCCATTTGCTCTCAATGGAACCACCATCTCCGAATGCAACAGTTATATATACCTAGGTCGAGAAATCAACATGATGAATGACCTGGCACCTGAGTTGTGCAGGAGGAAGAGAGCGGCTTGGAATGCCTTCAAGAGCCTTGAAGAAATAACTAAAAGGACAAAGAACCTCCAGCTACGAGCACATCCCTTTGATTCCACTGTTCTTCCTGCATTAACATATGCCTCAGAGACCTGGACCCTACGAAAACAGGATGAGAAGGCTATTTGGGTCTCTCAAAGAGGAATCGAAAGAGCTATGCTTGAAATGGACTTGTGTTGATCCGCGCCACCAAGCCTGCCCGGAGGGGGAAGGGCGTTGACCAGCCCGCCCGCTCCTCTCTGGAAAGAAAGATGGCGGCCGCACGGGAGCCTTGTGGAAAGCAGGTTTGAGCCGGGCTCGGGGGGGGAGCGGCGGGGACCTCATGGGAAGGGGGGCTCTGTGGGCCGTCCCCCACGCCCCACCGAGGTCGCCAGCTGCCCCCCACGAGCGGCTCTCCGGCACGGCCACGACTCCAGGGCACAGAAACCAATCTCTTAACTAGCTAACTTTTAATAGAAATTCTTCCAGGGTCAATAAGTAAAATAGCAGAAATTTAAAACCGCGCGGCCGCTATCGCGGCCGCGCGACATTATTTTATTCTTAAACCAAGTTGTAGAAAGCAAATCATTTCACAACGCTGTTTCAGCATGTCTGATTGGGGGGGGGGGGTGGGTCGTAAACTCTAAACAATAATTGTGCATCTTCTATCGAAATAATCTATCTAGTCAAAGTAGATAGAGTATTAACTAGAACTCATCTGCCTCACAAGAATTGGGAGGGGTGGAAGGTGGGGGTCTATTGGGGTTCGGGGTTAAAAATGAGTATTGGCAAAGGGAAATGTGTTCGGTATCTACATGACTGAGACCTAAACCCGAAAGCTCTGTAACTTTTCCCACAGTGATTCAATAAATAAATAAATTATAAAAAAAAAAAAGAAGCATAAAAAAAAAAAAAAGAGCTATGCTTGGAATATCACGATTCACTCAAATGAGAGATAGAATCCGGAGTTCTGATCTCCGTTAATGCTCAAGAATCAGGAATGCTGTCTCATTTGCCAAGATATCAAAAATCAGATGGGCTGGACATGTAATGAGGTTTACAGACAACCGCTGGACTAGAGCCATTACTGATTGGATTCCACAGGACATCAAAAGATCACGTGGACGCCCACCTACAAGATGGTCAGACTTCTTCGTCAAGACCTTGAATGATCGGTTTGAGGCTCTGCATGTTCCTAGAACAAACAGATACCATTGGGCTACGCTAGCACACAACCGGGATGAATGGAGACGTTACTGGCACCCGCTCGAGTAAATTGATGAATAATAACGGGGATTAAGTGATTAAGTGAAGTGATAGCAGTGAAAGATGAATCAGGGAGAAACGAGTGAGTTCAGATACTAGGGTGCAGGGGCTGAAGTGATAGCACAGCGGGGAGGGCATTTGCATTACATACGGCTAACCTGGGTTGATTCCCAACATCCCATATGGTAACCTGAACACCACCAGAAGTGATCTCTGAGTGCATAGCCAGGAGTAATTCCTGAACATTGCTGAGCAATCCCAAAACAAAGCAAAAGAAAATAAAACAAAAGAACCAAAACAGAGACTGGTGCGCAGAATGCCTTACTCCAGTCCTGAGTTCTCCAGCTTTGCATGGCCCTCCAGTACCTCCAGATGGTTCTGGTTGTCCCAGCTCCATCAGGCTGAGATATGAAATATTTTATATGTATATATATATATATCACTTAATCACTTAACTTCCTGTTAGTCATCGATTTGCTCGAGCGGGCACCAGTAACATCTCCATTTGACCCTGTCTCGTGCTAGTGTAGCCCAATGACATCTGTTCACTCTGGGAACATGGTAAGGTAAAGGTAAAGGCCCTCCCGTTTATCATCGATTTGCTCGAGCGGGCCCAGTAACATCTCCATTGGAGATTTTGTTGTTACTGTGTCTGGCATATCCAATACTCTCAGTAGCTTGCCGGGCTCTCCGAGAGGGGCGGAGGAATCGAACTCGGGTCAGCCATGTTGGCTGCGTGCAAGGAACATGAAGAGCCTCAAACCGATCCTTCATGATCTTGATGAAGAAGTCTGACCATCTGATAGGTGGGCAGCCACGCGGTCTTTTGACATCCTGTGGAATCCAGTCGATAACAGCTCTAGTCCAGCGGTCATCTTTAAATCTCATTACGTGACCGGCCCATCTGATTTTTGACACCTTGGCAAATGAGACAGCATCCCTGATTCTTGATCGTCAACGGATGTCAGAACTCAGGATTCTTTCTCTCATATGAGTGAAACGTGATATTCCAAGCATAGCTCTTTCAATTCCTCTTTGGGAGACCTGAATTGCGTTCTCATCCTGTTTGTGTAGGGCCCAGGTCTCTGAGGCATATGTTAATGCAGGAAGAACAGTGGAATCAAAGAGATGTGCCCGGAGCCGGAGGCTCTTCGTCCTCTTAGCTATTTCTTTGATGTTCTTGAAGGCATTCCAAGCGACTCTCTTCCTCCTGCGCAGCTCGGGTGCCAGGTCATTTGTCATGTTGACTTCTCGACCTAGGTACACATAGCTGTTGCATTCGGAGATGGTCGTTCCGTTGAGAGCGAATGGGGCATCAGGAACGAGGCTGTTTCTCATAAACATTGTCTTCGTAAGATTCAGCTGTAGTCCGACCTTTCCACACTCACGGTCAAAGTCGGCCAGCATTTGTGCCGCTTGGCTGATGTTTGGTGTTATTAAAACAATGTCATCAGCAAAGCGGAGGTGGTGTAGTTGCCGACCATCTATCTTCACTCCCATTCCTTCCCATTCCAGTCGTCGCATGATGTTCTCGAGGGTGGCACTGAAGAGTTTTGGTGAAATGGTATCACCATGCCGAACCCCTCTCTTGATATGGATGATTACTTCTTTGTAGAATGGTGAGATCCTGGTAGTGAATCCACAATACAGCTCACAAAGGATCCTGATGTATTGAGTTTGTATGCCCTGATTGGCTAGGGCTTCCATGACTGCTTCTGTCTCAACAGAATCAAAGGCCTTCTTTAAATCAATGAACGTTAGACAGAGCAGCATCTTGAACTCCCGAGAAACCTCAATGAGCTTGGTTATCATGTGGATATGGTCAATGGTGCTGAATCCTTTGCAGAACCCGGCTTGCTCGCATGGTTGTCCTTCATCTAGTGTTCTGCCAATCCTATTTAGGATGACTCGAGTGAACAACTTGTAGATGACCGACAATAGGCAGATCGGGCGATAGTTGCCAATGACATGTATGTCTCCCTTCTTGAACAGTAGTACAGTTCTGCTGGTTTTACATTGGGACGGAACCTTGCATTCAGACAGGTAGCGTGTGAAGAGCTGAGCTCAAGTATTGATTAGTACTGATGGCAGGTTCTTCAGGTGTTCAGGTCTGACCTTGTATGGGCCGGGTGCTGTTTGTTTCTTTACCGACGAAATGGCGTGTCGGATTTCAGAAGGGAGAACGTTGGGAACGACATATCCATCCTGTGGAATTTGGTATGTCGGCAAGTGGATATGGCTATCGAAGAGATTTGAGTAGAAGTCATGGATAATCTTCTCCATTGCTGTTCTGGAGGATGTGATGGATCCATCAGGACGTCGGAGGACAGTCATCTTGGTCTTGTAGTTGGCAAAGGACAGGCGGGCGTTACGAATACTTTTCCCGGCTTCTGCTGCATCTACCAGCACTTCTGCTCTTCTCTCTTTGAGGTCTTCCTTGATCGCACCTCTGCACTGCTTTGAGAGCTCGGACGTTAGCTTACGGTTGCCTGAGGCATGCGCCAAACCACGTTGGTGAATAAGCTCAAGAGTTTTTGAAGACAGGCGTTTTTTTGTGGCTATCTCTCTCTTGGCATTCCTCGCACATTCATAGAGGTGCTGTACCAGTCAATCGTATTCCTCGTCAATGTTGTCAACAATGGCATCTTCCCATGTTGCCGCAATAGTGCCAAAGAGCTCCCAGTTGGTGGTCGTTCTGGGAGTTCTCTTTTTAAACTTTCCAACCCTTTTCCCCTGCTCTGTGAAGTAGAATTTTGCACGAAGGAGACGGTGGTCCGATCCCGTTCAGAATTTTGGGACAACAGCGACATCGTTCAGGCAAAACCGTCGATTGAATACATGTGGTCTATTTCATTGTGGAATCGTCCACCAGGAGACTCCCATGTCCAATGTTTAGATTCTGCCTTCTGGAACTGTGAGTTACCATGGATGGTCTTGGTCGACATGATGAACTCAGACAGTCTGTCACCCTGTTCGTTCCATTCTAGGCCATGGGTCCCGATGTGAAGTTCTTCAGCTGATCTTCTCGGTCCTATCTTGGCATTAAAATCACCCACAATGATCTTGTAGAAGGTGTGGTCTTCTTTATAGTACTTCTCCAGCTCCATGTAGAACTTCTCAATTTCTCCTTTATCATAATTAGATGTTGATGCGTAGGCAACGAAGATAGAAACTGCCGGCAGTGAGCCACATCTATTCAAATGTAAACGTCCGATTCGGGTTGTTAGGCATTCGAATGAATCAATGCTCATGGCCAAGTTTGTGTTGACAAGGACACCAACGCCTCCGACACCTCTTTTATCGCATGTTCTGAGGAACAATTCTTCTCCAGTGTCGAAAACGGCATGGTGGGATTAGTGCCTTCTTGTCTCGGTCAGACCAATGATGTCGTACTTGATCATTCGCGCTTGTACCATCAGGTCCTCGATGGATGCATCTGATGCTAGCGTACGTGCATTGAAAGTACAGACAATCATTTTTGTCTTCCTTCGTTGTGGCAGCCTAGTTCGGCCTTGAGATTTTATCGGCCTCTCCTTTCTCATCCTTCTCAGTGCTGCCATGTCAGTGAAGACTTCAGCGTCAGGTGAATGAGACCAGTTGTAGTTACTGGTTTTGGCACATCGAATACACAACGGATAGCTTGCCAGGCTCTTCCGTGTGGGTGGAATACTCTCGGTATCTTGCCAGTCTTTCCGAGAGGGATAGAGGCTTTTGGGGAGACCTGTAATCGCCCTCATAGGTGTTACCATATTTGAACCCTATCAAATATGGTATGACAATTCCGGAAGATGGGTATTTAGTGTCTTATGATGTCCAGAAAGCGTCCTGGAGTGTGGCGGCGGCTGGGTAGTGGAGGTAGTGTATATATATATATATATATATATATATATAATGCATACATTATATATAATGTATTGGGGGCAAAGGGATATAGTTTAGTGGCAGAGCACCTCTCTAGCTGGCATGAGGTGACTAGTTTGAGTCCCAGGGTTACTCTGAATGCTGGGTACAATCCCAGTGGCACTGCCATTTGTGATTTGCTGGTGCCACAGCAAAGTGTACAATCTCCTGTGCACCGAAGCAGACTTCCAGCTTTCCTGTCATGAACCCAACAAGAGGGACGAGAAGGGGGAAATGACACACACACACAACTGTGTGCTGCATAGATCCTCAAAACATAAGGAGAAATGCAAATCATATAAATTATATTGAATCTTGGAAGAGAGTCACAAGCTGCAGCGATGCCTCCGGATTCCAAAGTCACCATTCAGTTAAACATTTAACTCCAGCTCTGTCAACCTATTTAAAATTTTGAATTCCTGGAGCTACATCTCATTCTTTAAGCCACTGATGTACCAGGAGTAGCATACCACATTTGATGGGGTGTAAAGTAGAAGGTAACCGGTCTTGATAATGTGTGTGTATATAATATATATATGTATATATATATATACATATATATATATATATATTAGCACACAAGGCCCAACCTGGAACAGTGGAACAACGTGTTAGTAATCTGTTATACAAAAGCTTAATGTTTCCAGGGTGAGGTACAACAATCTTCACTCACTTTCCTCTAAGGAAACTTGTTTGGATCATTTTTAGTGGATTTTTTGTAACAAACAATACAAAATAATTTATTTAAGATCTAACTTTGGGGGGCTGGAGCTATAGCACAGTGGGTAGGGCATTTGCCTTGCACGCAGAGGACCCAGGTTTGATTCCTCCATCCATCTCGGAGAGCTGGCAAGCTACTGAGAGTATCCCGCCCACACTATCCCGTGACAGTGCTAAAACCTTACCTGAGTTTCCTCTCTAGAACTTACACACAGCAGTGGTGCTGCTGTGGGGATCGTCTGCTCTCAGCTCCGGCTCAAGGGGTCCTGGTGGTACAGGGATGCGTAAGGGCTTCAATGCTGGGACAAGTGTGCGCTCAGTCCATCGCACTCTTGCCCCCTGGCTCTTAGCGAGTTCACTGCCTGTGACGATTTGCAGAATTGTGAGCTATGAAGTACGGCAGGGCCTGCGCTGTCCTAAAAGGGAAGCCACCTTCCCCATGCACCTATGGGTCAGCGGGGCTCAGGTCTGCTGGCAGTGATTGGGAAGGTGCGCTCAGGGACGGGCTGTAGCTCATGAACGTTATCTCGGGTTCGTGCTCTTCTTGGAGGGTGACTTCCTTGACAGCAGATGCTGTGCTGGCGTTTGATGTGGCCCTTGGAGACCAAGGGTTGTGCGGGCTGGATGTTGACACTGATATCAACCAGAGAGCCATGATGGAGCCGTATGGACGAATGGGTGAAGATGTGTGGATATGCCATACAATTAAAATTCAATTTTCTTTACCTGTAAATATCAATGAAAACAAAAGATTATTCTTTTCCTATAAAAAATTAGCCTCTTTCTTTTGAGTAGCTTGACAACAAGGGCCTTTTAGTTAGAATTTTAATATTCCTTTATTAGAAGTATGCTTTATAATCAATCCTTTAAAGAACATTATAAAATCAATACTTCATAGGATTTTTATAACCACTATGATTTTCTTTTATTCAAAATTATTTTTTTTTTGCTTTTTGTTTTTGGGTTACACCTGATAATGCTCAGGAGTTACTCCTGGCGATGCTCTAGGACCATATGGTAAGCCAGGGATCAAACCTGGGTTTGTCACATGCAAGGCAAATACCTACCGACTGTACTATTGCTCTAGCCACTATTTAAAACAAATTGAACTGGACTTTATTAAAAATTTTAATCTAACTTGTATAATCTCACTCTCTTAGTTGTTTTGTTTTGTTTTATGTTTGGACCACAACCAGTGGTGCTCAGGGTTTACTCCTGTTCTGTGCTTAGGGGTCACTCCTGATGGAGCTTGGGGGGCTACTTGGGGTGCAGGGCTTCGAACTTGGGTCAGTCACATGTAAGGCAAGCACCTTTCTGTTGTACTATCTCTCTGACCTCATGTTACAATTATTTTTATGATCACTGTATCACTGTCCTCCCATTGTTCATCGATTTGCTCCAGCGGGCCCAGTAACATTGTGAGACTTGTTTCTGTGTTTGGCATATTGAATGTGTCACGGGGAGCTTGCGAGGCTTTGCCGTGCGGGCAGGATACTCTCAGTAGCTTGCCGGACTCTCCAAGAGAGGTGGAGGAATCGAACTCGGGTCGGCCTGTTGGCTGCATGCAAGGCAAACGCCCTACCCGCTGTGCTATCGCTCCAGCCCATTTTTATGATATCTCGCCATTTTTATTTTATGCATGTTTTTATGGGCCGGAGCAATAGCATAGTGGGTAGGGCATTTGCCTTGCACGCGGCCGACCTGGGTTCGATTCCTCCACCCCTCTCGGAGAGCCCAGCAAGCTACTGAGAGTATTCCGTCCGCACAGCAAAGCCTGGCAAGCTATCCATGACACATTCGATATACCAAAAACAGTAAAAACGAGTCTCACACTGGAGATGTTACTGGTGCCTGCTCCAACAAATCAATGAACAATGGGCGGACAGTGCTACAGTGCAACATGTTTTTATCATTATTTCATGTACTGATATTGGTTTAAAAATTAGTAATTATAGTATTCGTGCATAATTTTAGAAATCTATTTTTTCACTTACAAAGGATTTCTGTAAACATTTTTGTTTTTTTTTTGTTTTGGAGCAACACCCAGTGACGCTCAGAGCTTACCACTAGCTCTGCACTCAGAAATCACCCCTGGTGAACCTCAGGAGACCATATGCAGTGCAAGGGATCAAACCCAGATTGGCTGTGTGCAAGACAAGCATCTTACTTACTGTCCTACCCTCTGGATTTCTTTTTACTTTTATCATTAATTTTTATGCCCCCTTTTCTTTGGGTGGTTGCTACAATGTTTGAGGTCATATATGCATCCTCATCAAGCAATTCCCACCTATTAGCACTTACTATGTGCCAGGTACTTCTTCTATTTTATTTTATTTTTTGACTTTTGGGCACATTTTTTAAACTTCATAGCATTATGCAGTAGAAGTTACTCTCTTTTCTTTTTTCATGTGTGCAGTAGGGGTGGATGGGAGACTACACATGACTTAGTGCTCTGGATTGTTCTCAGTGGTACTCGGGCCACTACCTGATGCCAGAGATTGAACCCAGGTTGCCACTGAACTCTCTTTCTCTCTCTGACTCCATAACTGTTTTATACAAAGGGTCCTACACATGAAATTCCTTACATAAGACAAGACTAAACAGTGACAGAGCCACATTCACACACAGCAATTAGTATGATTCCAGAGTCTAGTCTCTTCCTCCACTCCGTCTTCCACAATTTACAAAGTTGTTGATAATAGAGTTTCAAGCATCCAGTGTTCTGATTTCAAGCACCCCCACCAGGGTCAGCATCCTCCATCAATGCCTCAGATTCTTAATAACTTCTCTGCATTTTGTTAATTAGTGGTGTTTGCAAAAAAGCCTCCTGACAATAACGTTCATTCATTGACTTGCCTTACCCAGGCTTCTTGTATATTTTCTTTGGAGATGTAACTTGAGTGGAAGGATTTTATTTTTGAAAACTTGGGACTCAGAATCTCTTATATCCTTCCCACAAAATAAATGACTAAGGGCCAGAGAGATAGTAGAGCAGGTAAAGAACTTGCCCTGAATGTGCTGGACATGGGTTTGATACCCAGCACCACATATGGTTCCTCTGAACCCTACAAGAAGTGATCCCTGAGCACTGCCAGGTGTGAACCAAAAAATAGGGGGAAATAAGTAGTTAGTGATCAAAAGGAGAAAGAACTAATCAGCAAAAATAAGACCTTGTATCCAAAAGAGGTTTCTAAAAAGATTTTTGAAAAAAAAACTGGTGCACAACTGTAGAAAGGAGAAAAAATCAAGAGATCATCTCTCAGGAATCCAAGGAAAAGTACCAATTTATATTGACTTTTCTTTTTATTTAAGCTTACTTTCATTAGCTCCTTGGTACCCTAAAATATAGGTGGTTTTAAAGGAAGGTGCCTCAACATTGTTCTTTCCTGATGGTTAACTTTATAAAATGCTAAAAATTATGTTAAGCAGCGAGTAGACAGAAAATAGAATCACGACGAATCACGACCATCCTGTTATTCGTCGATTGCCTCGAGCAGGCCCCAGTAATGTCTCCTTCATCCTAGCCCTGAGATTATATTCAAGACTCTTTAGGAGAATGAGAACCATCATTGTTACTGGTATTTGGCACATTGGGTACGCCACAGGGAGTTTGCCAGACTCTGCCGTGTGGGCAGGCTACATTCAGTAGCCTGCCAGTTTGTCCAAAGTAGGAATGAGATAATAAGATGTCATAATAAGATGTCATAATAAGATGTCACGTGGCCGCAAATGCGGCCGTGCGGTTCCGGGAGCTGGTTTTTATAGTCTCTGGGTCGTGGCCGTTGATGGGATTACACGGCGCCAGGGGACCAATTGGTGGGTGTGACCCCCGCCTACTGGAATTCGGAGGATCTGGGTGGAGGATGCTCAGCTCCGATCCGAGTAGGCTTGGAGATCTCAGCCCCCGGTCCCACTTGCCTTTGATCCTCTGCCGGTACCTTCAGGTGTGTGGAGAGTGGTCTCAGCATGGTGGTGGCTGGTCCTGGAGGTCTTTGCTGCCGGAACCCTGGTCGGGGCGGGGAGTCAGTGATCCACCGACTCTTAGTGGTGGATCACTCGGTTTGTGCATTGTGCTAGCTGCGAGAATTAATGTGAATTGCAGGACACATTAAGAAACCGCAAACATAATTAATTGTAGATAAGGTAAAGGTAAAGGTAAAGGCCCTCCCGTTGATCGTCGATTTGCTCGAGCGGGCCCAGTAACGTCTCCATTGGAGACTTTGTTGTTACTGTGTCTGGCATATCGAATACTCTCGGTAGCTTGCCGGGCTCTCCGAGAGGGGCGGAGGAATCGAACTCGGGTCGGCCATGTTGGCCGCTTGTAAGGCGAACGCCCTACCCGCTGTGCTATTTGCACAATTGTAGATATTTCAGCTTTATGTACAATAACAATAGACGCACAGAGTCCTAGGAGAGGGCTGAACAGATGGCTCAGCAGACTGGATTGTGTGCTTTGCATGCAGGTCCCAACCACTGCATGGTCCCCTGAGCACCTCCAGGAGAGAGCTCTGAACTCCCCACCAGCAGCAGCAAGGAGCACTACTGAATGTGTCCCCCAAACTCTCAGCCCCAGCAAACATACAAACACAACAAAGCAAAACAAAACAAAAATCCTAGGAAATGCCTGAAGAGGGACTTCCTTCCTCCATCATTTCTGAGCTTTGTTCCCTTGATGGTTCTCTGGCCTTTGTGCCAAACTTGTGATGTATCTCAATAAGACCCACCCATTTCTATCCTGTAATTCTCTAGGTCTCCCAGCTGTTACTGAACAGGAGTGAGGACTTAAGATGGTTGAATAAAATTCACGGATCAATGGAAATTAAATGTAGTCTTGTCTTAACTACAAATAGGAAGTACTATGAAATTAATTGGGTCCTATCAACAGCTTTATCAATTACTAAGTGGCTGACCTTGTTCCAATTACTTCTGTGCAGCTCATTTCCCAGTTCTTTATAAAGGCGTTATCGTTGTAGTAGATACTAAATTATGCAACATGGATTGTACCAGTCAGCAGTGATTAAAAAACAGTTAAGGAATTTAACAAGCTTTGGATTATTTTTTAGTATTTTAAAGACTACCAGTGGCAAACCGTGGAGAGTTATGAAGTGTAATTAACCTAAAACGAGCCTAAGGGAACTCACATTCTAGTCAGGAAGACAGACTGACTTACCAAGAGAAAATTATCCTGTGATAAAAACAATGGTTTTCCTGTAAAAGCACAGATAGAGAAGAACAGGAGGATAACTTGAATGTGGGGTCAGGGGTTATTTTGCAGGGGTTTGGAGAGATCCAGCAGCACACAGCACTCCACTCTGCCGTTAGCAGCAGCCCCTGCTTTGTCTTCATTGCAGGGTAACGCTAGTTACAGATTCTTGAAACATGACCAAGCTTCTGACCCTGTGCATTGTCAAGGCTGTGAAACATGGAACCCTTCCAGGAGATGAGTGCCTACATTCTTCCAGAACCAATATTGCAACTACTGTACTCAAGCACTGTCCTGCTATTCTCTAAAGTCTGAAATTTAGCACTGTTTGGTTAGTCAAAATTAGCTTGGTACTTCAATGCTAACTAGTTTACAAACCACTGGGCATTACAAAGAGTAATGCCCCCCAAAAGAAACTAAGAAGCAAAACGAACAAACAAACAAACAAATACAACCTTTTTTTTTCTTTTTTGACTCAGCCAAACATTCTTCACGTTCTTCTCAGGACCTTTGACCTTTGCACTCGACCAGTTTTGGAACTAAAATTTTATATTCATATTTTAGGCAAAAAGTTTCCAGATTAGATAAAAAGTACAAAATCTCTCAAGTTCCATATGTTTTGGATGTGTGAATGAAGGAGTCAAACTTTCTGGTGTGTTTGATTTAGCTGTCTCTCCTTTTTTTTTTTCTTTTTGTGTCACACCGGGCGATGCACAGGGGTTACTCCTGGCTCTGCACTCAGGAATCACTCTTGGCAGTGCTCAGGAGACCATATGGAAAGCTGGAACTCGAACCCGGGTCAACTGTGTGCAAGACAGGAGCCCTACCTGCTGTGCTATCGCTCCAGCCCCGCTGTCTCTCCTTCCTGACAGCCAAGTTAATTAATTATTCTGTTGATCCCAGATTGTCACACAATTTTAGCAAAATAAATAGGAAGGTATTGTTAACATATGAAATTACTGTAGTCCCTCGAATATACCCCAGAGAGGCAAAAACGTATAGTCCAAGTGACATCTGCAATTGTTTGTTCATTGCAGCACTCTTTACAATAGCCAGAATCTGAAAAAAAACCTGAATGCCCAAGAACAGATGACTGGTTAAAGAAACTTTGGTATATTTACACAATGGAGCACTATGTATCTGTTAGAAAAGATGAAGTCATGAAATTTACATACAAGTGGTACTACATGGAAAGTATCATGTTAAGCAAAATGAGTTGGAAAGAGCGGGACAGACACAGAAAGATTGCATTCATCTGGGGAACATAAAGCAACAAAATGGGAGGCTAACACCCAGGAGTGGCTGAGATTAGTACCAGGAATTTTGCTCCATGACTTGGAGGCCAGCCACACATGCTAGGGGAAAAGGAAGCTTAGATAGAGAAGAGAGCACCAAATAAAGGGTGTTGTTGAGGTTCCTCCCAGGGTGGGAGAAGCATGCTGAAAGTAGACTATAGACCAAACATGATCGCCACTCAATGCCTCTCTTGCAAAACACAGGACCCAAAAGAAGAGAGAGAGAGCAAGGGGGAATGCCCTGCCACAGAGGCAGGGTGGGATGGGAGGGATGGGAGGTGGGAGGGATGCTGAGACCCGTGGTGGTGGAGGATGGGCGCTGGTGTAGGGATGGGTACTTGATCATTGTATAACTGAAACCCAAGCACAAAAATTTGTAAGTCTATAACTGTAAAATAAATAAATAAATAAATAAATAAATAAAGAGACTTGGTTTGGAGGCCAGCCGCACACTCTAGGGGTAAAGGCAGCTCAGCTAGAGAAGGGAGCACCAAATAAAGGTGTTGGGAAGATCCGCCCAGGATGGGAGATGCATGCTGAAAGTAGACTATAGACCAAACATGATTGCCACTCAATTCCTCTTTTGCAAACCACAGCACCCAAAAGGAGAGAGAGAACAGAGGGGAATGCCCTGCCACAGAGGCAGGGTGGGATGGGGTGATGGGGGATGGGATTAGTGGTGGTGGAGAATGGGCACTGGTGGAGGATGGGTACTCGATCATTGTATAAGTAAAACCCAAGCACAAAAATTTGTAAGTCTACAACTCTACCTCATGGTGTTTCACTAATAAAAATTTCAAAATAAAAAAATATGATAATGAGCATATGATGAGGTGGCTGCCCTACAGCAGGGCAGAGTGAAATGCAGGCATTGAAAGGGAGAGGAAACACGTAATCTGGTCATGGGGGTAACATTCGCCGGAGTGCAACTGGTTCCCACCTTATGACTGTATTGAGACTTGGGGACCCAAACATCCGAAACAGAGTTTTAAGGAACATATAACCTACATGAATACGTTCCTTCAACATAAACATCAAACGTAAGTGTGAGGAAAAGTTAAGAAAG
Organism: Sorex fumeus; assembly: GCF_029834395.1. Classification (NCBI taxonomy): domain Eukaryota; kingdom Metazoa; phylum Chordata; class Mammalia; order Eulipotyphla; family Soricidae; genus Sorex; species Sorex fumeus. The sequence continues at coordinate 77,834,201 of NW_026606094.1, read as the reverse complement.
GCTAAGGAAAGGAAGAATCACATTCAGTTAAACTCTTTGCCTTTTGCAATGGCCTCCCACCCACGTTGATTCAGCAAATCACATACCTTTCCCTCACTTTCCTCTTCTACTTTTGGTCGAGTCATAAATAGTCTGGGTTTGCAAAGGGACCTGGGACACTTTCTTACTGTATTTATCTTACACTCAATCACTTGTGTATCTGTACTGTTTCTCTAAACCTGTAAACTCTTTAGATGCAGCTGCATCTTAAAATTACTAGTCTCCTTTATCATGGTTCCCAGAACAAATCTTATTAGTGTAAATGTAGACATTTAGACTTTCTGCTCTTCAGCATACAGTGCTTCAGTGCTTCAATGCTTCAATGCTTCAGTGAAGTAATATCTTCAGACCTTCTCGGGGAACACTGAAAGAAATCCGTTGGCATGAAGGCAATATATGACACAATGATATTTCTTTCTCCTTAAGCCATCTTTTGTCTCTATTATGCCAAGAAAACTGCTATCTCGGATCTATTAAATGTAAACCATGGGTAAATCTAGGTTTAAGTACATCAGTCAATAAATTGTTTAAAAATTGTGAGAGCTATCTTCAGCTAAATAAGTCAGCAAACTTAATCTGAAATCACCAGGAAGTATGCCATATCAATTAATTTGAAACAACTTTGTACTTTATTTTATCCTCACCTGCTTGAAGCAAGTAAGCAGATTTATCGAGAAGGGCGCCCTGCCCTCAACAATGAATTTTGGGGAAGTAATAAAACCAATAGCCCCCAAACGCACCTTGTGGACACAGGAACTAAGGCATATTAGATCTTTAGCTGGTGCCAGTACAGACCCAGAGAAGGCTGGACCCCCTCCGTGAGAAGCTCAAGCAGGATCCAGGAAAGGAATTTCAAAGACCATCCACTGCTCCCATTTCTTACATTGCAACCACTCTGCCAGTGGACTTGTAACCAAGACAGAGAACCCAACATGGAGTGGGCCAGGAAAGCCCTACAAAAGCCAACTTGAACAAAAGAGCACGTGCACCTGCTGCCCTAGCCCAGGTGTTGCCTGTGCCCATGTATCACTGCCTAGCACATGTGGTACCTGAGCACATGTGTAGCCAGCATCTCTGCTCTTGAGATGTGTGTTTTCATACTTCTGTATCTAATGATGGGATGTGTTCTGAGACTCCCTCTCTACTCTGGAGGAGCCTATGTTCTCTCAAGCACATTACTCTCTCTCTCTCTCCCGCTCTCTCTCTCTCTCTCTTCTCTCTCTCTCTCTCTCTCTCTCTCTCTTTCTCTTTCTCCTTCCTCAAAACTCCCAAGTAAAACCTGTTATACTTCATAGCTCATTTTCTCCTAAAATTCTTTACTCTGGGGAAAAGGCCAGAACCTGAAAGACCTGGGTAAGGCCTAGGACTGACTTCTTTCTTCAAAAAATTGAGCCTCATAGCAGACTCATCAATTCTAGATTTCCCAGCTATTCCCCTGGTGGGAGAGGTGGATGGAGAGAAAGCAGTCGATTCCCTTCCCTAAGCTATGCCTGGCTCCTCCCCACTTCACATGTCGCCCGGGGACCCCACTCCCATCATATCTAACACTCTTAGGATACAGCCCATGCATATTCCCCAGATTTCTGCTGACATAGATTAGAACGTTTAATCTGTGTAGCTTTATACTATTTTGTTTGCAAGCTTATACCTTCCTGGATAGTACATGCATCTGTTTCTGTGAAGTATACTGCTCATGGATTATGTCATGCCAGGGATCAAACTCAGGGCCTCGAGCTTGAGCTATTTAGTTCCATTATCCCATTTAGTGCACTAATTTGCACCAAAAATTTTTGGGACAAAACCCGCTATTATTAACCAACCCACACCATAAAAATTTGTACTTGATATAGTTGATATAGTTGGAAACTATATCACCCTAGTCCCTGGAAGAGCTAGAAGCTTCTTTGATAGCTGTCATGAAAGCATTTTGGTCTTAGGCTATGGCTTAGCTGAGAGTTTACAGTAGCCTGCTTTCCTTCTGTAAGTACTAAGGCATGCTGAGAAGAATCTGTCCTGTACTGCTGTCCTTGTGTTCATCTCAGTTGCACTAATGTTTGAGGACAGTGACCACTGCACAAGGCCTTGCTTCTGTTGGTTTGTTACCACAACCACACCAAATTCTCACTTAATATCATTGATAAGTTTTTGGAAACTGCAACTTCAAGTCAACTCATGAAATCATGTTCTCGAATATAAGCATTTTGTCAGTGTTAGCCTAGATGGGCTTTTCTCATCAATGCTATAGTAAACTATACTGTGATTCAAATGTTCATATTCAAAGACCTGCTGTAATACCCTCAGCTCACTTCCTGCCAAGGAGGAACTCAGCCAAAAAGCATGACCAAAGCAATTTGCCAATTTATTGTCTATCTCTTCGGACTGATACTGATGCTAGTACTTTGCCAGTCCCGATCCATCCAAAAGACAGAAATCAGTGTTCTGAACAGACAGGTTAAATCTAAAGCATTATTACTTACAATAGAAATTGGCACGATGAAGAGATGGCTAGCAAGGAGCAGAGAGTATTCTAAAGAATAAAGTCATAGTACCAGATAAGGGCTGGTTCTGGAGGTCTTTGGCTGCCAGAGCTCTGCTTGGGGCGGGGAGGGAAACTCAACCTGCCCCCTCAAGGGGCCCCGGTGAAGACAGCCAGGCGTGGGGGCAGGAGACCTCCAGAACCAGCCACTACCATGCTGAGACCACTCTCCACACACATGAAGGTATCAGCTGAGGAACAAAGGCATGAGGGTCCCGGGGCTGAGATCTCCAAGCTTTCTCGGATCGGGGCTGAGCATCCTCCACCCAGATCCTCCATCTTCCAGTAGGCAGAGGTCACACCCACCAACTGACACTCTCCTCCCCCCTCCCCCTCTCCCCGGCCCATGTAATCCCATCAATGGCCAAGACCCAGAGACTATAAAACCCAGCTCCCGGAAGTGGGTTATTATCTCATTCTTTGGACAATCTGGCAGGCTACTGAATGTAACCTGCCCACATGGCAGAGTCTGGCAAACTCCCCATGGCGTACCCAATATGCCAAATACCAGTAACAATGATGAATCTCATTCTCCTAATCCTGAAAGAGCCTTGAATATGGCACTTTAAAATCTCAGGGCTAGGACGAAGGAGATGTTACTGGGGCCTGCTCCAGGCAATCGACGAACAACAGGATGATTGTAATCGTGATCCTGATCGTGATCAGATAAGGGATTAGCTCTGCTCGTTGAGTGAGCTAGGCCTTCATTGAAGAAGTCTGGAAGTTGTGACTTAGTTGGAGTTAAAGAAGTTCACTGAATTTGCAGAGCTTCCTAAAGGGTTTCAAAGAAAAGTATCCATGGAAGATGTTGTACTGGTGTCCCACAATAAAGTTTTTTATAGGAGTTTCCTAAAATTGTGCAAGAGAGGCTTCCTGGAACATGGAGGTGAAGGACACTGCTACCAAGGGCTCTGTGGGAAATTACCATGTGCTTACCGTGCCTGACCGTGTGCTCTCCCCATACTGAGACTGGGCTTTGTGACCAGTAGAACACCAAGTAGGTGACAACGTGTGATTTCCAAGGTGAAGTCATAAAAGGCACTGTTATTTCTGCCTTGGTTTCCTGGCTCTTTCATTCTGGGATAGTTCAGCTACCACGCTCTCACTCAGGAAATTTTGTGGGTAGGCCCATGTGGGCAGAGACTAAAGTTTATGCCAATAACCCACCTGACTTGGCAGCTTAGTGAGTGAGCCTCCATGGGAGGTCATTGCTTAGCTCTGGCAATCTTTCTGATAGCTGAGTGCCAGCTGACAAATTGAGACCCAAAACAGAACCTACAGTTATGCTCCCCAAACAGTGGACCATGATTTCTTTAGCAATGTTTTTCTAAAAAGTAGAAATGTAAGATATTTGCCTCTCCTCACCTTCAATTTTTCTGGTCACCTAAAGAAAGTCAGAGAGATGCTATTTAATCACAGCTTTTCCCAAACATTATTATAAATCAGTAGATTGAATCATCAGATTAATTAGACCCTGTATTAATCAAATGGTTACTAAGTGCTAACTTGCTAGTTACTAAAAAGCAGAAAATCTTGCTTATAAAAATTCCTACTAATACAGAAATTATGAAGATTATTCTAGGAAAATCACAATGTGTTAATGCTTACGATAGTTACCACATTTTGTGAATGATATAAAAATTATAGTGTCCCAAAGTGATTTAGTGTATTGTGTATCTTAGAAACTTTAAAGATAGTCAAGGATCTTGGACCATTTATTCAGAAGATGGAGAATATTGAATTCATTTTAAAAATGTAAAGCATGTGGGATAAAATATAGATTGATCAAGAGGAGAAAAATGACCTAACGACAAATTATAGGAATGCAAATTTTAATTCGCTTACTATGAGCATGGCTGTTGAGTAACTGGTCACGGTGAGAATTACAGTGCTTGGTCTCTCTCTGGACACATTGATGCCTACACTGTGATTTGTTTCTGACCATCTGACATCTCATGCATTGTTGGAGTATAGCTCTAAACATTTTAGGAAAACATTAGTATGTCCTTTCTCCCTTGCCACAGAGAGCTTAGGTTTAAATGCTCTGGAGACACTCCCATTTCTTTATCTGTAACCTCTTCTCTGTGCTTTCCTCCCCAACCGTTAATCACCTTTTCCCTCTAATCAGATTTTGTTAACTTGTAAGGTCAGATCCTTCTAAGGAAACTGAACTTGTATTGTCAGTGTGTGTCACTGTCCTCCCGTTGTTCATCGATTTTCTCGAGCAGGCCCAGTAACGTCTCCATCGTGAGACTTTGTTGTTACTGTGTTTGGCATATTGTAAGTTAAATATTGCTTTTCCCGGCACATGAGAAAATGCTCTACATCATTAATCATCAGAGAGATGCAGATCAAAACCACAATGAGATGTCATTTCACACCACAGAAACTGGCCCACATCCAAAAGAACAAAAGGAACCGGTGCTGGCTCGGATGTGGTGAGAAAGGGACACTGAATGCCGACTGGTTCAGCCCTTTTGGAAAACAGTATGGATGATTCTCAAAAAATTAGAAATTGAGCTCCCATTTGATCCAGCATACCACTCCTGGGAATATAACCCAGAGAGGCAAAAATGTATAGTCGAAGTGACATCTGCAATTGTTTGTTTATTGTAGCACTCTTTACAATAGCCAGAATCTGGAAAAAACCTGAGTGCCCGAGAACAGATGACTGGTTAAAGAATCTTTGGTACATCTACACAATGGAGTACTATGTAGCTGTTAGAAAAGATGAAGTCATGAAATTTACATACAAGTGGTACTACATGGAAAGTATCATGATAAGTGAAATGAGTCAGAAAGAGAGGGATAGACATAGAAAGATTGCATTCATCTGGGGGACATAAAGTAACAAAATAGGAGACCAACACCCAAGAGTAGCGAGATAAGTACTAGGAGGTTTACTCCATGGCTTGGAGATCAGCCACACATGCTAGGGGAAAAGGGAGCTCAGATAGGGAAGGGAGCACCAAATAAAGGGTGTTGGGAGGATCTCCCAGGATGGGAGAAGCATGTTGAAAGTAGACTGTAGACCAAACATGATTGACACTCAATGCCTCTTTTGCAAACCACAACACCCAATAAGAGAGAAAGAACAAAAGGGAATGCTCTGCCACAGAGGCAGGGTGGGAGGGGGGGAATGGGGGTGGGAGGAATACTGGGATCCGTGGTGGTGGAAAATGGGCACTGGTGGAGGGATGGGTATTTGATCATTGTATAATTGAAACCCAAGTGCAGAGATTTGTAGATCTACAACTGTACCTCATGGTGTTTCACTAATAAAAATTAAAGAAATATATTGCTTTTCCCAATATTTTGCATAGTTTACTTTAGAGCAATGTCCTTTTTGTATGGATACAGGAAAACAGTTAATATTATGCTTTCGTAACTTGGGAGTTAATGGACTCCAAATAATATTCACTCCTAGACATCTGCTTTCTTTACTTAAGCCTCAGGTGCCCTTAGTTGCCTAGCACTCCAAAAGCAGGGTCCCGATGAGGGACTGAATGTACCCAGGGCAAGCTGTGAGCTATCCTGGCACTGAAATGGGCCAGCCAAAGCGCCACAATACTTAATTATAAGTCAAGAGCATGGTCATGCACACATTTTGTCATGACCCAAAAGAGGTAACTGAATAAGGACCCTGCAGGGGTTAGGAAGACTAACCGGGCCTGAGGACTGTGGTCTGGAATATATAGGGAGATGTCCTCAGAAAGAACCAAACTTTAAGTTTGATATATCTCTCACTGTGCTCATACAAAAAGACATTGCTAGAAATATTAAAAGTAAATTTACTACAACTATTTAAGTGGATTCGATTCCTCCACCCCTCTCGGAGAGCCCAGCAAGCTACCAAGAGTATCTTGCCCACACGGCAAAGCCTGGCAAGCTACCCGTGACGTATTCAATATGCCAAACACAGTAACAAGAAGTCTCACGATGGAGACGTTACTGGGCCCGTTCGAGCAAATCGATGAACAATTGGAGGACAGTGCTACAGTGCTATTTAAGTGGATTACTAGCTGGGGAAAGAAGAAAGCAACATACCCGGAATGGAATCCCACCCTTGAGTGGATCTCAAGGTGGAGATCCACTGGGTGGATCTAGGGTGGAGTAATCTCCTTAGATGAGATTTTGTCCTTGAGTTAATCTCCTGGAGGAGTGGCTTTACCTCTCTTTGTTGATTTGTTAACTTCAACCCCACCTTTGTATCCCCACCCTACATGATTTCTATATAAACTAGGCTGTAAGAGTGGGCTGGGGGAATTCAGAGAGAGAGAGAAGCCGAAGGAGAATCAGAGGAGAATAGAGAGGAGATTGGAATAAACAGCAATTGATACCAACCAGCCTGGCCCTCTTTTCCTCCTTCGCCCTCCCTTCGCCATCAACTCCAAAGGGGAAGCAGCTGAGACTACCGAAAACAGGGTAAGAGAGCCGCGAGGTCCTTTTGTATTTTATTGTTTGAATATGCACAATGAATAGTGCTCTACTTTTGTAGGATGGCATTTACTAAAATGTAAAAAATTTTGGAAGAACAGCCATTTCTGTTGCTACTTTTGCTGGAATTGTTGACTGATTTAGCTTATAATTTTATATTTTATTTTATATTTACACTATACTACAACGCACATTATAACATTATGTCTATATAATTTATTTCTATTGCCCTATTGAGTAGCAAATAAATGTATAAACATAGTCATTAGCATTTTTAATTAAAGTTTTGCCATTTTGAATATAGGTATTGATATGGAAATAAGACAGTTCATCTAATAAAACTATAATTGCAGGCCAGAAAAAGAAATATTGAGGGGCCAGAGCAATAGTACAGTGGGTAGGGCATTTGCCTTGCATTTGGCCCACCTGGGTTTGATCCTCGGTCTTCCATATGTTCCCCTGAGCACCTCAAGGAGTAATCTCTGAGTGCAGATCCAAGAGTAACCCCTGAGCATAGCTGGATGTGACCCTAAGAGGAAATATATATCACTGTATCACTGTGATTCGTTTGTTCGATTTCCTTGACCAGGCTTCGGTAACCTTTTCGTTTGTCCTAGCCCTGAGATTTTAGCAAGTGTCACATTGGAGGTTCCTTCAGGGTCAGGGGAATGAGACCCATCATTGTTACTGGGTTTTGGCATATCGAATACACCATGGGGAACTTGCCAGATTCTGCTTTGTGGGCAGGATTCACTCGTTAGCCTGTCTGGTTCTCCAAGAGTGAGAGGCCACGAATGTGGTCTTCTTATGGGAGCTGGGTTTTATAGTTCCTGGGTCTTGGCCATTGATGGGATAACACGGTGCCAGGTTGCGGCAGAAAAATGAATGGACTATATGTTAACGGTACCATGCCTGCCCGGGAGGGAAGGAATGTTGCTCCCTTCTGCCTTTTTCCCCCTGTACAGCAAGATGGCGGCCTCCTCGGAGCCTTTTGGAAAGCCAGGTATGAGCTGGTGGTGACAAGGGCAACTGAAACCTCGTGGAAACGGAGGCATTCCTGGCTCATCCTTCACGCCCTACTGAGGTCACAAGTTGCCCCACACAAGTGGCTCTCTGGCATGGTCATGGCTCTAGAGCCAAAGATACCAATCTCATAATTGGACTCATGGCAAAATACCTCCAGGCTTAATATTTTACTTAAATATCAGAAATCCAAATTCGCGCTGCTGCTATCGTGGCTGCGCAACATCATATGGTTCTTATAACTAACTGTAGAAAAAACATTATTTCACAATGCCTTTTAGCAGTTCTGATTGTTGGGTGTGAACTCTAAACAATAATGGTGCATCTTTTGTCGAAATAATGAATGTAATCAAAGTAGATAGAGTGTTAGGTAGAATTCATCTGCCTCACAGGCATTGGTAGGGGTGGCAGGGGGGGTATATTGGGGTTCTTGGTGGTGAAAAATAAGTACTGGTGAAGGGAAATGTGTTTGATCATTGCATAACTGAGACTTAAACCTGAAAGCTTTGTAATTTTCCCACAGTGATTCAATAAATAAATACATAAATAAATAAAACACGGTGCTGGGGGCAGTTGGTGGGTGTAACGCCTAGCAACTGGAAGATGGGAGATCTGGGTAGAGGAGGCCCAGTGCTGATCCCAGCAGGCTTGGAGATCTCAGCCCTGGATCCTGCACACCTGGGTTCCCCTGCAGGTTCCTTCATGCGTGAGGCTCGTCTGAACGTGTGGAGAGTGGTCTTAAGCATGGCTGTGACTGGTTCCGAAGGTCTTCAGCTGCTGGGGATATCCTCGGGGCGGGGAGGGAAACTCAACCTGCCCCTCTACAAGGGGGCCCGTTGAGGGCAGCCAGCCCCGAGGGCAGCCTATATATATATATAGGCTGGAGCAATAGCACAGTGAGTAGGGAGTTTGCCTTGTGCGCAGCCAGCCCGGCCGAACTGGGTTTGATTCCTCCATCCCTCCGAGAGTATCTTGCCCATATGGCAAAGCCTGGCAAGCTACCCGTGACGTATTTGATATGCCAAACACAGTAACAACAAGTCTCAAAAGGGAGACAATACTCGGCCAGCTCGAGCAAATTGATGAATAATGGGAGGACAGTTTGTTTATATATATATATTATATATATAATATATATAAATAATATATATATTATTGAGACCAAAATAACTTGGGCCAGAGGGATAGAATAATAGGTAGATATGGAAAAAATTTATATAAACTGTCTTTGCCATGAGTATCTGTATCTACTATAACGATATTTATGCCAGAAAAAAATGCAAAGATAGTGAAGACACATGTGCACAACATTGTGATGGAATTGTCAGATGGCTTCAGCATCTCATATTTGCAATTATTGTATGAGTGTCCTTTTGACTGAAACATTTACAGAAAGAAAAAACTATTTGTGGTACAGTAAGAGTAAATAATTTTAAGTGGTACAGAAGAGTTGTGACATAGTATGCAGGACTTCACTTATAAATGAGTAGTAATAAACATCAGAGGTGCATTATTTAATATTTTAACATTTAGAGAAAGAGTTATCCATCAGTTCATTATAAATAATTACATTAAGAAATGACTTGTCTGGAACAAACACCTAGAGAAAAAGTTACCTATTTTCTTGACTCATTACAGTGAATTGATCAGGGGCTGGAGCAATAGCACAGCAGGTAGGGCGTTTGCCTTGCACACAGCTGACCTAGGTTCGATTCCCAGCATCCCATATGGTCCCCCGAGCACCACCAGGAGTAATTCCTGAGTGCATGAACCAAGAGTAACTCCTGTGCATCGCCAGGTGTGACCCAAAAAGGAAAAAAAATAAAATAAAGTGAATTGATCAGTGAAAATAATGTAGGGGATATTATAAATCCTTATTTGAAAATAAAGGTAGAAGTGTCATTATAAAAAAATCTAAAAGAGACGTTTGCCACCTTTGGGAGGGCCAGCCAGCACTATAAAATGTTTTTTAAAATGGCATAAAAATAAATGACTTATTCCAGACAAAAACTACCACTTAATAATCATGAGTTATACATTACTGAATTGAAATAAATCTTTTTTCCCCAATATAAATTAAGTTTGAAATGATCAACAAGCTAATTTTCAAGTTTTTCCTTCTCACTAAACCAATTTTACAAATGATTGTGCATAGGGGACATGCAAGGGTGAGACATCTTTAGCCATGCCGTCTGTATAACGGGGCATCCACATATGCACCAACACTGAGTTAAACCACACTGGTTTGTTAAGTTGGCTGGTTGGCCTTCAGAGATGTGGTGATTCTCACAGTATATGGAAAAGTTATTTATTTATTTGCAGAGATGGACAGGAGGGTTTGGGCTACAACTGGCTGTTCTAGCTCCTAGCTCTGTGCTCAGGTATCAGCCCTGGCTGTGCCAGGGGACCATATGCAGTGCTGGGGATCCAAACTGCTATACTATCTATACAGACTGAAAATTGATTTAGATGACCCCTAAGATGTTGGTACTGAAATAATTTTCCTCTTGAATGTGTTCTGATATAAAGATCTTCAAATAAGATTTACTGTAGCAAAACTGTACCTTATAGTGGACTTATAACTTGACTTGGAAGTCACTAGTTGTGTGACATTCACAGTGTGAAACTGTGTGTTTCAGTTTGGGCAAGACTCAGCTTTTCTAAGCTTCTCTGTTCTTAGCACATCTCAGTACTGTCCTGAGAATTCATTAGATGACATCATTCACACATCATCCATATGACATTTAAAGTATGTGTGGTTTTCCTTCTTTCCTTTTTTACAATATACTTTATAATCAAACATCTGGGGTGAATTAAGATCTGGAAAGTATAGTTCTGAAATGAGTTCATTTGCCAGACTTCACATTTCATTTTTAAAATAATAAACTTGATTAAAATGTGATTGGATGCTTTATGGTACAGCATCTTTTTTGTTTTTAAGACAAGTATGTGAAAACAGATCGGTAATTAGAGGCTCATATCTTTAAAACTTGCAATTGGAGGAACAATTACTTGACTGAAGCTTTCCCTTCTGATAGCTATCCAGAATAAATAAATACATTTGCTAGAGCAGGCCCAGTAACCTCTCCATTGTGAGACTTGTTACTGTGTTTAGCATATTGAATACATCACAGGTAGCTTGCCAGGTTTTGCCGTGCTGGCGAGATACTCTCGGTAGCTTGCCGGGCTCTCTGAGAGGGGCGGAGGAATTGAACCTGGCTCGGCCAGGCCGGGCGGGCCGTGCGCAGGGCAAACACCCTACCACTGTGCTATTGCTCCAGCTAAATAAATAAATCCCAAACCCACAAACAAAACAAAATATGGCAAGCATATTATACACACCATACAAGTATTTTTTTTTGTGTGTGGAAGAATTCAAATTTAACTAAGGAAAACTCAGTAATAACGACTTTATTTAAATAAATTCAAATAAACTGAAATTGCATAGGATACATTAATTTTTTTAGGGGTTCTTCTACCCAAAAATTAAGAAAAGAATCTGAAGTAAATAAACACCCCATAGTTATTGTTAATCAATTTTTCTTCATAATTTTCTTAAAATTCTATTTTACTTTGTTAACAAAGAAGGCTACTCTATGGGTAAAAGTTACCCTGATTTAGCTAGCTAATTAGCTAGCTAATATAGTTAAACTTATTTAATATCAACAATCACAGATAAGTTATGGAGTTGGGTGGCGGTGGTCCTGGAGAGTTCAGGGGTTAAATAGGAATTGGACAAAAAAGATCTCAGGGCAGGCAGCCTGGACTCCCGGTGCATAAAGATTATATAAAAGATCCTTTTTCCATTTTTCTTCTCTGCATCCTGTATCACCCACTGTTTCATCCACTGTTTCACCACTAAACCAGAGCTTTTGCTATTCTGGGCATTATCCGCCTCCAGGAAGGAAGTGACTGGAACAAGGATGGACTCTGGTCTGCAGAACTAAGACCTCTTGACGGTCCCACAGCATTTCTATTCTTGGCTAGACCTTGCCAAAACCTGCCCCTCAATGCAAGGGGGTCTCGAATATTTTTATGTGGAATTAAGTTAAGGTTCCACTAAGTACTACAATGCAAAACGTCTAGCTTTTGGCTTCTGGTAAGAACAGTCAACAGCTAGTTTTCTTCAGTGCTACACAGCTCTTTATTTACAGCAGTGTTTAAAACAGGGATCCCAGCAGCTGTCAACAGCAGCTTCTCTCTAGCAGCTCTCCCACGGAAAGTTTTTGTTTTGTGGCCACACCCAGCTGTGCTCAGGGCTTGGTCCTGGCTCAGGGGACTATATGGGTGCCATGGTGGAACCGTGAGCGTCGAACCATCAGATGTGCGCCAGACAAATGCCCTACCCGCTGCATTATCTGATCAGATCACCTAAAGACCTATCAGATTGATAAAGACTGGTCAGTTTGCCTCTTATATGCACCACCGCGATGGTTTAAAAAGAAGCTCCTGCCTCCTTCATTTCTGAAGAACTGGGAAGGATAGATAGTAGAAGGGTTTTCTAATACAGCATAATAAAGGAGCCTCCACTAGGTTGGGAAGAGCCTGGGCACGGGAGGGCTGACAGCTGTCCTTAGTAGCTGAGTGCGAAGGCCGGCAGGGAAAGGGTTTTTGCTTTCCTTCTGGGTCTCCAGCCCAGTGGAGCCTCTACCCCCTGCCCTTGTAGGTGCAGATTCTCCAAAGGCCCCAAGGGTCTGCACCTTCTCCTGAGCAAAAGCCTGGAGCTAGGGGAATGCACGCCAGTCTACCGCTCCTACGGTCAAACCGGCCAGTGTGCGCGGACTCAGCTCTGCGAGCCCAGGAAAGGGAAGGTCTAGACAAAGAAACGGTAGTGGCCACACGGAGGAGCGGGGTCGGTGCAGCCGGTCCCTGCCCCAAGCAAGACTGGCACGCCCACAGACAGACGTGGCCCGAGCCTCAGAGGCTGGCCGGGATCACCGGGAAACGGAGGAGGGGCGGGTTGCAGATGAGCGCGTCGGGTTCCGAGCTCTCCAACAAAGCACCCTGGCACCTCCTAGGTGCTTTGCCATGCGTACAAGAAATCGTGCCAACGCCCCACTTTACAGCGGGCCCCTGAACCCCTGGGAGTCAGCAGCAGGCCGGCCGGGCATCATCTTTTGCAGAGCGAGGCCTCGGCAGCTCCCGGCCGCGGGCCACGGGGAAGCAGCCACGACTGCAAGAAGCGCCTCGAGGCCCGAGCGCCGCCGGGCGGAAGCGCCGAAGCCAACCCGGAAGTGCCGCGTGAGCGCCCGGGAGCGGCGGGGCCGCGCGTGACGCACTTCCGCCGGGCGCCTTCCGGCTTCCGAGGGGGCCGGGAGCCGTCACCGCGCTCGCCCCGAGCCCGAGCGGCTCGGTCCGTCCCCGCCCCCCCGCTCCGCGGCCGCCCGAGCGGCGCCGCCCCGCCGTCGCGGCGGCCGGCCGGGGGCTCGGGAGCCCGGGCGCGTGTCCGAGGCGCCGCGCGGCGCGGCGGGCGGCGGCGCGGGCCTGCTGCTGGGCGCGCTGCGTAGCGGGCCTTGTTGCGTCTGGGCGGGCGGGTCGCGCCCCGCCGCCGACCCCGCAGTCCGGACCTGGCGCGCCTGCCCACCACCCCCGCCGCCGGCGATGGCCTTGGTCGCGCCCGCCGCCCGCCGGAGCCGCTCGGACGCTGCGCCCTGAGCGCCGCCCGCCGCAGCGCTGTCATCCGCCCGGCGCGCCGGGGCCGCCATGGACCGCGCCGGGCCGCAGAGCCCCGTGACGCTCGTCGTTAAGTCGCCGAATCACAAGTTCCGCGACCAGACCGTTCGCTGCTTCGCCGACTGGACCGTGGGCCGCCTCAAGGCGCACCTGTCCCACGTGTACCCCAACAGGCCCGTAAGTCCCGCGACCACCCGCCCCGGCATGGCGGCCCTCGCGCCGCCGCTTTGTCCTCGGGGTGGGCGTGAGGCTCGTGGTCCTGCGTCTCTAACGCCCCCCCCCCCCCCCGGCCCCCATCCGCGATTTTTCCTGCAGAGGAATTGGGTCCGTTTAATTCCACCATCGTGTGCATCTTTTTGAGATGACCGGACTATGTATAAATAAGACTGATGCTGTTGGTCCCTCTGAGAACGTGGCTGGGTAAGTCCAGCAGAGTCTTAGGTCCCCAGTCGGATTGGAAAGGACACGGCTGGCTCGGAGGACGCGCTGGAATCGTTGGGTGTGCTAGAGTAGATGAGAGTTGGAGAGGTCACAGCCTCCGTGGTGGAGGACCTTCATTCTGAATGACCGTTGCTCAGTGATTATTTAATTAATAGGCTTGGATTTGGGGGTGGGAGATACTGGTATTCGTCACGGTTATTGAAGCGGAATCTGGTGGAAGGTGACGGCTTTTCAGGCTTAACTTATTTAGTGCACGTAAGAAAAGGAGGATGTGCCTGGCCTACATGAAGATATTATTCATGAGTTTGAGCTTCGTCAGTATTGCATATTAAAATTAGTTAGGCCTTTTGGGGTTGGAGAGATAGTACAGCGGGGAGGGCATATGTCTGGCAGGTGCTCTACAGGGTTTGGTCTTTGCCTCCCATATGGTTCCCCCAAACACCGTCAGTGATTCCGGAGTGCAGGGCCAGGAGTGACCCCCGAGCATGGCCGGGTGTGACCCCCAAATTTAAAATACATCATAAATTTAGTTAAGCCTGGAGATTTATAGGTTAAGAATAGGGCAGTTATGCTGAAAACAAAACAAAAAAGGAGATTTAGAAAACAGTTGGCATTAGCTGGATTTGTCAGCAGTATGGGATACAAATGTTACCAGGGAAATATTTAATTTTTGATGGGGAGTCACCTCCAGATAGGTACTTGTCTGTCTGTGCTCATGGCTTATTCCTGGTTCTGTGCTCAGGTATCACCCCTGACTGAGCTTGGGGAACCATATGTAATGCAAGGAATCCAACCCTTGGCTGTGCGCAATGGAACCACCTTAACTCCTGTATTGTCCTGTCAGCTCTTAGCAGGGAAATTAAAAAAAAAAAAACCCAACCCTTAAGGTGTTTAATACTTGGGACAATCTTGTGGACTTTGATTTATTCTTTAAAAATTAAGATTTACAGGATAGCAATTTGTTATAAATTTTTTTGCTTTACAAAAGATTTTCTACCGCATATAATTAGCTTTGAAGTGGAACACAGCTCTTTGACTTCAAAGAATAGTTAGAATCGAAAGTTAAAGGTAGCTTGTAATATAGCTGGAATACCTCATTAGTTATTTATGTGTCTTCATTGTGTAATTAAACCATAAGGAACTTGATGTGGATGGACCAAGATGTTTCCCTATTCTGAAACTTTTTATTTTATGAAAACGCCTGAAAGTGTGTAACTCTTACCTACTTTGGCTTTTTGGGCAAAGAGTTCAGTCCTAACCACACAACTGGAGGCATGTTGGTGCTCATGGGTGTGGGTAAGTCAGCTGTCGGGTACCAGATCAGTTTGAAACTTCCTTACACCCCCACTGTGTCACTCTTGCTACTTGTACATACTGGGGACACTTAATCTGGATCAAATAATCTGCAGTTTATTGATTATCTAACCTTGTGCAAACCTGACTTTTTTTCTTCAAGTTTTCTCTAAGTGACATCTAGTTAATTTCTAGGTTAATAAGATTGGGTAGATCAGGGGAAGGTTATTTTCTTAGAGCTTTACCGAAAACCTTATATTGTTACTAGATTTGATTAGCTTACATCCTAACTCATCACTTGGGAATTGAAGTATTGTTTCAGCAGATTAACTCTTTAATAAACCCTGAAATCTTGGACATTGGAATTGAAGTGTTAGTTTGCTCAACGGGGGGGCTAGAGCGATAGTACAGTGGGGAGGGCATTTGCCTTGCATGTGGCCAACCCGGGCTTGACCCCCGGCATCCCATATGGTTCCCCCATGCACCGCCAAAAGTAATTCCTGAGTGCACAGCCAGGAGCACCCCCAGAGCATTGCTGGGTGTGACCCAAAAAAAGCAAAAAAAAAAAAGTTTGCTTTACAAGGTTGCTTAGAAGAACATTTTGCAACATTAACAGGTAAAGGAAGTTTAAGTCCTATCACTTGCAGTGACTAAGGATTGGTTTTGAGCTTAGGTGTCCAAGTGCTTTTTGGAATTTAACAGATCTTTTCTTAACATGGGCTGATAGGGGTGGTAGAGGGGGGAGCAGGCTCAGGACTTCATTGCTGCTGGGTCACGGCAGAGGACTCCAGAAAGGAGAAAGACTGATGGCAGTGTTCAGTATGCTTCCAAGGGTCTTCATGGGACAGGAATGGACAGCGACACGTTGGGAAATGACTAGGAGGTTCAGGAGGAAGAAGGAAGGAGATTAGAAGTTGTTCCAGGCGCGCTGCAAGAATCAGGCGTTGACTGTATGCTGCTAATGGAATCTTGTTGCACATGTAACTGTGTAAATTTTAAAGTTTATACTTAGATGCTGATTTGATTACAGATAATTGGCACAGTGATATTTTATGTGCATCTGCCCATGTGTGGTGTTGATGATTGAACCTGGGCTTGACCGCTCGCAGGACAAGTGTCCTGTGTGCTGTGATCTCCGTGATACCTAAATTACAGAGTTCAGGTTTATTGGGAAATAGAGACCTTTAAGTCTGTTATGTGACTTACACAGGAATGTACTGTGTGCTGGAGGGACTCCAGAAGGGTATGGTCAGGGTATGGAGTCAGGGTGAGCTTATATAGCTGTTTAAAGAAAAGGTTCACAGGGACATAATTTTAGGCAAGCAGGAGAATTCCTTTCATTCTTCCTTCCGTTTTCGGCCACTCCCTTTGATACAAGGGCTTACTCCTAGCTCTGTGCTCAGGGATTACTCCTGGCAGTGTCCAGGGGACCATATGTGTTGTCAGGGATACCACCAGGGTGCAAGACAAGTGCTTTTTTCAAACCCTTGTACTATCTCTCTTGCTCAGGAATCACGGTAGTGCTTGCCCTCCCCCCCACCCCCCAGCTAAAGATATGCTAATGATTGTTAAAAGATCCACAATGGGCTCTAAAAGGGGGGGGGGGGGTATTTTCCAGTAATGAAGTAAGAAAGTTGCCCTTTCTATAAAAGTTTACAGTCATATAAAAGTCCCTAAAGTCTTGAACATTTGTGCAGTTTTGTCTTCCAGTGGTGTTTATAATTGGTGTAAAAACTGGGAAGTGCACCAGTTCATGATGATGGTATCAGGTAAACTTTTCTTACCTTGGGTTTTAGTAATTTTAATTGGGCAATAGAACTTTTTGGGCAATTAGGTTAAAGCAGCTGGAATGTTGCTTTTATCTGGAATGCTGTAATTCCTGTCTTTGGACTATTCAGTGCTTTTGGGCAGGATGTTCCTGATAGAGTTGTTTGGTTTCTGTGCTTTACTCCATCAGCTGCTCATGTAGGGTAAAGCAGCAGAGGTAGCTAGTGAGAGGCAGTATCTGAGAAAGGATTTGTTGGCTTGGATTAGGGTGCGAGTGACAGGAAGAAAATTGGTGATGGTAACGGAAAGAATACAGTATGAAAATCTGTGTAGCTAATCTCTTTAGTAGAGACCTTTAATTGATAATTTAATAAGCACTTTAGATTTACCAGCTGAATTTAATCTACTGAATTCTTTAATACTTTAAATGTAAGTATATCATTAGACATCATCTCATACTCAGCACTCAGAAAGAAATATAACACTCAAATGCTTTTGGTTTGTGGTGCTGGGCGACACTTGAGCTCTACAGGAGGTGCTTTCTTTTCTTCAACATGCAAAAGAAACAAAACAAATATCCTTAAAACAACCCTCTGCTGTAAAGTCTAGCTTCTTAAATTGTAGTTCATGACCCCATAGGGGATAGCAGAGTTGAGTATGGTGACAGTAGTTTAAGGTTTCTGAATGTGTTATGATCAACAATCAGTCCAAAATTAACTGCATCATGAATCTGAGCTGTTTCTGGCAGGACTTGCCTGTGCAACCTTTCTCAGGCAAAAAGGGGCTCCATGTGGAGAAGTTTAGAAAGCCCTCTCTAAAGACCCTAGCATCCTAAGAGTGTGTATGCAGAATAATGAGAAACTCTCAAAGACTCTACTTATGTGTAGTTAGAATACAAACTGTTGTAGAATAATTAGAATAATTTCTCTCTAGAGATGCAGCTCTTGTGTAAAGTGATCTTGGCAAGATGGCCTTAGAAGTTGACAGATAATTTCAGGAAAGCAGACCAAGAATTTGAGTTTTCCCATTCTTGAAAATTACAATTCCAGTTGCTTGATGTATTTGAATAATTTTTTCTGGTTATATTAGGAGGAAATATAAGTAAATTTAATTTTTAAATTTTATTTTTTATGTAATAAATCACCATGCACTCAGGAATTACTCCTGGCGGTGCTCAGGGGACCATATGGGATGTTGGGAGTTGAACCTGGTATGCCCTGCCCGCTGTGCTATCACTCCAGCCCCGGTCGACCGCGCAACACATCAAAAGACACTCCCTACCTACCCATTTTTCATAATTATACCATATTTGATGGGAGTCAGACAGTAGGCAACAAATCATAGAGGGAAATATATATATGCCTCTTGGAGAGCCCGGCAAGCTACCTGTGAGTATCCCGCCTGTGTGACAGAGCCTGGCAAGCTACCTGTGGCGTATTTGATATGCCAAAAAAACAGTAACAATAATGGGTCTCATAGAGCCTCCAATACAGCAGCATTGGGAAAGACAAGTAAGGATAGGTTGCCAAAATCTCAGGACTGGGATGAATGGAGACGTTACTGGCACCCGCTTTAGTAAATGAATGAACAACGGGATGACAGTGATACTAAGTCAAAAAATTTGAGCTAAAGAGATTTTTTCCTTTTATTTTTTCTTTTTTAAAGTGATTAAAAACAGGGCTGGAATGATAGTACAGTGGGTAGTACATTTGCCATGCATGCGGCCCACCTGGATTTGATCCTGGCATCCCATATGGTCCATCCTATACCACCAGGAGTAATTCCTGAGCATCATTGGGTGTGACACTCCCCCCTCGCCCCCCCGCCCAAATGATTAAAGAAACACCCTGGACCAGAGTCTTATGGGGGGGGGGGGTGTTGTTTTAGGCACTTGCATTACACTTGGCCAAACCCAGGTTGATCCCTGGTACTCTCTATGGCCCCTGAATACTGCTGGGAATGTTACCTGAGCATAGAGCCAGGCATAAGCTCCAAGTTTATTCTGGCGTAGCCCTGAAACAAAACAAGAAAAAAAACATCCAAATCATCTGACATAACTTCGGCATGTCAATTTTTTTCTCTGGTTTTAATTATGGTAAAATGAAAAGTCTTTTACAACATCTGATTACCTGTGTTCATTTGCAATTCAGTGTAGTTTTTTTTCCT
The DNA here is from genome assembly GCF_029834395.1 of Sorex fumeus. Lineage (NCBI taxonomy): Eukaryota > Metazoa > Chordata > Mammalia > Eulipotyphla > Soricidae > Sorex > Sorex fumeus. The sequence goes on along the minus strand of NW_026606094.1, from coordinate 77,814,826 downwards.
TTGGTTTGTTTCTTTGCAAACTCTTGTGTCAAGGGCTGACCTTCAGTGGATTACCGCGAGGGAGCTGTTCTGCTACTATGAAACCGTAACCCAGAAGCAGGCCGTCTATGAATGGCTTAGCATTAGTGTAATTTCTTATTGAGTTATAATTCTCATTTCATAAAGCTCACCCTTTAATGTATACAAATCAGTGATTTTTAGTGCTCAGATATACTTGCATAATAACTCTAGTTCAGAACATTTTTATTACTCCCCAAAGAAACATTCTTTTAGCAGTCATTCATTGTTGTCATTTCCTAGTCTTTGATAACCACAAATCTCCTTCTCAGTAGATTTTCCTATTTTGGAAATTAAGGCATTTGCCTTGCGCGTGACCAACTTGGCCACCTGGGTTCAGTTCCTTTGCCCCTCTTGGAGAGCCCAGCAAGCTACTGAGAGTATCTCAGCCTGCACGGCAAAGCCTGGCAAGCTACCCGTGACGTATGTGACATGCCAAACACAGTAACAAGTCTCACAATTTGTGAGACGTTACTGGTGCCCGCTCGAGCAAGTTGATGAACAATGGGAGGACACTGCTGCAGATGTAAATGTGATTGTCTATATGTCCTATAGTATCTGACCCTCTAACTCAGCCAAACATGGACAAGGTTCATGCTATATGGCGTGTATCAGTACTGTGACACTTTGAATGTCTGAATAGTACTACATTGTGTATGTGTATGTATTTTGTGGGATCAGCTTCAGCAGTTGGTCCATATTTGGGTTGCTTCTACTTCTTGGCTATTATGAATGAAGCTATGATGATCTTATACAAGATTTTGTGTGACATATGTTTTTATTGTCTTTAGTAGATACCTCGGAATGAAATTGGGTATGTTTTTTGAGTCATAGTGTAACTCTGTGTTGAACTTTTTGAGCAGCTGCCCAGCTTTTCCACAGCAGGTTTTGTATTTCAGATTTGCACCAGCAGTTTATAAGAGTTTCAGTTTTTTCACTTTGTCAGCCATTTTTTTTGTTTTTGATATATTTTGGAAAGAGAAAAGTTCACTTGGAGTTAAGTATTGATTTAGAGAAAAATTAGGGCAAAGATAATAGTGCATGATTGCTTCTTGAGGGCAGTCTGCTAATATCAGTACCCTTTACTGAAAAGAACAAGATGAATTTTGTACCAGCAAATATTCAAATACTGTGTTTTATGGCTGTTTCATCTCCATTCTTACAACTGTTTGGAATCTAGAACCTCTTTAAACAAATTACTTTTTAGCCTCTTTGTCAGGCACAGTGCTTGGGTTTGAGAACAAAGATAATGATACAGATATTGATTCTGGACTTTTGACACTTTTTGTGCCACCAACAGAAACAAACATGAACATAATTACAGCCTGTAGTTCATATTATGAAAGTGGGATCTTTCCTACTGAAGGAAAGATTTGTAGAATTGGGAATTGAGTGCCACTGCAGATATATATGCATTTGTTTTTTAATTTTTATTATAGTTTAGGAAACGTGGTTGTTACAGTAGGGTTGAAATCTTTATGTTTTGATGGGCATTGTTACTGTACCACCACCAAGAGTTCTGAAGAACTCTGGCTTGTATAATGGAATGGAAATTTATTTGGATTATTTCCTGATTGTACTTATAAGCACTGTGAAGATTATAGGTATGCATATATCTTTAATTTTTTTAAAAAATTGAGTCACCATGAGATACAGTTACAGAGTTCTTGATTGGGTTCAGTCCTACAATGTTCCAACACTGGTCTAGCCTGTGTACATTTCCTACCACCAATGCCCCAATTTCCCTACTGCCACCACACCTCTCTCTCTTGGTGAGGTCCATCCTCATAAGGTGGAGTCAGGCCGAGAGTATGGGGGTGATTTTTGGATTGTGGAAGCAGGGGCTGCCGGGGGCCCTGCTTGGGCGGGCCCCTGACCAACCGACCCCCTTCGGTTTACCCCAGTCTGTTCAGCCATGCGCCAGTCCGATATTAACTGCAGCTTTTGATCTAGGTCAGGCTGCTGATGCACTTGCCCTGTCTTCTCTTTTAGTCAGAACCTTTTGCTTGGAGCCATTGGGTCTTTTCCTTCTCCTGCTCAGAAACTTGCTTAACCATACCCCTGCTTTTCTATTTAGTGGAAGACTATTTAAAAAGTAAGACTTTAGGGATTAACATTTCTGGGTTACTGGTAATGAATGCTATTTTAGTCAGATGTATTATAGATGAAATAGATTTGGAGCTATTAAAGGCTATGTGATTATTTGTATATTTCAGACTGGGTCTATAGTTTGAGGACTAGTTCTTTAAAATCTTTGATTTGTTTTTGTGTTTGTTTTTGTGTCACACTTGGCAGTGCTCAGGACTTACTTCAAACTCTGTACTCAAGAGAACACTCAGGGTGGTAATCGGGGGACCATACGTGGTGCCAGGGATTGAACACAGGTGGCTGTATAAGTGCCCTACCTGCTATACTGTCTCTTAATACAAGTTTTACCAGTGATTTCAATTCCTCTTTATTAGCTGATTGTCCTAAAAGTGAGTTACATGACAGTTCTCCAGTTATGAGTTTCTTTGAAGACTCTGTCATTATCTGGCATATTTTAATTTCATCCTGTTCACAAGTGATAGTTGTGATAAAGTACATGATTTATTGCCATTAAACTTAATAGTAAACTGTAGATTGCCATGTAGAAAGCGGATATGTAGATTCATTCTATTTAAAAAGTCACCGAGGCATGGAGAGTACCGAGGGCAAGGTGCTTCCTTGTTGCAGCTTGCTACCTTACTTGTTGAGCATGTTAGGTCACCAGAACAGCTGTAGCACCCGTTTGCATACATGTCTTGGGGTCTATGGGTTGGTTCTTTAGCACGCAAAACAAAACAATAAAACCAGAGAGTAGCTGGTAAAGGAGTGGCCTGAATTTCTCAGCCTCTCCCCTAAGAAAAGGAGAGAAAGCATCAAGCCTCTGGAGCAGGCAATATGGAGGATGAACCTGTGTGCTCTTTTTGAATGCAGAAGAGGCTGTGGTCAGCCTGGTGGGGACTGTGGAGGCCCTCAGAACTACAGGGACTGGAGAGCTTGAGCACCCAAGTGCGTTTTCTTCGTGCTGGAGCCCTGAGCACTCTGGGTGTGGCTCCCAGTCTCCCCCGAATAATCAGACTCAGAAGGCAGTCGCCATCTTAAAGGGACCCTTATAATGCTCAAAGATGTGCAATATTAAAAAACAAAATTTCAAAGATTCCTGAAAAAGGAATATGCCAAACATAGTAACAAGTTTCACAGTGTTACTGGGCCCGCTCCAGCAAGTCGATGAACAACGGGAGGATAGTGATAGTGATAATGATAGCAGAAATAATAAAAACCAGATTGACTAAAACTTTTTAATTCAGTGGTTTGTCAATTAAAACTATAAATTGTTCTAATTGTTTTTTTAAAAAGAATAGATCATGCATACTTTTAGATTAAAAATGTAAATGAAACAATGTAGAAGACTCAAAGACCCTTTCTTGGGAAGGGCAGTGTTCAGGGGACCCAGGGGCCATTTCTCATTGTTTACTTAGCCAGTTGGCCTTTTGGTGGATACTAGCACCTGAGTATGTGGTACTTTGGTGCCACCCCAGTGATACTTGGGGCTTCTGGGGCTACACGTGGCTATAGTGGGAGGGTGGTGGCTTGTGCTAAGAATCGAGGCCAACATAGGTGTGTGCAAGGCTTGTGTCCCAAGTCCTGCTCAGGACTTGTGATCAGCTCTGACTTGTGACCTTAGCCCATTAGCAATGAAGTGCAGCCATCCTTTGTAGTCTAGAATATCTCCGCATAGTCAAACATATGCCTCGACTGAAAAGACTACCATTTTGCCCTTTTTTTCTTTTTGCTTCAAAGTGTAATTATCTCAATTGTGTTTATCTACAATTGATAAGCCATCATTTTATAGCACAGTGGTAGGGCATTCGCCTTACAAGCGGCCAACAAGGCCAACCCAGGTTCGATTCCTCCGCCCCTCTTGGAGAGCCCGGCAAGCTACCGAGAGTATTTGATATGCCAGACACAGTAACAACAAAGCCTCCAATGGAGACGTTACTGGGCCCGCTCGAGCAAATCGACGATCAAGAGGAATTTGGGGGAGAATTCTTAAATTATGTTTGACTGCTTGTTTTTTGTATAAAGTGAACTTTACTCCTGTTTAGGCTTTTCTCAATCTCCAGTTTGAATGATTAGATAAAGTTGAATTCTTTGTTTAATTTCTTAGCCACCAAAGGATCAGAGGCTGGTGTACTCGGGCAGATTGCTTTCAGATCATCTGCAGCTGAAAGACATTCTCAGAAAAGTAAGTATTGTATACTCTTTAAACTGGATTAGTTCTGGTTTAGTTTTGTATATACATCTGATAGTTAAATCTTTATATAGAATTACATGTTTTTGTTTAGTTATTGATCATCTTGTACAAGAAAACACTATCAAATTAGTACAAGAGTAGTATTTATTAGGGAAGGATTTCATTGACAGCATTCGCATGTTGGACATTTCATAAGACTCAGTGCTCTAACCCCTGAGCTATGGAGCCCTGTCTTGGACACATTAATGTGAGTTGCTTAGGAGTTTCAGGTCTGGAAAATTTTGGTCTAATGAGAAAACATTGAATGCTGGTGCTCAGAACTAATAGGTATTTCAACATGCATTTTTAACAGTCATCTCATGATAGTTAATTTCATGGCTATTTTTAGCTTACATTCATGACAGGGATTTATATTCCTAGAACATTTCTGCATTTGAGGTGCTTTTTGTTTGTGATTGTAGCAGAAAATTGAAAACATTAATTTTTGTGTTTTGCTATAAATCTTTGTCTTAATGGTGTGTGTGTGTGTGTAGGGGGCCACACTGGGTGGCAGTGCTTGGGGCTTTCTCCTGGCTGCGAGCTGCTGACCCTTTGTCTTAATGGTGTGTGTGTGTGTGTGTGTGTGTGTGTGTGTGTGTGTGTGTTCCTTCTGGCTCCGAGCTGACCCCTTTGTCTTAATGGTGTGTGGGTGGGGCACACTGGGTGGCAGTGCTTGGGGCTTCCTCCTGGCTCTGAGCTGACCCCTGTTGGTGCTCAGGGACCATATGTCATGCCTGGGATCTGAATTGGGGTCAGCTGCATGTAAGACAAATGCAGGCTTCTGGCTTTGTTCTTAATGTTCTGGATATCAGGCTTTTGATTTAGAAAATCTCTATCCTTTCCTGTGTGTTTCTGTCTACCTGTGGAGAACTTAAACTCAGGCCAGTTTGACCCTTCTGTTTAGGTAGCTGACATTTAACTAACTTATTTGGCTTGGGGGGCACACCAGGCGATGCTTAGTGGTTACGTCTGTCTCTTTGTTCAGTAATTTACCCTTGGCAGTGCTTTAGGGGACCATGTGGGATGCTGAGGTCAGCTGGGTGCAAGAAGAATGCCCTACCCCCTGTAATAGTTCCGGCCTTGATAATTGGCATTTTAAGTTTGCCAGAGTGACTTTGCCAAAGTGTTTTTATTTTGGTCATGTAATTTCAGGTTGTCAAATGGTAATAAACTCTTTCAAAAATAGTGGAATTTGCAATAACTCCCTTCCTCTCTGCCTCCTTCCTCTAAAACTGTTCTAAAAACTGAAAGTCTGTTGAGAAAGAACAGTTTTAGATGTGCAGCAAACGAGCAGAAGGGGTGCTGGATTTCCAGTATACTTGCACCTGTGCACAGCTTCCCTGGCGTCAGCATTCCACCTCCGGGTTCATTTGTTAGAATTGGTTAAGCAACACTGTCTTAGTCACGGTCATCTGAACTCTATAGTTATTTTATTTTTTTAATTTTTGTTTTTGGGCCACACCAGACAGTGCTCAGGGATCACTCTTGGAGGTTCTTGGGGGACCATATAGCATGTTGGAGACTGAACCTGGGTCGGCCATGTGTAAGGCAAGCAAGCGCCCTACCAGTTGTACTATAGCTCTGACCCTAAAAGCCTGTAGTCTTGTTAGGGTTCACTCTTGCTGTAGCATATTCTGTGGATTTTAGTATTGTATAGAATAGTTCCATTGCCTTAACAATCTGATCTGTGAGCTACCTGGTCTATTTTTTTCCTCCTTCATGCTTCCCCTTTTGTATCTTTATTGAAATAATAAGCAGGGATAGTCTTCACAAGAATACTCTAAAAAGGTCTTTGCTGACGGAAGTGGTATTCAATCAAAAAACCAGATTGACTAAAACTTAATTCATTGGTTGATCAATTAAACTATAAATTGTTCTAATTGTTTTTAAAAGAGAATAGATCACACATACTTTTAGATTAAAAATGTAAATGAAACAATGGAGAAGACTCAAAAGACCCTTTCTTGGGAAAGGCAGTGCTCAGGGGACCCAGGGACCATTTCTTAGCCAGTTGGCCTTTTGGTGGATACTAGCACCAGAGGATTGTTGTACACTGTGTAAAGCAGTTGGGGGACTGGAGCAATAATACAGTGGGTAGGACATTTGCAATGCACACAGCCAGATTTTTTTTTTTTTTTTTTTTTTTTTTTTTTGCTTTTTGGGTCACACCTGGTGATGCACAGGGGTTACTCTTGGCACTGCACTCAGGAATTACCCCTGGCGGTGCTCAGAGGACCATATGGGATGCTGGGAATTGAATGCGAGTTGACCGTGTGCAAGGCAAATGCACTACCCGCTGTGCTATCGCTCCAGCCCCCAAATTGTGTTTGATCTCTGGTGCTCCATATGGTTCCCTGAGTTCTGCTAGGAGTGACCCTTAAGTGCAGAACCAGAAGTAAGCCCTGAGCACAGCTGGACGTGGCATAAAATCCAAGCCAGACAAAACAGCTGCATTTGTAAAAAGTTCAATTTTGAACAGATATTTGAATTTGTTTGCATTTTGAATAGACCTGAATTGCTTTTCTCTCAGTGGTGTACTGTTTTACTCTTTTTGATAAATGCTGCTATTAGTTTCATCTCATTAACTGATTTATTTATCTGTTTTGTTTTTATTTTTGGGCCACACCCAGCAGTGCTCAGAGCTTATTCCTGACTCTGTGTAAAGGAATCGCTCCTGGCCAAGCTCAGGGTACCATATGGGATACTGGGGAGAGAACCCAGTTTTGCTGTCTACAAGGCAAGCACCCTACTCACTGTACTATTTCTCCAGCCCCTGTGCTTCTCACATTGTGTAAAAGACTTATTTCTTGAATTGTACTCTTAGTCTTTCTCACCCTTATAATTCTCATGAGCCTTTTTATGGGAAGGAACTGATTCTTGAACTTCCTGGACTTACCTCAGAAGGAAGCATGTGTCCAGGGTTATTCTAGGAGGCTGCTGAGTTCTGTCTAGTAGATTTCTCTCTTTTATTAGTTGGGCATCTTTTCTTTTTGCCCCTTTATTATTGGATTTACTTTTTTTTTTGGACTTACTATTTTATTTAGTAACTGCAGTTGACAGTCTTACAGTACTATCAATAATAGGATTTTATATCTTTTAGACCTTGTGCTTTTCTTTTTTAAAGTTGCTATCTACTTGATTTCTGTCTTTTATTCTCCTTTTCCATTTTGTGTTATGCTTAAATGTAAATGTGTTTTGAGCTAAGTTAAATTCTTTCAGTCGTAGGAAAATTCCATAGGGTTTATGAAAACACATGCATGTTATTCAGATATACCCTTTTTGTTTATCTCAGATAAAAGTTTTGAGTTAAGAAAAATTATGTGTCTTGCTAAAATGGAAGCAAATAAGATTATTGTGAAGTATCTGACTTAATTAATCACTTAAAATCACTGACTTAATTATAACTATAAAATCAAGTTTTAGAAAAATTTTTACTATTCAAAAGTTTATAGGCATAAACTTCATTGTGACTCACAGTTCTAATAGCAGAATGGTTGTTTTGTATAGTAAAATAATTTTCTTGACACAGATTTACAACATTATTTAGGATTCCTTGGTATGCAGAGTAATACTTTTTATATAGCATATATTGAGTCCTTAACACCTAATAATATTGTACCTAATAAATACTCAATGTGAAAGTATTCACAAGAACACCAAATGCTAAAATATTTATTTAAATAACCACTAAATAAAGTGATTTTATAAAGAAAATTAAGTTTTGAGATAAGATTTTTGTGAATTGTGGATTTCCCAGTGTTGCCTTTAAATGTGCTCTTTAATTTCAGCAAGATGAGTATCATCTGTTTCATCTAGTGTGTACTACTCGGCTTCCTCGCTGTTCCTCAGAGTCCAGCACCAGTGGAGAAAGCTGTGAAGCATTGGCGGCCAGCAGCAGTAGTTCTGTGAGTTATCTGAGTTTCTGATTATCTTTCTTTTTCTAAAATCTAAGTGTAGATAACTATTGGGGTCCTGGCCAGTCGACCTCGGCACACTGGAGTACTATCCGGGTGTATCAACTCAGGCAAATGGTAACTGTTACGGCCCTCATCCTCAACCAGAGTGAGTAAGTGTGTGGAGAGCTGCAGCAAGCCCCTGGGCCCCGTAAACAGGGTCAGCTCTTGCTTTCGGGGGTAGGGGATTTGGTCAAAGTCTCAGGCTGGCTGCTGAGACCCCAACATCTCCCTCTTTTTTCTTTTATATAAGAGCCAGCTGCCGAGGGCCACCCAGACGCCTCACGCTGGGGATCGGGCCTTATCTTAGGTTGCCTCCTCTGAGGCCTTACCTGTCTCTGGCTCTCGACCCAGCATTTCTCCCCACGTGGCAGCAATGTTGCACTTTCTCGAACTTTCCATGACCACACACAACCAGGCCGCATCTCCTGGTTGAGGGTCTGCAGGTTTATCTACTGCATGGCTGAGCATCACCAGGGCCCCAAATTGGGTTCTTATCTGAACAAAGCGTTTTACAATACATGCATGGCCCAAGTGTTACAAGTAGCAATAGTAAAGACTGGCCTGGCCAAGGCAGACACAAGTGTGGTAAACCAGGGTGACATGCCAAACCATCTCTCAAACCATCCTTCTTGCGCCTCATGTTCTCTTTTTTGCTTAGCGAACCCATCTCGCAATTTAGCCGTAGAATCACATACAGCTCCGGTGTGGTCAGCATAAACACCACACCTGGATCGGTGCCTGTAGCATACAGTCTAAGTCCCTAGGTATTCCCGGAGTACCAGCTGGTGGCTGTTTTCCCTATCCCAGTAAAGCTCAGTTTCACAGGTAAACACTTTCCCTTACATTTTTCCCCAATCTAACCCACCCTATGTTTTTGAAACCTTAATAAGATCATTTTTGGACTGTGGCTACTGACCTATATATCCAGTACTAATGCAGTCCCAGCTCTTAAACCTAAGATACGAGATGATACATAATCTGATACAACTCCACATCTCCCATAGTTTCTTTTTCCTGGGCACACATAAAAATAATGCCTTTGGATTCCCACTTTAGGCCCTGGACCTTGACATCCATAGATCAAATTTGATTGTTGGGAGTCAGGTCGGGTTGCGCGCGCTCGTGGCGGATTCACATCAGGGAGGCCATGGCCATGATGGCGACATCGAGCTCGGTGCGAAAGTGGCTGCGCAAGGAGGAGGGCATGACCAAAGTGGAGTTCGAGACAAGCGAGGAGGTGGACGTGACCCCCACGTTCGACACCATGGGCCTGCGGGAGGACCTGCTGCGCGGCATCTACACCTACGGTTTTGAGAAGCCATCTGCCATCCAGCAGCGAGCCATCAAGCTGATCATCAAAGGCAGAGACGTCATCGCACAGTCTCAGTCTGGTACTGGCAAGACGGCCACCTTCAGTATTTCAGTGCTCCAGTGCCTGGACATTCAGGTCCGGGAGACGCAGGCTCTGATCTTGGCCCCGACGAGAGAGTTGGCTGTGCAGATCCAGAAGGGCTTGCTTGCTCTGGGCGACTACATGAATGTCCAGTGCCATGCCTGCATCGGGGGCACCAACGTGGGAGAGGACATCCGGAAGCTGGACTACGGGCAGCATGTGGTGGCCGGCACACCAGGACGGGTCTTTGATATGATTTGGCGCAGAAGCTTGAGGGCACGTGCTATCAAGATCCTGGTTTTGGATGAAGCTGATGAAATGCTGAATAAAGGCTTCAAAGAACAGATCTATGACGTGTACCGCTACCTGCCCCCGGCCACGCAGGTGGTGCTCATCAGCGCCACGCTGCCCCTTGAGGTCCTGGAGATGACAAACAAGTTTATGACTGACCCCATCCGCATCCTGGTGAAGCGTGATGAGCTGACCCTGGAGGGCATCCAGCAGTTCTTTGTGGCAGTGGAGAGAGAGGAGTGGAAGTTCGACACATTTTGTGATCTGTATGACACGCTCATCATCACACAGGCTGTCATCTTCTGCAACACCAAGCGGAAGGTGGACTGGCTGACGCAGAAGTTGCGCGAGGCCAACTTCACTGTGTCATCCATGCACGGAGACATGCCGCAGAAGGAGCGCGAGTCCATCATGAAGGAATTCCGCTCGGGAGCCAGCCGCGTGCTCATCTCTACAGACATGTGGGCCCGGGGCCTGGATGTCCCCCAGGTATCCCTCATCATCAACTACGACCTACCCAACAACCGGGAGCTGTATATCCACAGAATCGGGAGGTCGGGCCGCTACGGCCGCAAGGGTGTGGCCATCAACTTTGTGAAGAATGACGACATCCGCATCCTCAGGGACATAGAGCAGTACTACTCCACCCAGATCGACGAGATGCCCATGAACATTGCTGATCTCATTTGAGGGGCCGCTTGCCCTGTGGACCTGGAGTCTGGTTGCTGTCTGCCCTTTGGAAGGCCACAGGGGTTCTGTTGATCTGGTTTTGGGGGCCCCTGGACATCCCACTTGTGTTGCGCTGTGTCTTTTTCATTAAACTTTTTTTTTTAAAAAAATGCCTTTGGATCCCCACTTTAGGCCCTGGAGCTTTACATCCATAGATCACATTTGATCGTCAGGAACCAGGTCCTAGCCGGATGTTGTTCTGTGGTTGAGACCACCAATCTGTCACTGAGTTTCCAGGTGAGGTTGTGTCAGGTGGCTTCTACGGCTGGTGTCAGGTGGCATCTACTGTGACAGCAAGGAATGTCATGATCCAGAAGGGGAATGCCATCTAGAAATTAAGCAGAAGGGATATTCTCCTTAGGGGCATCATCACACCCCTGGGTATTGTTAGGATCTACATATTTGAGGGCCCTTGCAGGCACCCAGATAGGTTAGGGTTCAGAAATCGGGAACACACACCCAAAGCCTCGACCAGAGATAATGAGTGGGTCTGGGCCTCTCCATTGCCTTGTGGAGGCGGGGTGGGGAGGATCTCTAGGTAGGTGTTAGTGACACAGAGGCCTGGGAGAGTGTGTCATAGACTCCATTTGAGCTTGCATTGCACCTGCCAGAGTTTCTGTAAAGCCATCATTTTGATTCTCCAAGATTCTCCAAGGCTGTGGCTAGCGCCTGGATCTGCTGCGTAGATGATGCTAAATCTTGGGTAGCACATATCCAATTGTCTGGAGCCGGTTTTCATTCCTGTGTAAGTGGTCCTATGCTCCGTAGTCATGCCATCCCATACCAACAGTTTGATAAACTGATCTCTCAGATTCCCTGGGGAAACTTGTGCTCGATGTTCTTTTGGACCCTGTTAACAAAGGTTAGGAGGTCTTCCCCTATCTTTTGTTGCAGTCCACCTGGGGGAGCCTCAGTGGGATCCTCTTCAAGCTGCCAACAGGCTGATAACACTAGAGCATGAACCTAATCTCAATAAGGGTTCGGGATGGTAGCCTGCTGGAGGCCTGTGCTCCACTGATCTGCAGTCCCTGACAGCTGCCCATATGTTATGGGGATGGGGGGTTGGGCACCAGAATTACTATCTGCCTGTGTGTGGCATTCTTCCTTAAAGAAAGCACCCCAGTAATCCTCCAGTCTCGGGTTGGAAAAGGGAGCAGAGGCTCCTTCTGGAGGGGCAGTGGGGCGAGAGGGTTCAGGTCTGTCTCCCCTAAAAATCTCGTTGGCTATTTCATCCTCTATATCCTGATCAGTGAAGGGTGGCCCTGAAAAGGCTGCTTGCTTAGTATTAGGAGAGATGCACTCTTTCCTCCCGGAGGCATGCTTTTAGGGCTGCTACTGTCGCATACAAACCTGGTGGGGGATTTTTGCCTGTATTTTTGGCCTGTTCTATAACAAGCTTCTCTACCTGGTCCCAGGTGTCCCATGAGAAGAGGTCCCCAGTAGTAACTCAAGGAGACACACTAAGGATAGAGCCCCAAATCTTAGATGCCCTATCTTCAGAAAATTCTAGCTCCTGGCTCTTGAGCAGATAGTGCAAATCTTTCAAACCTGGGCGTTGCACCTTCTGAATGGAGTTGCCCATGATACTGGGAAATTGAGTGGGGTCGAGAAGGTCAGGATAGCTGTTGGTTCTACTAGGAGACCACTGAGGCAAAGGAGAGAATACAGAGGAGAGGTTCAGCAGCGTCCACAATAAATGGTGACGAGTGGAATGCTTGTCAACGAGTACCTGCCAGTTGCACAGTTTTTCTTCTGCGGGGGTGGGATGGGGGAGGTAGGGTGGGGGGTGGGGGGGGACGCGAGTGAATCTGGGACTCACAGCTGTGACACCCTTATCTTATTGTGGGAATCTTCAAGCGGTGGGAGCCCTAGTGGCATTTAAGTGCCCGACCCGTGTCTGCGGGGAGAAAGGTGGACATTGTCGGCTCGAAAAAACACACAGCAAGAATGAGGCAAGATGCCAAAAGAAGGATGATGAAGATGCCCCTGCGGCGAAACATGGATATGATAGATGCTAGGCACTCCATAGGTGGGGGGAAAAGCGAAAACAAAATGGGAATTGACCAAAATAGTCCTGTCTCGAGGAGGACTCTTCTGATAGTGTACCTCACTATCAGGGGGCAGAGCCTCAGTGCCCATTTATTCCCCTGCCTGAATTACCAGCTGGGTATCTCCAGTGCAGTCGCCTATTTTACTGCATGGATTCGGGGCGATCAGGGGGTCATACCTTGCTTCAGCGACATCTGCACTGTCCACGTCCACACTGTTCCCGTTCGGGTGCCAGATGTCGGGGCCCTGGCCAGTTGACCCCGGCACACTGAAGTACTATTCCCTGGAATTGCTGGACTTACTCCCTATAGAAGAGGGAGTGGGTAGGAGAGAAGCCCCTGCCCTGGCCCTCCGCGAAATGGCAGACTCCAGCCCCCTCAGAGAAAGAACCATGTGGAGGGGGGAAAGCTTGGTGATCAGTCAGCAATCCGTTTATTATTAGCTCTCACACAGGGGTTTTTATACATACATTTCAGGGGACAATCCACGTGTATCACATTCACCTCGTCTGACTCAGTACAGATGTTAGTAATGATTTACATCTCCCACTCTCAGGGCCAGGTGTGTCAGCTCAGGCAAATGGTAACTGTTATGACATTCATTCTCAACCAGAGTGCCTAAGTGTGTGGAGTGCTGGAGCAAACACCTGTAAACAGGGCCGGCTCTTGCTTTCAGGGACAGGGGATTTGGTCAAAGTCTCAGGTTGGCTACTGAGACCCCAACAGATAACAGATAGCAGCTGGAGCCACTGGCTTTTGAGATTGGGGCTCTGTGTATGTGTGTGTGTGTGTGTGTGTCTGTGTGTATGAAGCAAGATAGTTTTTATTGAAACTTATTTAGAAAGGTGCAAAGGGAGAGAAAAGTGCATGCTCAAAGAGAACATAGGTTGCTCCAGAGTGAAAATAAACAACCAGAAAAAGACTAGGCAAGTGTGATATGTGTTCAGGGGAGGATAGGGTTTTGAAGAGTAAGCCTAAAGTTAATGTTTTGGGCAACTCAAGTTAGCCATGATTTTTGTGTGATTAGTGTCTATATTTATCTTTCCAAGGACTGTTAGGAAATAAAGTATCAAACACAAATTTAGTTAAGTTCTCATTAATTTTTGTGGTTGAGAAATTTCAATGTGATTTAAAAATGTTTTAGAAATTATCTAATGGGACTGTGGAGATGCCCTGGTGGTAGAGTGCAGGCCCTGTCTGACTCCTAGCACCGTATGACTGTCAGAGTGTGCCAAAGGTAGGCCGTGTGGCCCTGGAGCACAGTCAGTCTTGGCTCTGATGGCCGTCCCCAGTTCCCGTACCAGTACCAGTACCCCTTAGTAAGAAAATTGAATAGAGGATGAGTTACTTAATAAAGTCTGAAATTATTTGTTCTAAAGACACTTTTCAGTGGTGCCAAATGGCTGGGCTTTTCTCCTAAGTTATAAATGAACTTATTTTTTACTTTGGCTTTGGCTATTCCTGGTGATGCTCAGGGCTTACTCCTAGTTCTGAGCTCAGGAAGCACTCCTGGTGGTGATTAGGTCATCATATAGGGTGCCAGGGATTGAAACCGGTTAGCTGCGTGCAAGGCAGGTGCCCTACCTGCTATACTATTGCTCTAGCCCCATAAATGAACTTCTTACTACTATTATTAGTTTGGGGGCCACACCCAATGATAACTAAGGACTTGCTCCTGGCTCTGTCCAGGAGTCACTCTTGGGGTAATGATGCTTGGGGGACTGACCGTATGTGATGCTGGTGCCAGCTGTGTGCCAGGCAAGTGCCTTATATCCTGTATTATCTCTCTGTCCCTGATTACCATATTATGGTGGTCCGTATAAGATGAAATCTTGTCAAGAAAGAAGTCTTTCCTGATTTATGTCACTAAGAATCGGACTCCCTAATAAAGCACTTGTTCTCTTTTTTGTGTGGAATAGTATTTTTAAAGAAAACTTTCGTTAATTTTGCAAAAGACCAGTGTCCTTTTTGGTGACAAAGCTTCAAGACATGCAAGAGCATACGCCATCTTCTTAAAAACAGGGTAGCAGGGCAGATCAGATGACTATGAGCAGACTTGGGAGGGTGCTAGAATCAGACCCAGCCTGTAGCGGTCAGAAGCTGTGCAAGGTGTCATTGTCTCGAGCTCTGCACAGGGCTGTAGCTGTTGCTGCTGCGCCTTGAACATAGAAACGAACCCGTATAACAAATTTACAAACGAACCCGTCCCTCGAAGGCAGATTGCTCTCAAGTAGGACAATCAAGGGGCTGTATGGTTTAAAGCTGTTGCGAAGAACTGACAGAATTTGAATATGGAAAACAAAAAATCCTGATTGAACAACCCCACCCCATAAATGAACTGAAAGGAATCTTGAAATTCTAGTTCAGTCTGGTTTTTTTTTTTTTTTTTTGGTATGAAAGCTGAGACTTTCTTGAGAGCTCATGTGGACCCTTAAGACTCAGTAGCTCCGTAACACCAGGCTTCAGACCACTCTTTCCCAAAGTGAACAGTGTTGCCCCTGGGAAGTACCAGAACCACCCAGGTGAGGTAAACAACTTCTGGGAGTTTGGTAGGATCCTGAGGGCAGGTAGGTTCATCTTTTGGTTTGTTCAGGTTTCCAGGGACCACTGGGTCTTCGTCGTTGTTGTTTTTGGATCACACCGGTGATGCTCAGGGGTTACTCCTTGTGGTGTTTTGGGGGACCATTTGGGATGCCAAGGATCGAACCCTGGTCATGTAAAAGGCATACTCCTCCCCACTCTACTATTGCTCCGGCCCCAGCCACTGGATCCTTTTTTCCCTGGAAAGGGAATGGTAGGTCATGTACATTAGAGAGTTTTTATTGATTCCAAGCATTTTTCCTTACTATTTTAAACCCCTGGGTTACCACTAGCATTGTTGCATAGTCCCAGGCATCTAACATATTTAAAAAAGTCATTTGTATCATCTGCTCAGCACTGTATGTATTAAACATCTGTGACTTTAATCGTCACAATTTAGTAAGCTGTTTTTTAATTTTTATTTTATTTCATTATTTTTTGTCTTTTTGGGTTTCACCTGGCAATGATCACAGGTTACTTTTAGCTCTGTCCTTAGGAAACACTTGTGGTGGTGCCCAAGGGACTATGTGGGATTCTGGGGATTGAATCCGAATTGGCTGCAGGCAAGGCAAAGGCCAACCTGCCATGCTATCGCTCTGGCCCCAGCTGTTCTTTTCTTTTTCTTTCTCTCTCTCTCTCTTTTTCTTTCTTTCTTTCTCTCTCTCTCTCTCTCTCTCTCTCTCTCTCTCTCAAATATATAGTTATTACTCAGCCTAATTGAAAAACGTAGTGTTGTATAACAAAGTAGTTTTGATAATCTGAAATCTTTTCATTTTCATCGCTTAAAATGTCTGTCTACTCTTGGTACAAAATTCAGATTGTAAACTAAAACTTCGTCATTTTGCAGAGGAATTTCATAAATATTTTTAGCAATATGTTGTACTCATGGTTATAGTTAATTAAATTTTGAAAAATTGATTACATTTTTGTAGAGTGCAGATCAATCAGGATCAACAGCTCCATCACCTGGTCAAGAAAACTTGCCTTTAGCTGCCAGTTCTTCCTCAGATGGGTTGAGGCAACGAACTGTTCCACAAGCACCAACCGACCCAGCACAGAGTCATCAGATCCCGTACGTGATGCAAGGGTGAGTGTAGTAGTGGGCAAAGTTACTTTGTGGACTTCGGAAAAATCAGTTCATCTGACCTTACTGATGTTTCTTCTGAGCTCATTAGCATTTATTCACTGCTAGTCAGGCTTGAGATTGAGAAGGCTAAGTAGAGTAGTGCAAAGGCTGGACACACCACAGAAGCATGGGCAACACTTTCCAGGGCCATAGGCTGTTGGTGTGAGGGGTGTGAAGGGTGTGCTTTGATTCTGTCTGTCTGGATTTGGAGCGTCTGCATTTGTAAGAAGCTCTCAGGTAATGCTGATACTTGTCTTACACCACTCCTTGAATAGCAAGGATTTAGGTGTTTGTATACTAAATACTCATATTAATGTTTTCTGGGGAATAGATGTGTGAATGAGAGCATTTAGTGGGGTATAATAATCTGTTCTTAAAAAATAAAAAGGTCTTGCCTGGAAAGACCTTTTTTTTTTACCCCAAGTGGTAGAGCACAAGCTTTGCCTAGGCAAAGCACTTATTTGAATCTTTGGCATTGCATTGCCTCTAGAGCTCTACTTGGAGTGGCTCTGTGCCCCTAGTGCCTGTGGATGTGGCCTCTATTTTAAGATGTTCTGGAGGAGTATCTGATCAGCCAGGTTCAGTAACATCAGGTAAATCCGATGAAGTATAAGGATATGCTAACTAACACTTATATTGAGAACACTTTATCTTGGCTGCCTTGTATTATGCAGTTATAGCAGACCTCTTGAATGAGGCATTTCTGGGAGTATATGCAGCCCACAATGGTAGCACAGCGCTCAGAGTTCAGAGAAGGCCTTGGAGAGTATGGTTTTGTCAGGGGTATGTCTGAAACCAAAGGACTTTACCGGATACCCTGTTCAGACAAATTCAAAATAATTTAAGCATGCATATCCGTAGTGATGATCACTCCACATTGACTCTCAAGCTATGGGACTGAGTATGTGACAATGATCCAAATCTGTGATGGTGAGCTTGGAAATGGAGATATTTCTAGGACCCCAGAATGGAGTGTAAGAGCTAAGAGCAGCCATGGGATGTTGAGCATAAATATGCAAATACTTTCACAAGAGCATTTAATTCATGTAGTGTAGAAAACACAAGGCTTAATATATCGCAAAGTAAAACTCATTTTTGTTCGGTTTTTTAAGTATGAAGCTTTTCCTCTCAAGGCAAGTATATAGATGAGATTGAGCCTTTTTAAAAGTACATAAGAAACCTTTTATTTTCAGAAAATGATTGCTGCAAACCAAAAAACTTACTTTCAGAAAACAGTGTTTATAACCCCTGCCGAGAAATAACCATTATGACATTTTTGTAATATTCAAAATGCTTTTTAAAGTATACTTTTAAAATAGATCACTGTTTTCTAAATCCTTAAAAAAAACCCCAAAAAACCAAACCTGCAGCATGAGGCCAGAGTGATAGTACTGTGGTTAGAGTGCTTGCACGTGGCGAGCCAGATGCAGTCCCCAGCACACCATATAGTGCCCTGAGACCTGTCATGAGGGATCCTTGAGCATAAGATCCAGGAATAAGCTCTGAGCACAGCCAGGTGTGGCCCCAAACCAGAAGAAAAAACAAACCAACCCCCCGCCCCCCAAAATTTCTCAAACAGAAAACAGAATAACTTGCAACATCACCTGGACATACCAGATAAAATAAACATCTATAGCATTTAAAGTCTGTATGATTCTTTATCACCAGAGTAGACTAGTTGGTCCATCTCTGTCATTGAGGAGTTCATCTATTGGTTTTACTTCTGAATTGCAGTGACTTAATACGACAAGTTTCTTTTTCCTGCTCAAGGACTGACAAGTTTAGTCACTCAGGACGGCTCTGCCTCAGAATGTAGATTTAGTTAAGGTCTGTTTCTTGCTTGTCATTCTCTTGTGGACCAGTAACTCCACATGTTCTAGGACATCACATGTTCTTTTAATTGCAGATGCCAGGAAAACAAGAAGAGAAGTAAGCCCTGAGCTCATTTAAAATCTCTGCATGTGTCAAATTTCACCACCATCCCACTAGCTAAAACAAGTCACCTAGCCACGCTCCACAGAGTTGGAATGGGGAGGAATTTCCAAGTTATAGTGCTGTGATGGTAAATGCTTCACAACTGTCTTTTTCTGGAGGAGAAATAAAGATAATTTGTAGCTTCTGCTGATTTCTCTGGTATTTAATACTTTAACCATGACTAGTTTTAAAACATAAAAGGTTGGATGTGCACACAATCTGATTGTAACATCTGTCACTCCATTAACCATTGGGTTAATTTCACTGTTTTGGCTGGCTACCTCACTGCTTCATCTTTGTCCTTCCTCAAGCTGTAAGCTTACCTTCCCTAGACACACACAGCATTCTGTGATTGAGGTGGATGAGTAGTGCCTCAGTCCCCACTAGAACCTCCAAACAAGCTCAGAATGCTAAAGGTTGGGGTTGGCTTACCAAATTCCTCAGCTTTGTAACTCAGTGTGAGCTTGCATCTGGCTGCCCTGTTAGTTTATGTCTAAGAGTGCGTGTTTAATCCTGTGACAGAAGAGGGCAGCCTTCTATCATAAGTGTTCAGGTGTAATAATTTTTCCACACTGAACATTATCAGAGTTAGCATTTTTAGATGTACTTATGTATTAGCAGTTATTCTTTCAGAATAGATTCTGAGAAGGGGATGATTTCTAGGTCAAAGTGTTGTTCTGGCTTTTGGACTTGAAGATAATTGCAAAATTTTAGTAAAGTGTTTGTATTGGACTGGAGAGATAATACAGGAGATAAGGCAATTCTCTTGAATTCTTGGCGCTGTATATGGTCCCCAAGCACTGCTAGGTATGACCTCTCTTGCCCCAAAACTTGTACTGTGATCTGGGGATGTGATTCAAAGTGACAGAGCACATGCTTTGCCTGTGTGAGTTTCTGGCTTAGGACCTCAGCATTGCCTTGGCCCTAAAGCACTACTTGGAGTTGTCCTGGTTGCCCTGAGTACTTAGTGGCTGTAACCTATAGGCATTGGGCTGGACTCTCTAACAGCTAATAACTACTAAATGCATTCACTGGGTCCAGAGGCCAGCTCAATGACTTACTGTTAAGGTTGAGAGTTCAGTTCCCAGTGCTGTCACATGTGCCAATTGTGATGATTCCGGCATCCTGTTGTCTAGGTTGCCTTATGACGCAGGTGGTTTCTAGTAACCCCACAACTAGATTATTGTGCTTTCAGGTCAGCCTCACACACCCACGCACAGATGTTTGAGTACCACAGCTAAATTGAGTGAGACCCCATGAATACCACTAAAGATGTGTGAACACCATGACCAGGAAGTGTGAATTGGTGGCCTGTGAGCACCCCAACTAAAGAGTATCACAGGAGTAAAGGAAGGCAGCCCTGGGAGTCCCTGTGGAAGGGGAAGGGGAATTCGATGAAGAATAGAGGGTAGGGCATTTGCCTTGCACGCGGCCAACCTGCGTTTGATTCCCAGCATCCCATATGGTCCCTTGAGCACTGCCAGGAGTAATTCTGAGTGCAAAGCCAGGAGTAATTCCTGTGCATTGCTGGGTGTGACCCAAAAACAAAAACAGAAAAAGAAAAAAAATCTTAAGAATTTTTTAGCATTGATCAGTGTAGGTATCTTAGATTCAAGGGGTCCCAGCCAAAATAGACCCAAATAGAAAAACTCCAAGATATATGGTAATCAGAAAGATAAAAGCCAGTTACAGAGATGGAATATTGAAAGCAACAAGATTGAAGAAGGAATTTACATACAAAGGATTCAGATTCAGATGTAAGATTCAGAGGTCGATCAGAGGAGACTTTATAAGTCAAAAGAGAATAGTGGCATAAAGTACGACAACTCAGTTGAATAAAATCCTCACCAAAATTATTCTATCCATCCTGATTTTCACTCAGATTTTAAGGGATGATTAGAAAGTTCATAGCCTTGAAACCAATTTTGCAAAAAGCAGTAAAGCAGCTTCATCAAAACACAAGAGAAACTTCACAAACATGTTATTCTATAGAATGATGGCACTAAATTCAGTGACTCAGTGTCTGTGTAATTGTCAGTGTCCCGAATTCACCAGTCAAGAGACAGTGGTAGAATGGATCAGAACGGCCCCAGCTTTCTGCTGCCTACAAGAGACATATCTGAACAGTCAGTAAATATGCTAAAAGTCAAAACTGGAAGATAATCATACAGGCAAACAGTTCTTTTTTTTTTTCCCTTTATTTTATTTTATTTTATTTTTTTTTTCAGTTGTAGATTTACAATTTTTTGTGCTTTGGTTTCAATTATACAATGATCAGATACCCATCCATCCACCAGTGCCCATTTTCCACCACCATGGATAATATCCCCCCCACCCCCATCCTCCCATCCCCCCCTGCCTCTGTGGCAGGGCAATCCCCTGTGATCTCTCTCTCCTTTTGGGTGTTGTGGTCTGCAAAAGAGGAATTGAGTGGCAAACATGTTCAGTCCATAGTCTACTTTCGACATGCATCTCCCCTCCTGGGAGGATCCTCCAAACATCCTTTATTTGGTGCTCCCTTCTCTATCTGAACTGCCCTTTCCTCTAGGATACCCGGCTGGCCTCTAAGTTATGGAGTAATCCTCCTGGTGCTGATCTCAGCTATTCTTGGGTATTATCTCATACTTTGTTACTTTATATCCCCCAGATGAATGCAATCTTTCTATGTCTATCCCTCTCTTTCTGACTCATTTCGCTTAGCATGATACTTTCCATATTGTACCACTTGTATGTAAATTTCATGACTTCATCTTTTCTAACAGCTACATAGTACTCCATTGTGTAGATGTACCAAAGTTTCTTTAACCAGTCATCTGTTCGTGGGCATTCAGGTTTCTTCCAGTTTCTGGCTATTGTAAAGAGTGCTGCAATGAACAAACAAGTGCAGATGTCACTTCGACTATACATTTTTGCCTCTCTGGGATATATTCCCAGGAGTGGTATTGCTGGGTCAAATGGGAGCTCAATTTCTAATTTTTTGAGAATCGTCCATACTGTTTTCCAGAAGGGCTGAACCAGTGGACATTCCCACCAACAGTGAAGGAGGGTCCCTTTCTCGCCACATCCACGCCAGCATCGGTTGCTTTTGTTCTTTTGAATGTGGGCCAGTCTCTGAGGTGTGAGATGGTATCTCATTGTGGTTACAGTTCTTTTAAAGAGGCTGAGCTGCCATATTTGAATGAGATAATATAGAGGTCCAATTAAAAAAAGCTGTATGGGACAGGGTGGTCATTTCTTAATGATCAAGAGATCAGTACATCAACTCACTCCTAAACATACATGCTCCTGAGAAGCACAGGCCAACAAAATATTTACAACTGCTAACAGACCTGAAAACAGACACCGATAGTGACACAGTAGTGGTGAGAAACCTAAAACACGCTGGATGGATCAACAGAGCAAACCCCAACATGCCTGGGACGTGGAGATCAGCCACAGCAGGGTCCCCAGCAACAGGAAGTTCTACAGATTCTTATGTGCACATAGTGCAAGGCAGGTCATGGACATGCTTACAGAACACATCTCATAAAACCAGGCAGATAGAAACAGTGTCAATTGTCCTCTTGACCACGATGTTTTCTATGTTTAGAAATAATTGCAAACAGAAACAAGGAAAACCCCCCAAACTCTTGGAATAAAATAATAAATAAGATTTTCCCTATATCTCTGGTATTTTGTTTGACTCTCTACAAGACAAAAAACCCTAAAAAATGCCCCCAAAATGCCCAAGTCCCTCTTGTTTTGGTTTATAAAAACAGTATTTTTGGGGGAGAAAAAGTAGTCAAGTTAGGGGAGAAAGAATTTAGATGACTTAACATTTAGTGCTCTTCCACTATCCTTTCTTTGTATTAAGAAATGATAGTTGTGTTAATTTTTACTATGTTTTCATTTATTTAATGTTTAAAAATTAAAAGAAATATGCAAGTTAAGAGCAATAATTAGTTGATAATTTTCTTGCTGCTTATATGAAGATGTTCAACACACCAATTTACGTTAAATGCTGGGATGTGGTAATCAGCAGAGCTCAGTCCCTGTTTTTGTCACAAACAGAAGTGTAAACAGGAATTTTTAACTTTTGTTACTTTCTATGGGGTAATACAACGGGAGGATGGTGACGGCGACAGTATTTTTAAAAAAGAGGCAAGCCATTATTCTGTTTTGTAGTTACATAACTGTCTTTCTCTGAGGTGACTGTTACAGTTGTTGCAGATTATGGTATATAATATTTTAGTTTTATAGTTGTCATAACTATTCCCCTGTGTTACTTCAGAGACAAATTGTGTTAACACTATGTTTACAGGTCTGCTTGCATTATACACAGTAGCTTGCATTTTTGTTTTGTTGACCATTCCTGACTGTGCTCAGAGTTTACTCCTTGGTTCTGTTCTCAAGGATCTTTTCTGGAGGATTTCAGGGGATAATATGGGGTACTGAGGATTGAACCCCAGTAGGCCAGGTGCAAGGCAAGTGCTCTTCCCACTCAGGCCTTGCCTCTATTTTTCATTCTACACTTCATGGCACAAGTTGTCCCATTATTTATCAAATGCATTATATTCGATTATATAGACTACTATAATTGAGTCAGTAACTTACTGATATTTATGTATATTGACAGTGTATTTTCATGACTTGAACTTAAAAAATGAAACTTAAGGTACCTTTTAAACATGAAAAAAAAACCCAGAAAATAATAATTTTCCAGCTCCATTTGCCTAAGACAAACAGCACCCAGCCCAGACAAGGTCAGACCTGAACACCTGAAGAACCGGCCATCAGTACTCATCAATACACTGGCTCGGCTCTTCACTCGCTACCTGTCTGAATGCAAGGTTCCGTCCCAATGGAAAACCAGCAGGACCGTACTACTGTTCAAGAAGGGAGACATCCATGACATTGGCAACTATCGCCCGATCTGCCTGTCTGTCATCTGTCAGATGTCTGTCATCTACAAGTTGTTCACTCGAGTCATCCTAAGTAGGATTGGCAGAACACTAGATGAAGGACAAGCATGTGAGCAAGCCGTGTTCTGCAAAGGATTCAGCACCATCGACCATATCCACACAATAACCAAACTCATTGAGGTTTCTCGGGAGTTCAAGATGCCGCTCTGTTTAATGTTCATTGATTTAAAGAAAGCCTTTGATTCTGTTGAGACGGAAGCGGTCATTGAAGCCCTAGCCAATCAGGGCATTCAAGCCCAATACATCAAGATCCTCCGTGACCTGTATTGCGGATTCACTACCAGGATCTCACCATTCTACAAAGAAGTGATCGTTGATGTCAAGAGAGGGGTTCGGCAGGGTGATACCATTTCACCGAAACTCTTCAGTGCCACCCTCGAGAACATGCGACGACTGGAATGGGAAGGAATGGGAGTGAAGATAGATGGTCGGCAATTACACCACCTCCGCTTTGCTGATGGCATTGTTTTAATAACACCAAACATCAGCCAAGCGGCACAAATGCTGGCCGACTTTGACCGTGAGTGTGGAAAGGTCGGACTACAGCTGAATCTTACGAAGACAATGTTTATGAGAAACAGCCTCGTTCCTGATGCCCCATTTGCTCTCAACGGAACGACCATCTCCAAATGCAACAGCTATGTGTACCTAGGTCGAGAAGTCAATATGACAAATGACCTGGCACCCGAGCTGTGCAGGAGGAAGAGAGCGGCTTGGAACGCCTACAAGAACATCGAAGAAATAGCTAAGAGGACGAAGAACCTCCGGCTCCGGGCACATCTCTTTGATTCCACTGTTCTTCCTGCATTAACATATGCCTCAGAGACCTGGGCCCTACGCAAACAGGATGAGAACGCCATTCAGGTCTCCCAAAGAAGAATAGAAAGAGCTATGCTTAGAATACCACGTTTCACTCAAATGAGAGAAAAAATCCGGAGTTCCGACATCCGTCGACGATCAAGAATCAGGGATGCTGTCTCATTTGCCAAGGTGTCAAAAATGAGATGGGCTGGTCACGTAATGAGATTTAAAGACGACTGCTGGACTAGAGCTGTTACTGACTGGATTCCATGGGATGTCAAAAGACCGCGTGGCCGCCCACCTACCAGATGGTCAGACTTCTTCCTGAAGATCATGAACGATCGGTTTGAGGCTCTTCATGTTCCCAGAGCGAACAGATGCTATTGGGCTACACTAGCACGTGACAGGGACAAATGGAGACGTTACTGGCGCCCGCTCGAGCAAATCGTAGATTAACGGGAAGTTAAGTGATTAAGTGATTTGCCTAAGACCAACATCAACTGTTAACAGATTCTGATTTTTCCCCCTCTTCCTCCTCTTTTTTTTTTTTTAAATCTTGAACTGGGATAAACAATTAGATATTATGTTGTTTTATCAGAAAACACTTTACTATATATCTTTAATCGATAATAGGCCATAAAAACTTTAATAGAATATCGTTAAAACACTCAACAATATAAAAAAATTCTTTAATGTTATATAAATGTCGATTTTTATAGTAGTTAAATTTGTAACCATTTTTTTCTTTACTAAAATATTTTGGGGAGCCTCACCAAAAGTGCTCAGAGCCCAAGGGCCACTCTTTGTGGTACATGGCCTGCAATGTGGACCTGATGAGAGCTGCTTAGTTTGGTACTACTGCAGGCTACCAGGGACCATCCCAGCAGTGCTCGGAGAACCTTAGGGCTGGACCACTGCTCCATGCAGAGAATCACACTGGATCCACACATGCCTTATATGTGCGCAGCTCTTTGAGCTATTTTCAGATGCCTTTTTTTCCCAATTGAATCACCATGTAATCACAGTTACAAAGTTG
The DNA here is from genome assembly GCF_029834395.1 of Sorex fumeus. Lineage (NCBI taxonomy): Eukaryota > Metazoa > Chordata > Mammalia > Eulipotyphla > Soricidae > Sorex > Sorex fumeus. The sequence continues at coordinate 77,789,556 of NW_026606094.1, read as the reverse complement.
TTCATGATTGGCTTTCAGTCATAGAATGTTTCAATACCCCCCAATTTTCCACCTGCTCATCTCCTACTCCCCCAGTCTGCCTCTATGTATGGTGACACTCAGATGCCTTTTTATTGTTTTGATCGACTTGGTACTCAAAGATATTGTCATACTATATTTGATGTTCCTTAGTCTCAAGGGTGTTTGCCTTGTGCGCGGCCGGCCCTGCTGAGCTGGGTTTGATTCCTTTGCCCCTCTTGGAGAGCCCAGCAAGCTACCGAGAGTATCTTGCCCGCATGGCAAAGCCTGGCAAGCTCCCTGTGACGTATTCGAAATGCCAAACACAGTAACAAGAAGTCTCACAATGGAGACGTTACTGGGCCCGCTTGAGCAAATCGATGAACAATGGGAGGACAGTGTACTGCTGTTATTGCTTTATCTATTTTAATTAATGACTTTTCTGCCCTAATCTTCCATGGTGCTCCATATTTGGTTTTCTTTATCATGTAGTATTTTCCTGTATCTCCAGATTACCTATAAACTCATATAAGTTGCTTTCAGATTATGTAATACGGCTATGAATTTGTAAAATCATTTTGTGAAATATATGGTAAGTGACCAACAGAGAACAAATTGACTCAAATTTTTGTGTGTTTACACCATACAAGTTTGTTTCTTACTCAATATTAGTCCAATTTCAGTGTTTTATTATTCTATGTAGGTGGTTTTTATTATTCCATATTTGTACTATATATAATTTAACAACCTTATGGCTGCAAAAGTTCTCATATTCACTCACCTAAGGTAATAAGGTAAAAGGTAGAGATGTTTCAAAGCAGTTTCTTATGATAGAAGTAGAATAATTAATTCTTTATGGTTGTACTATTGATTTATACTTGATGCAAGTTCATTTGTTTTTGTTTTTATTTTTTCATTAATTTTTAATTTTAAAAATTTTTATTAGTGAGACATCATGAGGTACAGTTGTAGACTTACAAATTTTTGTGCTTGGGTTTCAATTATACAGTGATCAAATACCCATCCCTCCACCAGTGCCCATTTCCCACCACCACGGATCCCAGTATCCCTCCCACCCCCCATCCCCACCCCCATCTCCCCCTGACTCTGTGGCAGGGCAGTCCCTTTTGTTCTCTCTCTCTTATTGGGTGTTGTGGTTTGTAAAAGAAGCAATGGGTGACAGTCATGTTTGGTCTATAGTCTACTTTCAGCATGCTTCTCCCATCCTGGGAGGATCCTCCCAACACACTTTATTTGGTGTTCCCTTCTCTGTCTGAGCTGCCTTTTCCCCTAGCATGTGTGGTTGGCCTCCAAGCCATGGAGTAAAATTCCTGGTACTAATCTCGGCCATTCTTGGGTGTTAGTCACCTATTTTACAATTGCCAGAATCTGGAAAAAACCTGAGTGCCCGAGAACAGATGACTGGTTAAAGAAACTTTGGTACATTTACACAATGGAGTACTGTGTAGCTGTTAGAAAAGACGAAGTCATGAAATTTACATACAAGTGGTACTACATGGAAAGTATCATGTTAAGCGAAATGACTCAGAAAGAAAGGGATAGACATAGGAAGATTGCATTCATCTGGGGAACATAAAGTAACAAAATAGGATGTTTTTGTTTCTTTTAGTCTTTGAAATGTCTTGTTTCTATTTGGATCAACCTTTATTTATTTAATTTTTTTTTGGCTTTTGTGCCCAGTCTGGTCTACTCAGGAATCTCTTCTGGAGTGGTGCCGGCGATTGCAGGAATTGAAGCTGGGTTGACTACATGCAAAACCAGCATCCTATCCACTGTTTCTTCTTCTCTGGCTCATATTTGAATATTTGTAATAAATTGCAGCATTAAACTCCTTTACCTTACTACCAAATTGATAATTATTTCTGAGCTGCAAATAATTTTCTTTAATGTTAATGATTGAGCCTATAGAATGTTAAATGATTTCATGTTTACTTAGGTATTGTACATATACATTTTTAAATTTTTTGTTTCATTAAAGTGTTTCACAGCGTTATTCGTAGTTGGGATTTGGACAATTTACACCATTTCAGCACCAACCCCACCACCAGTGACAGCTTCCCTTCACCGGTGTCCCCAGGTCCCCTCCCACCTGCAGTCTGCTGTCTTGAAAGGCACCTTTTTATATTGGTTGTAAAAGTTTGGGTCTCATGTTTTCAGTGCTGTTGACTCTGTGGTTTAGATATTTAACTTTCCCCTATTAACACCACAAATAAACCCAAATCCTCTTGACCTCTGACCCCTGTTTCTTCTCTGTCTCTACCCTGTATTCTGTAACCAGAGGTCTTGCATTTTATATTTCATAAAATGGAAGAGTGCGGTTTATTCCCACTTTAACATTGCATTTCCTCGTCTGGTTATTCTAAATACCACATATAAGTGATAGTCATGTATTTATCCTTTTTCTTCTGGCTTACTTAATTTAACATATCTTCATTTCTATCCATGTTGCAGCAAATTGCATGGTTTCATCATTGTTTACAGCTGAGTAGTATTCCATTGCATACATATACTAGATTTTCATGACCCCCTGATCTGATGTTGTACATCTAGGTTGACTCCAAATCTTAGCATTGCACTGAATGCTGCAATGAATAATGGTGTGTGTATGCCCTTTGGAATGAATGGTTTTTTGTCCTTGGGGCAGACACCAAAAAGTGGAATTGCTGTGTCATATGGTGGCTCTTGGTGAAAAAGTATTGTATATTTTAATAATAACTAATTTTGTATCAAAAATTACTACTTTTTGAGAGTGTCAACAGTATAATATCTTGTCAGAAGAGTGATAATGGAAAGTTACAGTATGCCAAATTTGGCTTGGAGTTTGTCCAAGTAATCAGGTAATCAAGGAGTGTTTAACTTATTGGAGAAGAAAGGGAGGACGTCTCTGGGGACAGTTATTGGAGTTATTTGTTTCTTGACAGTGTGTTTTTGGTGATTTTTGAGTTCTCGATAGCAGTAAAGTGAAGTGGGAATACCATAGTAATTTTTTGAAGTAATTGTTAGTAGCCTTTTCTTCCCTTTACCTTTACAAATAATGACAAAGCTTAGCCTTCCTGTTTGGTAATTGAAATAGTGGACTTGTGTGAGGCATATTTTTTTCTGGTAGCGGAGATTGGTGAAGTTTTACTTTCAGGGAAATGGGTTTGTTCTTATTTGGGAATGCTCAGGAAATTTAAAACTCCATCTAGATTAATAGTCATTGTTGTTAGTAATAATGTTTAGCTAATTTTCATATATTCTCAGATGTATCAGCTTGCTGATGAAAATTCTGATTTTTAAAAAAAATTGTCTTTTTGGGCTATACTTGGATCACACCTTGCAGGTTCAGCGGACCATATAGGGTGCTGGAGATTGAACCCATGTTGAACCTGGGCAAGACAAGAAACCCATTTATTGTACTATCTCTCTAGGCTCCCCTGAGATCATTCTTAGGCTCCCCCAAGATCATTCTGCATAGATGTAATACTCTTCTGTTCCAGTGGTATGGCTTTCTTTTCAGGATTTCCTACTAATTGACATTTTTAGAAAGGATCGTCCGGGTTAAGTTTATTTTCCTCCTCTTACAAAACATGGTTCTCAAGGGCTGGAAAGGCCTCCTAGGTGCTTTTGCTTTTTTCCATAATTTTCTGTGAAGGAAACCTTGGGTAGTGTAGAGGGCTGGAGTTAGGAGGTAGTCAAAAGATCTGAAAATGAGAGTCATTGTATGGCTCTCATCACTCCTTCAAGGATGAGGGAGATTTAGGTAATATGAAGGGGAGCTGATGCGTTAGCTAGCACCAAGTTGCCAAAACTATTGTTTGTTGCTAAATTTTTGCCTCCCAAGCTCTTCTAAAATTAGATTTCTATAATCAGTTATTAGGAATTGTGTCTTAGTAGTTTCTAGAATATAAAATTAAAGTTTATGAATCTTCATTATTCTCATCTCTGGGTGGGCCAAACTCATTTCAGCTAATAAAACTCAAGCAATATGAAGAAAGTTAAAAAATATTCATTCTGCATTAATTTGCAAATGTCTTGCTATAGATAAATTTCTATAAACGTCAACATTATACACTGTGGAGTTGATTCAGAGTTTGGAGTAAAGGAGAATAAAAATGAAAATAGGTAAATACTTACTCAGTGTACATTAATGGTGTAAGAAAAATTCCATGATTATTTAGTAATGAAAGCAGAAATGTTTTGCGCCTTTAGAAAATTTATACTTTACCTCTTCATTGCAGAAATGTAGACAACCAGCTTCCGGGGCAAGCAATCCCAGCTGGATTCCCAGTGTATCCTGCCTTCAGCCCACTGCAGATTCTTTGGTGGCAACAGATGTATGCTCAGCAGTATTATATGCAATAGTAAGTAATTTTGAGTACGTTTTCTTACTGGGCTGTTTGCCTTAATTTCTTCTCTATTCTACAATTAATTGGGATTTCACTCTCTCACACACACACACATAAACATATATATAAATGAATTAAAATTCTGAGAAGGGATTTGCAAATATCTCAGGAGATATTAAAATTATTTGATTAAAACAAAATGCCTTGACATCCAGTTCACATTAGCTAAGCCTGCTTTATTTCTCTTAATTATACTTGGCAGTATTCAGATGCTTTATTAAATATAGCATTGCATTTATTTAAGAGGAAGAAAGAAACTTAGGAAAGTTTTATGGCAGGCATAAAAAATTTACATTAAGAGATGGGAAGTGGAATAAAAAGCTGTATAGAAAAAAAATATGTCAGGAACACTTTGTCTTTATTTTATTATATTTATTTTTTGTAATGGATCCCCATGAGGTGCAGTTACAGACTTACAAACTTTCATGGTTACATTTCAGTCATACAATGCTCAGTACCCATCCCTCCACCAGTGCCCATTTTCCACCACCAGTGGTCCCAGCATCCCTCCCACCACCCCCAACCCGTCCCCTCCACCCTGCCCCGCCTCTGTGGCAGGGCATTCCCTCTTGCTCTCTCTATCTCTCTCTCTCTTTGAGTATTGTGGTTTGCAAGAGAGGTATTGAGTGGCCATCGTGTTTGGTCTACAGTCTGTTTTCAGAACGCATCTCCCATCCCGAGCGGGCCCTCTAAGAACCCTTTACTTGGTGGTCTCCTCTCTATCTGAACTGCCTTTTCCCCCAGCATGTGAAGCCAACTTTTAAGCTGTGGAGCAATTCAGAGAGGCTTTGTCTTGATGTGTAAGGCTCCTGTTAATGTACTCACTCAGGTTGTTCTCTAAATCTTCCTGATGGGCATGGAATAGTCAGAGCACCAAGTATAGTTTCTTTGCTTTCTTTGGTCTTCCAGTTAACATCTGTAGCATCTTAATATTCTATGCTTTTTGTGCCTACGATGCTGTTATTTTTAGTTTGTTTTGTTTTTGTTTTGGAGCCACACCTGGACATGCTCAGGCGTTACTCCTGGCTCTCAGCTCAGGAATTACTCCTAGTGGTGCACAGTGGACCATTATGGGGTGCTGGGGATTGAACCCAGGTCGGCCACATGCACGACAAGTGCCTTATCCACTGTACTGTCACTCTGGCCCCTCTTTCTGCCTTTTTGATTACTCATTTTGTATTCTGTGTAATCCATTTTCCTTATTTTTAAAAATGGAAAACACCTTTTCATCACTCTCCTTTTAGACTCTTTGCTCTATTTTGTAGTACTACTACTAAATTAGTAATTTCCTCTCCACTCTCCAAGCCCCCAAATGACTTTCTTGTCTGCTGTGATATTTTTCCTTAACCTCTAGCATAAGGATAACCTACTTTATGAACTTCACATCCTAGTTCTGTTTTGCATAACTCCTTAATTTAGGAAGACTTGACCTTACCTGTTGCTCCATATAATATGGTGTGTGTGTATATATACATATACACATATATAGTATGTATACACACACACACACACATATATAGTATAATATGTTAGTAGTTACCATATTCATTTTGTGTTCAGTAGTCTGTTGGATACTTTATAACCCTGTTCTCATTTAGACATCTCAGACCTGTAAGATAAGTGAGGCTTATGCAGTTAACTATTCAGTAATATAATTTTATGTATAGCATTTAACTTTTGAGCCTCAAGCTCTCACTTGATGAAGTATAACTCACATGTTAATCAAAATTTATGAATTGATCATTTTGGAAACTGAGAAACCCTATACAGAGACTGGTACTAGCACACAAGGTCTTTGACTTAAATAGGCTTTTGTAGCCCTCCTGTTGATCGTCGATTTGCTCGAGCGGACCCAGTAACGTCTCCATTGGAGACTTTGTTGTTACTGTGTCTGGCATATCGAATACTCTCGGTAGCTTGCCGGGCTCTCCGAGAGGGGCGGAGGAATCGAACTCGGGTCGGCCATGTTGGCCGCTTGTAAGGCGAACGCCCTACCCGCTGTGCTATCGCTCCAACCCCGGCAAGCTACCGAGAGTATTTGATATGCCAAACACAGTAACAACAAAGTCTCCAATGGAGACGTTACTGGGCCCGCTCGAGCAAATTGACAATCAACGGGAGGGCCTTTACCTTTTACCTTTAATTTTTCAAACCTTTTAATTATAAAATGATTGCTACTGCCACTGCCCTCCCGTTGTTCGCTCGAGCGGGACCAGTAACGTCTCCATTGTGAAACTTGTTACTGTGTTTGGCATATTGAATACGTCATGGGTAGTTGCCAGGCTTTGCTGTGCGGGCGAGATACTCTCGGTAGCTTGCCAGGCCTTCCCAGAGGGGCTGAGGAATCGAACTCAAGTCAGCCATGTTGGCTGTGTGCAAGGCAAATGCCCTACCCACTGTGGTATCGCTCCAGCCCATAAAAAGATTATATTAAAAAAGGTAGGATAGTAAAAATTATTCCCTGTGTGCTTATCACTCACTTTCACATTTATTATCAGTTCACTGCAAGTTCATGCTACTATGCTGGTTAATTTAAAGCAAATACAGATGAATTATTTTACTGGGGATCATTTTACAAGATTTTTTTCTTTCAAACAAACTATAAGCAGACTTCAGAACCACAGGTTTTTATGAATTGGCAAGGACTTCTGTTGCCAGTAGTCACTGCAATTCTCTAAAGTCAGGATTGAGTCAAAGAGTTAGCTGGGCTGTAGTAGCACTGTAGCACTGTCCTCCTGTTGTTCATAGATTTGCTCGAGTGGGCACTAGTAACGTCTCACAACAAATTGTGAGACTTGTTGTTACTGATTTTGGCATATTAAATACATCACGGGGAGCTTGCCAGGCTTTGCCGTGCTGGCGAGATACCCTCAGTAACTTGCCGGGCTCTCCGAGAGGAGTGGAGAAATCGAACCTGGGTCGGCCATGTTGGCCGCGTGCAAGGCAAACGCCTTATCTGGTGTGCTATTGCATAGTACAGCACAATTTTAAAATAATAACAACACTATTATCACTAGTAGTAGGCAGACAGGATGGATTATAATGTACGTTTTTGGGCAAATATTTTAAAACATGGGTCTGAAGGAGGTGTGGGGGATGTAGGGATGTACCGTAGCAAGAGTTCCTTAGTGGAAAGCATTGTCCCTCATACAGTAATTTAGTGAAAGAGAAAAAACTTAATAATATTTTCAGCTTTTATCTCTGTACCTCCCCCCACCCATTTTAGTTAACCATAGTATAGAACCAGATTCGGTTCTTTAAAGAAAACATTTTCAAGTCTGTAATTAATTCTCTTATTTGCCAGACTAGTTTCCTGAAACACTAGCGTGTTCTTTCCTATGCTGGCCATTGTTTTTGTCTCTCCTGTTCTGTTGAACTTGGCTTTGTGCTTCTCTACCACATGGAGTACAAAAGTTGTGGCAGTTCTCTATTAGATATGGGGGGGGGAAGGTATAGTTCCCTAGGAACCTTTTGAAAATAGGACATGATGTGGTAAAATTTTGTTTTCTTTGAATATTTTTTGGCAACTATTTCAGTCAAGCTGCAGTTTCGGCCCATGCCACATCAAATGCCAGTACAGCTCAGCCTGCTGTTTCCCAGCCTCTACATTTGGCTCGTGTTCCTGGCAATGAGCCCCCACCAGCTCCCAACCTCATGGCCCAGGATAATCGACCCATGAATGAAAATGTTCAGATGAATGCCCAGGGAGGTCCAGTACTGAATGAAGAAGACTTTAATCGAGACTGGCTGGACTGGATGTATACCTTTTCACGCGCTGCAATCCTCCTCAGCATCGTGTACTTCTACTCTTCTTTCAGTCGGTTCATCATGGTAATGGGAGCCATGCTGCTGGTCTATTTGTGAGTGATGCTCATTAACTGCGTTGTGACTTTTAATTTCGGGAACCTTTCACTATGGAGCGTGATGTATGTTACGTGAGTCATGAATATGGAGCAATATGAGTAGTAGGCTTTAGGTATCTGGCTAAGACCAGGGGAGTATAATGGATAAATCCAGGACAAAATCTCATAAGAATGTTCATCAGAATTGCCTAGAACCTGTTCACATTCCACGTATTATATCAGTTGTTATTTATATGGAGACACACTCATCAGCTGTTTAGAACTTGCGGGAAATACGCCTTGTACGTTTGCTTAGGATGTCTTTTTTTATTATTGTCAGCACTGAGTCCTTTAGGTATAGATCTGATTAAAAAAATTTTTTTTAGTTTCTGTTATCTTTTTTTTTCTCAGGGCTCAAACAAATATCTAATCGAATTTTGTTTTGAAAAATATCAAAAGATTTTATGTGACTCCTGATAAATCTTCACTAGCTAGCATAAAGAGTTAATACTGTGGTAGACTTTCAGACTCACATTGATTTTTATAATGCTCTCAATACTCAGAGTGTCAGTCCTTGGCCTAAAGTAGGAAGTTTGGTCTTTTGTTTATTTTACTTCCAGTAGAACAGGGTTACAAATTTCTAGCGTTACAAATAAAAATTGTGGTAACTTTCTTTCTTCTTCATTTTTACTGAACAGACACCAAGCTGGATGGTTTCCTTTCAGGCAAGAAGGTGGTCAGCAGCAGGCTCCTAACAATAATGCTGAAGTTAACAATGAGGGGCAAAATGCAAACAATCTAGAACTTGAAGAAATGGTATGTGAGTGAGGTTTCGCATTTTTCAGTATAGAAGTTTCTCCTCAGCATTCTGTGGCATCAACATGATCAGCCACTGTGTGTTCCCTTGAGTATTTATTGGTGGAACGGCACATGAAGAAAAATTGACATTTAAATTGTGGTTTCATTAGGAAGAACTTGGAGTATGACAGGGAATCAGTTGTAGATTTAAGTGGAAGAAAGAGCTAACATTCTTTTTTGTGGGGTTGGGGTGGTGGGTGTCTTTGAAGCAGTGCTTAGTGCCATTCCTGGTGATACTCGGCCTGGCTGTGTGAGCCTGGTGGTTCATTGCTTGAACCCAGCTCTGTGATGCTACTCAGGCCCAGCAGTGTGGGGTATGATCAGGACACATCCAGTTGTACTCGTAGGCCTTCAGGGCAATACCTGGCTGTGCTCGGAGGACCAGGACACTGTGCTCAGTGTCAGGGATTTAACTTTCATAATCCAGGCAGGCACTCCACTCCAGCCACTGAGCTCTCTCCAGCCCTGCTAATAATCTTCTTCTGAAAAAGTGATGCACCTGGTGACAATTTATTGTAGTAATTGGCAGTTACCCCTTTGATCTTGAACACTGAAGAACTGATCTTTTGTTTTTGTTCTTGTTTTTTTTAGAACTGATCTATATGGACTGAAAGATATGTAATGAACAGACATGTACCACATTTTTTTTTTTACATGTCCCTATTCCTTTTTTCTGCAAGGAAGAACTGAACCTCTTTTCTATTATGACAGTGCTATCTCTTCAGATTACTTAGGAATCTGTTTCTCGTTTTGTTTGGAAGGAACGTCTTATGGATGATGGGCTTGAAGACGACAGCGGAGAAGATGCAGGTGAAGATGCCAGTGCAGTGCAGAGGCCTGGACTGATGGCGTCAGCTTGGTCTTTTATCACCACCTTCTTTACTTCACTGATACCAGAGGGGCCTCCCCAGGTTGCCAATTAAACCTGAAAAACTGTGCCAGCTGCAAAGGGAGGGCTTGACTTTAGCAAAGTGTTTTAAATAACAGTGCAATTTCAAAAAAATTTATTACTTTCTTTTCATCATGTATAGAGGTGTTTTTTTCTTTGAGCTTCTCATGCATATGGATATTTTAAGCACAATGGACTGCTAAGTGTGTGATTTTTTAAAAAAAAATTCTAACAACAATAGTGTAACATATTGGTCTTCAAGATTTTATTAATTATGCGTATTATGCCCTATTTGTATGTCTGGTTTCTTTAAGGAGCTGCTTCATGTGGAGATATCTGTAGTCAGTAGCCCTCCCCCTGCTCTTCAGTGTGTAATTTGAATAAATGTGTCTATTTTTTTGTGAATTGTCCTGAAAGTTATAAACAGTGACTTCATAGTTTAAATAAAGAATATTATTTACCGAAAATATACTAATAGCATTTTGCCTAGCCATAAAGCAGTACATTTCAGTTAAGTCTCCTTAGTTTTGACATTCGGATAAATGAAAACTTATTTTAAGGGCATATATCCCATCAATTGGAATTAGTATCTTAACAGATGTAAGGCAGCTCTTCAGTGGAATTACTAGTGATTAATGTTTGATACAGCAGTACTTTTATAGAATAAGATGTTGGAAATCACTCCCTGTAATTTTTAAAAATAAACGGTCAATTATGGTAAAACTGTTTATAGGAGATTTGTTCAAATTCTTTAATAATGTACTCTTCACATGCAAAAATTTGGTGTAAAATCAGTAGTTGTTTTGAAAGGTTGACTAAAGTCTTCTAGGCTATTTTCACTTCTATCCCGATGCTATTTGTTTACAAGTAGTCAGAGCTCTCAGTAGTTCTTTTAAAAATGCAGTTGGCACATATGTATATATTTAACAATTGTGTCCTAGTCACATTTTCTGTTTTGTTTTTGGTATATATAGTCTTATGTGTAATAAACAGACAATATGGGAAAAAAATGCCTGTGAAATCCAGCTCAGTATTTCATGAGGAAGGCAATGATATCTTACAGGGCAGGTAACTCAGATTGAACACACGAAGAGAGGAGAGCCTTCTACAGAAGCCCTTCTGTTTTATCTCATGAAATGTAAAGTTCTGTGGGATAACCAGTATGTGATTGATTATTAGGAGGTAAGAAAGCACCCTTAAGGACTGGAATGATAGTACAGTGGGTAGGGCATTTGCCTTGTATGAGGCCGTCCTGGGTTCAATACCCAGTATCCCATATGTTCCCTTGAGCACTGCCAGGAGTAATTCTTGAGCAGAGCCAGGAGTAAACCCTGTGCACTGCCGGATGTGACCCAAAAAGAACATTTCAAGATGAAACAAACAGGTTAACCCTTTGAAAAGTAAATTTAGGTTTCTGTTTATAGATTTCATTCAAGATGGGATTAAGTATGAACAATTGAACCATCGGGAATACTAATAGAAAACATTAATACTTTTATAATGTTGGGGTGAGAAAAAAATACCTTTATGGCAGAATCTATAAAAGATTTTTCTGTATATAATGACTTGACATGTTAATTAAAAGGCACTTATTAATGAAACATTATTTTAAAGAGATTGCTTTTAAAATTTAGTTTAAAAATGATAATACTCCACTAAGAACGTGCTTGCTTCGGCAGCACATATACTAAAGAACATAGAATAAAAGAAAATCTCTGCAGTAAATGGTGTTGAGAAAACTGAATATCCACATACAAAAAGATGTCCTGTCTCATACCATACACAAAAGTTAATTCAAAGTGAATGAAAGACTTGAATATTATACTCGAAACTATAAAAAGTATTGAAGGGGGGTAGAGAGATAGTACAGCAGGTAGGGAGCTTTCTTCTATGTGGCTGACCCATGTTCAATCCACAATACCACATAAAGTCCCCGATGCCTGAGGGGCTGGAGTGATAGCACAGTGGGTAGGGCGTTTGCCTTGCACATGGCTGACCTGGGTTTGATTCCCAGTATCCCATATGGTCTCCCGAGCACCACTAGGAGTAATTCCTGAGTGAAGAGCCAGGAGTAGCCCCTGTGTATCTCTGGGTGTGACCCCAACCCCCCAAAAAAGAGTGATCCACTGAGCATAGAGCTAGGAGTAAGCCCAGAGCACTGCCAGATGTGACTCAACAACAACAAAATCTATTGAAGAAAAACACAGGTAAATCACTCTATTATAGGCTTTAGTATGTCTCTCTTCCCTTCATCCTGGGATTTGGATTTGAGAAGAGGAGAAATAAAAAGAAAGAAAAATGGGTTTACATCTAACTAAAAAGCTTCTGCACGTCAGAGGAATTTATTATTAAAATGAAGCCATTATAATGAATGGGAGTGAATATTTCCACTCTATATGTCTGACAAAGGACTAATAACCAAGATACATAAAGAACTAATAAAATTTAAACAAGAAAACTTAATAAATATGGGGAAAACAGCAGAACAAGTTTATGTCTCCAAAGAAGACATAGAGACATAGAGGTAATCAGTACATGGGAAAAAAAAAACCTCATTATCTAGGGAAATGCAAATCAAAATGACACCAGTGAGAATGGTCTAGGTGATGATGGAAAACTTTTAACAGAGAACTGGGACCTATATAAAAACTCTAGAGCTGAAAAAAATATTAAAGCTGAATTTTTTTTCTTTAAATGCCATGGTTTACAAAGTTGTTCATGATGTTTTTGTTACAGGCATTTAGGTTTTCAACACTAGTTCCACCTTTGAGCTCTTCATCCACCATTACCTCTGTTTTTCCAACCACCCCTCAGGCCTGCCCCCATAGCAGGCCAAAAATAATTTATTTTAAATTGCTTGTTATCAGTAAATGATAATGGGATGATCAAAAAATACTTAAGTAAATAAAAATTTGTGAAAATTGTATCTCACCATGGGGACATTAAGTCCTTGTCTGAGGGTTTACTAAGCTACTGTTGCTACTTGAACCTTCTGTGTTAATATTCTTGTTAGTTGAGATTAGTTGGCTTCTACATTCCATTCCATCCAGTCTTGTGTGCTTCTACTGGGATGTTAGGATTAGAGAGTTTGCAGATGTCACAGCCTCAGTGTGGCCAAGTGCTCCAGAAAATCCACAGTATTTTGCTGGGCAGTGGAAACTTGGCCCTCCTGAGATAGCCATGAAGGGCTCAGCTGGGGTCAGTGTATCTGGTCTAGTTGATCTCTTTTGAGATGTAAATACGAATCTTTGGGGCAGGGCTGTAGATGGGCTCATGTGGTGTGGGGGTGATGAGTGTGGCTGCCTGGGCTTCTGTCTCTATGGGGTTGGAAGTGAGTTTATAGAGATGAGGGGGAGATTGCCCATCCTGACTCTGGGAAGGACCCAAGTTTTCACCAAAAGGACCCTGTCTGAATTTAAGAGATCAGTAGATGACTTTGATGATGACCTAAGAGAATAAACAAGTGACAGGTAAGAAAATGTTCTGATGGATGTTGAGGAACAATGAGGTAGACAGTATTAATAGAGACAATGTTTATTTAACAGCTAAGAATTTTCCAGAATTTATGGCAGTGAAACATTTAAGAAAGCTTTTGGCATTTAAGCAAGATAAATTCATAGAAAATCACATGTGATTATGTCACAGTAAAATTGTTGAAAAGATGGACTGGAGAGATAATACAGTGGACAGGGTGCTTGCCTTGCAGGTAGCTGACCTGGATTTGATCCCTGGTACCCCATATGGTTACCTGAATAGTACCGGGAGTGATCCCTGAGCTCAGAGCCAGGAGTAAGCACAGAAGACCACCAGGCGTCCCCAAACCCACCCCACTTCAAAGAAAAGACCCAAAGCCAAATACAAGTCTTTTAAGTAGCCAGGGCTGGAGCGATAGCACAGCGGGTAGGGTGTTTGCCTTGCACGCAGCCAACATGGCCGACCCGAGTTCGATTCCTCCGCCCCTCTCGGAGAGCCTGGCAAGCTACCGAGAGTATTCGATATGCCAGACACAGTAACAACAAAGTCTCCAATGGAGATGTTACTGGGCCCGCTCGAGCAAATCGATGATCAACGGGAGGGCCTTTACTTTACTTTACTTTACTTTAAGTAGCCAGGGAAAAAATATAGATTACTTTCAAGGCAGTTAAACGTAAGAGGTGATCTTTTTAAGGGATCCAAAGAAAACCAGCAAAAATCCGTTAAAAGGCTTTCAGACAAAATACTTCATTGTCATTGCAAGGTATCGGACATACTAGTAGAAAAGGGAAGTTATTACAGATCACAGCTTTGAAATTCAGAAAGCAAGAGAATAATGAAAGTATAAATCTAAAAATATTTCCACAAAGCAATACTTTGATTTTCTGAGGTCTCCAGTATATGAAGCACTTAAGTAAGATAGCTCTGTCCCGTAGCACTGTCCTCCCATTGTTCATCGATTTTCTCGAGCGGGCACCAGTAACATCTCACAACAAATTGTGAGACTTGTTACTGTTTTTGGCATATCAGGTAGCTTATCGGGTAACATTATTGCATTATCGGGTGCTTGCCAGCTTTGTCGTGCGGGCGAGATACTCTCGATAACTTGCCGGCTCTCCAGAGGGGCGGAGGAATTGAGCCCAGGTCGTCTGTGTGCAAGGCAAACACCCTACCCGCTGTGCTATCGCTCCAACTCGAGGATGGCCGAATGGTCCAAGGTGCCAGACTCAAGATAAAAAATAGCATGTAAGATGAATATGAGATTAATGGAATTGATATTTGGAGGTTTTTGAATATGTATTGGGAGTAGAAGTGGTGAAGGCACTATTTTATATTAGAAATTAATAAAGTAGGGCACATCACTTTCTATCATTCTAAACGAATAAATCAATGTAAGTATTATGAGACTGAAAAATCCAAAAGAAGGCAAGAAAGCATAAATAGATGGGAATAAATGGAAAACAGTAAGATAGGTTTTAGCCTAATTGCATCAATACTTCAAGCATATGTAAGTGGACTAAATGTTAGAATTTGATGACTGTCAGCTTGAATAAAAAATTCTTTGAGACATTAAAATGGCACACCTTAAATATAATACAAAAAGGTTGCCAGTAAAAGGTTGGAGAAAGAATTATCAAGTGATAGCCAACAGAAGCTGGTGTGATCCAATGCAGACCTGAAGATTAGAAGCTTTCAGGGCTAAGAGGAATATTTCACAATGACAAGAATCCTGGTTCACTTCCTCTGGACGAGGCACTTTCTGGAGACATCTGAGCGGTCTGTGAAGATCAGAAAGACTGCCCATCCCTGCAGAAATCCATCGACATTTCTCACAGCTAACAAGTCTAGTAGTGTTTGAAGAAACAGGTGTATGTGCATACGTGTGCATGGTGTGTAGGGGAAGAGGAAACATTCAAGAGGACAATAAATATCACATTTTCTTTATAGATTAAATTCTAGCTCAGAGCCCCGATCCCTCACCCTTGCCTTTTTGGATCAGCACAATTAAGAAATGTTAGTAATAGAACACTGTAATGTGCTTCTTGTTCTAAGTACTTTGCAGGTCCAGATATCCTCACAGCCTCCCAGGGGGCGGTTTTGCAGATAGAAGCTCAGCAGTGCTGGTACTGAGGTGGGGCAGTACCCTGGTACGTGCTGCTCTCACCAGTCACTGCGCAGTGTGGCCTCCACTTTTTACAATTGGACTTTTGGATGAATACCATCATTTATAAACTATCTTTGATTTGGGTAACTAGGTCATTATGGGAATTCTCCGTGCACATTCAGGTGGAGAGGAGAACAGGAGGGAATACATGCTTTTGGAAGTCTACTAGGAACCCAGTATTTTTTTTTTTTAAATTTTATTGAATCACCGTGAGAAAGTTACAAGCTTTCATGTTTGGGTTACAATCACACAATGATCAAACACCCATCCCTGCACCAGTGCACATTCTCCACTACCAATATCCCCGGTATACCCCCCCCTTTCCCACCCTCCCCCTGCCTCCATGGTAGACATGATTCCCCGTTATCTCTCTCTACTTTTGGATATTATGGTTTGCAATACAGACCCTGAGAGGTTATAAATTTTGGTCCTTTATCCACTTTCTGCACACATCGCCCATCCCGACCGATTCCTCCAGCCATCTTTTTCTTAGTGGTCCCTTCTCTATTCCAGCTGCCTTCTCCCCTTTGCTCATGAGGCAGTCTTCCAGCTATGGAGCAATTTATCTGTCCCATGTATCCACTATCCTTAGGTGTCAGCTTCATGTTATGTTGTTTTATACTCCACAAATGAGTGCAGTCCTTCTATGTCTGTTCCTCTCTGACTCATTTCACTTAGCATGATCCTCTCCATGTCTATCCATTTATAAGCAAAGTTCATGACTTCATCTCTCCTGAGAGCTGCATAGTATTCCATTGTGTAGTGTACCAAAGTTTCTTTAACCAGTCATCTGTTCTAGGGCACTTGGGTTATTTCCAGATTTTGGCTATTTTGAACAGTGCTGCAATGAACATATAGGTACAGATCTCATTTCTACTGTGCTTTTTTGCATCCTCGGAATATATTCCCAGAAGTGGTATTGCGGGGTCATATGGAAGCTCAACTTCTAGTTTTTGAAGGACTGTTCATATTTTTTTCCAGAAAGGCTAGACTAGTGAGCATTCCCACCAACAGTGAAAGAGTGTCCCTTTTTCCCCACATCCACGCAGCACTGGTTGCTTTTGTTCTTTTGAATGTGTGCCAGTCTCTGTGGTGTGAGATGATACCTCATTGTTGTTTTGATTTGCATCTCTCCGATGGCTAGCGATGTGGAGCATTTTTAAATGTGCCTCTTGGCCATTTGTATTTCTTTTTTGAGGAAACTTCTGTTCATTCTTCCCATTTTTTGATGGGGTTGGAGGTTTTTTCCTTGTAAAATTCTACTAGTGTCTTGTATATCCTGGGTATTAATCCCTTATCAGATGGGTATTGGGTAAATATTCTTTCCCATTCTGTGGGCTTTTTCTGTATTTTGGTCACTGTTTCTTTTGAAGTGCAGAAGCTTTTTAGTTTGATGTAGTTCCGTTTGTTTATGTTTGCTTCCACTTGCATGATCAGTGCTGTTTCGTCCTTAAAGATGTTTTTAGCTTCAATGTCGTGGAGAGTAGTGCCTACATTTTCCTCTATGTACCTTATGAATTCATGTCTGATATTGAGGTCTTTAATCCACTTTGATCAGACTTTTGTGCCTGGCATTAGAGGTCAGAGTTCATTTTTTTTTTTTTTGCAGGTAGCTATTCAGTTTACCCAGCACCACTTGTTGAAGAGGCTTTCCTTGAGGAATCCAGTATTGACCTGTGTTATAATAACCTTAAGTATTATATGACCCATTTTAAATGAGGAAAATATGCCTCAGAGACATGGAAAGGTTGAGAAAGTCCCACGAGAATAGGGAAAGAATATTTTTCTGGTCTTTGCCTCTTCCCTTTCAACCACACTGCCTCTTCAAACAAATCAAAGCTAATCAATGACAAGGGTGCTGCTTCAAGCTTGTTGGCCTCTGCTAAGTGCCACTGTCTCCAGCAGCCTGGGGGAGGGCACGCGGAAGCTTGTACTTGATTCCTTTGAGCACTAGGTGGTGGTGTACCACCAAGTATGTCTCCAGCCCCGGCCCCACTGAGACTCACTTAAAAGTTGGGGCACTGGAGGGCAGAATGCTACTTCGCAGAAAGCAGGGGAAAAAGGAAGCCAGCCCTTGGCTCTGGCAGTCTGGTTTTTGACGCTAAATTCCTCAGAATTTAGCTTGGAGAACGCTGTGGTCAGCTCTGGCACATTAGAGATGACAGTCACGGCTTTGCTCTCACAGCCCTGGCTTGAACCTGGCTACCCCAAGCCTCACTTAGTGGCTTAGGCATACATTTGTCCCCATGGGCCTTCCCTGCTTCCAAAGAGGTGAGGATTCTAGTCGTCTAGAGGCTGGCAGTTTGGAAAATGCTGAGGAGTCTAAACGAAAAATCTTGGTTTGTCTGCATCCCACATGGGGCACTTCCTGCCCACTCAGCCACATTTTCACCAACCTCCTGCCTTTGCTGGGACTTGTTTGAGGTTACTGATTGGTCTGGATTTTAGAATCCACATCCAGGGCCTTCCTATGTTTTGGAGACTATAATTAGGGGCACTTTCTGGGGGGAGATAAATTCAATAGGTTTAACTTTTTACTTGGATTCTTCTTCAAAAAGGAAATGAAAGATGACTGGAACTTCCTTTAACTGGGGATACAGGAGATGAAATGATCTAAATATAAACTAATATGGATCCTGAATTCATGGTCATGAATGGTGATCCAGGAATGGAAAAAGGCAACACTTGATTGTGGTCTGTGGCCTACTTAATAGTACTGCTTCTAAGCTCATCTTGTTTTTTTTTTTTTCTTTTTGGGTCACACCCGGCGATGCTCAGGGGTTACTCCTGGCTCATGCACTCAGGAATTACTCCTGGCGGTGCTCGGGGGGACCATATGGAATGCTGGGAATCGAACCTGGGTCGGCCATGTTGGCTGCGTGCAAGGCAAACACCCTACCCACTGTGCTATCGCTCCAGCCCCAAAGCTCATCTTGTTTTGATACTGTACTGTGTCTATAAGAAAGTAGTGTGTGGGGAAGCTGGGAAAGTTTCAGTCTTTATACTATTGTTGCAACTTCTTGGTTAAGACTGAAATCATTTCAAAATTCAAATTTTAATGAGAAAAAATGTAGGAACCTCACCTTTATATATTACTACATAATGCGAAATGTTTTAAACACCTAGAAAATAAAAGAGGCCTACAGGTGACCCCAGGATCTCGGAAGCCAGTCTTTCTATGCCCTGAGGGGCTCCTGCCAATCAGATCATTAATTTGTGTATGAGTTCCTTTTCTTCTAGATTAGTTCTTAAAATTCAAACACAGATTTAATATTCTGATTCACTTCAGTAATGCTGTTGGGATGAATGAATAAATGAATGAATACATTTGTGTATGGGGATGTTGGAGAGAAGAATGGAAAGGATAAGAACAAGGCACTTTATTGTCCAGGGCCTAGAACAGAGTTTCCAGCTGTGCCCAGCTGTTGTGTGTGTGTGTGTGTGTGTGTGTGTGTGTGTGTGTTGGTGGGGGGATAGTGTGGAGGGGAATGGCCTCTAAAGTTTTTCTCCCTTTGTGACTAAACTTTTCTTTCCATCTAAAAAGAAGTGACAAGCTGTTCTGTTAGAATGTTTGTTTTTTTCTCAAGGCTTTCTGGTCATGGAAGACAGAAAATTCAGATGAAGTCTGTTTCTAAGACAGATCAATACATCTTTTCTCACTCTGAAAACCCAAACTACCTTTCCTTCCCCAGGTAAGTTCAACTCTTTGTTGTTTGTTTACTCTATTAAATTCCAGGGGTTTTGTGTTTTTTGTTTTGTTTTGTTGGACCACACCCAGTCCTGTGCCAAGGGTGTACTTCTGGCTCTCAGAAACTCATGTTTTAAAGTAAGACTTCTCAAAAGTCTTCGATCACACTTTCTTCCCATTCTTTCTTGTTGGACGACTGCCAGGGTGATGGAACCTCAGATCACTGTCACAGATAAGATGGACAAAGAAAGATATACAGAGGAGGTAAAAATGTCCATAATGAACTCACATATCTTGGGAATACCTCTAATCGAATGAGAATGGATTTTGTTGAGAAGCTTGTACATGAACAATTAATTATTCATGGCAGAGACATCATTAGGATTTCATTTTGTTTAAAGGTCTCTAAGTGATTTAGGAAATTGGGTTAAGCTGGAGAAAGAATTTCAAAAAAGATACAAGGGAAAGCTTTTCATAATATTGACTTTTTCTAATATTTTCAAGATATTATGACTGGGCACATAAATTACACTCCAACTAAAAACTTCCAAGGATTTGTGCTTGGACAAGAGTTTCTGCATGGATAAATTGTGGACCACTAGGATCATATAGATGGAAGCAGAATGCCAGATTGGGAAAAGGATTCAGAGATTTATTCTGAATAGTAGAATAATTCAATTTTGTATTTTGGCTGCTTCAGAGGTGTGTGGAGTGTCCTTGAAATACTCAACAGTATTCACGTGACCTGTGACATTTGCATTTAAATGACCCCTTTCAGGGCTTCCCTGTGGTTGAGTACTTGCTCATTTACATTAAGGTAGACAATAATAAAACTCTGTAACTGTATGGTAGTAGATACCATACAAAACAAAAACAAAACAAAAAACACAAAACCCCTTGTTGCCTGCTTTTCTTAAATGCAAATGTCAGAAGTTGGTATGTTGAATAAAATCCCAAAGTGGGATGGGGTCTAAATATAATGTGATCCAAACTTATAAATTAAATTTTTAAAAATAAAACCTTTAACGCTGTGCTTTACAATCACTTAATCACTTAACTTCCCGTTAGTCGTCGATTTGCTCGAGCGGGCGCCAGTAACGTCTCCATTTGTCCCTGTCGCGTGCTAGTGTAGCCCAATGGCATCTCTTCGCTCCGGGAACATGGAGGGCCTCAAACCGATCGTTCATGATCTTGACAAAGAAGTCTGACCATCTGATAGGTGGGCGGCCACGCGGTCTCTTGACATCCCGTGGAATCCAGTCAGTTACAGCTCTAGTCCAACGGTCGTCTTTAAATCTCATTACGTGACCAGCCCATCTGATTTTCGACACCTTGGCATATGAGACAGCGTCCCTGATCCTTGATCGTCGACGGATGTCAGAACTCCGGATTCGTTCTCTCATTTGAGTGAAACGTGATATTCCAAGCATAGCTCTTTCTATTCTTCTTTGGGAGACCTGAATGGCGTTCTCATCTTGTTTGCGTAGGGCCCAGGTCTCTGAGGCATATGTTAATGCAGGAAGAACAGTGGAATCAAAGAGATGTGCCCGGAGCCGGAGGTTCTTCGTCCTCTTAGCTATTTCTTCGACGTTCTTGAAGGCGTTCCAAGCCGCTCTCTTCCTCCTGCGCAGCTCGGGTGCCAGGTCATTTGTCATGTTGACCTCTCGACCTAGGTAGACATAGCTGTTGCATTCGGAGATGGTCGTTCCATTGAGAGCGAATGGGGCATCAGGAACAAGGCTGTTTCTCATAAACATTGTCTTCGTAAGATTCAGCTGTAGTCCTACCTTTCCACACTCACGGTCAAAGTCGGCCAGCATTTGTGCCGCTTGGCTGATGTTTGGTGTTATTAAAACAATGTCATCAGCAAAGCGGAGGTGGTGTAGTTGCCGACCATCTATCTTCACTCCCATTCCTTCCCATTCCAGTCGTCGCATGATGTTCTCGAGGGTGGCACTGAAGAGTTTCGGTGAAATGGTATCACCCTGCCAAACCCCTCTCTTGACATCAACGATCACTTCTTTGTAGAATGGTGAGATCCTGGTAGTGAATCCGCAATACAGCTCACGGAGGATCCTGATGTATTGGGCTTGAATGCCCTGATTGGCTAGGGCTTCAATGACCGCTTCCGTCTCAACAGAATCAAAAGCCTTCTTTAAATCAATGAACGTTAAGCAGAGCGGCATCTTGAACTCCCGAGAAACCTCAATGAGCTTGGTTACCATGTGGATATGGTCGATGGTGCTGAATCCTTTGCAGAACCCGGCTTGCTCGCATGGTTGTCCTTCATCTAGTGTTCTGCCAATCCTATTCAGGATGACTCGAGTGAACAGCTTGTAGATGACAGACAATAGGCAGATTGGGCGATAGTTGCCAATGTCATGGATGTCTCCCTTCTTGAACAGTAGTACGGTCCTGCTGGTTTTCCATTGGGACGGAACCTTGCATTCAGACAGGTAGCGAGTGAAGAGCCGAGCCAGTGTATTGATGAGTACTGACGGCAGGTTCTTCAGGTGTTCAGGTCTGACCTTGTCTGGGCCGGGTGCTGTTTGCTTCTTTACCAACGAAATGGCGTGTCGGATTTCGGAAGGGAGAACGTTAGGAACGACATACCCATCCTGTGGAATTTGGTATGTCGGCAAGTGGACATGGCTATCGAAGAGATTTGAGTAGAAGTCATGGATAATCTTCTCCATTGCCGTTCTGGAGGATGTGATGGATCCATCAGGACGTGGGAGGGCAGTCATCTTGGTCTTATAGTTGGCGAAGGACAGGCGGGCCTTACGAATACTTTTCCCGGCTTCTGCCGCATCTACCAGTACTTCTGCTCTTCTCTCTTTGAGGTCTTCCTTGATCGCATCTCTGCACTGCTTTGCAAGCTCGGACGTTAGCTTGCGGTTGCCTGAGGCATGCGCCAAACCACGCTGGCGAATTAGCTCAAGAGTTTTCGAAGATAGGTGACTTTTTGTGGCTATCTCTCTCTTGGCGTTCCTCGCACATTCATGGAGGTGCTGAACCAGTCGATCGTATTCCTCGTCAATGTTGTCAACAATGGTATCTTCCCATGTTGCCGCAATAGTACCAAAGAGTTCCCAGTTGGTGGTCATTCTGGGAGTTCTCTTTTTGAACTTTGCAGCCCTTTCTCCCCGCTCTGTGAAGTAGAATTTTGCACGAAGGAGACGGTGGTCCGATCCCGTTCGAAATTTTGGGACAACAGCGACATCAGTCAGGCAAAACCGTCGATTGAATATGATGTGGTCTATTTCGTTGTGGAATCGTCCACCAGGAGACTCCCATGTCCATCGTTTAGATTCTGCCTTCTGGAACTGTGAGTTACCATGAATGGTCTTGGTCGACAGGATGAACTCAGACACTACTTCCACTACCCAGCCGTTGCCACACTCCAGGACGCTTTCCAGACCCGCGCGGCAGCTCCGGCCGAGACCCCGCACAACTGAAGACCCACAGAACAAGATAAGTGGAACTCTCTGAGACCTTGGACTCCAGGCTCGGTGGACCCAGGGACAGAGCTTCTCTGCTTGCTCCCACCACCACAGGTGACAAAGGGATTCTAATCAGGAGCCCCACCCTACCCTGCCCTGTCTGCTTCCATCAACCACCCAGGGATCGAATTGTGCACAGGAGACCCACCCTACCCAGATAAATACCCCACTGGCAGATTTCCACTCTCGACACTACTTCCACTACCCAGCCGTCGCCACACTCCAGGACGTTTCCGGACCCGCGCGGCCGCTTGCGGCCGCGCGACACATCATAAGACACTAAATACCCATCTTCTGGAATTGTCGTACCATATTTGATAGGGTTCAAATATGGCAACACCTACAAGGGTGATTAGAGGTCACCCCAAGAGCCTCTATACCTCTCGGAAAGACTGGCAAGCTACCGAGAGTATTTCGCCCGCACGAAAGAGCCTGGCAAGCTATCCGCTGTGTATTCGATATGCCAAAACCAGTAACTACAACTGGTCTCATTCACCTGACCCTGAAGGCTTCACCGACAAGGCAGCACTGAGAAGGATGAGAAAGGAGAGGCCGACAAAATCTCAAGGCCGACCTAGGCTGCCACAACGAAGGAAGACAAAAATGATCGTCTGTACTTTCAATGCACGTATGCTAGCATCAGATGCATCCATTGAGGACCTGATGGTACAAGCGCGAATGATCAAGTACGACATCATTGGTCTGACCGAGACAAGAAGGCACGAATCTCACCATGCCGTTTTCGACACCGGAGAAGAATTGTTCCTCGGAACATGCGATAAAAGAGGTGTTGGAGGCGTCGGTGTCCTTGTCAACACAAACTTGGCCAAGAGCATTGATTCATTCGAATGCCTAACAACCCGAATCGGACGTTTACATTTGAATAGATGTGGCTCACTGCCTGCAGTTTCTATCTTCGTTGTCTACGCACCAACATCTCATTATGATGAAAGAGAAATCGAGAAGTTCTACATGGAGCTAGAGAAGTTCTATAAAGAAGACCACACCTTCTACAAGATCATTGTGGGTGATTTTAATGCCAAGATAGGACCGAGAAGATCAGCTGAAGAACTTCACATCGGGACCCATGGCCTAGAATGGAACGAACAGGGTGAGAGACTGTGCTTTACAAAGTTGTTCATAATATAGTTGTTTTGGATATTCATTGTTCTAACACCAGTTCCCACCACCATTGACATTGTGTGACATTCCCTCCACCATTGTCCCCAGTTTCCCACCCACCCCCAAAGTCTGTCCCCTTAGCAGGCACAAAATGATTTATTTTATATTGCTTGTTACAACAAAATGGCTGTGGAATTTTCAAAAAAATACTTGATTAAATAAATTTGTGAAAATCATTCTATCTCACAATGGGGTCATTAAAGATTGAGGGTTTACTGAGCTGTTTGTTGCTAGTTGAGCCTTCTGTGTTACTGCTTTTGTTTATTGAGCTTTCCTATGTTATTTTCTCTTCTAATTTGGTGTGCCCCTACTAGGCTGTTACTTGATCACTTGACATCCCATTACTCATCGATTTGCTCAAGTGGGCGCCAGTAAT
Organism: Sorex fumeus; assembly: GCF_029834395.1. Lineage (NCBI taxonomy): Eukaryota > Metazoa > Chordata > Mammalia > Eulipotyphla > Soricidae > Sorex > Sorex fumeus. Next base: position 77,765,174 of record NW_026606094.1, on the reverse strand, counting down.
GTCTCCATTTATCCCAGTTGTGTGCTAACATAGCCCAGTGGCGTCTGCTCATTCTAGGAATATGAAGAGCCTCAAACCGATCGTTCAGGGTCTTGACGAAGAAGTCTGGCCATCTCATAGGTGGGTGGCCATGTGGTCTTTTGACGTCCCGTGGAATCCAGTCGGTAATGGCTCTAGTCCAGTGGTCGTCTCCAAATCTCATTAGGTGTCCAGCCCATCTGATTTTCGATGCTTTGGCAAACAAGACAGTGTCCCTGATTTTTGACTGTCGATGGAGGTTGGAACTCCAGATTCTTTTTCTCATTTGAGTGAAGCGTGTTACTCCAGGCATAGCTCTTTTGATTCTTCTTTGGAAGACCCAAATAGCATTCTCATCCTGTTTTCGTAGGGCCCAGGTGTCTAAGGCATATGTTCATGCAGGAAGAACACTGGAATCAAAGAGATGTGCCCAGAGCCAGAGATTCTTCATCCTCTTAGCTATTTCTTCGACGTTCTTGAAGGCGTTGCAAGCCGCTTTCTCCCTCCTGTGCAAGTCAGGTGCCAGGTCATTCGTCATGTTGACTTCTCAACCTAGGTACACATAACTGTTGCATTCAGACATGTTCGTCCCATTGAGAGTGAATGGAGCGTCAGAACGAGACTATGAGACTGTTTCTCATAAACATTGTCTTTCTGAGATTCAGCTGTAGTCCGATATTTCCACACTCACGGTCGAAGTTGGCCAGTATTTGTGCCGCTTGGCTGATGTTTGGTGTTATAAGAACAATGTCATCAGCAAAGAGGAGGTGATGTAGTTGCTGACTGTCTATCTTTGCTCCCATTCTTTCCCATTTCAGTCGTCACATGACGTTCTTGACGGTGGCACTGAAGAGTTTTGGTGAAATGGTATCACCCTGCCGAACCCCTCTTGATGTCAGTGATCACCTCCCTGTGTAGAATGGTGAGATCCTGGTGACCTCGGACTCCAGGCTCAAGTAGACTGTTAGTCATGTGGAATTTGGAGGTGTTGCATGGCCACGTACTGTGGGTATAGCTGCTGGGGCTTTCAGCAGTGAGAGTGGGGTGGGGGTGGAGTCAGGGAAGGTTGACCTAAGCATATAAATTTAACACAGATTTATAGATTTATAGACTGGCACTGTATACAGGATCAATTTCAATGGGTAGTTAAGAATTGTTAGTTAAATTAACTGAAAACTTTTTATTTATTTTGTGTGTGTTTGTATCCTGGACACCCAGGACAGTTTCTGGTGTTAGATATTTTACGTTGATCATAGGTAGGGCCATGGTAGTGAACAGGAAGGTGTTTACCTTCTCCCATGATCACAGCATCGCCACATTAAATCTTGGATTAATGACACAAAAAGTGACCCAAAATATTGATAGCGAAGCTTCTACATTGAGACCAAAAAATAAAAATAGCTCCCAGACTGAGTGGAGGCAGAGTGATGCCTTTTTGTGAACTGGCTAAAAAGTCAGGAAGATATCAGTAAAGAGTGGGACTTCCTATGTGGCAGCAGTTGGCAGTTGCCGTTAACCCAGCAGACACACCTATATTCCTGTACTTACAAAACTGGATGGGCTGGAGCGATAGCACAGCAGGTAGGGCGTTTGCCTTGCACGCAGCCAACATGGCCAACCCGAGTTCCATTCCTCCGCCCCTCTTGGAGAGCCCGACAAGCTACCGAGAGTATCTTGCTTGCACGGCAGAGCCTGGCAAGCTCCCCGTGACGTATTCGATATGCCAAACACAGTAACAACAAGTCTCACAATTTGTTGTGAGACATTACTGGTGCCCGCTCGAGCAAATTGATGAACAACGGGAAGACAGTGACAGTGACAAAACTGGACTGGGATGTAAGCAGTTAGGGGGCATCAGTAGAGGTGGAGTTACCAATGGGCACCATCTTGATGACTCCTTGCACCTAAGCTGATAGCAGTGCTGGTAGATGTTGTATTAGTAGATGTTGTATTAGCCTCATTCTCAGTGGACAGACCCTGAAGGGAAAATCCCCAAGAGAGCTTCATGTCCGTCACTGATAGCTGAGCTAGCTGGGGTTGACCAAACAGACCTGGTCCTGCAAGTTACAATGTGACTGCTACCAGTGAGAGCGCCCTGAGGACAGAAAGTACCCGGTAGGCCGCCTTCTGAGGAGTAACCAGGTAGTTCCCTTGCCAGCCCACTGCCAGCCAGACCATGCATCTTCCCCTTGGTCAGCTGGGACTAAGCCCTGGGCTCCTTTTAAATCCAGTCCTCTGGGAGGGTCCCCAGACTCCACTCAGCTCACTTGACAGAGGACACTCAGGCCCACATGAGAGCCTGGGCGTCCTTCAGAGCCTGGCACACAGGGTCCCCAGACTGATGCTACTCTATCTTGACTCCCAGTCACCTCCCAGGCCCACTTGAACTTGGTGCCACAGCCAGGACTTGGCAACTGTGACTGCCAATTTCTAATCTCTGTTCATACATTCAGGGAGTACTGGACATTATGATGGGGGGCTGGCAGTTTCCTGCACCATTGGTCAGGAACATCGTCCCGGAAGGAACTACTTCCACTGTGGAACTATACAAGCTGCCCAAAGTAAACTCGAAAGCAGTGGTCCTAATAACGCCACTGAAATGAGATCAGTTGGAGAGAATGTGTGACAGAAAGTAGAGAAGGAAAGTCCAAGCAGAAATGACAGCGCCAAGGAAAGAGAATCTGAAATAAAAAGTGATGATAGAGGGCCTTAGTAACAGAACTGGAATGGAACCAGAAATGGAATTGGCAAGTTCAGGGATACAGCAGTAGGAACAAAACAGATCAGAAAGACAATGAAGGTAACAGTTCAGCGGGATGGAGTCCAGAGAACATTTACATCTTCTCAGTTCCAGAATGAGGACAGAGAGAAAGGGGCCGTGTTCTTTTTGGTTTTGGTCACACCCAGTGGTACTCAGGGACCACTGCAGCTGGATGCGGAACCATATGTAGTGCCGTGGACCAACCCTGTTTAGCTGCGTGCAAGGCAAGCACCTTACCCTCTATACTATCTCTAAGGCCCCAGGGACAGAATGTTTACTTGAAGAAATAATATTTGAGAGATTCTGCAGACTGAGAAAGGATCTAGACATCCAGATAAAGGGGCTCATAGACTTTCAAACAAAATACACCCTAACACATCAAGGTACATTCGAATTAAATAGCACAAATCAAACACAGAGATGCTATTACAGAAACACTACTGGACAGACGGCGTGGTACAAGGTATTTAACATGCTCAGTGGGAAAAAAACCTTCTCAAGTGCAGTGCCAGGTGTGGAGAGAGGCTCAAAGGACAGTGCAGCTCTGTAGATGGAAGTCCAGGGTCAGTCTGCACCCAGGGCCTTTCCAGCAGCTCCAGGCAGCCCCTCCCCAAAGAATTTTTTGCCCCGTTGGTTGGTTATCACCCAGGTTTGAGGAGTAATAAAGGAAGGGAAAAATCGTTTTCAGACAATAGTTAAAGCTACTTATCTTCACTAAACTAGCCCTCCAAGAAATATTCAAGGGATTTCTATAAAAGGAAAAGAAACTCCACTTGCAAGTGGCAGGTATGAAACCTAAAATGTGCAGAGAAAAAGAGTGATAATGGGGATTCTTTATTTTTAAATTTAATAATTTTCTATTCCTGTTTTATGAAATTCAGAGAATTTAAAATTAGAACCACGCAGAGTCTCCTTCCCCTGTGCCTGGCTGTCCTCACCGGGGTCCTGTGGAGGGGGGCGGGTTGAATTTACCTCCCTACCCCAAGCAGAGCTCCCGCAGCTGAAGACCTCCAGAACCAGCCACCACCATGCTGAGACCACTCTCCACATGCATGAAGGTACTGGCAGAGGAACAAAGGCATGCGGGTCCTGGGGCTGAGATCTCCAAGCCTGCTCGGATTGGGGCTGAGCATCCTCCATCCAGATCCTCCATCTTCCAGTAGGCAGAGGTCACACCCACCAACTGCCCTCCCCGCCCCCACGCCATGTAATCCCATCAACAGCCAAGACCCAGAGACTATAAAACCCAGCTCCCAGAAGCGCGTGGCCACATTTGCGGCTGCCCAACATCTTGTTATTTCATTCTTACTTTGGACAACCTGGCAACTACCAAATGTAACCTGCCCACACGGCAGAGTCTGGCAAACTCTGCGTGGTGTACCCAATATGCCAAATACCAGTAACAATGATGGGTCTCATTCTCCTAACCCTGAAAGAGCCTTGAATATGGCACTTTTTAAAAATCTCAGGGCTAGGGTGAAGGAGACGTTACTGATGCCTGCTCAAGGCAATCAACGAACAACAGGATGATCGTGATCGTGATCGTGATATTTTTCAGTTCTGAAATTTACTTTTGGTTCTTTAGAAGTAGATCTTATTCCACCATTGAATGTGGTTATAATGTTTGATATTATTTTGCCCTTTCAAGACTGACTCAAATTGGTGTCTTTGCCCCCAACGGACTCTCTGGCTACTCAACAAGCTGCTTAAACCACAATCCCCAGAGACTCAGAAACAAATCTCAGAACTCACTGGCTTTTGGCAGAAATCCCTCCAGATTTCATTATTAAGATTTCAGAATTCCAAAATCATATGCTATTCATAATCAGCAATAGAAAACAAATTGTCTAGTGTTGTGTTTTTGGCACAATGTGAGTGTTGGGGTAAAATCCCAAATAATAATGGTGGGTCTGGTGTCAAAATATTGAATTTAATCAAAGTAGAGAGAGAGTAATGTGGAAATCATCTGTCACACAGGTAGGGGGAGGTGTGGGGTAGGGGAGTATACTGGGGTTTTTGGTGGTGGAAAATGTGCACTGGTGAAGGGACGGGTGTTTCATCATTGTATGACCAAGACTTAAACCCAAAAGCTTTGTAACTGCTCTCATGGTGATTCAATAAATAAATTTATAAAAAAAATTAAAAAAGATTGACTCAAATTAGGATGCTGTACATTGATTTTTCTTTTCCTTTGAGAATGGGTCATGTTGTCTTCATTATTCATTGAATAATATTTTTATTTGTTACTGTGTCTGGCATATCGAATACTCTCGGTAGCTTGCCGGGTCCGCTTGAGCAAATATTTTTATTTAAAAATATTTTATTATGATCTGGGTGTCTGAATTTGATCTTATGTATCTGGAAAATGTTATTTTTGTGTGTATTTATCTTTTGAATTTTAACCCACTTGGTCTCACACTACAAATTATATCTCTTGGACAGCAGCTGAGATTTCTGCTCAAGAGTTTCATCTTTCTTGGGATTTTTACCAATATTTTAAGATTGTTACTGGGCCTGCTCAAGCAAATCGATGAACAAAGGAGGACAGTTCTACAGTGCAGTGCTATTTTAAGATTGGTAAATTCCCTTCGACATGACTGGATTTATTTAAAAAGAAGTTATTATAGGGGCTCAGAGATAGTACAATGGGTAAGATGCTTGTCTTGCACACCGCTGATCTGGGTTCGATTTCCAGTACCTTTCGTGGTCCTCTGAACCTGCCAGGAGTGTTTCCTGAGCACAGAGTCATGAGTAAACCCTGAGCACTGCTGGGTGTGGTCCCAAAACCAATAAAAAAGATTGGTTATAAACACATACATATTATATAAACACATACATATCTGTATGTATGTATACACATACATACACACATGTATGTATTCAATGAAATACTACTCATCTTTGAAAAATATGAAATTGTGTTATTTGGATCAAATAGATAGAACTTGAAGAGATTATACTAATTGAATCATTCAGGAAGTGAAAGGCAATTACTGGATGGTTTCACTCATATGTGAAAAATAAATATCTAAAGCAAAGGGAGGGGAATGGGTGGGTGTGGAGACTTATACACGTTGGGTGTGAAACAAAGGGTAAAAGAGGGAAAAACTCATTAAGGGTTTATGTCTATGTGGGGAACACAACATCAGTGAAAAATCTTTGTGGTAAACCAGAGACCCTTTCCTTGTGAGGGGATTAAATAACTCCATGACCCTCTTTGGAAAGTGTGTTCTGGCAGTCCTTAGGTCCGTTGGGCAGAATGGGAGAGAGGAGAGAATTGCCCATGTGGTTGGTGTCAGAAAGCCACATTCTGGACCACAGCCACGGCAGAAAAGACTGAGCCATAAGCACTTGGCAAATGCCTTTGCGCTTAGTAGAAAACAGTCCGTAAACAGTAAATGAACAGATGAAGGAGTTCTATGCCTCAGAACCTTGATATCTTGGCTGGAGGAGTTCTTCAGAAAAAAACAAACAAACACTGGCATAGGTAACACAAGTTCATTTGCAAAAGTCTGTTTTACACATGCTTAGAAACCCTTCCAGGGAGAAAAAGCCATTCCCATGTTTGTATTCATTTCTGCTCTCACCATGCTGAGTGGGCTGAGTTTCCTCACCAGACAGGCCCCTCAGCCAGCATTCCAGGACATTGGTTCACACATCTTCCAGTTCAGTGTTTAGGCCTTAAGAACAGACCTTCCACTCTTAAAATCAGATATTTGGTTTTCCCTACTGATCTTTCATGCATGGTCAGCTTTCTCCTGACCACCCCCGGGAGCGTTGCAGGGCTCTGGACTAGAGACCAGGAGGAATGAAAAGTGTTTAGCTAAGTGTGGTTCAATCGGGAGAATTCTTCACATCAACCAGACCCTTTTTCAGGTCTAGGAGGGGAGGAAAGATTGAGTCTCAAGATGCTTCCTCTCTGAATTCATTTCTTCTAGCTTATTAGGAATTTGTTCTTTCCTCATAAATCCTGAGAATTTTAAGATTTTAGCACTGAGTTTATAAGATTCTGACTTTTGTTTTCTTGATGCTTTGTTAGGAAAAGCAAAAATTTTTTTGAGGTGTCTTTATTCTTTTTGTGTTTATCCTGTACCACCATTCCCACCTCCTTCACTAGGTATTAAGTGGAGTTTTGACTTCAACTGTCATGGTTTCCAATAAGTTGGCCACAGAGCTGGGGTTAATATTAGTTCATAGGGCAGGGTACACGTGGAGAGAACTTCAGCAATTTCTTAATGAAGTATTCCAAATCTAACAGGGGAGGGATGCTCCCGAACGCACAGTTTGCAGGAAATAGTTCAGTTCTTTTTTTTTTCTGAAATCCTTTAAAAAATGAAGTGTAATTGATGTACAATATTTTAGTTTTCTGGTGTACAAAACAGTGATTCAACATTTATATATTTTGTAAAATGATCATAAGCATAAGCTTATTTGTGCTCTGAGCAACTTTCAAGTTCACAATACCATGTTTCTCATTTTATATCCCCCATTAATTGACTTATTTTGTAACCAAAGGGTGGTCTCTGCTCCTCCAAAACCTGTCCTTGCCCTGCGCCTCCCAGCCTGCCTAGTATGAGAACCCCCCCCCCCCAGTTTTAAAAATAAAAATAACTTGTCTATTCTGTGACCTCCCCCGCCCCCCAGATATAAAGTTGTGGAATTTCTAGGGCTATGTTCTGGGTGTATTTTCAAACTCTCTAGATGATTTTAAATGCAACCAGTGTTAATAACCAATGTCCTAGGACAAAGGTGTGGTATTATCCTCCTAAGGGAAAAAGAAAAAAAGTTCTTCCTCTTGTTATACAGAACAGTAGGGAAAAACAATGGACAGCTAAATTAGCAAACAAGAACACTCATTACTGTTCTCTCAACTTGTTACCTATAGGATTCAGAAGCTAACACTTAGCTTTTTGATTCTGTATGAACTTGATTTCCCTCAGGAACCACTTGCAGTCCTCTGTCTACAGAAACAAGGGTGGCAGTGGAAGGTTCGGGAAGTGACGCATGAGGTCATTCACTCTGGTGGCCGTGCACATTACAGCTCACCCGCTCTGACCATCTGTGGGGGTGGCAGGCCCCTGTAAGCCTCCCCCGGGTGATCTGTTTTTTTTCTGGCTGACTTACAGTTCTTGTCTTTGATGGGTCCTTGGCCATCGAAGAAATTGAGAAAGGAGTTTTCAGGTTGAAAATTCACAATAGTATAAGGAAATTTTTGAGACTTTAGAGACATCTTCAATAAAATTCAAAATTTAACCAAAATTATAGAGAGTGCTATTTTATTCATTGTTTGATTCTGGGAATTTTCTAGCTCTGTGGCATCTTGACAGATGAAAATTGTCTTTCAAGTATTCGATAAATACGTATTGCATGTTCACTCTCTCAGTTCTGCCATGTATGATCTTGAACCCTGGTTGAGACATGTACATGGCATTGCTTTAACGTGTCTAATTGCCTTGACATTATTTTCTACTACTCATGACTTAACGTTTTATAAAGCCTGTTCTGGGCATATATGTGTTTGTTTGTTGAGGATTTGGACCAAGCAAGAGGGTGTCTGAATGGTGGTATCCATCCATTTTTGTGAAGTGGGGAGGGTAGGACCTCAAGTAGGATGATTTGAAAGTGGAATGCAGTGGCTGCTTTGGGATAACTAAACTGTCATTGGGAGAACTAGAACAAGCTCTGGGACCTTAGCGTGCTAGGTCGTGCTTAGCGTGCTCTGTGTTGGTTTCTAGGATACCAGCTCAGACCATCTGTCTCCCTGACTGAGTGAAAGGAATAAAAGTTTTTTCTTTCTCAAAGCTCAAAATATCTTTCGTTCGTGTATTATAATGGTATTTCCCTAGCTGCTCTGGTTTCTGATATTGCTCTTTGTTCTTTATTCTTAGACTTTTATTCTTTATCATCTTTATCCTCATCAGAGAACCCAGAAAATGAGGTGATCAGGATTGTCTCTGCACATTTGGTCTCACTCTAGTACTGTGACCTTCCGGAATTGTTTACCTCTGGGAACCCCTAACAGTAAGAGCTGTCAGGATGGCCCTGTGGCCTGCAGTTTGACCTCAACTTACTGCCCTCACTGGACAAGTGCCTTAAACTATTGAGCTTCCCTCCTCCAACTTTCTTAATGTTTATTGTAGTATTTTATTATTTTTTATGAGTTTATGAGTGAATCATGATTTACAATACTGTAAATGATACCTTCATTACCCCACCACCAGAGTAGACATTCCCCTTCACCAATGTCCAAAGGACCATCACTCACCTCCACCTCCACCCCCGAAGGTAAACTTAGCTCTGTGGATCAACTCTCCAGTTCTACAGCCTTTGGCCATTTGTTCCCTCTTCTCCCTGCCCCTCCCATTCTCTCCTCTTCCCTTCTCTTTCCTGGTCTCTTCTAATCTCTCCACCTCTCCACTCTTATCCCCTGCTTTCCCTTTCTCTTTACCCCATGAGCATAGCTATATCTTTCTTTACTCAGAAAATCTTATTTATTTTTTAGTCATATTTCCAGGTGTCTGAGTTTTTCCTCATTTCTGTTTGTGATTAATTTCTATTTTCTAAGCATAGTGGTCTGAGAGGACAGTTGACATGATTTATATCTCCTTAATCTTATGGAGATATGTTTTGTAAACTAGCATGTGGACTGTCTCAGAGAGTATTCCATGTATGTTAAAAACAGTGCACTCAACTTTTGGGGGATGGAGGGCCTCTATATGTCTTTTTGGTTCATTGTTTTCATTTTCTCCTTTAACGCCAGCATCTCCTTGTTGGGTTTTTGCCTACTAGATCTGTCTGGTAGTGAGAGAAGAGTGTTAAAGTCTCCTACTACTATTCTTTTGGTGTCGGTATCTTCCTTCAGGTCTGTTAGCAGTTGTTGTAAATATTTTGTTGCTCTATCCTTAGGTACACAGATGTTTAGGAGTGTGAGTTCTTGATATATTTATCCTTTGATAATTATAAATGACCATCCCTGTTCCCTATAAACATTTTTAAGTCAATGTTGTCTAGTGGCCACCAGTTCTTTCTAAGGGAATTGTTTGCCCATAAGATTGTTTTCTAACCTTTGACTTTGAAAAGGTGTTTATGCAGCCTCTTCAGTTGTGTCTCTTATAGAGAGCAGTAAACCTGTCACTGAGCTTCATGGCTCAGTGTTCAAAGAGTGGTAAGCAGAATTACGGTTGCATGACAGATATGGGCTTGCAGAAATGGCAGCAATTAGATGTGGAGAGGGAAGGGAAATCCCCATTTTTGGTTTGTAAACTGCAGTCTTAGATTTCTGTTTATTTTCCCTCTCTTTGCATTGTTTCAGAAACTGTGGTGTAATAATTCATCTCCTAGTGGCTCAAATGAAGGAAGATATGTATTTATACAGCAGTTTAGTGTAAATTTATCTGTGGTTTCTTTTTTCCTTCAGTCATCCAGATCTAGGAAGGACATTAGTCAGAGAATAGAACACAGAAATTCTTTTGTTTCAGAGCCACAGAGGAAGAGATAGAAGATTCATGAATCAATCTGATAGTACTGTTTTCCTTCACTAATACAATTCCATTATTGCAGGAAAGAAAATACATGATGATAGCTGAGTGGAAGGGGAGAGTGGTGCAGTATGAAGTTCCGAGAAAATGTGTGAGTGGTGTGCATTAAGATGTGTGTTCCATCCACTTACCTCCAGTTGGTATGCACTGTGAGCAACCAGGAAAAAGATCGACTGAGGAGACTCCAGTCAGTACTTCAAATGCTATTCCACGTTAAGATCACTAATGGGCAGAGGGCCAGAGTTCCATCTTCTAACTAAAGGAATTCTTCACTTTGTGGGAGAAAATGGAAATAAACAAAACAATGCTGTACTTTTTATTTCTTTGAGAAATATGATGTTGGTGAATTTGTTGCTTTACTTGAGGGAAACCGCAGAACACTATGAGAACACTGCACAAGGCTACAGGGAGCCTGAGCTCCTGGCTCTGATTCTGAGTTCTCCCTCCCTCTGAGATGTGAGTTGACCTCTACATTGGCTTGGCTTCACTACATTTTGCCCTTTTGCTGCATAGATGTGGGGTTTTCATTCTGTTTCCTCAGCTTTGCTTCTCGGAATTCCTGTGAACTGGTGTTCTGGCCTCTCCCTCTTCTGATCACACCAAGTAGACTCAGCCTATGGTCTGAAGGGCAAGTCCTACTCAGACTGCCGTAGGCCACTAGTATTGCCTAAACATTGCATTTCCAGCAATGTGAAATGTTCATTTCAGTGGCCCTGACTGAGTGGTCATGAAGATGCCTTTGAACATACTGATCACTTGATCACTTGATCACTTGACATCCCATTAATCGTTGATTTGCTCGAGCGGGCGCCAGTAATGTCTCCATTTGTCCCTGTCAGGTGCTAGTGTGCCCAATGGCGTCTGTTTGCTCTAGGAACACGAAGAGCCTCAAGCTGATCATTCATGATCTTGATGAAGAAGTCTGACCATCTGGTAGGTGGGCGGTCACATGGTCTTTTGACATCCCGTGGAATCCAGTTGGTAACAGCTCTAGTTCAGCGGTCATCTTTAAGTCTCATTACGTGACCAGCCCATCTGATTTTTGATGCCTTGACAAACGAGACAGCATCCCTGATTCTTGATCGTCTACGGAGGTCGGAACTCCGGATTCTTTCTCTCATTTGAGTGAAACATGATATTCCAAGCATAGCTCTTTCAATTCCTCTTTGGGAGACCCGAATAGCGTTCTCATCCTGTTTGCATAGGGCCCAGGTCTCTGAGGCGTATGTTAATGCAGGAAGAACAGTGGAATCAAAGAGATGTGCCCGGAGCCGGAGGTTCTTCTTCCTCTTAGCTATTTCTTGAAGGCATTCCAAGTCGCTCTCCTCCTCCTGCGCAGCTTGGGTGCCAGGTCATTTGTCATGTTGACTTCTCGACCTAGGTACACATAGCTGTTGCATTCAGAGATGGTTGTTCCATTGAGAGCGAATGGGGCGTCAGGAATGAGGCTGTTTCTCATAAACATTGTCTTCGTAAGATTCAGCTGTAGTCCTACCTTTCCACACTCACGGTCAAAGTCGGCCAGCATTTGTGCCGCTTGGCTAATGTTTGGTGTTATTAAAACAATGTCATCAGCAAAGCGGAGGTGGTGTAGTTGCCAACCATCTATCTTCACTCCCATTCCTTCCCATTCCAGTCATCACATGATGTTCTCGAGGGTGGCACTGAAGAGTTTCGGTGAAATGGTATCACCCTGCCGAACCTCTCTCTTGACATCAATGATTACTTCTTTGTAGAATGGTGAGATCCTGGTAGTGAGTCCGCAATACAGCTCATGGAGGATCTTGATGTATTGGGCTTGAATGCCCTGATTGGCTAGGGCTTCAATGACCGCTTCCATCTCAACAGAATCAAAGGCCTTCTTTAAATCAATGAACGTTAGACAGAGCGGCATCTTGAACTCCCAAGAAACCTCAATGAGCTTGGTTATCGTGTGGATATGGTCGATGGTGCTGAATCCTTTGTGGAACCCGGCTTGCTCGCATGGTTGTCCTTCATCTAGTGTTCTGCCAATCCTATTTAGGATGACTCGAGTGAACAACTTGTAGATGACAGACAGTAGGCAGATCGGGCGATAGTTGCCCAATAGTTGGAGAAAAATTGTTCCTTGGAACATGCGATGAACATACTGAGAAGTCTGGTAATTCCCAGTGGCCTAATCAAGGCCTTTTCTGAAATTTGAAGACTCCTCCACCCCGCGCCCCTGCAGGTTGGAAGGATTGTCATTTGCTGAAGAGTGAGACTACAGTTTTTTGTCATTGTTTTGATATTTGGACTACAACAAGTCTAACTCCTGGCTCTGTTCTCAGGGATTATTCCTGGCAGTGCTCAGGGAACCAGATATGGTGCCAGAGATAGAACCTGGGGAGACTGTGTGCAAGCCATATACCTAACACACTATACTCTATCTGACTCCAAGACCACAGTTTTTATATTGCCTGTGATTGGAAAAAAAAGAGTCTACATCTTAATTCCCAGAATATATAAATATGGCAAGGAAGATTAAGATGCATAAGGAATTAAATTGCTAATATATCATCCTCCTAATCAGAAAATGATTCTAGAGGTGACCCAGTAAGAGGAAGACAGATAAGATTATAATAAGATTTATTTAGTATTTTAATTTGGGGGGCACACTTGCAATGCTCAGGGCTTATTTCTTAATTAGTGCTCAGGGGTGACCCCTGGGATACTGGTGGAACCATAAGCCGTGCTGGGGATTGAACTAGGGTTGTTGCAGGCAAAACAAGCACCCTGTACTCTGTCCAGCCCCTGACTCAGAGACATATTTAAGGATGCTATGCAACAGCCTTGGAAGACAGAGGAAGGAGCCACAGACCATGAAAAGTGGAACGCAGGCATTTCGTGTGGGAGGCTGTAAATGCAGTGCATTGTCCCCTTGAGTTTCTAGAAGGGACAACCTTGCCAACTCCTTAGTTGTACTCATTGAGACCCATTCTTGGCATATACTTTCGGAAGATTAAAAAAAATGTATGTTGTTAAACCACTTGTGAAACTATTATAGCGGCAATCAGAAATGAATGTTCTCCTTGAGAGCAGAAAGGCCTTTCCTAATTCTTTATTTTTTTTTCTTCTCTAATTCTTGGTGAATGTGTACAATCTGAAAGGAAATTTATTCTTCAACATGTGCATTTAAACTGTTGCTTAAAATGCCTCGACTGCTGAATATAAATACAGCTTCGTACATATCCTTAAATTAATCCTTAAATCAAAAAGTTAAGTATTAAAGTGCTTGTATAGACTATTGGGACTCTCTGAGATTTCTGAAACTCATTTCCTGACAAGACACACTCTCAGAAGCGTATAAAAGTGTACAGCCATTTCTGCAAGCCCTTGTCAATTCACTGTGCTTAAAATTTTAAATCTTTGCCAATTGTTAGATAAAAATTGCTTTTTTATGTAAACAATAAATATTCATTGAGTGGGCACTTTGTGCCAGTCAGTGGTGAGCCCTGTATTACTTTAATTTGAAAATGCTTAGTTACTTGTTGAGATCGAACATATTTTTATAAACTTAGTTGACATATGCACATCTATTTCCTGTTTCTCCTTTGCTCTTTTATGTTTATTCATCATAAGATTACTTAATTTATCACAAAAAACTGAGGGAAAGTAGTTTTTGAGTGCAGGCTCCCTAGTAGTTCTCTGGGCTTCCGGGGGCTCCTCGTTGTTGGTGCAAGTCTGACCTGCACCAACAAGCACCCCATGAGGTCCCCTGAGCCTGCCAAGAAGATTCCTGTTCTACACTTGAGCCCGGTGGTTCCAGGGCCATTGGGGCTCAACAGGGGTGTTCCAACAGGACACAGTAGTGCTCAGGTCCAGGCAGTGCTGGGATCAAACCTGGGGCCATGAACATTCAAAAGCTGGATCCTTTGATCAGAGACAAAATACTTTTATAGATGAAATAAATTGAGGGTAGAAAGACAGATACCTGCTGTTCTCACTCATATACAGTATCTAAAGAAACAGCAAGGGACAGGCAGTGTCTAACGAGCACAAACCCTTGACTCTGACAAAAGAACTGAGGTTACAAATAGGCTTGGGGGGTAGAAAATGGTAGAGGGTTATTGGTTTATTCATGGGGGGCATAATCTGGTAGTACTGTAGCACTGTCCTCCCTTTGTTCACCGATTTGCTTAAGCAGGTAACATCTCCATTGTGAGACTTGTTGTTACTGTTTTTGGCATATCGAATATGCCATGGGGAGCTTGCCAGGCTCTGCTGTGCAGGCGGGATACTCTCGGTAGCTTTCTGGGCTCTCCGATAGGGATAGAGGAATCAAACCCAGGTCGGCCGTGTGCAAGGCAAATGCCCTACCCACTGCACTATTGCTCCATCCCAATGTTCCAAGTAGTAAATGTACAATAAATTATATACATAAGAATGAAAAGTCCCTGGTCTATTTCCTATTTTTGAAACATGCTCTAGCTGCAGTAAAACAAATGGACGTTGGGAGAGGACCAGGACTGAGGACAGAAGATGCTTCTGTAAGACTCTGAGAACAGCGCAGATGATTGCTGAGGTTGCTGGCTGTGGTACTTATGAGACATGGTTAGGTTTGGAATATACTGCCAGGTAGAGCTGAGAGAAATTGCCCACGGATTTCATGGGACTTAGAGGAAAGAAGAATCAAGGATCACTGCAGGGTTTGGGGACTGAGCAATTGGGTAGCTGGTATTGGGATTTTCTTGGAGGGCAGGGAATGGAATGCAGCAAAGTGTGGAGTGGGAAAAACTTAGTGAAGATTTTGTTTACAATGGGAAAAACACTCCAAAATACATTCTATAAGGTTGCTCTCCAAATCAGAAAAAACTACACAGAGAAAGAAAACTACAGACCAATACCTCAGTAGAGGCCACAGCCCTCAACAGTCTTGGAAAATCAAATCTAGTGATACATCAAGACAATCATTCATCATAAGTAAGTAGAATTCATCCATGGGATGCAAGAATTGTTGAACAAAATGGGGCCAGAGTGATAGTACAACAGGTGGGTGTTTGTCTTGCACGCAACCATCCTGGGTTTGATCCCCAGCAATCATATGGTCCCCTGAGCCTGCCAGGAGTGTTCCCTGAGCGTAGGGCCAGGAATAAGTCCTGAACACAGATGGATGTGACTCAAAACAAATGTAATAATTGTTCAACATGAGCAAATCAATTAATGTGATACTCCAAATAAAATATAAAACTCATGATCACATAACAGATACTTTAAAAATATTACAAATAATTAAAAACACTTTGATAAAAAAATCAATAAATTGGGAATAGGAGGAACACACCTTACCAATATAAAGACCCTGTATGAAGATTCACTGTTAGCACCAGCGTCAATGGTTAAAATTGATATTCCCCTACAATCTGGAATAAGAAAAGAGCATCCAGTTTCGCCAGTACTTTTAAGCATAATCTTGGAATCAAATGGGGGTAAGAACAAGCTACGATCTTGGCTTTCATCATAGTTTGATAAGAACTACTTTCTAAAGGACATATCAATTTACATTCCCATTAGTGGTATACAGTGGTTGGGACCCTCAGTTTTCCAATGAGGTAAACTAATTAGAAGGGAATTCTGGGAGAGGGAAATTTTTTCGAACATTTAGAAATAAACTATGGTTATCTTCTCATGCCAGCAGACTTTTGAAAATTTTGACATTTCTTCTTTAACACCCTGGTAGTAATCTGTGATGCCTATTTTATATATGCAGAAACTGAAGCACAGAGTTAAGGGAACTTTATTAGCTTACAGCCCTATATGACTCCCATTTGGTTGTGTGTGTAATATTTAGGTATATACACATACATATATATATTTACACACATATATAGTAATTTGGTTGTGTGTATAATATATATACTAATATATACATTGTGTGTAACATATATGTATGTGTGTTATATATGTATATATAGTTATGCATATATATGCATGCATATACACACACATTATATATGCTTGACGTTTAAAAGGACCCTGGCCCAGAGCTGATAGGGCACTTGCCTTTCGTGCAGCAGGCCCGGCCCTGTATATGGTCTTCAGAGTGCAACCAGGAGTGATCCCTGAGAGCAAAGGCAGGAGTAAGCCCAAACACCACTGGATATGGCCTCTAATCAAAAGAATTTTATACGGGTCATAGGCACAAATGTTAAGTCTCATCGTGAGAAAATTATTCTAATTGACATTATAATTATTTCAGAAATTCAGCCTCAGGTTATAGAGAGAGCTTAACAGATTTTGCATGTGGATTGACCCTCTCCACCCCAGCACCACAGTGTGTGATCTCAAACAAAAAATAAAAAACCTATCCTATATATATATCTTTTTTTTTTTTTTGCCTTTTGGGTCACACCCGGCATTGCACAGGGGTTACTCCTGACTTTGCACTCAGGAATTACTCCTGGCGGTGCTCTGGGGACCATATGGGATTCTGGGATTCGAACCTGGGTTTGCTGCGTGCAAGGCAAACACCCTATCTGCTGTACTATCGCTCCAGCCCCTTACCTATATATTTCTAACACTTTTCACTGCTCCAACACTTTTATCTCATAAAAACAAAAACAAAGACAGTCTCTAGGCATGTAATCTTGCAGGTAATAGTGCCCCATGTCAGTAACAAATTTATCCATATTATCAATACTTATTAACAAACAGCACATGTTTATCTAAACTTGTGGTAGGGATTTTCTGTTCCCTTAAAATAAATTTGTTTACATAGAAAAATGAATTTAAAATAAAACTAGTTTATGAATTATATGGTAGTACAGGCAAAAATTCTAGCTCAAATTGTAAGTTTGCATATGAATTACTAATATTTCATAGTACTCTTCTCAATCATGTTTTTTTCCAGTAGGCAGAATCACTTTCCTTGATAAAACATGTTTTCTCCATAGCCTCAGTGATTTTAGGCGAGTAGAGTATTAACTGAGTATTCTTAAACTTAACTGAATCAGCTTCAATTTGCCTAGATAGACATTTTAGTGGTTCCATAGAAAAATGTAATAAACTGAATAACTGTAGATTTTAATATAATCTCATGGAATCCTATTACATCCCAATTACTTTCTTGACCTTTTTAGGATAGTTCTTGCCTTAAAACACACACACAATATTCAGTTCTGAATGTCTTCTTCCTGTGCTGTGCCAAGAAAATCAATAGATCAGAAAGAATTAATATCTTGCCATGTCTTCCATTTGTAATAATGCCCTCCCAGAAAGGCATAATGCATATCTTCCAGGCATAATAAAAGTTTACTGAGCATTGTTTGCAAAAAGCTGGCTCTTTTTTATTCTTATGAATTTTAGGACTTTAATAGCATCATTTATTTCCCTTAAGTTAATAAACAAACCCAGGATCAATCCTACTGCTGCATCAAAAATGTGGGAGTGTGGCTGAGTTCAATGTAGGTTTCATGCTGGAAAGAAACTCTTCTTAAAAGTAAGCTAATAATCTGCTTTTAGGTGAATGACAGTGACAGCTATGCAGAGTATTTAAAGCTATCCACACTAGATGGTATGTAGAACAATTCATCACAGGAACTTCCATTTGTCCCTGTCTCTTCCACTTTAATTATGAGTTTGCCAAATAATTATATTAATTTATGTATGCATTAAAATATAACCAAATAACCATTTTTTAATGTTATGTACCATGTTCAAAACTGTGTTTGAGACAAAACTGTGTAAGATGAAATAACAAAAGGCCTAGAATAGCTAGGGCAATTCTGAGGAAGAAAACAAAATGGAGGCATGGTATCAGGCTTCAAAATGCATTACAAAGTGACAGTTATTTAAACTCTATGGCATGGGAATAAAAATAGACTACTGATCACTGAACTAAAATTGGAGTATCAGAAATTAATTTAAACATTTATCGATATTTAATTTATGACAAGATTAAAGACCATGCAATAGAGAATGAATTTTCTCAGCAAGTGGCGTAAAAAAAATGAATAGCCACATGCAGAGGTCCTAAACTGAACTACTCTCTGATCCCAGAGGTGGGTGGTACACTCGTGAGGGGATATAGTGTTATTATGTGCACAGGAAACCATCACTAATAGTACTGTAAATCACAGGAACTCAACAGAAAAAAAATACTCTGGATTTAGACCCCAACCATTAAGTACATAACACAGGCAAAATAGTCCATGAGATAAGTGGTAGAGATATCTTTGGTGACTTATCCCAAACAGAAAGAGAACTGAAAGATAAAGATTAGGGAAAACATTAAATTGAAGAACTTTTTTTTGTATAGCTAAGGAAAACAACAAGGGGTCAGAGAGATAGTACAGGGGCAGGAATGATGGTACAGTGGGTAGGGCATTGCCTTGCATACGGTTGATTCAGGTTCAATTCCCAGCATTCCATACGGTCTCCAGAGCACCACCAGGAGTAATTTCTGAGTGCAGAGTCAGGAGTAACACCTGAGTATCTCCGGGCATGACCCAAAAAGCAAAACAAACAAAACAGAGAGACAGTACAATGGGGAAGCTGCTTGTCTTTAACATGGTAGACCTGGGTTCAATCCCCAGTCCCATCTAGTCCTCTGAGCTCCATCAGAAGTGATCCCTGAGCTCAGAGCCAGGACTAATCCCTGAGCAAAGTTGGGTGTGGCCCCAAAACAAAACAAAAAGAAAACTAGTGAAAAGATATACTTCTGAATGGGGAAGATATATTTGCACATCATGAATTTGATAAGGGTTTACTATTCAAGGTTTACAATTCAAAGAAGTCACACAACTTGATAACATACAAATATCCCTACCCAAAGTGGGCATAGTATGTGAACAAATACTTACCCAAAGAGAAAATACACTTGACCATTAAGTATATTAGAAGATGAATATCATCAGTGATTGTCAGGGAAATGCAAATTAAGAACACAGTGAGAGTCACATCACACTTACCAGAGGACTTGCGTCGAAAAGAACAGTCATGTGTTAGAGTGTGGAGAAAAAGAACCCTTGTTGGGGGAATGTAAATTGGCGTAACCATTTTCTTTCTTTCTTTCTTTCTTTCTTTCTTTCTTTCTTTCTTTCTTTCTTTCTTCCTTCCTTCCTTCCTTCCTTCCTTCCTTCCTTTCTTTCTTTCTTTCTTTCTTTCTTTCTTTCTTTCTTTGCCTTTTGGGTCACACCGGACAGTGCACAGGAGTTACTCCTGGCTCATGCACTCAGGAATTACCCCTGGCAGTGCCCGGGGAACCATATGGGATGCTGGGAATCGAATCTGGGTCGGCCTCATGCAAGGCAAATGCCCTACCCGCTGTGCTATCACTCCAGCCCCATGGTGCAACCATTTTCAAAAGCGGTATGGTGATTGTTCAAGAATCTAAAGATGGATATCTTTAATCAATAGTCTCACTACTGGCATTTATTTTAAGAATATCAAAGCACTAATACAAAAATTCCACCAACCCCAAGTCCTCAATGGTAAACTGTTATTTACCATGGCATATATATGAATGGAAGCAAACAGATGCTTATGAATAATTAGATAATTCATATATTTATAAGCAAACTACTGCCAAGAAGATATGTTACCTTTATACAGTGTAATACTACGCAGCTATCAACAAAGATCAAAATTTCCCATTTGAATTACCATAGAAGTGTAAGGTAATTTTGCAAAGTGAAATAGTGAGAAAGGAAAAGGCAAAGCAAGTATTTATGAGTTCATCCATAGGTAAAATATAAATTGATATACAGATAAAAAATTTAAAAACAATGTTTTAATTTTAAGGTTACTTGAAGGGAAGAGGGTGGCATGGGTAGGGTACAAGTTGGGGTTGGATGCAAAATCAGGTGGTGGATATTCTTTGTTAAAAAACATTGTGTTATTCATGATACATGATATAAGTGGTTTACTATTCCTGGGTCAGTCAGAAGGAAAGGGACAGGTACAGAGTGATCTCTCTCATATGTGCAACCTAAAGATAATACAGCAAGGGAGCAACAAAGGGCCAAAGGCAACATAGTGGAAGAAGTGATCCACCCAATTGAGTTGGTGGCTGGGGTGGGGGAGGTTGAGAGGGAAGTGTATTAGGGTATTTGGCGGAGGGATACGGGTATGCTGGTGATAGGTGTAGTGGTGGAACCATGTGCATGAAAAACCATTCTTACCAGTATTGTAAACCACAGAATCTTAGTCTCAGTAAATTATTTTTTTAAAAATTCCATGACGTTTTAAAGAGACAGACACAAAATATTTGCCTATGAAATTTATATAAAGTAACAACCCCCACCCCGCAAAGAGTCAAAGCAATCCTAGGGGAAAAGATGGGTGGCTTCTTCCCCAACTTTATATGTTTTTAAAATCATTCCTCATCTGGGAAAGAGATTTAAAATTCCACTTTATGTTTATGGCCACATCCACTAAGAAGAATGAAGAGGATATTAAGAGTGAAGGGGTTTTATAGCCGAGTGTTTTCTGGGTCTTCTAAGAGACTTCGGTTGTTAGGTACCCTTGGCTGGAACTTGGTGACATGCCATCCCAACGAAGTGCAACTCTGAGGCATTGGCCTGAGGAGAGCTCAATGGGGCATGCAGGATTAGAATTGGGAGGCCTGGGTTTGATTCCTAGCACCAGATGGTCTCTGGGGCACCACCTGGAGCCCCCCTTAAATTCAGAACCAATATGGAAAACTAAAAGAGAATATGGGCTTTTGAGCCTCTGCCCCAAGTCTGAGGAAAGCGCGAGATTAGGGGGCTGTGGACAGTTTGTGAAAAGTTAATGCACAGGTTTCGTGCCACGGTCATGTGTGTGATGGGCTGCTCAGTCGGAATTCTGTCATTTTATCACTCAGAAGATCTGAGTGTCTAAAGGAACAGTTTTTCCTTTAAACTCTTCACGTTCTAGAAAGGCAATTCAAGTTGAGAAGCAAAGTGGCCTTTGCCAGTCTTCTGTGGTAGCCTGTGCTAGAACTGACCTGGAGCTCAGGCCCTCTGCTTCTCTGTTGCAGACTGACCTACTCTTCTGATCTGGGCTATAGTTTGCACAAGTCTTGAGCTGTAATGACAAAATCATCATGGAGAATTTCTGTAGTTATGGTAGTCAGAACAGAAAAACAACAAATCCACAAAAAAAAAAAAAAGCTAGAAGAAACGGAAAACCTAAGAGACATGAATGAGCAAATACTAATAAAATAGGTCTGTGAGTAAGTGTTTGGTATTTTTCTTAGCCCTGCAAAGAAGATAAAAGATAAAAGACTGATTATATTGAGCAAGAATAAAACCTCTCATCGTTTGAAGAGTAAAGATCTAAAGTTGGCTTTTCCAAACTGAATTTGACAAATCTAGATAGTGATCATCAAATCTTTCTCCTAAACCGTCTTCAGATCTTTAAGAACAAGAAGATATTCCTCCACTGGAAAGATACTTCTTGGTCCTATGCAGCTTTTTGTCTGACGACAGCATTTTGGCTTATCACAGATGCATGTCAGATGGTAGTTTGTGGGGTTCATGATGTAGCTCTGTGGTAGTCCATGCATAAGACCCTGGATTTGATCCCTGACTCTGAAAGTAGGGGAAAAACAAGAGTTTGCAGAGGAGAGGATGTGTGATGTGAGTAGAAAAAAGTCAGGCTATTTTTTCCCTCTTCTTTTGCAGTGAGAAAGCTCTATTGTCAGATTATTTCTTCTTATATAGAAGAAGGTCACCCAAGCATCGGAGGGATAAGATAGAGGTCAGAGCTCATTCCTTGAATGTGGCTGTCCCAATTTGATCTCCAGCACCAGATGTTTCCAAAGCATTCACCATGGGATAGTCCCGGTAATTCTAGGCACCCCAGGGCCCAAACGGCACCCCCTCCTCAGGCCCTAGCACCAAGTTGCCTGACTGGCCAAGGGTTGCTGAGCTCTGAGCACTGCTAGGAAGTGACCACCCTCTAATAAAGGTCACTGGACATTTGTACAGCAGTTTAAGCCATGAAGAACATTGGCTGTTTATGAAAATGTTGATTTAAAAATAAGTCAGGTGATAAGGACACCTTGTTTTGATGGAATGAAACAGCTATGCCAAATATCCCTTCTCCTATGTGCTTGAGAAGGAAGACACGCCAGCCCTGCTCAACCCAACACGAGGCTGATCCCGTGAGCCTTTGAGCTGCCTAATTGCTGAGAGGCAAGTATGTCAGTTAGTTTTTAAATGTTTTCAGTGATTTTTCATCTCAATAGCATTTTGTATTTTAAGTAATGTTTTCTAAATTGTTCAAGTAATCCCCTCCCCCCCCACTTTTAAAAAGAAAGTAAAACTTCCCTAGAGGTGGTCGGTGGCCAAGTGGTGAGATACTCCCAGTGGTTCTCTGCTGCACCCCGGAAAGTACACCCTCAGGCCTGGCAGAACCTGGGGACCATGTGGTGCCTGGGATGAAACCCACCTCGATTCCGAAAGAAAAACCAAACAAGTACTTAAATTATTTGCAGCTTGGCGTCGTTGCAAAGAATATTCACGAAATAGTGGAGTTGAGCTCTTGAAGTGGCACAGTGGTGGGGTGAGGCGCTGCTGCTGGAGCCTCAGCTGGACAGTATGTGGCCTGCCTGTCTCTCAATGCCCACTCACGGGCTCCTAAATCAGAAATACCCATCTAAGGCATTACCCAGCCCAAGGAGACTACTCAGAGTTATAACGGTTTATTGTTTTGGATATTACTTTTTGAGGTCATTTATTTTGTAGCAACACAGGAGAGCACATCAGTGACTTATCTCCATGGTTCTGTTTTCTCCCTGTAAAAGTATCCCACAGTGTTCTTTTGAAGATAAAATGAAATAATAAAACCTACCATTTCCTGAGTATATTTGAGTACTGGGACACGGGTTTGTACTGAACTAGCCCCTGAGTTATTTCAGAATGCAGGGGCTGGAGCTATAGCACAGTGGATAGGGCGTTTGCCTTGCATGCAGCAAACCCGGTTTCGAATCCCAGAATCCCATATGGCACCCCAAGCACCGCCAGGAGTAATTCCTGAGTGCAAAGCCATGAGTAACCCCTGAACATCGCTGAGGGTGACCCAAAACAAACAAACCAACCAACAAAAAACCAGAATGCAATAAATTGAAGCTAAAGCATGTGAGTGATCCTCAGCCATGCCCACTGTGAAAGGGAGGTATATTTTAAGTGAAATATGAGTGTTCTTTTTGTTTTTTTTAATAACATTTGTTTCTTGCTTCCCCTCTTTTTAAACCCAGTGCAATCTTCTTAAATGTCGTGAAGTGAGACTTGGACATTAGAGTTGAATATTTTTCCTGCCTAAACAGTGTTGTTGCACTGTGGCACTTTATTTAGAGGAAGGGAAACTATTATGCACTTGGAGATGGCGACCACATCATTATACCAGCACAGAATCACCATGTGGTGGCTGGGGGCATAGTATATCCCTGTCTGCATCTTTTGTTTGTTTGTCTTTGTTTTGTATTACACATCCAGTAACACTCAGGGATTACTCCTGGTTTTGCACTCAGGAATTTCTGCTGGTGATGCTGGGGGCATTATATGGGATTGAACCCAGATCGGCTGCATGCAAGACAAATGCACTACCTGTTGTACTATCACTTCAGTCCCTGTCTAATTTTTTTTAATTTAAAAATTTGTGGGGTATCATATTTTACAATATTGATAATTTAAAATTTCATGCACACAAAGTTCCAGCACCACACTCTACACCAGAATATGATTTTCTTCCACCGCTGTCAGTCTCCCTATCCCACCCTTCCTTGGCCCCTATTGTGGTAACTTGTCTACATTTGGAGGTCTTGCTCTCAGGAAGCTCTAGATCCCAATTCCAGTCTTCTTATTGCCTTTGTTTTATTTATTTTTAATTTTTTCTTTTTCTACTAGTATTGCTTTTTTTTTCACTTGATCACTTGACATCCCATTACTCATTGATTTGCTGGAGCAGGTGCCAGTAATGTCTACATTTGTCCCTGTCATGTGCTAGTGTAGCCTAATGGCGTCTGCTCGCTCCACGAACACAAAGAGCCTCAAACCAATTGTTCAGGGTCTTGACAAAGAAGTCTGACCATCTCGTAGGTGGGCGGCCATGCAATCTTTTGACGTCCTATGGAATCCAGTCGGCAACGGCTCTAGTTCAGTGGTCATCTCCAAATTGCATTACGTGTCTAGCCCATCTGATCTTCGATGCCTTGGCAAATGAGACAGCATCCCTGATTCTTCATTGTCGATGGAGGTCGGAACTCCGGATTTCTTCTCTCACTTGAGTGAAGCATGATACTCCAAGCATAGCTCTTTTGATTCCTCTTTGAGGAGACCCAAATAGCTTTCTCATCCAGTTTTTGTAGGACCCAGGTCTCTCTTTTTTTAAATTAATTTATTTTATGAGGTAGTTCACAATATGTGATTACATTTAATATTCAAACACCAATCCCACCAACATTCCACCTTCCCACCACCAAAGTTGGGATGTTTCCATCTCAAGCCCAGATCCCTGTCCCAAAGCACAACCAAAATAATATATTTTGTTTTGTCTGTTATGAGGAACCTCTGAAAATGCTTACAAAAAAGTATTTGTGGGGCCGGAGTGATAGCACAGCGGGTAGGACGTTTGCCTTGCACGCGGCTGACCTGGGTTCGATCCCTGGCATCCCATATGGTCCCCCAAGCACCGCCAGGAGTAATTCCTGAGTGCAGAGCCAGGAATAATCCCTGAGCATAGCTGAGTGTGACCCAAAAAGCAAAAAAACAAAAAAACAAAAAAACAAAAAGTATTTGTATAGAAAACAGTGTGAAGTTTGTTCATTTTGGCAGGGTCCATTAATACATTCTTTAGGATATAATGTTGTTGAAGGTTGAGTGATGTGAGCTTTTGCATATATATGTATATATGCATATATATATTTCCCTCTATAGTTTTGTTGCCTACTATCTGAACCCCATCAAATGTGGTGTGGTAATTATGGAGAATGGGTAGGTAGTGTGTTATGATGTGTTGCACAGCCGCGAATGTGGCCAAGTGGTCCAAGAATATGTTCACTCATGTGTGAGGCTCTGCCCGAGCATGTGGGGAGCTGTGGCAGTTGGGTTCTGGAGGTGTTCGGCTGGCGGGGTTGAGTTCCTTGGGGCGGGGAGGGCTCACACCCACCCCCCTCTGGGGTACCCCGTGTGAAGCAGCCTGGCACGGAGTCTGGTGGCATGGTTATGGCAGCTTCATGTTATGCTCCCTTCTGGGAGAAGTAGCCTTGTGATCTGGATGGTCGCCAGTGATGAGATTATATGGCAGGAGGTGACTTATAGGTGTAACCACCGGGTCACCGGAAACTGGGGGAAATGGGCAGAGGATCTCTGCTCCCAGTCCCGTTGAGCCCTGAGTCCAAGGTCACAAAGTTCCACATTACCAGGGTTTTGTGGGACTTCACTCATGTGTGAGACTTGGCCCAAGGGTGTGGGGAGCGGTCTTGAGCGTGGTTGTTGTTGGGTTCTGGAGGTGTTCGGCTGCTGGGGCTGGGTTTATTGCCTTAGTTTTAATATAATTACTCAACCTCTCTGAGCTTTTGGTATTTTATATATGACATGAGTTCTGAAGTCACAGCTGGGAGTGCTCAAGGCTTATGACTGGCTCATTGCTCAAGGACCACTGCTTGGGGCAGTGCTGGGGTCAAGGCAGCTGAAGTCAAGGCAAGCACTTAACCCCTGTATTCACATCTTTTCAGCTCCGAATAATGATATTTACTTTATAATGTTGCGAGATGTATGAATTTAGCTATGAAAAAGTATCTTGTGCAATCTTGGTACTTCATAGCTGGTTAGTAGATCAAATGTATTTTTCTCTTGGGCCTCAAGTGGTCAGTCCATGAAATGTTCCTATAAGGTAGGTACTACAATTATCATTTCTGTTTTACATGGAAGGAAAAGAAGGCTAGAAGCATCAATCTAAGGCCACATTCATTGTTGATTATGGGGTAGAAAATCAATATAAACTGTAGCATTGTCCTCCCATTGTTCATCTATTTGCTCGAGCGGGCACCGGTAATGTCTCCATTGTGAGACTTGTTGTTACTGTTTTTGGCATATTGAATATGCCATGGGGAGCTTGCCGGGCTCTGCTATGTGGGCAGGATACTCTCAGTAGCTTGCCGGGCTCTCCAAGAGGGATGGAGGAATGGAACCCCGGTCGTGCAAGGCAAACACCTTACCTGCTGTGCTATCACTCCAGCCCAGATAATATAAACTAGTCTTCTAAATAAAACACACATTTTCTCCTAATCTCATAATTCTATGTATGGAATGAAGTGTGTGAGAGTTCTGTAAGTACTTATGTTGGAAGGTGAAACCCAAAGACACTGGTTGTTTGAAAAACAAATAGAAGATGGTATGAAAAGTATTTGTAGTTTCTGTCTATTTTGGGTCTTAACCATGGGACTGATTTATTCTTATAGGACTTTCTCTTTGCTGTTCATGTTTCTGACGCTTTGATTTTGAAAGTCTAGATATGTATGAGAGAATTTGCTTTGAAAATAGATCAGTGTTTGAAGATTTGGGAACCATTTCACAGCAGTTATAGGGAATTAGGTATAAAGGAAAATGCGTATCTGGACTGAATTCCCTGCATACTTCTTTGATTCTTGAGTGAATTTCTGCTGACAAGTCCAGGGATTTAGGGAGAGCTGGTGAGTGGCTCAGTGTAGTGAGAGCTTGTCTATACACTGTAACTTTTGTGCAAAAGATTTTTCTAATTAACATGTCCCTATGAGGATCAGGGACTGAGTCACAGGTGTTCTTTAGGTTTTAAGTTTCTTTCCTGAGAGGCGATTCCAGATTTCTTGTGCTGTGTAGAAATGACTTTTTGGCTAGGAGAAAAAAAGGTTGTTCTGGTACCTAAACTGAAAATGTAAATAGTTCACAAAGGGGAAGATATCCATTTTGTGATGCTAGCTGGCCGTTCGGCTGTATCTCTGCTCAAACGGGGTCAGGGATATAAATCTCTAGACCTCAACCTTTGGTGCACTCAAAATTTGTATCGCTCATGTACTTCAGAAGATATTTATTAAGAGCTTACCACATGTCATGCATAGCATTGAGTGGGCAAAACCCAGAATATAAATTTATGTGATAAAAATACAAGTGTGTTAGGGATGCATTTGTTTATATGATTTATTTTTGCTCATCGACTATGCCCTTGAATTGGGTAAAATCAGTATTCTAGGGGGAAGACTTGACCTCTATCAATTAATTTGAGGTGACCTTTAGTCAACTCTTAGTTTATCTGGTTCCCCATCTTCCCTTCCTGGATTTTGGCTCTGGATCATGTTTCCTGAGGTTCACTGCCCTCTAGAATAGATTTGATTTAATCTCAGCACTTCGTCCTGGAAGAGCTTTGTCAGTCCCGAAGTTTATCCAACCCTGGAAAAAATTTCAAGAATCAGATTGACTCTAGACAGAATTCTGTGCATGTGAGTGGCAGGAGTGGGCCAGGTTCATATGGTACATGAGAAAGAGAGTGACTTCCACCAAGGGCCTGGCACACATTCAAAAGAATAAAAGAAGCCAGTGCTGGCGTGGATGTGGGGAAAAAGGGACGCTCTTTCACTGTTGGTGGGAATTCCCACTAGTCCAGCTTTTCTGGAAAACTATACGTACAGTCCTTCAAAAACTAGAAATTGAGCTTCTATATGACCTTGCAATACCACTTCTGGCAATATATCCCTGGGGTGCAAAAAAGCACAGTAGAAATGACATCTGCACCTATATGTTTATTGCAGCACTGTTCACAATAGCCAGAATCTAGAAACAACCCAAGTGCCCTAGATCAGATGGCTGGTTAAAGAAATTTGGTACATCTACGCAATGGAATACTATGCAGCTGTTAGGAGAGATGAAGTCATGAAATTTTCTTATAAGTGGATGGACATGGAGAGTATCATAAGAGAGGGACACACATAGAAGAACTGCACTCATTTTATGGAATATAAAATAACATAATATGAGATGGACACCCAAGGACAGTAGACACAAGGGCCAGGAATATTGTCCCATAGTTGGAAGCCTGTCTCATGAGCTGGGGAAGAAGGCAGCTGGAATAAAGAAGGGATCTAAGTCAATGATGGTTGAAGGATTCGTTCTGGATGGGAGATGTGTGCTGAAAGTAGATAAAGGACCCAACATAATATTCTCTCAGTATCCGTATTGCAAGCTATAATGCCCAAAAGTAGAGAGAGAGTACAGGGGAAATTGTCAGCCACGGAGACAGGGGGAGGGTTGGAAAGGGGGGTATACTGGGGACATTGATGGTGGAGAATGTGCACTGGTGGAGGGACTGGTGTTTGATCATTGTATGATTGAAACTCAAATATGAAAGCTTGTAACCGTATCTCAAGGTGGTAAAAAATAAAAATAAAATAATTTTTAAAACAGAGAAAAGAGTGACTTCTCTGGGCTAGTTACTGCACTGCTTGTTCTGTCCTGTTCCTTGGTTGTCATTCCTGGTTGGAGATCAGTTAAAAAAATCTTTGCTTCTTGAATTATTACCGTTCCATGTTGCTAGTTAAGGTAGCACTAGGATGAAGTTTTAGCAAGGACAGTGGCCTGACTACTAATTCTCCTCCACCTCCTTCTCCTCCCCCTTATCCTCCTCTTCCTCTAAATGACTTTAATGGAAATTATCTAATCAATGAAAGGAGGCTAAAAATTGTGAGAAAGAAATAATAAGTAGTTCAGCTCTGCCTGTTCACTTATATTCAAAGTTGGTGTTGGCACATACAGTCAGCAAAAGACACATCAGTAGAATGTTCATAGTATCATAGTTCATAGCTCCAACCTGGAGCAATACCACTAGTAGCAGAAAGGATCAGTAATAAATGAATTAATCACATGATGGAACACTATGTAAAAATGAGAAGGAATAAATTAGACACACACATTTTACAATAATGATAAGTGACCCCAAACGTGGTTTTAACCCCAGGCCCAGTGATGGCCCGCTGCTGGGCCAGGAGGTCCCAGGGCCTCCAGAGTGTCTTTGGCTGTGCTTATAGGTGCATGAAGTAGGGGACTGAACTCAGGACTGTGAACATGCAACACCCCAGCCCTTTGAGCTCTCTCTGCAGTCTTATGTTCTGGTTCTTGGTCAAGGTGCTGGTTGGGGTAGTGGAGAAACTCATTGTGCTCTGCTCTGATGATTCAATTTGTCATTATTCAATAAAACTGGCAAATCACCAAGAGGTATGGAGTGAGGTGAGTTGATCCAGCAGCCTGAATGTAACTGTTTCACAGGCCACTGGAATCAAGGAACAGGACTAGTACAGAGAATACAAATGTAAAACTGATAACAAAAGCAAGTAGCTCAATAAACTAATGAACCCCAATTTTGCAAGAGTGACTTAATGTTTTAAGGAGAGAAAAAAATATAATCTGTCTTTTCCCTATCAACTCTCTGAAGTGCATTAATCATCCCATTAATGGCACTGATGACCTGTGTGACTGTGTCTGAGCTGCAGTTTCCTCATCTCTCCTCCGGAATGTATATGCCTCCTTTGAAGTTTGCACAGCGGGTGTGAGGAGAAATGCTTTGATGCCTATAAATACCCAGCGCCAGAGTGGCACATGCCTGTCCACAATAAATTCTCATTTTCCCACTCCCTTTCCTCTACCCTGGTCTTCCTATCTCTGCTTCCTCTTTTTCATTCCTCTGTTTTCTCTCTGAAGATATCAGCTGTATGCGATCAGAGCATTGGAGAAGCACCCCATTCTAGACACTTGGTGCAGTACCCGAGAACAGCACCCATTGTGTAGGTGATGTCTGATGTTATAAACAAGGTCAGAGAACAAAAAATGTGCATCCAGAAATAAGTAGGTGACTGTGTTTTTACTTCATTCCACTTCTCTCGGCAGCGAAATCTCTCTTTTTCTCTATACCCTTCTCCCGACCCCATTTCTCCCCAATACTTTAATGTTTAATGCTGTCTTCCAGACCTTTTTCAAATTTCCTCTCCCATTTCAAGAAGCACTAATGCTGGCATATAGTACAAGTCTCAGCAAAGAAAAAAGTGGGAAAATAAATAAGTGTATTCATTAATAGATAGGGATGTGTCGTCATGCGCAGGAAGAGGGAGCCCCATAACTTCCTCAATTATAGGACGGGGGTCCTGTGACTTCCTGCTGGTTGCCAAAATGGTCTGACTTTCTCTCAGGTCTGGCCTGTCATCATGGTTGGACCCTCGCTCAAATGTGTGATAATTGGCTGATTTTCTCTGATGTCTTCCCCTCCACCTTTCAGCATCATGACAGCATACAGAAGGAACGTCTTCATTCTTATTCTAAGGGAACTCAAACCATCAACAACACTTTTTTTTTTGGCCTAAGACTCTTGTAATATGAAGAGGTGCTGGCACTTAGGACAGCATATGACAATCGAAGGAGACTCTAAGTTCCATCAAGGAGAGTGGTAGACTAGTGAACTTCTCCAAGCTTCCACTCCTTTGCCTCTAATCAGTAAGGGCAAGCAGGTTTCCTATATGGGGTAAGGCAAGGACTACCAACATTGATTCTCTCATGCTTTAATGCTTTAGACCTTTAGATCATTGAATGCTTTAATAATATACAGTTAGGGCTAATCACTCCTTCCTGTTCCTTAGACCTAATCTGAACCCGTATTTCTTCTTTCCATATCCCAGGCGAGCAGATACTTAGAAAACAAAATTATTTATTTGACCCACTAGAAAATATTTACTCTTTCTAAACTCAGCCGGCGGAGGGAGCATGTTCAACTAAGTCAGAGGAATTACATGTGTGATCCTCATGCCTGTTCAAAGGGGCTCTGGAATTGCTCTTCTTCTCAGATTACTTCTGGATAAAATCAAAACACAGCACTCCTGTGTGCCCTGGAGCCTGCTGGCAGGACCTTGCTATCTCTGGAATGAGGGAAGCAGAACAGGACAAACTGTTCCTGCAGAGCCTGAGTTCTATTCCCTTGTTCCTTGGTGTTCCTATTTGAGTGCAAGCTGTCAGCCAGGGCTCATGCCCTTAGCATGGCGGGGCTGTGGGGGCATCCCTGGGCTCTCTAGGGAGGCCGTGATGGGTAATCAAGAAGTTGATTCACTCATTCTTATATTGGCTATCTCCTATAACATGAGTTTTTATCACTTCCATACTTAAAAATTATTTTATTTAAGGCTCCGTGACCAAACTGTTAGTGGTAGGATTTCTTGCATAAAACACCCCAGCGTGACAACCTCCATCAGAGTGTCACCAGAGTGTCCGCTTCCCTTCACCACCCAACATTTCTCCTCATACCTTCTGCAGTGATATGCTTCCTACTAACGTCCAGTTCTCAGTTTCTGTTGCCTTTGGGTATTTGCTATCGCCTTACTATGTTTCTTTATATTCCAGATATGAGAGAGATCAGTCTGTGCCTGTCCCTCTCCTGACTCACTTCACTTGGCATAAAAACACTTCAGACCCAGCAAGTTGCATGATTGCAACTTTTCTTAACATTTTCTTAGAATTTTATTGTATATGTGTACCACAATTTATTAGGTCACCTGTTCCTGGACACTAGGCTTGTTTCCAGATTTTGGCTAGCATGAATAATGCTGCAGTGAACACAGGGCCATAGTGTCTTTTCTGAATACAGATTTTGTGTCCTTGGGGGTAGATGCCAAGAAGTGGAACTGCTGATTCGTATGGAAGCTCAATTCCTAGTTTTCTGCGAAATGTCCATATTATTTTTCATAAGGTTTGACCAGTTGACAGTACCACCAATAGTGAATAAGGGACCCCCTTTTCTCCACATCCACACCAGAACTGGTTGTTTTTATTCATTGTGATGTGTGCCATTCTCACAGGTGTGAGATGATATCTCATTGTTTTGATATGCATTTCCCTGATGATAAGTGATGCAGAGCATCTTTTGTTTAATTAAAAATTATTTTATATAGTAGTTCACAGTATTTCATTACGTTTAATATTCAAACACCAATCCCACCACCATTAAACCTTCTCACCACCATATATTGGGTGTTTCCATCCCGAACCCCAGTCCCTGCCCCAAAGTAGAACTGAAATAATATATTTTGTATTGTTCGTTATGAAAAACCACTGAAAATGCTACAAAAAAGTATCCTTAGAGGAAAGAGGGTGAGGATTGTTATATTCTACCTGGGGGCCATTAAGCCATTTTATAAGAGATCACATGTTGTTAGAAGTTGAGCTGTAAGTAATGTGAAGTGGTGTAAGGAAAGCCTCTTTAACAAATTGTGCTGGCATCACTGGTCGGCTATATGCAAAAAAATGGGCTCAGAACTCTGCCTAACACCATGTACAAAAGTAAGATCAAAATGGATTAAAGACCTCAACATCAGACCAGAAACCATAAGGTACATTGAAGACAAAGTTGGCAAAACCCTCCATGACATTGAAGCTAATGGTATCTTCAAAGATGCCACGCCACTGTCTGAGCAAGTGAAAACAGAGATAGATAAATGGGACTGTGTTAAACTAAGAAGCTTCTGCACCTCCAAAGAAACAGTGACCAAAATACAAAGACAGTCTACAGAATGGGAAAGGATATTCGCCGAATACACATCTGACAAGGGGTTGATATCCAGGATATACAAAATACTGGTTAAACTCCACAAGAAGAAAACATCCAACCCCATCCAAAAATGGGGCAATGAAATGAACAGAAACTTTCTCAAAGAAGAAATCCGAATGGCAAAAAAGCACATGAAAAAATGCTCTACATCATTAATCATCAGGGAGATGCAGATCAAAACCACAATGAGATACCATCTCACACCTCAGAGACTGGCCCACATTCAAAAGAACAAAAGCAACCCATGCTGGCGCGGATGTGGCGAGAAAGGGACACTCCTTCACTGTTGGTGGGAATGTCGACTGGTTCAGCCCTTCTGGAAAACAGTTTGGACGATTCTCAAAAAATTAGAAATTGAGCTCCCATTTGACCCAGCAATACCACTCCTGGGAATATATCCCAGAGAGGCAAAAAGGTATAGTCAAAGTGACATCTGCACTTGTTTGTTCATTGCAGCACTCTTTACAATAGCCAGAAACTGGAAGAAACCTGAATGCCCAAGAACAGATGACTGGTTAAAGAAACTTTGGTACATCTACACAATGGAGTACTATGTAGCTGTTAGAAAAGATGAAGTCATGAAATTTACATACAAGTGGTACAACATGGAAAGTATCATGCTAAGTGAAATGAGTTAGAAAGAGAGGGATAGACATAGAAAGACTGCATTCATCTGGGGGACATAAAGTAACAAAATATGAGATTAATACCCAAGAATAGCTGAGATCAGCACCAGGAGGATTACTCCATAGCTTAGTGGCCAGTCGGGCATTCTAGAGGAAAGGGCAGCTCATATAGAGAAGGGAACACCAAATAAAGGATGTTTGGAGGATCCTCCCAGGAGAGGAGATGCATGTCAAAAGTGGACTATGGACTGAACATGTTTGCCACTCAATGCCTCTTTTGCAGACCACAACACCCAAAAGGAGAGAGAGAACACAGGGGATTGCCCTGCCACAGAGGCAGGGGGGGATGGGGGGATGGGGGTGGGGAGATATTATCCATGGTGGTGGAAAATGGGCACTGGTGGAGGGATGGGTATCTGATCATTGTATAATGAAACCCAAGCACAAAAAATTGTAAATCTACAACTGTACCTCATGGTGTTTCACTAATAAAAAAAAATTAAAAAAAAAAAAGAAGTTGAGCCGTGTGTGTGTGTGTATACACACACACATATATATATATATATATATACATATGTATGTATATGTATACAAATATATATATATATGTATTTGTAAAAAAATTTTATGATTGTTGCCTTCTACTTTGAACTCTATCAAGCGTGGTGTGGTACTCTTGGAGTATGGGTAGGGTGTGTGGTATGAAGTGTTCAGTAATAGTTTCACCTGTGCGTGAGCTCGGCCTGAGTGTGTGGAGAGCAGTCGTGAGCATGGCCAGTGGTTGAATTCTGGGAGTTTTTGGCTGCCGGGGCTGGGTCCTTTAGAGTGGGGAGGCCTCTCACCTGCCCTCCTCTGGGCACCCCAAGTGAGACAGCCTGATATGGGTGCGGTTATGGTGGCATAGTTATGGTGAGCATCATGTTATGCTCCCTTCCGGGAGAGGACATGTGATCTGGATGGTGGCCAATGGTGAGATTATCTGGCGCCAGCCCGAGGAGGCTTATGGGCATGACTGACTGCTGAGTAGCTGGGGGGAGGTGTGTGGTTACGGGCAGAGGATCTCTATTCCCAGTCCTGTTGAACCCAGAGTTCTCAGTCACAGAGTCCCGCATACCTGGGTTTTCCAGAGGTTCCCCTGTGGCTGAGGCTTGCCTTGAGTGTGTGGAGAGCGGACGTGAATATTGCGGCAGTTGAGTTCTGGGAGTTTTCAGCTGCCAGGGCTGGGTCCCTTGGGGCGGGGAGGGCTCTCACCCACCTCTCCCTCTGGGGTGCCCTGAATGAAACAGCCTGGTCTGGTGGCATGGTTATGGTGAGCGTAATGTTAAGCTCCCTTCCCGGAGAGAAGGACATGTGATCAGAACAACTTTTTATATCTCTTTTGGTCATCTGTATGTCTTCTTTGAGGAACTGTTTGTTCATATTTTGGAGCGATAGCACAGCGGTAGGGTGTTTGCCTTGCACGCAGCCAACATGGCCGACCCGAGTTCGATTCCTCCGCCCCTCTCGGAGAGCCCAGCTAGCTACCGAGAGTGTCTCGCCCGCACGGCAGAGCCTGGCAAGCTCCCTGTGATGTATTTGATATGCCAAACACAGTAACAATGAAGTCTCCAATGGAGATGTTACTGGGCCCGCTCGAGCAAATCGATGATCAACGGGAGGGCCTTTTGTTTTTCATGATCCCTTACATATTACATTGCCTTTTAATGTCCAGATTGAACATCTCAGCCTTCTCATGATCATCTCACCAAATTCTCAGTTTTCTGAGGCAGAAAAGTATAAGTTACATTTTACAGATAAGGAAAAGGGAGAATAGTTTAGAGATTTTTCCAGAATAGTTTACAGATTTTTTCCATCAGTAAGATTTTCAGCAGGTGCTTCTCCCAGTGTTCTTGGCATGGCCTCATCCTGGTGAGGTGAGCCTGTTGCAGATCCCAGAAGAACCTGCTTACATACAGTTCTGCTGCTTGTTGGTGGACTCACCTCAGGAGGTTGGTTGACTTTGCTCCTGAGGCAGTGGGTGTTGTCTTCTGCTCCTGCTTCCTAGTTGGATTTGGTTTTAAAGCTTCTAGTGTTTCAGGTACAGGGCTCATGCTCACAAAATATGAATTTCCTCTCATTCCTCTTAGCGTCACCTGGCACTCTCACAAGGGAGTCTTAGGAGACCTTTAAGCAGAAACAACCAGGAGGTGGTGTGATCATTTCCTTTTCCTTAGCAGTAGGTGTGATGGAGCCCTTGAGCTGATGCAACAGCAGCGGGTGTTGGATATTCAAGGAAAGGGGCAAGCAGGCCTGCAGGAAAGATAAGTCCCAAGACACATGTCAACATGCCCACCTATCACTCTCTCCTTCCCACTTTTACTCTATGGCACCACAGAGGAGCTCAGCCTGCAGGACCTTGCCAAAGGGACAGCAGGGCAGAGACTCAAGAGGAACTCACTCCTTCACAATCCTGGCTTTTCCAGCTTCTGAGCTCCACCCCTCTCTCCCACAAGCCCAACCAGTTGCGTCGCGCTCTTCCATTCCATTGCCCTCCCTTCCATGTCACCTGATCATTGTTCTCAGTGATCAGCTATTGGCAGGGATCACATCTCTAATGAAATAACGCTGACTACGTTTACATGAACATCTAAGAGACTTCCATGTTACTAGAAGTCATTTCTTCAAAATGCTACTCTAGGAACGGAGGGATAGTACAGAGGATAGGGCACTTGTCTTACATGTGGCAGAGCCAAATTGAATCCCAGCATCTGATATGGTTCTGTGAGCCCCACCAGGAGTGATCCCTGAGTGAAAAGCCAGAAGTAAGCCCTGAGCAATGCTGGGTGTGACCTCGAAGCAAACCAAAAACCAAAACCAAACACCAAGAAACAAAATGCTACCCTAGTTGACTTGACTTTGCCATCACGAACTCTGGATATTTGAGCAAGTGAAGCATATTGCCCTTATTGTTTTTGTGGTTATAATCACCAGGCATATTCTTTTGTGTATATTCTCTGAAACTGAAAAATTTTCACTTGGTTGGGTAATCCTTAGAAAAGCTTGTATTCTGGCAGGATTTATTTGCTCATCTGTCACACACTCTTTTCTGCAGTATACTCATACTGAGTGGTGTGGAGCTAATCTTTTCTGGGATTTAGAGCTGGCGACTGGCTTTTCGCAGGCAGCCCTGTGTGGTGGCCATGCCTGAGGTGATGAGAGGTGTGTGGTATATTGCTGGTCTCATGTATCAGGAAGAAAACTTTCTCTAACTCCATGGGGTCTGAATTAAAAGCACAAACTCAAAACTTTTGAGCTCTTTCATCTTTGAAAATTTATTCTAATTTCTCTGGAGGTTTTACTCTAAGAGCCCCTGTGTGGTTGACATTTTGATAGAACTATAATCTCCTGTGGTGCCAGGAAGACACCTCAGAGTTTATGTGCACTCCTGGCATGCAGGAGACCTCAAGTTTGATTTCCAGAACCAAGTGGTTTTTCCCAGCACTGCCGCCAGGTGTCACCCCCAGCATTGTTGGACCTGTGTTCTCAGTTTGAGCATTGTTCTGGACCTCCTTAGCTGGCCCAAGTATCACCAGGATTGTGGTCCTTGGTGTCCCTGAATACTGCTTGGGAGACCCCACCCCAAATATTATGGGAAAGTGGGAAAAGTTTGTATTTTCGTCCCATTTTTCTGTTCTTTGGGAAATTCTCTTAGTCTTCAAGCCTCTACCAGTGCTCAGCTCTTCCCAGTGTGTCCTCAGAAAGGAGGCACTCTCAGGAGTTGCTGAACTTAAGAGGAACTTGACTTGTGTCCCTTCCTAACATGCTAGAATGGAATCTCACTCTGTAGTCCATCATGTCCTGTGGAGTTGCCATGAAGAATGAATGAGGAATTGTGAAATCACACACACACACACACACACACACACACACACATAC
This sequence comes from Sorex fumeus, assembly GCF_029834395.1. Taxonomy (NCBI): domain Eukaryota; kingdom Metazoa; phylum Chordata; class Mammalia; order Eulipotyphla; family Soricidae; genus Sorex; species Sorex fumeus. The sequence goes on along the minus strand of NW_026606094.1, from coordinate 77,727,759 downwards.
ACACACACGAGGAATTGATTTCACATTTGCTTCCCCACACTGAGTACAGGCAGATTTTTTATCAACTGTCAGTACCTTACTTTATTTTATGCATGTTTCTGTTTAAAGACACATTATAAATTCTGAAAAATAATGAACTAACTCTAGTTTATTTGTAAAAAATAGACTTCTATTATAGCTTATTTCTTTTATCTACTCATAATACTTTAGGTAATTATGGAGCATCAAAGTTATGGTATTGATATATATATCAATATAAATTGTTTCCCACCACTGAAGTGCCCATGTCCTCTCCCACTGACCATATGTCACTGGTAGTGTAGTCTATTCTCCCACTCTCTGTGCTCCCTCCCCACTGCTTGGTAATTGAGTTTGCATTCTGAGGGCAAAAGTTTGTCATATAATAAGCAATGCAAAATAAATATTGAGGGCCCGCTATGGGGACAGGCTCAAGAGTGATTGGGAAAATTGGAAATAATGGTTGTGGGAAGGTGCAAGGTGAGGCTGGTGTAATACCTTTTCTCTTCTTCACTATTTGCATACAGAAATTCCATAGATTTTTGTGTGTGTTGATTTTGTAGCTGCTACTTTGCTATATTGTCTTGTAATTTTTGAGAGTTTTTTTGGGGGGGAGGGTCTCCAGTGTTTTCTATGTATATTATCAAGTAATCTGCAAATAGTAATAGCTCAGCCCTTCCAATTTGAATACTTTTGATTTATTTTTCTTGTCTGATTGCTATGTTGGAAACTTCTAAAACTATTGAATTAAAGTGGAGAAAGTGGATATCTTTGCCTGATCTCAGAGGGAAGGCTTTCATAGTTTCATTGTTGAGAATGGTATTAACTAAGAATATGTTGTAGATGACTAGTACATACTTTCTATTCTTAATTTTTAAATCATAAATACATGGAAAATCTTGTCAAAAGCCTTCTCTACATCAGTCGATACTGTAATACAATGTTTATGTTTCCCTTGCTGTTACAAAGTGTTACATTAATTGATCTGTGTGTACGAAACCATGCTTGCACTCCTGGAATGAACCCCACTTGATTATGATGTATGATTTTGTTTTATATATTGTTGAATTAGACTTGCTAAGATTTTGTTGAGGGTCTTTGTAATGTTATTTATCAGGGTAATATTGGCTTCATAGAAGCTATTAAGAGTGATTCTGTTTCTTTGTTATTTTGGAAGAGCTTGAGGAGTATGGGTACTAATTCTTCTTTGAGGGTTTGGTGTAACTCACTAGAGGACCTGTATGGACCAGGACTTTAGTCCTTGGGAGATTTTTAATTACTGTTTCAGTTTCTTTTTACCCCCCATTTTTGGGGGTGCCACACCTGGTTGTTCTCAGGGATTACTCCTGGCTCTGCACTCAGGGATCTCTTCTGGTGATGTCAGGAGACTATATGGAGCTTCAAAGATTGAACCCGGCTTGGCTGTGTGCAAGAGAAGTACCCTACCCACTGTTCCATTGCTCTAGGCCCATTACTTTTTTAAATTCATGATTAATCTGTTTAGATTTTCTACTTTTTGATTTAGTCTTGGGAGATTGTATGATTCAAAGAATTAATTTATTTCTTTTAGGTTCTCCAGTTTAGTGACAGAAAATTATTCATAGTAAACTCTTATGATTCTTTTCATATTTCTTAGGTATCTGTTATAATTTCTCCACTTTTGTCTCTGTTTTGATTTATTTTTGTTTAATCTATTATCTTGTTGTGAGCCTAGCTAAACGTTTGTCAATGGTATATCTTCTTTCAAAAAAAACCCAAAACTTGAATCTGCTGGAAAACTCTGGTATGTAGGTTTTGTAACTAAAATCTCCATGCTTTCCTGTAGTTGGGGGGCTATCTCCCCCATCTCCCTGTATTTCCAGAAGTCCTGGAAGTCACACCCATGTTGCCTTTGCCATCATGTAGACTCATTTACCAGCCATGATCCAAAGACTCATAAATAAATCTCAAAAGAGATCAACAAGTTCCAAAAGACCTTCCCAGGTGCCCTTGAGAAAGGCTGAGTCATCTGGGGCACCCCAAATGAGGAATGGTCAGCCCAGAGCCTGCTCAAAATAACCTCACCAATTGAAAACTCCCATACTCCACAATCGTCTCCATAATCCTGGCTAAAACCCAATGCTCAACATGAACCTCATCCAGAAATTAATCTGCTGAAAACTCTGGAATATGGGTTTTGTGACTTAAATCTCCAGGATTTCCCAGAGTCTGGATGAACTACCTGCACCATTTCCCTGTGCTTCCAGAACGTTCAGACACCCACACACACCAGAGTTGCCACCTAGTTTAAAATGTTACTGCAGCTGTTTCCCCCCTTAAAATTTTTGGATTTTTGGAGCGTGTAGCCTCATTTGTGGTCTTGCAATATCTCAAACTCTACAACACTGATAAACTAGTAGTAGCACACTATATTGAATAGGATGTAACATAGAAGGCAACCAATCTCGAATAAGAAATTGTAAACACAGGAGGTTTAATCTGTAACAGCATTTTAATAATCTCTTATACAAGGATTTAATGGCTTCAAAGTGAGACACACCAATCTTCACAACTTTCTTCTAAGGAAACAATTTTTTGAAACAATTTATTCTCTTGGCAAATTATTGATCACAAGTAATATTAAATAAATTATTGAGGACCTGATAAGGCTTGATATGGCAGGCTTAAGGATTGGTTGTGAAATGGAGGGAAGGTAACATAAGTGGTGGGATTGGTGATGGAATATTGAGTGCTTATAATAAATCCTAATGAACAGCTTTGTAAACCACAGTATTTAAATAAAGTGTGGGGAATAAAACCCAAGAGAAATAAAATAAACTAGCTCATGGTTTCAGTTGTTCCTTTGTGTTGTTTTCTAGACTTCTTTGCCCTTTCTTTCTTTCTTTCTTTCTTTCTTTCTTTCTTTCTTTTTTTCTTTCTTTCTTTCTTTCTTTCTTTCTTTCTTTCATTGAATCATGGTGAGATACACAGTTACAAAGTTATTCATGATTGGGTTTCAATCACACAGTTTTCTAATACCCATCTCTTCACCAGTGTACACTTCCCACCACCAATGTCCCCAATTTCCCTCCTGCCACTGCTCCAGTCTGCCCCAATGACAGGCACTTTTATTCTTTCTCTTTCCTTCTGGACATTATGGTTTGCACTACAGGCACAGACAAGTTATCATGTATATCCCTTTACCTACACTCAGCACTCAGATCTTTTCCAGAGTGATAATTCCAAGTGTCATTGTCAGAGTGGTTGCTTCTCTATCCTAAAGGCCCTCTCCCCATTTTTCCACTTGTGGAAAGCTTTCATTCATGGACAACAAGGTCTGGCCCTTGTTTCTACAGTCCATGGGTCTCATATTACATAAGTATTCCACAGATGAATGCAATCAATCTATGACTGTCCTTCTTCTTTGGAATCATTTCACTCAGCATGATATTCTCCATGTCCGTCCATTTATAAGTGAATTTCATGACTTTGTTTTTTCTGATGACTGCATAGTACTCTATTGTGTAGATGTACCATAATTTCTTTATCCAGGCATCTGTTGTCAGGTAAACAACTCAGGTTGTTTACAGATTGTTTAAAAATTGTGGAAAGTTCTGTAATGAACATAGAAGTACAGATGATGTTTCTACTGTGTGTTTTTGGATGTCCATGGTATTTTCCCAGAAATGCTATTGCAGAGTCAAATGGGAGCTCAATTTTTAGTTTTTTGAGGAATGTGCACATTGTTTTCCAAAAGACTGGACCAGTCGGCATTCCCACCAGCAGTGAATGAGGGGCCCTTTCTCCCTGCATCTGTGCCAGTACTGGTTGTTCTTGTTCATATGGATGTGTGCCAGTCTCTGTAGTGTGAGATGATATCTCATTGTTGTTTTGATGGTTAGTGATGTAGAGCATTTTTCATGTGTCTTTTGGGCTTCGAATTTCTTCCTTGAGGAAGTTTCTATTCATTTCTTCTCTCCATTTTTAGATGGGCTTTACATGTTTTTTTTTTCTGGTAAAGTTCTACCGGCACCTTATATATCTTGGATATTAACTCCTTATTATATGGGTATTGGCAAAATATTTTTTTGCATTCTGTGGGCTGTCTCTGTATCTTGGTCATCATTTCTCTTGAGGTGCGTAACATCTAAGTTTAATGAGTCCCATTTGTCTATATTGTTTGTGCACTTGCTTGGTCAAGATGTTTTTAGCTTCAATGTCATGGAGGGTTTTGCCTATGTATTCTTTCATGTACCTGATGGATTCAGGTCTGATGTTGAGGTCCTTAATCCAATTTGATCTGCCTTTTGTGCATGATGTTAGGTAGAGGTCAGAGTTCATTTTGTTATATGTAGCTGTCTAGTTTTCCCAGCACCACTTGTTAAAGAGGATTTTCTTGCTCTACTTCTTATTCCTTGCTCTCTTATCAAAGATTAGGTGACCATATATTTGAGGGTCTATACCAGGATATTCAACTCTAATCGATTGGTCTGCGAGTCTGTCTTCAATACAATACCTGTTTTAAAATTACAATGCTGATTTAATTGCTTCTGCTTTGTAGAAGGTGATACCTCCCATCATCTTTTTCCAAATGATTACTTTATCTGTTTGTGGGGGTTTATTGTTCCATATGAATTTCAGGGGTGTTTGACCAATTTCTTTGAAAAATGTCATGGGTAACCTTATAGGGATCATATTGAATCTGTATAATGCTTTGGGGAGTATTGCCATTTTGGTGATGTTAATTCTCCCAATCCATGGGCAGGGAAATGTTTCCATTTCCTCGTCTACTTTTATTTCTTGTAGTAGCGTTTTGTAGTATTCATTGTACAGGTCCTCTACCTCCTTAGTTAAGGTGATTCCGAGGTACTTGATTTTCTGTGGTACAATTGTGAATGAGATTGCTTTTTCAATATCAATTTTTTTCTTATTAATTATTTGCATATAGGAAAGCCATGTTCTTTGGAATATTGATTTTATAATCTGCCACTCTACTATACAAATCTATTGTTTCTAGGAGCTTCTTGATAGAGACTTTAGGGTCGTTTAAGTATATTATAGTGTCATCTGCAAATAGTGAGATCTTGACTTCTTCTTTTCCTATCTGGATGGCCTTAATATCTTTTTCTTCACTAGCTGCATTGCAAGTACGTCCAGTACTATATTGAATAGAAGTGGTGAGAGTCTGCAACCTTGTCTTGTCCCCGATTTAGAGGGAAGACTTTTAGTTTTTCTCCTTTGAGACTAATGCTTGCTGTGGGCTTTTGGTAGATGGCTTTGCCTATATTGAGGAAAGTTCCTTAGACTCCCATTTTGTTGAGAGATTTTATCATGACTATTTACTATTGTGTTGTCACTGATGTAACTATTTATATTTATTAGAATTTGCCTGTGCTGGAGTGATCGCACAGTGGGTAGGGTGTTTGCCTTGCACGCAGCCAACATGGCTGACCCGAGTTCGATTCCTCCGCCACTCTCGGAGAGCCCGGCAAACTACCAAGAGTATCTCGCCCGCACGGCAAAGCCTGGCAAGCTACCCATGATGTATTCAATATGCCAAACACAGTAACAACAAGTCTCACAATGGAGACGTTACTGGTGCCCGCTCGAGCAAATTGATGAACAACGGGAGGACCGTGAGAATTTGCCTAATAAACTTTTCTTCCCCTTCACTTTGGTGCATATATATTGATGAGAGTTAAGTTCTCCTGATCTATTGACCCCTTAACCAATATGTAATGTCAATTCCTATCTCCATCTTTTTTTTTTATTGGTTTCTTGGAACACACCTGGCTATGTTCAAGGGTTACTCCTGGCTTTGCACTAAGGACCACTCCTGGAGGTACTCAGGGACCATATGGAATGCTCAGGATTAAACCTGGGTCAGCTGAGTGCAAGGCAACCATCCTACTGCTGTGCTATTTCTCCAGCCCTCTTATCTTTTAAAATTTTATTTAGCTTGAATACTTTTTTTGGCTTGATACAAATATAGCTGTCCCAGCTTTTTAAATATCTTCTGCTAACCTGCACAATGGTTTTTCACCTCTAAATTCCAAGTCTGTGCTTATGATGGGAGTTTAGTATGTCTCTTGTGAGCAGTAGAAAGCTGACTTTTGTTTCCTGATCCATCCAACCACTCTTTGCTATTTTACAGGAGAATTTAATCCATTGACAGAGAAACAATTGATTGAAGTAATTTGTTGCCTTGTGCTTATTGGGAAGTTGGCTGCTTAGGCCTTTTAATGCTTGCTTCTTATAAAAAGCTATCAAATATTACTGCATGGCTAGTTTAGATGTTATAAATGTTTCCAGCTTTCTTTTGTCTAAGAATTATTTATCTGCCCCCCCCCCCACTTCAACTCTGGGTGATAGTCTTACTAAGTAGAGGATTCTTGGTTCTTTCCTTCCAATATTTTGTATATGTCTTTCCAATTTCTTTTTTCTTGTAGAGTTTTACTAAATAAATCTGCTGTAAATTTTATGCGTTTATTCCCTTGTGTATTAGTCTTTTCTTTTTTTTCTTCTTTTGTTTTTTTTTTCCTACTTTAAAGTGTCTGTCTCTTTTCGTCTTGCTATTTTGATGTGCTGTATCTTGGTGTTGTATTTGGGTTTATTTTGATTAGCGCTCTTTGAATGTCTTGGATCAGTGTTCCCATCTTCCTAGGACTGGGTATGCCCGTAGGAACTCTCCTCATGACTGATGCTGGGGGTGGGGTGGCTGTTTGGTCATATGAGGAGGGTATTTTGTAAGCAGGTACACAGGGATGTTGGTCTGGGACTGGGAATTCACCCACATCTGGTCTTAGCAAGGCAAGCATCTAAGTGCACCTGGTGCTCCAACAGTGGGTGTATATTTTTAACATATACATTTTTGTTGACTTTTAATCTACCAGAGATGCTTCTGTTGGTCATCACTTCACATATCCACAAGTTTAGCTGCTCTTCCATCCTTTCATCATTTCATCATGCACTTAAACATTAGCTAGACCTACCAGCATGAAAATTCAGTTCAGAGTAAGGAACAAGAGAAAGGAGGATAAGAGTACTAAAACAATCTTTTGATTAAGGTGGTAGTAAAGGCTATCTTTTGAATGTACCTGGTGTCTTTGCTACATTGTGGTTTCTATAGCTCCCCAGTCAGACATTCTTATTGACTACCCCTGGAAATTCTGTGGAGTGCTCTGTATTCTTGAATAGATACATTTTTATTTAAACTTGGTAGAGTGGGTTTAGTGATTTGTAGCTAAGAACTTGACAGGTAGCTCAGGGAAATTGCTATCACAGGAGATCTGATTGCCTGTTTTTACTGGTGATACAGCTGAGTTATGACTATGATAGGTTAGTGAAGAGAGCAACATAGATGGTGAGGAAAGAGGATCAATATAATTCTCTGCCTTAATAATTTTATTTAGCTTGAATACTTTTTTTGGCTTGATACAAATATAGCTGGTGCTCCAACAGTGGGTGTATATTTTTAATATACACATTGGACTGCAAAACTCTTTACTTTTAGTGTCTGTTTGGTACAATGTGTATAGAGTATTGAGCAGCTCTCTGGTGTCTACCTACTAGATGCTAGTACCACCCCACCCCCAAGTCATGACAATCAAAAATATTCCCAAGCATTATCCAATGTTACATTGGGGCCATTGGTTAGAATCACTTTAGCTATTCAAACCTGGCAAAGTCCCCTAGGAAGAACTGGCATATAATTCCAGAAGTACAATGTCACTGCATTTGTATTTAGATTTGTAAATGTATGTATTTGTGCTTAATTAACCTCCATAAATAGGCAGATATGTGGACAGATATGTCATTGCTCAGTGCATTCTTTAAAAAAATAATTTTTATAAATCTATTCACAATAATTTAATATATTCAATATTTCAACACCAATCTCACCACCATTACACCTTCCCACCACCATTATTTTGAATTTTCCCACCACCACTCAAGCCTGCCCTAATGCAGATGCCGAACAACTTATTTTGTTTTCCTTGTAGTGAATAATCCACTACAAATGATCCAAAAAGGTTTCCTTAGAGGAAAATGTGTGAAAATTGTTGTGTCTCTGGTATTTTGCCCTTGAGCCTGATCAGAGATCAGGAAGAGCTTTGCTATGTTGATTGTGCTACCCCCAGCGCTGGGGAGTTGGTGAGAGATGAGAGAGAGAAAGAGAGAGAGAGACAGAGAGAGGGAGACAGAGAAACAGAGAGAGACAGAGAGACACAGACAGACACAGAGAGACAGAGAGAGACAGAGAGACAGAGAGCAAGGTGTTGAGTCTGAGTGCAGAGAGATGAATAAAGGGGACAGGGGGAGAAGAATGTTAGGTGAAGAATGCAGGAGCAGGCGCATGGGCAGAATTGGAACAGGTGCCTGGGAGAATGGAATAAATGGCAACTGATGACCAACCATCCTGGCCCTCGTTTCCTCCTTTGTCTGCCCATGGCACCAGGAAGCGGCCCGAGACCACTGAACAAGGTGGCGAGAGAGAGCTGAGGGATTCCTGGTCACTCTGTGATTACACAAGGCTCAACCTGCAACAATATGTTAATGATCTCATATACAGGGACTTGATGGCTCCAAAAACAACAACAACAACAACAACAACAACAAAAAGCAAAAAGAAAAAAACCAAACAAATAAACACAGAGGAATGGGATCACTGTGATGGGAGTAACCCAATAAACCTAAGCTCCCAGTGGCAAGGCAGAAAGGACAAACCAGTATTATCCTACAGAGCCTTATGTGCTTATATATATATAAATATATATACACACATATATACATATATATACCTTAAGCTCGGTTACCTTCTGCTTTATATCTCATCAAATGTGGTATGCTACTCTTGGTACATCAGTGGCATAAAGTATTAGATCTCATGCTCCAGGAATTCTAAAATTTTAAATAGAGTGATAGAGCTGGAGTTAAATTTTTAAATGGTGGTGATTTGGGGGGTTCAGAGGCATGGTGGGGCAGATGGTGGGGTTACCAGTTCCCATCTTTGGTACCCCAGATAAAGTCAGCCTGGCAAGGGGTGAGGAGGCATCTCACAGCATGTTGCTATCTTCTGAGATTTATTTGTGAGTCCTATATTTGATTTCTTAATGGTTAGAAGAACCACTTTAGATGAATAAGTAGGTGATTTATATGTTAGGCCTTATCATCCTCTGCCCTCGTATTTGGGCACTAAATACGAGAACATACACATTGAGTGCTATTTTATGAACTATTGCTTTTCACTATTTAATGGGCACAAAATACAAGAACATGCACAGTTTGTATTATTTTGTTGTGAAATAGCTATTACACAACTCATAACGGTACCCAGCCAGAGACCCTCTATTCGGATCTACTAGTGGAACATTTCAGTGTCCAGTGGTTCCTGGGTTTATTTTTTCAAGCAATTGAGCTATCTAGGTTCTCATCAGGAGCATTGTGATTTTGTACATTTTAAATGTATAGAAGAAGCCAAGCCTATAAGATCCTGTAAGTATGGGCACACAAACAATTAACTCATCCTATATCTTTGGAAAACTCAGTTACAGCTAATAAATGCATCAGGCTACTGCTCTAGGGTTACATTCCACCCTCCCCCCCACACACATATTCAGATAAAAGGTTTCATGGAAAGAAAGATTTATTGTTTTGCATTGGCTTTCCCTTGCTTATCACTCCACTTTACTGAATTGGAGCTAAGTGGTGGCTGTCTATCGGCAGAGGCTTCTGCAGTGGAAAGAATGTGGTCTTTCTAGCATTCTGCTGCTGCTGCTTCTCACACTCTCAATTGAATGGAATTTTCTGGACACCAAACACAGTCTTTGGGAGCCTTACTGTAAATGGCAGCAGCTCATTTTCTCATGGCTACTCAGTTTACATCCTGTTGCTTCAGCTTCTCTGTCATTGATATTCTTGGGGAGGTAAAAGACACACCTTTGGAGAAGTGAGTGCTTAGGGGAGAAATACAGTGTGAGTATGAGAACCAGCATACTGGAGTTGAGCATTTGCTAGGACTCATAAGTAGCCAGTCTTCTCATGAAAACAGAATTAATACACCCGACCATAATTGTAATGTGTAGCTGCAGAGCTAATATTATATTAATAATATTCTCATTCTTCACCCCTCAAAGTGACTCCCCCTAAAATTGTGTAAAGAAAATTGGGTGATGACCCCCAAAGGGGCTTGTCTACCCAGAACCTGCAAGTGTGATATTATTAGATATAGGATTTTTGCATCTGTAAGAGTGTCAAGGTAAACTCATCCTGGATTACTCAGTGGGAGTGGGACTTAAATCCATTGACAAATTTCCTTAAAAGAAGTGAAGCGCTGCCCCCCCACCCCAGCCCCAGCACTTTTATTTCAGTCTTTCATCTGATTTTAGCAATACTTCTGTGAGAAGGCCCCTTTGTGATATGGCCTGTATTTCATAAATGAAAGAATGAACCCCTAAAAGGTTATATGAAGGAAGTCAAAGTATTTGGGCAAACCATTTCCTGGCCCTGGAACAACACTGCTGACTCCACCATCTACCTAGCGTTCAGACTTTTTGTTTGTTTTTTGGGGGGCAGGGGGCTCACACCTGGCGATGCTCAGGAGTTCCAACTGGCTCTGCACTCAGGAGCTACTCCTGGTGGTGCTTGGGTGACTATATGGGATGCCAGGGATTGAACCCAGGTCAGCCACGTGCGAGGCAAACGCCCTACCTGCTGTGCTATCGCTCCGACCCCATCATTTAGATTAACCTGAAAGCATCAACTACACCCACCGTCCATTGCTGCTAGGGAGCTATATCCCTGCTTAAGATGCACAGACGGTTTTGAGATTGGTCAGCTCCCAAGGTGCTTGCTGATATGTGCAGGATGGCAGCCTGGTTGAAAGAGTAGCTGTTTTCAAGGAGCACACAGCATATCTGTCTTGCTGCATTGACATAAAGCCAATTGGCTATGAAATTATCATTTTTAAAACTATAGTTTCCTTATAGAATATATGTAACTATAACATTTTTGATATACTTCAGAACTATTATTTATTATTATTTATCAGTTATTGTGATTAGAAAATAATTTATTTTGTACTTTGTTGATGGCAATTATATAACAAGTTCTTTATTGGAATATATCTAATTTATAATAAGAGTCTAAAGTCATGTAGTAATGCCAGTAGAATTTTAACTGTTCACATTGTTTTCAAAAGTAACTAATTACAATTTCTTGTGAACTGTACAAATATTAATTTATGTATTCTGTTCAACATATATAATTACTCATTTTTATATTCATGAAATGTAGAAGATGTTGATGTTTATCTTTGACTTTTATTTTAAATTATTATATTTTCCAAGTTATTCACAAAGTACCTGACTTATGTCACTTTTAGATGTACAATATGATGAGCTAATGCACAATAAGTTTAATTAACACATCTTCACATCATTGTATAATTTATATATATGTGTGTTGTATGTGTATGGGGAAATTTTTGAAGATTTACTATCTTAGCAATGTTCCAGTAAGTAATGGGTATTTAACTATTGTCTCCATGCTGAAACTCAAACTCCAAAACTTATTCTTTATTTAAAATGATGATTTTAAATTTGACTAAAATTTGACAAAATTTGATTAAAATTTCCCCAATTTTCCTATCTCTCAACCCCTGATAAACCACTATTTATTTATTTAATTTTATTGAATCACTGTGAGATACAGTTACAAAGCTTTCATGATTGAGTTTCAGTCATACAATGATCGAACACCCATCCTTCCACCAGTGCACATTTTCCACCACTAATGTCTTCAATAAGCCCCCACCCCAACCCTTCCCCTGCCTCTGTGGCAGACAATTTGCCCCCCCACCCCCATACTCTTTTTCTACTCTTGGGCATTATGGCTTGCAATACAGATACTGAGAGGCCATCACATTTGGTCCTTAGTCTACTTTCAGTACCCATCTCCCATTCTGAGCAATCCCTCTAACCATCATCTTCTCTATCCCAGTGGGCCTTCTCCCCCAGTTCATGAGGCAGGGAAGTGGACACTGGTGAATCGACTGGTATTGGGACACTTAGTGCCTAAAATGTAATCATGAACAGCTTTGTAATTCGTGGTGACTAAATTAAACGACAACAAAAACAAATACTATGTCCTAATCAGGATGAGGAGTTGAGAAAGCTTGCAACACACTCCCGTACTCCCCCAAACAGATCTGATACTTGTGGCTTGCTGGGAGGGAGCTGGAGAAAGTGATAACGTGGCATTTTAGAATCCAGTGAGAGAAAAAATGGCAATAAGTTTTGGGAAGGAAAAGAGTACCTGCCATGATCCATATTTTATTTAGAATTTATAAATTATGATCACAAGTGCAAGTGGATTGTTTTCTTTGCCAGTAGGGACATTATTATTGTCATTGAAATGCATTATAATGTATAATATTGCATTAGTATAATTAACTGCATTCTATTAATTTTTCATGTTTTAGTTTGTTTCTTATTTTTTGAAACTTTGCTTGTCAGAACATGGTTTTATCACTTTTTAAAAAAAATTAGAACAAGATTATATTATAACTTTTGCTTCAAATGTTCATTATTGAGACTACCACTAAAAGTCCAATTATTTACTTCATCATAAAATTGTCCCTTTGGTCCCAATTTACCCACCATCTTCCCCCTTCCCTTTTGGTAAGAAGTAATTGGTTTTAGAGTCCAAAAGTTTATTTTTATTTTATTTAGTTAATCCATTTGTTTTCTCTATATACACAACTTACAAGTGAAACCACATGGTGTCTGTCTTCTCCATCTGGATTATTTCACTGAGCATAATACTATGCACTGAACACTGTTTCAAATGAGATGATTTTGTCTTCGTAATACAGGAATTGTATTCCATAGTGTGTGTATATATATAACATATATATGTATAAATGTGACCACATAAATTATGCTTCAATAAATATGAGAGTGTATGCATCTTCTCAAATTTATGTTTTTACATTTATTGGGCAACCCCCTAGGAGTGTAATAACTAGAATATATAAAATTATAATTTTTAATAATTTTAGGAATATCTATATTGCTTTCTGTAATGACTGTATCAATTTTTATTCCCATCAATAGCCTACAAGTGTCTATTTCACATTCTCTCTCATATTTATTTCTGGTCTCTTGGAAAATAGACATTCCCACAGGTGTGAAATGATATTGTATTGTATTGTAATTTTGATTTGCATTTCTCTGATAATAAGAGATGTAATCTTCTTTTTGTATATATGTCTTCTTAGTAGAGGTATATTTAGATCCTCCATATAATCATATTTTTATTGTTGAGTTTTATGTGACTTTTGTATACTTTGTATATTAACCCCCTTTATGTATAAGGTGCAAATATTTTCTCCATTTATAGACATTTCTATTTGATGAAAGTTGCTTTTTGTGTGTAGAAGGTTTTTAGTTTGATGTAGTCTAATTGTTTATTTATTTTTTGGGTTTTTGGGCCAGAGCTCTGAGTGCTCAGGGCATACTCCTGCTTCTAGAGTCAGGGATCACTCTTGTCATGGTTCAGGGGCCAGAAAGGTATCTGATCAGCTGTGTGTATGGTAAGAACCCTACCATTCTGGACTATCCAGTCCCTTATTTTTATTTCCCTTTCCACTGTCTGGAGTTGAATACCCAACCATATCTTTACTGCTGATATATTAGTTAGGTTTTCTTCTATGTATTTTTGTATTTTAGGTCATACAGTCAAATCTCTAATAGATTTTGAATTAATTTTGCTTATGGTACTAGATAATTATCCAATTTTATAATTTCATTCTTATAATTATATTAATATATAAACAATATAGTTTTATTTAAATTATACTATAAATTATAGAATATATAAACTGTATAGTATATTTATTTAGTTAATCCATTTGTTTTATTTTATTTAGTTAATCCATTTGTTTTCTCTATATACACAACTTACAAGTGAAACCACATGGTGTCTGTCTTCTCCATCTGGATTATTTCACTGAGCATAATACTATGCACTGAACACTGTTTCAAATGAGATGATTTTGTCTTCGTAATACAGGAATAGTATTCCCTATAAGTATCATTCATATAAAATTAATATGTAAATAACATACATTTTATAATGATATAGATTTATATTATTATACTATAAACTATATTATTCTTATAATTAATTAATTAAAATATTTTGTAATTATATTCAAAATTATAATTTGCATGTATAAGTTGTCCCATTTTCCTAGCACCATTTATTGAAGATAAATTTACTTCTCTATGGTAAGTTCTTATGTCCTTTGTTTTAAATTAGCTGTACATATATGTGTGGCCTTATGTGTGGTTTCTCAATTCTGTTCCATTGATCTGTGCCTGTTTTACTCCAGTATCATACTGTTTTAATATTGTTGTTTTGTTATATACTTTGAGTCAGGAAGGAAGATAGCTCCAATTTTGCTCTTTTTCCGCAGGAGAATTTTTTACTTTTCAAACTTTCTTGTATTCCAAATAAATTTCAGAATTTTTGGTTCTATGTATAAGAAGAATGCCATTGAGATTTTGAGGAAGGTTACATTGAAACTGTATATCAATTTTGATAATACAATTATTAATATGTTAATTCTTTTAATCCATGAGCATGTGTTTTCTATTTGTGTCTTTTTGTGTGTCTTCTATTTATTTGCTTTTATTTTTACAAAGTTGTTCACAATATTTGATTATATTTAATATTCGAACACCAATCCCACCACCACAATACCTTCCTACCACCATATTTTGTATGTTTCTATTCCGATCCCCAACCCCTGCCCCAAAGAAGAACTGAAATTCATTCTGTATTGTTTGTTATGAATAAACTGCTAAAAGTGATGCAAAACAATTTACTTAGAAGAAAGTGTGAGAAGATGATTGTATTTCACCCAGCGGCCATTACGCACTTATATAAGAGATTACTAACATGTTGAAGATTGAGCCTTGTGTGCATATATATATATATATATATATATATATACACACACACATATACACATGTATACATATGTATACATGTAAAAATATATTTCCCTCTAAGATTGGTCGCCTTCAACTTTAAACTCCATCAAATATGGTGTGCTGCTCTTGGAATATGAGTGCTGTGAGGTATGAGATGTCCGAGGTATGAGATGTTCAGGGATAGGTTTACTGACAGTAAAGGCTCAGCTCCAGCGTGTGGAGAGCAGCTGTGAGCAGGGCGGCAGTTGAGTTCTGGAGGTTTTCAGCTGCTGAGGCTGGTCACTCAGGGTGGGAAGGGCCTCACCAGTCCCCTTCTCGGGTACCCTGAATGAAACAGCCTGGCACGGAGTCTGGCGCATGGCTATGGGCTGTGTAGTGTTATGCTCTCTTCTGAGAGAGGACAATGAGTCTCTGGATCATGGCTGTAGATGAGATTGTGTCTTCTATTTCTTTCAACACTATCTTATAATTTCAGTTACAGGTTTCTTCCTTCTTTTCTTGAATTGATTCCAAGACATTAAATCTTTTTGATGGGATTGTAATAGGATTGCTTTTTAATTCTCTTTTGGCTAGTTCATGAATCTCATATAGAGATTCACCAGATTTTGGAATATTAATTTTGTAGCCTAGTATTTCACTGTATTTATTGTTCATAAACCTCTTTACTGGAGTCTTTAAGTTTTTCAGGAGTAGTATCGAAAATCAGATGGGCTGGACACATAATGAGATTTGGAGGTGACCGCTGGACTAGAGCCATTACCGACTGGATTCCATGGGACATCAAAAGACTGCATGGCTTCCCACCTACAAGATGGTCAGACTTCTTCATCAAGACCCTGAATGATCGGTTTGAGACTCTTCGTGTGCCTAGAATGAACAGACGCCATTGGGCTACACTAGCACAAGACAAATGGAGATGTTACTGGCACCCACCCAAGCAAATCAATGATTAACGGAAGCAAATCAATGATTAATGGGAAGTCAAGTGATCGAGTGATGAATCGTATCTTATCATCTGTCAGCAGAGTGATAGTCTTCTTCCTTTTTACTTTGAATAAATTTTATATCCTTTTCTAGTCTGATTGCTCTTGCATGATCTTCCAATACTATATTAATTGTATTAATGAAAGTAAATAATTTTATCTTTTCCCTAATAATAGAGGAACACCGTTCTTTTTAAAAACATTGAATATGAAGTTGACTGAGGGTTTGTTATATATGTACTTTATTATGTTGAAATACATAACTTTTATAGTCAATTTGCTGAGCACTTAAAATCATAAAATTATGATTTGTCATTTTTAAAACCACTTTTATTGAGGTACCAGGATTACAGAATTACACGTTTTGTGTAATTCCAACACCAGACCCATCACCAGAGAGCTTCCTTCATTCCACTGGTGTCCCAAGGACCCCTTCCCAACCCACTTTTTCTGTCTAGTGAGATGATTTTATGACGTTTCTTTCTTCTTGTTATGTTGTTCCAGTTTACTAACTTCATGCCCTAGGTACATTCTACTTAACCATGGTATATAATTCTTTTAGGTATTGTTGAATTAATTTTGCTAATATTTTGTTTAAAATGTTTATATCTATGCTTATCATAGGTATTGAGATATATAATTTTTGTGATATCCTTGTATGTTCCTAATCAGGGTAATGTTGGCTTCATAGAATATATTTGGAGATTTTCTTTCTTTTCAATTTTATGGAAGAGTTTGTGAAGATTAGAGATTAACATTTTTTTTGAGACTGTGGTAGAATTCACTAGTGAAGTCATCTAACCTTAGGCTTTGGTTTTGAGGGAGACTTGCTAACTGTTTCAATTATGTTACTAGTGAAAAATCTAGTCAAGTTTTCTATTTATTTCTGGAACATTGTATGTTTCAAAAATGTTGTCTATTCCTTCTAGGTTGTCCAATTTAATGTCATATAATTTTCATAATACTGTTTTAAGATCCATTATATTTCTGTAGTATCTATTCCGACTACTTTTTAATTTCTGATACTATTTATTTGCATTTTATCTCCTATTTTTGTGTGAATCTGGATAAAGATTTACCTATTTTGTTCAATTCATCTTTTGGCTTCATTTATGGCTTGGATCGTTTTTTTGATATATTTCATTGATTTCTGAAGAACAAAGTTTTTTGTTGTTTTTACATATAATTTTTTTCTATTTTGGGTCACACCCAGCGATGCTCAGGGGCTACTCCTGGCTCTGCACTCAGGAATTTCTCCTGGTGGTACTTGGGGGACCATATGGGATGCCAGGGATAGAATCCGGGTTGGCGGTGTGCAAGGCAAACGCCCTACCCACTGTACTATCGCTCTGGCCCCTACATGTAAAATTTTGCCAGGTATAAACTGCTTTGATCCCAATATTTTGTTTCAAATTTATGTACACATTATTTAATCATTTTTAAACACCTGATACTAGGTATATTTAGTTTTTTTGGCACTTAATCATTTTTACTAATGTATAGAAAGGGGAGTTTATTTTAATTTTTTTTTAAATCATGAGTTTCTTGAAGATACATAAGGAATTTATCTATTTCTTCTAGGTTCTCTTTTTTCATGACATACAGACTTTAAAAGTAATCTCTGGTGATCTTTTGAATTTCTTTGATTTCTCTTGTGATGGTTTCCTTTTCATTTCTGATCAGTTTATTAGGGTTCTCTCTTTCTTTCTTTGTGAGCCTTGCTAGTGGTTTATCAATCTTGTTTATTTTCTTGAAGACCAGCTCTTGGTTTCATTGATCTTTCGGATTATTTTTTTAATTTCCATGTTGTTAATTTCTGCTCTAAGTTTTATTATTTCAAGAAAACTACAAAATGCTACCTCAAGAAATAAAAGAGGATACGAGGAGATGGAAACACATTCTCTGCTCATGGACTGGAATAATTAATATTGTCAAAATGTCAATACTCCCTAAAGCATTATACAGATTCAATGCACTCCCTATAAGGATACCTATGACATTCTTCAAAGAAATCGATCAAACACTCCTAACGATCATATGGAACAACAAGCCCCGAAGAATAGCTAAAGCAATTCTTGGGGGGAAAAGATGGGAGACATCACCCTCCCCAACCTCAAACTATAATACAGAGTAGTAATAATTAAAACAGCATGGTATCGGAAAAAAAGATCCACAGACCAATGGAATTGGGTTGAATATCCTTACACACACTCCAATATATGATAATCTAATATTTGATAAGGGAGTATATCAAATCTGTATATATCAGTATATCAGGAGTATATCAGTCTCCTGCCCCCGCACCTGGCTGTCCTCGCTGGCGCCCCTTGGAGGGGAGCGGGTTGAGCTTTCCTCCCTGCCCTGACCAGGGCTCCAGTAGCCGAAGACCTCCAGGACCAGCCACTACCATGCTGAGACCACTCTCTGCACACCTGAAGGTACCAGCAGAGGAACAAAGGCAAGCAGGTCCCGGGGCTGAGATCTCCAAGCCTACTTGGATCAGGGCTGAGCATCCTCCACCCAGATCCTCCGAATTCCAGTAGGCGGGGGTCACACCCACCAACTGTCCCCCTGGCGCCATGTAATCCCATCAACGGCCAAGACTCAGAGACTATAAAAACCAGCTCCTGGAAGAGAACAGTGCAGTCTCCTGCCCCCGCGCCTGGCTCTCCTCGCTGGCGCCCCTTGAAGGGGAGCGGGTTGAGCTTTCCTCCCCTCCCCGACCAGGGCTCCAGCAGCCGAAGACCTCCAGGACCAGCCACCACCATGCTGAGACCACTCTCCACACACCTGAAGGTACCAGCAGTGAAACAAAGGCAAGTGGGTCCCGGGGCTGAGATCTCCAAGCCTACTTGGATCAGGGCTGAGCATCCTCCACCCACATCCTCTGAATTCCAGTAGGCGGGGGTCACACCCACCAACTGGCCCCCTGGTGCCATGTAATCCCATCAATGGCCAAGACTCAGAGACTATAAAAACCAGCTCCCGGAACCACACGGCCGCATTTGCGGCCACGCGACATCTTATTATGACATCTTATTATCTCATTCCTACTTTGGACAAACTGGCAGGCTACTGAATGTAACCTGCCCATATGGCAGAGTCTGGCAAACTTCCTGTGGTGTACCCAATATGCCAAATACCAGTAACAACGATGGGTCCTCTTCACTCCTGACCGCGGCACCCATCTCATCCTAAATCCAGGTCAGCTCGGCTGCTGGCTCGTGACCCTGTGACCTCCATCTTTCCTTGCAGGACCCCAGGTGTCTCCCGAGATGCCTGAAGAGAAGCAGTTTTGAGCGTCTGCCCTGCCCTCTTCACTCCTGACCACGGCGCCCATCTCATCCCAAACCCAGGGTTCCATAGAGGCGTGGCCTCCTCAAAAGTGGGCGTGGCCTCAAAAGTGGGCGTGACTTAATTTCCTGCGGGCGGCCGCTCATGCGGCCGCAGGTTATTTTCCCATACTAAAGAACCTAGTCACCAAGGAATCTAGTCCCCAACCTACTCAGCAATATGAAGAAACAAAGAAAATCCCCAACACAAGGGGAGAACAACAAAAACAATCTAGAACATTCCGTCAATACAGCTCACGTAAGGGACCTCTCTGACATAGAATTCAGATACGAAGTCATGAAGATGTTCAATCAACTCAATGAAACAGTCAGACAGACAGCCAGTAACACCACAGAAAAAATCGACAAATTACGAGAAGAAATGAGAGCAGAAATGTCACGATTAAAAGATTCCATAGACGAAATGAGAAACTCAGTTTCTTCTCTTAAAAATAGAATGACCACAGCTGAAGAGAGAATCAGTGAGCTGGAAGATCAGCTGCAACAAGCCAACACGCAACAACAAACAGTGGCAAGGGACCTCAAAATGGCTCTACAGAGAATCAGAGTCCTAGCAGATGATTCCAAGAGGAACAATATTAGAATCGTGGGACTACCTGAAGCTCAGGGAAACAATCCCAACGAAAAAAACACCGTCAAACAAATCATTGCTGAAAACTTCCCAGAGCTGCACAATGCAGCCATTCAGGTTCAAGGAGCCCGAAGGATGCCAGCTAAAAGAGACCCCAACAAAAACACTCCAAGACATATCATAATTAGAATGATCGATACTGCCGATAGAGACACAATACTGCAAGCAGCAAGAGCAAAGAAGGAAATCACATACAAAGGAGCATCCCTTAGATTCACAGCAGACCTATCAGAGGAAACCCTCCAAGCCCAAAGGCAGTGGCAAGATATAGTCAAAAAACTCACTGAAATGAATGCTTCACCAAGAATACTCTATCCGGCTAAACTCTCCCTCAAAATCGAAGGAAGGGTACACTATTTTATAGATAAACAGCAGCTCAGGAACTTCATAGACTCAAAACCAAACCTAAAACAAGGCCTAAAGGGACTATTATAAGAAAAGACAAATCCTACAACCACAACACACCCGCAAGAAAGATGACACAAAACCCCATAACCATTCTCTCTCTCAATGTCAACGGTCTAAATTCACCAGTTAAGAGACACAGAGTGGCAAAATGGATACAGAGACAGAACCCAACATGCTGCTGCCTACAAGAAACTCATCTCAACACCCAGAGCAAACACAGACTCAAAGTCAAAGGATGGAAAACAATCCTGCAAGCACACAACTCCCTCAAAAAAGCTGGGATGGCCATACTAGTATCCGACAACATTAATTTCAACTTGAAAAAGATTAGAAGGGACAGTGAAGGCTATTTTCTCTTCATCAAGGGATACATACAACAGGAAGAAATCACACTCTTAAATGTATACGCACCTAATGAGGGAACAGCTAAATATTTAAAACAACTGCTAACAGATTTTAAGGAGGACATCACTACCAACACAATAGTACTTGGAGACTTCAACATCGCCTTATCACCTCTGTATAGATCAACAAGAACAAAACCCAGCAAGGAATTATTAGCTTTGAAAGAAGTAATAGAAGAGTAAGGGCTTATGGACTTATACAGGGATTTACACCCCAAAAAGAAAAAATACACATTTTTCTCCAGCGCGCACGGAACATTTTCCAAAATAGACCATGTGCTAGGACACAAAACATACCTCAACAGAATCAGGAAGATAGAAATAGTATCAGCCATCTTTTCAGACCATGATGCACTGAGGATAGAAGTGAATCACACAAAGACACGGAGAACCAAATCAAACACCTGGAAATTAAACAACTTGATGCTGAACAACGAGTGGGTCAGGAACAAAGTCAAGGATGAAATCAAAAGATACCTGGAAACAAATGAGACTGAAGACACAAACTACCAGAACTTATGGGATGCAGCGAAAACTGTATTAAGGGGAAAATTTATAGCTCTGCAAGCATATCTTAAGTCGATAGAAACGATGCACATAAACAATTTGACCTCACAGCTCAAGACCTTAGAAAAGGATCAACAGAAAGAGCCTAAATCGGGCAGAAGGAAAGAGATCATAAAACTTAGAGCAGAAATCAACTACACGGAAAACAAAGAAACAATCCGAAAGATCAATGAAACCAAGAACTGGTTCTTCGAGAAAATAAATAAGATAGATAAACCACTAGCAACACTCACAAAGAAACAGAGAGAGAGAACCCTAATAAATCGAATCAGAAATAAGAATGGGGATACCACATCAGAAACTAAAGAAATTCAAGAGATCATCAGAGACTACTTTGAAAGTCTGTATGCCATGAAACACGAGAACCTGGAAGAAATGGATAAATTTCTGGATTCCTACCATCTCCCAAAGCTGAATCAAGAAGATATAGAGTACCTGAATAGACCTATTCACATCAAGGAAATTGAAACTGTAATCAAAAGTCTTTCCAGAAACAAAAGCCCAGGCCCAGACGGATTTACTAGCGAATTTTTCCAAACATTTAAGGAGGACCTATTGCCAGTTCTTCTCAAGCTTTTCCAGGAAATTGAAAAAACAGAAACTCTCCCAAACAGCTTCTATGAAGCCCATATCTCTCTAATACCAAAAGGAAACAAAGACACCGCAAGAAAAGAAAACTACAGGCCAATATCCCTGATGAACACGGATGCGAAGATTCTCAACAAAATACTAGCCAATAGAATACAACAACTCATCAAAAAGATTATACCTCATGACCAAGTGGGATTCATCCCAGGGATGCAAGGATGGTTCAACATTCGGAAATCAATCAACATAATCCATCATATCAACAAAAGAAAAGATAAAAATCATATGATCATATCAATAGACGCAGAGAAAGCATTTGACAAGATCCAGCACCCATTCATGATGAAAACCCTTGCCAAAATGGGGATAGAGGGGACTTTCCTCAATATAGTTAAAGCCATCTACCACAAACCTACAGCAAACATCATCCTCAATGGGGAAAAACTGAGGCCCTTCCCCCTAAGGTCAGGGGCGAGACAAAGATGCCCACTCTCTCCACTACTGTTCAATATAGTACTGGAAGTACTTGCAATAGCGATTAGGCAAGAAAATGATATTAAGGGCATCGAGATAGAGAAAGAAGAAATTAAGCTCTCACTATTCGCAGACGACATGATACTATACTTAGAGAACCCTAAAACCTCTACCAAGAAACTCCTAGAAACAATAGGCTTGTATAGTAAAGTGGCAGTCAATAAAATCAATACCCAAAAATCCATGGCATTCCTATATGCAAATAGTGAAAAAGAAGGAAGTGACATCAAGAAAACAATCCCATTCACAATTGTGCCCCAGAAAATCAAGTATCTAGGAATCAGCTTAACTAAGGAAATAAAGGACCTGTACAAAGAAAACTACAAAACGCTACTTCAGGAAATAAAAGAGGACTCGAGGAAATGGAAAAATATCCCCTGTTCATTGATGGGGAGAATCAACATCATCAAAATGGCAATACTTCCCAAAGCACTGTACAAATTCAATGCAATCCCTATAAGGATACCCATGACATTCTTCAAAGAAATGGAACAAATACTCCTGAAATTTATATGGAACAATAAGCCCCCACGAATAGCTAAATCAATTCTTGGGAAAAAGAAAATGGGAGGAATCAACCTCCCTAGGGCTGGAGCGATAGCACAGCGGGTAGGGCGTCTGCCTTGCACGCAGCCAACATGGCCAACCCGAGTTCGATTCCTCCACCCCTCTCGGAGAGCCCGGCAAGCTACCAAGAGTATTCTGTATGCCAGACACAGTAACAACAAAGTCTCCAATGGAGACGTTACTGGGCCTGCTCGAGAAAATCGACGATCAATGGGAGGGCCTTTACCTTTACCTTTACCAACCTCCTTAACTTCAAACTCTACTACAAGGCAGTAATAATTAAAACAGCATGGTACTGGAACAAAAGCAGAGCTGCAGACCAATTGAACAAAGTTGAATATACTGACATTTCCTCCCAAACATATAATCATCTAATCTTTGATAAGGGGGCAAGAAAAGTGAAATGGAGCAGGGAAAGCCTCTTTAATAAACTGTGCTGGCAAAATTGGACGGCTACATGCAAAAAAGTGGGCTCAGATCTCTGCCTAACACCATGCACAAAAGTAAGATCAAAATGGATTTATGACCTCAACATCAGACCAGAATCCATAATGTTTATTGAAGACAAAGTCGGCAAAACTCTCCATGATATTGAAGCTAATGGTATCTTCAAAGATGTCACGCCACTGGCCGAGCAAGTGAAAACAGAGATAGACAAATGGGACTATCTTAAACTAAGAAGCTTCTGCACCTCAAAAGAAACAGTGACCAAAATACAAAGACAGCCTACTGAATGGGAAAGGATATTCACCAAATACACATCCGACAAGGGGTAGATATCAAGGATATACAAGGTACTGGTTAAACTCCACAAGAAGAAATCGCCCAACCCCATCAAAAAATGGGGTGAGGAAATGAACAGAAACTTTCGCAAAGAAGAAATTCGACTGGCAAAAAGGCACATGAGAAAATGCTCTACATCACTAATCATCAGAGAGATGCAGATCAAAACCACAATGAGATATCACTTCACACCACGGAGACTGGCCCACATCCACAAGAACAAAAGCATCCAATGCTGGCGCGGATGTGGCGAGAAAGGGACCCTCCTTCACTGCTGGTGGGAATGCCGGCTGGTCCAACCCTTTTGGAAAACAGTATGGACGACTCTCAAAAAATTAGAATTTGATCTGCCATTTGACCCAGCTATAGCACTCCTGGGAATATATCCCAGAGAGGCAAAAAGGTATAGTCGAAGTGACATCTGCTATTGTTTGTTCATTGCAGCACTCTTTACAATAGCCAGAATCTGGAAAAAACCTGAGTGCCCAAGAACAGATGACTGGTTAAAGAAACTTTGGTACATTTACACAATGGAGTACTATGTAGCTGTTAGAAAAGATGAAGTTATGAAATTTACATACAAGTGGTACTACATGGAAAGTATCATGTTAAGGAAATGAGTCAGAAAGAGCGGGATAGACACAGAAAGATTGCATTCATCTGGGGACATAAAGCAACAAAAAGGGAGACTAACACCCAGGAATGGCTGAGATTAGTACCAGGAATTTTGCTCCATGAATGGAAGGCCAGCCACACGTTCTAGGTGAAAAGGAAGCTCAGATAGAGAAGAGAGCACCAAATGAAGGGTGTTGTGAGGACCCTCCCAGGGTGGGAGAAGCATGCTAAAAGTAGTCTATAGACCAAACATGATTGCCACTCAATGCCTCTCTTGCAAAACACAGTACCCAAAAGAAGAGAGAGAGAACAAGGGGGAATGCCCTGCCACAGAGGCAGGATGGGATGGGGGGGTGGAGGGTGGGGGGGATGCTGGGACCCGTGGTGATGGATGACGGGCACTGGTGGAGTGATGGGCACTTGATCATTGTATAACTGAAACCCAAGCACAAAATTTGTAAGCCTATAACTGTACCTCATGGTGTTTCACTCATAAAAAAAGAAAAAAAAACAAAACAAAAAAACAACGATGGGTCTCATTCTCCTAATCCTGATAGAGCCTTGAATATGGCACTTTTAAAAAAATCTCAGGGCTAGGATGAAAGAGACGTTACTGGGGCCTGCTCGAGGCAATTGACGAATAACAGGATGGTCGTGATTTGTGATTCGATAAGGGAGTAAAAATATAAGTGGGGGAAGGAAAACCTTGCACCCACCTTCTCACCAAAGTGTCCATAGCCTTCCACCACTGTCTCTGTTTTCTCCATTTGTTTTTTCTTTTTTCTTATTTCTTGTATAACATTATGTTTTACCAAGTTGTTCATAATACAGTTGTTTCTGGCATTCAGTGTTCCAACACCAATCCTACCACAGGGTGGCCTCCTTCACCAAAATCCTCAGTTTCTCACTTACCTTTACAAAATAAATTCTTTCTTATCTAATTCTGTTTCCATTGAATTCTTGAATTCATCTGCATGCTTGTGTTCATTGAAGATGCCTATTTATTATATTTTAGAATCATGACGACCACGACGATCATGACCATCCTGTTGTTTGTCAATTGCCTCGAGCAGGCCCCAGTAACGTCTCCTTCATCCTAGCGCTGAGATTTTTTAAAAAGTGCCATATTCAAGGCTCTTTCAGGGTTAGGAGAATGAGACCCATCATTGTTACTGGTATTTGGCATATTGGATACAACACGGGGAGTTTGCCAGACTTTGCCGTGTGGGCGGGTTACATTTGGTAGGTTATATTGACAGGTTATATTTTAAAATAATAAGATGCATCACATAAGAGGCATGATTTTATATATTTGGTTTTTGGCCACACCTAGTGGTTTACTCCTGGCTCTTTGCTTAGGGGTTCCCTTCTGAAGGGGTTCAGCATGGTCATATGTGGTGCCAGGGATCAAATCTGGGTCAGCTGCATGCAAAGTGAGCACCTTTTCCCTGTACGATCTCTTTAGCTCCAAATGCATACATTTTACAAAATTAAATCCAATATATTATATTTAACACAATATTTTAAAAATAACTATCAAAATATTAAAGATATATCTAGTAGAAATAATAATAACTCTTTTAACTTCAAGTATGGATCAACATAAGTAATCTTTAAAGATATTTTAATTTCCCACATATTTAAAGATATTTTCATTAAATCACAAATTCTTTCTTTCTTTCTTTCTTTCTTTATTTCTTTCTCTCTCTCTTTCTTTCTTTTTTATTGAGTAACTGTGAACTACAGTTACAAAGCTTTTATGATTGAGTTTCAGTCATACAATGATCGAACACTCACCCCTCCACCAGTGTGCATTTTCCACCACCCAGTGTCCCTATCATCCCTCCTGCCACCCCCACCCCACCCCACCCCCTACCTCCATGGCAGGCACATTCCTTCTTTCTCTCTCTACTTCTGGGTATCGTGGTTTGCAATGTAGATACCAAGAGACCATCATGTTTGGTCCTTTGTCTACTTTCGGCATACATCTCCCATCCCAAGCAATCCTTCCAATCGTCATTGACCTAGTGGTCCCTTCTCTATCCCAACTGCCTTCTCCTGTAATCTTTCTGGTCTTTGTCTCTACTGTCCTTGGGTGTTAGTCTAATATGTTATTTTATATTCCCCAAATTAGTGCAGTCATTCTATATCTCTAACTCTCTTTCTGAATCATTTCACTTAGCATGATACTCTCCATGTCCATCTACTTACAGACAAATTTCATGACTTCATCTTTTCTAACCGCTGCATAGTATTTCATTGTGCAGATGTACCATAGTTTCTTTAGTCAGTCACCTGTTCTCAGGCACTCAGGTTAATAAATACTTTTTATTTCTCTTAAAGACAATGTCACAGTTATTACTGCTAGGTATTGTTTTGACTTGTACTTATAGTTAAAGAAAGTTCTAAATTCAGCAAGTGATGGTAAAATGAACACATATTATTTTTTGTCACTTAAATTCATAAATGCTCTGAATTTCCTTTGTGAACCTCAGATCAAGAATATGTGATCTAATCTTTTTACATTCTATCTCATGCAGTACAATGCTTAATGTCCCTGCTCCATAAGGACTGTGATATTTTTCTAAATCTAAATTTTATTTTAGGAACTGTGATTTACAGTACTGTTAATGATAGGGTTTCATGCATATAACATTTAAATGCCTCACCCTTCAATCAGTGTCTGCTTCTCTCCACCAGTATGTCAGAGAACCGTGCTGTCAGGGGTCCAACAGACCCTGTAAGAAGTCATGTTGGGTGTTGTGGTCTCCTCTGGAAGCTATGGAAACTAGTCTTTTTCCTTTGCCCTCCTCTTAGTGACTCCTCTTAGTTTAGTGTTTTCTTTGTTTTTATTTAATCCACTTTCAGCCCTTCATTTGTTAGTTCTACGTTCCAAGAATGCCCAAGTATGTATTTTCCCCCCTTCCTAATAATAGAATTTACATTCTTTACCTTGATTTGAAAATAATTGGGTTGAGAGTTAGTTGGGATTGAAAAAAAATATTACACTTCATGTTGCAAAAAACTCAGTGAAATTTAGCATTTCCTTTAATTACAAATGTAGGCCAAAAAACCCACAGTAGCAGTCACTATATTTATTACATCAATATAACAGACTTTAAACAGAACATCAATAAAATAGAACATTTTACTATTCAAGACGGTCATTTTTTTTTGCTGATGGTGAATATAGTGTCAGAAATGGATTCTCATACCTCAAACATCAATATATAATGACACAACTTCCACAAGGTAATGCTGGAAGAAAGGATGATATCATTTTGGTCTAGGACAGTCTTTTGTAGTGTGATGAGTTAGGAGGATATGAGCTGGAAGGAAACCAGGGTGTGAAATTAAATGGGAAGTTCTCAAGTTCTTGGGGGAATGTACGTCTTGTCAATCACTGGGTTATCAGACTGTATTTTCTTTGGGATGGTGTGAAACAGTTAAATGTGGGTAAAGTGTGACAGAAGAAACGGGTGAAAACCCAGATGAGAAACTCCAAACATTTGAGGTAAGTGAGGCCATGGAACGAGGAGAATTCCTATGTTAGACACCCAAGTGGAAGGAAAGAGTGACTGAAGCATGAGTAGAAGGAATCCTGTGGTCTACACTGGAAAATGCAGGGCCAATGGAAGGAGCAATCGTTTAAAGATCATGGGGTGACTTGGTTTTCGTGCTGTGAGTTCCACGTATTCCAAACAAGCCTGAATCCTTCATATAGTATATAATCACTGAGTATATAAACACTGAGTACAGGAAATATTTCCTGGAGGCAGAGAGCAGGTAGATGCCTCTGTACATTCTTTATTTGCTTATTCCCAAGGGTGGATGTTGATTTTTTTTTTATGCAAACACCTGTGGAACTCCTGCTTCATGTAACTGACTTCTGGATTTGTGCTGTTTACAAATGGTCTGGAAACCTACTTAGTTTGAGCTTCCCAAATACAACCACCTGTTTTAAATGAAAACCAGTTTTCCTAGTCTAGGGATGTTAGACCAGATTGCCTGTATAGTATGGTCTGCAAATGTCTCATCAATGGAAGCATTCAACAAGTGCAACCAATCAAATAGAAAAGTGGATTGGATTTTGAAAGCCCTGCAAAGGCTCCTAGGGACGGAGGGTGAAGAATGTCATGACTGAGCTTACAGGTGATTGTAAGTGGCCATAACCAGTCCCCATGCATGTGTCAGAATATCATCAGCCACCCAACTGGAAGAACTCAAGGGACCAATAAATCAAGCAGGAGGAAGAAAGCAGGTGAGTTGTCAAACGCCTGCAGGGCTCTAGTCTCTGCCTGTGGTTTTGCCCTCTTGAAGGAGGAAATAGTGGATTCTGAGCATGGTGGGTGATTTGTTTCAGAAAATGCAGAACACGGAGGCTGTTGACATGTGGTACATTTTGTTGTTGTTCAACACAAGATTAGGATTTCTTGTGCCTGATCACAGCTAAAGATAAGAGGCTTGTATTTGTGTTTGATAAATATCAAAAAAGCATAGAAATATGCATTAAGTAGAGATGCACAGTCAATGAGCATCTGAGAGAGAGAAAGATATAGAGATTTCAAATGAATTATAGTCACCAGGAATAAAGAGCAACAGAAATAAAACCCAGAGTTAAAGCACAGTTGGTCTGTAGAACTGTAGTATCTAGAGCAAAGGAAAGTGAGCTGTTACACTGATGAGAAACAGTACAGGATGCCAGAAAGAGTAGTAGCTGTTTCAACAACAGTGTAGGCGAGGGCTGCAGAGATGTATGTATGCAAAGGACCCTGAGTGTACCAGAGAAGGCAGGCTGACTCTTTGTTTTCTTGCAGGAGCTAAACAGGACTTGCCATCTACTGCTTGTCTGTGTTGGAAGCTGTTCATAGAAAATGGGGCAGGATCTGATCTAAAGGCATGCGTGCCATGTTAGGTAATGAAGGCCAGCTGAGCCTTTCATGGCTTCCTAGGACCCTTAAATCCATGGAGGAAAAGCTCCACGAGGTCACTCTCAGTAGGGTATCTACCCTATAGCATCCTTATTTGGTGTACTTGATAGCCTCTTAAAAATCTTTTTTGGGGGCCGGGTAGATTGTACAGTGGGGAAGGCCAGTTTCCTTGCACACTGGTCTCTAGAGCATAGTGAGAAGTAAACACTTATCATATCTGAACGGTCCCCAAGCCAAAATTTTTTTTTATTAAAAATTTTTTAATAGTGAGACATCATAAGGTACAGTTGCAGACTTATACATTTTTGTGCTTGGGTTTCAATTATACAATGATCAAATACCCATCCCTCCACCAGTGCCCATTTCCCACCACCACGGATCCCACTATCCCTTGCACCCCCCATCTCCCCCATCCCACCCTTTCTCTGTGGCAGGGCATTCCCCTCTGTTCTCTCTCTCCTTTTGGGTGTTGTGGTTTGCAAAAGAAACATTGAGTGGCAATCATGTTTGGTCTATAGTCTACTTACAGCATGCTTCTCCCATCCTGGGTGGATTCTCCCAACACCTTTTTTTGGTGTTCCCCTCTTTATCTGAGCACCCTTTTCCCCTAGTGTGTGTGGTTGGCCTCCAAATCATGGAGTAAAATTCCTGGTACTAATCTCGGCCATTCTTGGGTGTTAGTTTCCTATTTTGTTACTTTATGTTCCCCAGATGAATGCAATCTTTCTATGTCTATCCCTTTCTTTCTGAGTCATTTCGCTTACCATGATACTTTTCATGTAGTACCACTTGTATGTAAATTTCGTGACTTCGTCTTTTCTAACAGCTACATAGTACTCCATTGTGTAAATGTACCAAAGTTTCTTTAACCAGTCATCTGTTCTCAGGCACTCAGGTTTTTTTTCCAGATTCTGGCTATTGTAAAGAGTGCTGCAATAAACAGACAATTGCAGATGTCACTTCGACTATACTTTTTTGCCTCTCTGGGATATATTCCCAGGAGTGGTATTGCTGGATCAAATGGGAGCTCAATTTCTAATTTTTTGGGAATCATCCATACTGTTTTCCAAAAGGGCTGAACCAGTCGGCATTCAGTGTCCCTTTCTCACCACATCTGTGCCAGCACCGGTTGCTTTTGTTCTTGTGGATATGGGCCAGTCTCTGTGGTGTGAAGTGATATCTCATTGTGGTTTTGATCTGCATCTCCCTGATGATTAATGATGTGGAACATTTTCTCATGTGGCTTTTAGCCATTCGGATTTCTTCTTTGTGAAAGTTTCTATTCATTTCATCTTCCCATTTTTTGATGGGGTTGAATGTTTTCTTTTTGTGGAGTTCAACCAGAACTTTGTATATCCTTGAAATTAACCCCTTATCAGATGTGTAGTTGTAGAATATCCTTTCCCATTCTGTAGACTGTCTTTGTATTTTGGTCACTGTTTCTTTTGAGATGCAGAAGTTTCTTAGTTTAAGATAGTCCCATTTGTCTATCTCTGTTTTCACTTGCTTGGCCAGCAGTGTGACATCTTTGAAGATACCATTAGCTTCTTTGTCATGGAGGGTTTTGCCAACTTTTTCCTCAATGTACCTTATAGATTCCTGTCTGATGTTGAGGTCTTTAGTCCACTTAGATCTTACTTTTGTACATGGAGTTAGGCAGAGATCTGAGCCCATTTTTTTGCATGTAGCCATCCAGTTTTGCCAGCATAATTTGTTAAAGAGGCTTTCCCTGCTCCACTTCACTTTTCTTGTCCCCTTATCGAAGATTAGATGCTCGTATGCTTGGGGGGAGATGTCAGTATATTCAACCCTGTTCCATTGGTCTACAGCTCTGCCTTTGTTCCAGTACCATGCTGTTTTAATTATTACTGCCTTGTAGTAGAGTTTGAAGTTAGGGAGGTTGATTCCTTCCATTTTCTTTTTCCCAAGAATTGCTTTAGCTATTCGTGGGGGCTTATTGTTCCATATAAATTTCAGGATTCATGGGTATCCTAATAAGGATCATGTTTAATTTGTACAGTGCTTTGGGAAGTATTGCCATTTTGACAATGTTAATTCTCCTGATCCATGAACAGGGGATATTTTTCCATTTCCTCATATACTCTTTTATTTCCTGAAGTAGCGTTTTATAGTTTTCTTTGTACAGATCCTTTACTTTCTTAGTTAAGGTGATTCCTAGGTACTTGATTTTCTGGGGCACAATTGTGAATGGGATTGTTTTCTTCATGTCACTTTCTTCTCTTTCACTATTTGCATATAGGAAAGCCATGGACTTTTGGGTATTGATTTTATAGCCTGAAACTTTACTATACAAGCCTATTGTTTCTAGAAGTTTCTTGGTAGAGGTTTTAGGATTCTCTAAGTATAGTATCATATCGTCTGCGAATAGTGAGAGCTTGATTTCTTCCTTTCCTACCTGGATGCCCCCAATATCTTTTTCTTGCTTAATTGCTATTGCAAATACTTCCAGTACTATATTGAACAGCAGTGGAGAGAGTGGACATCCTTGTTTCGTCCCTGATCTTAGAGGGAAGGCTCTCAGTTTTTCACCATTGAAGACGATGCTTGCTGTAGGCTTGTGGTAGATGGCTTTAACTATATTGAGGAAAGTCCCCTCTATCCCCATTTTGACTAGGGTTTTCATCATAAATGGGTGCTGGATCTTGTCAAATGCTTTCTCTGCATCTATTGATATGATCATATGATTTTTATCTTTTCTTTTGTTGATATGGTGGATTATGTTGATTGATTTCCTGGTGTTAAACCAGCCTTGCATCCCCGGGATAAATTCTACTTGGTCATGGTGTATGATCTTTTTGATGAGTTGTTGAATTCTATTTGCTAGTATTTTGTTGAGAATCTTCGCATCTGTGTTCATCAGGGATATTGGCCTGTAGTTTTATTTTCTCGTGGTGTCTTTGTTTCCTTTTGGTATTAGAGAGATATGGGCTTCATAGAAACTGTTTGGGAGAGTTTCCGTTTTTTCAATTTCCTGGAAAAGCTTGAGAAGGACTGGTAGCGGGTCCTCTTTAAATGTTTGGAAAAATTCGCTAGTGAATCCATCTGGGCCCGGGCTTTTGTTTTTGGGAAGACTTTTGATTGCAGTTTCTATTTCGTTGTTGTTAATAGGTCTATTCAGATACTCCAGATCTTCTTGTTTCAGCTTTGGGATATTATAGGAGTCCAGGAATTTGTCCATTTCTTCTAGGTTCATGGCATACAGACTTTCAAAGTAGTCTCTGATGATCTTTTGGATTTCTTTGGTTTCTGTTGTGATATCCCCCTTCTCATTTCTGATTCAGTTTATTAGGGTTCTCTCTCTCTGTTTCTTTGTGAGTGTTGCTAGTGGTTTATCTATCTTGTTTATTTTCTCGAAGAACCAGCTCTTGGTTTCATTGATTTTTTGGATTGTTTCTTTGGTTTCCATGTCGTTGATTTCTGTTCTAAGTTTTATGATCTCTTTCCTTCTGCCTGATTTAGGCTCTTTCTGTTGATCCTTTTCTAAGTTCTTGAGCTGTGAGGTCAAGTTGTTTATGTGCATCGTTTCTACAGACCTGAGATATGCTTGCAGAGCTATAACTTTTCCCCTTAATACAGCTTTCGCTGCATCCCATAGGTTCTGGTAGTTTGTGTCTTCATTCTCATTTGTTTCCAAGTATCTTTTGATTTCGTCCTTGACTTCATTCCTGACCCACTCGTTGTTCAGCATCGAGTTGTTTAATTTCTAGGTGTTTGATTTGGTTCTCCGTGTCTGTGTGTGATTCACTTCTATCCTCAGTGCATCATGGTCTGAAAAGATGGCTGATAATATTTCTATCTTCCTGATTCTGTTGAGGTATGTTTTATATCCTAGCACATGGTCTATTTTGGAAAATGTTTCGTGTGCACTGGAGAAGAATGTGTATTCTTTCTTTTTGGGGTGTAAAGCCCTGTATAGGTCTATAAGCCCTCTCTCTTCTATTTCTTCTTTCAAAGCCAATGATTCCTTACTGGGTTTTGTTCTTGTTGATCTGTCCAGAGGTGATAGGGCAATGTTGAAGTCTCCAAGTACTATTGTGTTGCTTGCAGTGTCCTCCTTAAAATCTGTTAGCAGTTGTTTTAAATATTTAGCTGTTCCCTCATTAGGTGCATATACATTTAAGAGTGTGATTTCTTCCTGTTGTATGTATCCTTTGATGAAGAGAAAATAGCCTTCACTGTCCCTTCTAGTCTTTTTCAAGGTGAAATTAATGTTGTCGGATACTAGTATGGCCACCCCAGCTTTTTTGCAGGAGCTGTTTGCTTGCAGGATTGTTTTCCATCCTTTGACTTTGAGTCTGTGTTTGCTCTGGGTGTTGAGATGTTTCTTTTAATTAATTAATTAATTAATTAATTTATTGAATCACCGTGGGAAAGGTTACAAAGTTTCAGGTTTAGGTCTCAGTCATGCAAATATCAAACACATTTCCCTTTACCAATACTTTTTTTTACCATGAAGAACCCCAATAAAACCCCACCCCCCCACCCCTCCCAGTCCCTGTGGGGCAGATGAATTCTAGTTAACACTCTATCTGCTTTGATTAGATTCATTGTTTCAATAAAAGATTCACAACTATTATTTAGAATTTACCCCCCCCCCCAAATCAGACATGCTGAAAAAGCATTGTGACGTGATTTGCTTTCTACAGCTGGGTTCAAGAATTAAATGTTGGTTTTGGATTTCTGCTATTTTACTTATTGACCCTGGAAGTATTTATACTGAAAGTCAGATAGTTAAGAAATTGGTTTCTGTGCTCTGGAGTCGTGGCCGTGCTGGAGAATCGCTAGTGGGGGGCAACTGGTGGCCTTGGTAGGGCGTGAAGGGCGCACCGAAACGCCCCCCTTCCCATGAGGTTTTAGTCGCCCCCACTCCCCCGGCTCATACCTGCTGTCCACAAGGCTCCCATGCGGCCGCCATCTTTCTTTCCAGAGAGGAGAAGGCGACTGGGGCAACACCCTTTCCCCTCCGGACAGACATGATGGACTGGATTAACGCATAGTCCTTTCACTTTTCTGCTCCAAGCTGCCGGGTTCTGCATTAAGTCCCTGTGCTTCTGGGGCTGTGGCCGTGCTGGAGAGTCGCTCGTGGGGGGAAACTGGTGACCTCGGTAGGGCGTGAAGGACGGACCGGAACGCCCCCCTTCCCATGAGGTTTTAGTCGCCCCCACACCCCCGGCTCATACCTGCTGTCCACAAGGCTCCCATGTGGCCGCCACCTTTCTTTCCAGAGGGAGGAGGGCGGAAGGGACCAACACCCTTTCCCCTCCGGGCAGACATGATGGCCTGGATTAACGCATAGTCCTTTCACTTTTCTGCTCCAAGCTGTTGGGTTTTGCATTAAATCCTTGTGTTTCTGGGGCTGTGGCCGTGCTGGAGAGCCGCTCGTGGGGGGCAACTGGTGGCCTCGGTAGGGCGTGAAGGACGGACCGGAACGCCCCCTTCCCATGAGGTTTTAGTCGCCCCCGCTCCCCCGGCTCATGCCTGCTGTCCACAAGGCTCCCATGTGGCCGCCACCTTTCTTTCCAGAGGGAGGAGGGCGGAAGGGACCAACACCCTTTCCCCTCCGGGCAGACATGATGGCCTGGATTAACGCATAGTGCTTTCACTTTTCTGCTCCAAGCTGCTGGGTTCTGCATTAAGTCCTTGTGCTTCTGGGGCTGTGGCCGTGCTGGAGAGCCGCCCGTGGGGGGCAACTGGTGGCCTCGGTAGGGCGTGAAGGACGGACCGGAACGCCCCCTTCCCATGAGGTTTTAGTCGCCCCCGCTCCCCCGGCTCATGCCTGCTGTCCACAAGGCTCCCATGTGGCCGCCACCTTTCTTTCCAGAGGGAGGAGGGCGGAAGGGACCAACACCCTTTCCCCTCTGGCAGACTTGATGGCCTGGGTTAACACATAGCCTGTTCACTTTTCTGCTCCAAGCTGCTGGGTTATGCATTAAGTCCTTGTGTTTCTGGGGCTGTGACTGTGCTCCAAGCTTAACTATGATTTTCAGAGAGAAACGTTAGGTGGTTTACTTCCCATGGATCACTTTGTATATAGAGAGATGTCGCGTGGCCGCATAAGCGGCCGCGCGGTTTTGAGGAAAAGTCCTAGTTCCCGCATACTCGAGCTGTGCTTGTAGAGGTTTCTGGTCACCGGGGTTCCATCTGGGGGAGGCGGGATGTGGTACCTACCCCATCCTCGGACTTCCCGATGATCTCGGCTCTTTTTGGAAACTGTTTATTTTTTTTTTCCTTCGGGATCTGTGGATCCCGCCCTCCATGTAGTCCTTCTCTTCGGCTGAATCGAGATGAGTTTCTTGTAGGCAGCAGAATGTTGGGTTCTGTCTCTGTATCCATTTTGCCACTCTTTGTCTCTTAAATGGTGAATTTATACCATTGACATTGAGAGTATGGTTATGGGGTTTTGTGTCGTGTTTCTGTGCGGGTGTGTTGTAGTTGTGGGGTTTGTCTTGTCTTATAGTAGCCCCTTTAGGCCTTGTTTTAGGTTTGGTTTTGAGTCTATGAAGTTCCTGAACTGCTGTTTATCTAGAAAATAGTGTAGCGTTCCGTCCATTTTGAGTGAGAGTTTAGCCGGATAGAGTATTCTTGGTGAAGCATTCATTTCAGTGAGTTTTTTTTACTATATCTTGCCACTGCCTTTGGGCTTGGAGGGTTTCCTCTGATAGGTCTGCTGTGAATCTCAGGGGTGCTCCTTTGTATGTGATTTTCTTTTTTGCCCTTGCTGCTTGCAGTACTGTGTCTCTATTGGCAGCATCAATCATTCTAACTATAATATGTCTTGTAATGTTTCTGTTTGGGTCTCTTTTAGCTGGCACCCTTTTGGCTTCTTGAATCTGAATGGCTGTATTGTGGAGCTCTGGGAATTTCTTGGAGATGATTTGTTTAAGCATAGTTTTTTTCATTGGAATTGTTTCCCTGAAATTCTGGTAGTTCAATGATTCTAATGTTGTTTTTTTTTAGAATCGTCTCCTAGGACTCTGATTCTCTGTAGAGCTATTTTGAGGTCCTTTGCCACTGTTTGTTGTTGCGTGTTGGCTTGGTGCAGCTGATCTTCCAGCTCACTGATTCTTTCCTCAGCTGTGGTCATTCTATTTTTGAGGGCACAGAGTGAGTTTTTGACTTCAACTATGGAATCTGTGATCCGTGCCATTTCTGTGCGAAGCTTTCCAAATTCGGCTCTCATTTCTTGCTGTATTTTGTCGATTGTGCGATCGATTGTTTCTTTCATGTCCTCTTTCAATTTAGCAGATATCTGTCTGACTGTTTCATTGAGTTGATTGAACATCTTAAAGACTTCATATCTGAATTCCTTGTCAGAGAGGTCCCTAAGGTGGCTAGCACCTACTGAGGCTTCTGGACTTATTTCCTGGTCGTCTCCCTGTGGTGGGGATTTGCGTTGTCTTCATGTTGTTGTGTAGGTGTAGGGGTCAGATTTCTTGATTCCAGTAAACTACCTGCAGCTGCGTGAGTGTTAGCCCCACGAAAATTAGGCCACGCCCACTTTTAAAAGCCACGCCCACTTATACAGTGGCCACACCCCCACGGATACCCGGTGTGTATCCCTGTAGTAAAGACTGGGTGGGGAGAAGAGACCAGCTCCCCAAGCCAAAAATTTTTAAAGAATTTATTAAAGTAAAATTGGTTTATCATGTCTTACAGGCTTTAGTATAAGTCAGTATTTGTATGCCGAATTGAATCTAATTGTCCTTCATAAAGTTATCTTTTTACCTGAATTTACAACTCCAAACCCCTTTTCATATGATAAGCATTAATTTGCCTTATGGTCTAGGAGTTTTATTGCCTTATGGTCTAGGAGTTTTATTGCCTTATTTATAGATGTATTTTGTTTATTAATCTACAAACACTGTTTTGGTCTCATCTCTAGAGTTAGCAGATAGCATTTACTGAGCACTTGGAAACACACCCCATAGCCTTCACATCAGCCAACCCAAGTTTTGATTTTCCTCATATGAGATATACAACTGTATCCTTGGGCTTCTCTGCCATATAAGTGACACAATCAGCTTGAGAGATCTGTGTCCAGAGCTGCCGCCAGTTCCTCTTGGTTCCATTTCATCATGGACATTTCCAGTGAAAGTGTCTTGACACAAATCAGAGAGCATGGCGTGTCATCTTCTTGTCTTTTGAGGGTCGAGCCATGAACTTATGTGTGTGTGCTTTTATTTACCTTTCTAAATTCCTGTGATAGTTAATTTTGTTTGTTAATCTAGAAGGACTGTATAATGTCCAGCTATAAGGTTAAACCTTATTCTGGATGTTTCTGTGAGGGTGATTTGGGGATGAGATTAAATTGAAATTGGTGAACTTTGAGGAAAACAGACTGTCTTCCATAATGTGGGTGGCAATATACAAAGAGTTGAAGGCCTAAAAAGAACTAAAGTTTGGCCTTCAAGCAAGAGGGACTTTGCCAGCAGACAGCCCTTGAACTGGGGTTATAGTAAAAGTGTTTCCCAGGTCTTCAGCCTGTTTGCTTGGATTTTGGACTCATACATTTCCATAAGAGTCATTTTTTTATTTCTATTTTTTACTTATTTTATTGAATCACTGTGAGATAGTTACAAAGTTTTCATGATTGAATTTCAGTCATACAATGACCGAACACCCATCCCTCCAACAATGCACGTTTTCCACTACCAATGTCCCCATCATCCCTCCTGCCACCCCCACCCCACCCCACCCCTACCTCCATGGCAGGAACCTTCCTTCTTACTCTTTCTCTACTTTGGGGCATCATGATTTGTAATATAGTACTGAGAGGCCATCATGTTTGGTCCTTATCTACTTTCAGCACACCTCCTATCCTGAGCAGAGCAATTTCTCCAACTGTCATTAACTTAGCAGTCCCTTCTTCATTCCAATTGCCTTTTTTTTGCTTTCTTTTTTCCCTCAGCACATGATGCAGGAGAGTCAATTTCTTAAAATAAGGCTCCCTCTGTCTATACACACAGTGTACATCCTATTAGCTCTGTTTCTCTAGAGATCCCTGAGTTATACACTTCCACTACTGATGTCATATGCTTTATGTAAGAGTTGATGTCTAGAGACTTATGTAGCATTTCCCAAGAGCGAGCACAGAAGAGGCGCTGAGAGTGTTGAGTTCTCATTTACATTCATGCTCTGTTGCAGCCCTGAGAGGAACATAAAGCTGAGTGTGGCACATCTGGCTCCCAAGGGAGCTCTAATGCTAAGGCAGGACAAGTATAAAGCTGAAAGAATCCAAAGTTTCTGCTGGGTGAGTATCTGAGGCTGCCACTTATTGATCACTGTCATTTACCTAGGTTAATCCTTTATTTCCTCCTCTGTTGAGTGGGATTAATGGTCTCCAGCTTAATGAGGTGGCTGAAAATATGAAAAGAACTAATATATATGAAACATGGGGCAAATAGTATGTATCAAAGATACTATTGTTATAAAATATCTTATTCCATATACTTCATTGAATTACTTGTGCTCTGGAATACTCAGTTTTCTGGCTTGTGAAAATGATCATGATAAGAAATCAAGTTATCTATACTGCATTAAATCTCATATTAACATTTTATAGTAGACTATATTGTAGAAAAGTTGGCTTTCTCTTCTACAGAGGTTGACGCTCTGTCTCCATTGAAAATGGTGTCTGATTACTTATAAATGGATAAACTTGGAGAGTATCATGCTGAGTGAAATGAGTCAGAAGGAGAGGGACAGATGTAGAATGACTGCATTTATTTGTGGGATATAGAAAAAAGTATGAAACTAATATCCAAGGACAGGAAAAGTGGACTAGGGAGACTGGTCAATGGTTGGTCAATGGTGTGGGAAATGAAAGGTAGTTAATATAGAGGAGGGTTCATTATGATAATACTAGTTGGAAATGGTCATTCTGGACAAGAACTGAGTGTTGAAAGCAGGTAAAGAGATATAGATAATAACATTTCAACATCTGTATTACAAACCATTATGCCTAAAATGAGAGAGAGAGAGAGAGAGAGAGAGAGAGAGAGAGAGAGAGAGAGAGAGAGAGGGAGAGAGAGAGAAGAGAGGTGCCTTTCATAGAGGCAGGCTGGGGTGGGGGGTGGCTTGAAGGGGTGGGAGGGAAACGACACTGGTGCTGGGAAATTACACTGGTGGAAGTATAGGTGTTGGTATGACTGAAAATCATAAAAAATTCTATAATGCTCTATTACAGTGATTCAAGGAAGGAAGAAAGAAAGAGAGAGAGAGAGAGAAAGAAAGAAAGAAAGAAAGAAAGAAAGAAAGAAAGAAAATGGTGTCTGACACACTTCTCCAAAGAAGAACAAGAA
Organism: Sorex fumeus; assembly: GCF_029834395.1. Classification (NCBI taxonomy): domain Eukaryota; kingdom Metazoa; phylum Chordata; class Mammalia; order Eulipotyphla; family Soricidae; genus Sorex; species Sorex fumeus. The sequence goes on along the minus strand of NW_026606094.1, from coordinate 77,688,077 downwards.
GGCTCATATGTGAATGAAGATTTCTCATTGCCAGTTATTATCATGGAAATGCAAATAACAGCGATAATGGGATATCATCTCACACCAGTAAGAATGGCATATATGGAAAAGGCCAGAAACAACTGGTGTTGTCTGGGATGCAGTGAAAAGGGAATTTTTATTCACTGTTGGTGGGACTGTCACCAGGTTCAAGCTCTGTGGAAAAGAGTATGGAGGTTTCTTATAAATATAAGAATAGAGCTTTTGTATGACCTAAGCTATTCCACCTTTGGGCATCTAGTCCCCCAAAGCACAAAAATATTACTTTGAAAAAATGCATTCATAGCTATGTTCATTGCAGCACACTTAGAATAATGGCCAGGTTATGGAAATAACCCAAATGTCCAACAATGATTAAATGAATGAGAAGTTGTGAGACATACATATGTGTGTATATATGTGTCACTGTAGCTGTCCTCTTGTTCATTGATTTGCTCAGTAACGTCTCCATCGTGAGACTTTGTTGTTACTGTGTTTGGCATATTGAATACATCACGGGTAGCTTGCCAGGCTTTGCAGTGCATGCAGGCGAGATTCTCTCGGTAGCTTGCCAGGCTCTCCGAGAGGGGCGGAGAAATAGAACTCGGGTCGGCCATGTTGGCTGTGTGCAAGGCAAACGCCCTACCAGCTGTGCTATCACTCCAACCCATATATATGTGTATATTTATGAATATATAATGGAATACTATGCAGTTGTAGAGAAAAAAGCAGTTATCTGCAATATGGATAAACTGGAGGGCATCATGTGATGTGAAATTCAGAGGGAGAGGGACAAATACTGTAAGATCTCACTCATCTGTGGAATACAGAGAAACAAAACAAAGGAATAAACAGTATGGAACAAGGACAAATCTTGGCATTGGGATGTGGAACCAATAACCAAGCAGTGGGGGGAGGGAGCAGAGTGGAAAGATCAGAGGAGAGGAGAGGTAGGGACAGTGGGGGAGGTCCAGGAGTCCTGGGCACTTGGAGGTGGCGGAGCGCAGTGTCATCAGCACCAGAAACTTGATGTTTCACAAAATGCCACCCTTATTTATTTATGTATATAGTTACTGTAACTATTAAAAAAGTCACACACAGCAATGAGGTCATGTTTTTAGGGCTAGTTTTATCTCCATGATCCCTCTTGAAATCTCTTCCCCAGTTTGCATTTATGATATGAAGAATCGGAAGCCTACAATGCCAGGAGCTGTTAGGAGCTTTCTGTGCATAATTTTTTAACTTTCTCGCAACTCTTAGTATGTGCATACAGTTGTGTCCATTGTAGAGAGGAGAGAGGATTAAGGTTTACTGAAAAGAAAGCAACCGGGACTCTGCACCAAGGACCCTTTCCCTCCCAGGCTCACTGTCTTGCTGGAAATAGCCAGTTCAATCCTTAACTGAACCCTTCCGTGGTGGCTGGTGGCATTCAGAGCTTTGATGGTAGCCTGTCCTCTCCACACCATCTCCTAAGATGAAGCCTAAAGGCAGGAGTGAAGCTGCTGTTTTCAGCAGTTCACCATTTCTTTTGCTGCCCCAGGGCTGTTACGGTGAGATAAGCCTGTAATGAGAGTAATGGAGTTGGCTTCTCCACTGGAACAAGCGATTAAACTTCCTGCTCTTGGAGCTAGAGCTATTTAGGAGGCTGGGGTGTGTGTGTGTGTGTGTGTGTGTGTGTGTGTGTGTGTGTGTGTGTCCATGTGGGGCTGGCAGGTGATGTTGCACAGCCTATGGGGTAGACTCAGCTCTCTAAAGACCCTAAATGAGGCTCTGAAAAATTTCTAACTAGAAGCCGTCTCGTAAGGCCTTGAGAAATTTAAACTTGGTAGAACTTAACATTCTTCTGGCTAGACACATTCTTTTTCTTAATAAGGGTAGTTTATAAAATACCACCTTATTTATTAATTTGCATGTGAAATAACTCTAGCACACAAATATTTGTAGTCTACCCTCTCCAAACATAATCCCAAATGAAAAACAGAAACTAAAAACCTTTGTTTTTAATTGAGTGGGTGGTGTCTGGACCATGCCTTGCATTGCTGAGGGCTCACTCCTGCTCTGTGCTCAGTGATTACTCCTGGAAGGGCTCGGGGGACCCTATATAGTGTTGGGGATTAAACTAGAGTGGGCTACATGCAAGACAAGTGCCTTAACTCCTGTCTGATCTCTCTGGCCCAGGGAAAGAGTTTTAGAGGAAAGTTTCCTTCCAGAGGGCTCCAGTTCTCCAGAACTGGTGGTTGATACCCCCTTCCCACCCGCAGCCCTGACCTCATGGGTGGCTGCTCCTTCTTTCACAGCCTGCTGTTTTTTTCCAGGTGAAGCTTCTGGGCCAGGTGTGGGTATGTGCTCTCTCACAGAGCTAAGGCTGAGATTGTGTAAATATTGATTCAGTGTTCCTGTGTCTCCTATCCCCATCATCCCGGCAACCCTGCCTTGACCATTGGCTTTGCTAGGACCAGGAGCAGCAAAACTGGAGAGACACTGGCAATCTGTGTCAACATGGCTAAGACACATTGCCAAAGAGGAGAAGGAATGGACCCTGAAGTGTACACCTTCAGTACCCATCTTAGCAGTGAGTTTGCAGTAGTGTGTTGAGACAAAGGCAGGAGAGAGAAACTTTGGAGCTGTTGAATGGGGAGAGAGCTGGTGTGAGGAAGGGAGAAGAGGACTCTTTGTTGTGGTCAGTGGAAGCAACAATCCTTTGGACCCTGACTCAAGTGATACTCTATTACTTCTGCCGTAATTTACTTATTAACAGCAAGTCCTACGTTGGGTTTTCCTTGATTTTCTTCACAAAACACTCATTGAACTTGGAAATAATTTAAATTATTTCTGGCTTCTGTAATGAGACCCATTGTAATTAATAGCTAAGAGGACGAAGAACTTCCAGCTCTGGGCACATCTCTTCGATTCCACTGTTCTTCTTGCATTAACATACGCCTCAGAGACCTGGGCCCTACGAAAACAGGATGAGAACACTATTCGGGTCTCCCAAAGAGGAATAGAAAGAGCTATGCTTGGAGTATCACGTTTCACTCAAATGAGAGAAAGAATCTGGAGTTCCGACCTCTGTCCGATGGTCAAGAATCAGGAGAGAAGCATGCTGAAAGTAGACTATAGACCAAATATAATTGCCATTCAATGCCTCTTTTGCAAACTACAACACCCAAAAGGAGAGAGAGAACAAAAGGGAATGCCCTGCCACAGAGGCAGGGTGGGATGTGGGGGTTAGGGGGTGGGAGGGATACTGGGACTGTTGTGGTGGAAAATGGGCACTGGTGGAGGGATGGGTACTTGATCATTGTATAACTGAAACCCAAGCATAAAAATTTGTAAGTATACAACTGTACCTCATGATGTTTCACTAATAAAACTTTTTTAAAAAGGGGCTGGAGCAATAGCACAGTGGGTAGGGCGTTTGCCTTGCACGCGGCCAACCCAGGTAACGATTCCCAGCATCCCATATGGTCCCCTGAGCACTACCAGGGGTGATTCCTGAGTGAAGAGCCAGGAGTAACCCCTGTGCATTGCCAGGTGTGACCCAAAAAGCAAAAAAAAAAAAAAATCAGGGACGCTGTCTCGTTTGCCAAGGCATTGAAAATCAGATGGGCTAGACACGTAATGAGATTTGGAGATGACTGCTGGACTAGAGCCGTTACCGATTGGATTCCTTGGGACATCAAAAGACTGTTTGGCTGCCCACTTACAAGATGGTCAGACTTCTTCGTCAAGACCCTGAACGATCAGTTTGAGGCTCTTTGTGTTCCTAGAATGAACAAACCCCATTGGGCTACACTAGCACGCAACAGGGACAAATGGAGGCATTACTGGCACCTGCTCGAGCAAATCGATGATTAACGGGAAGTCAAGTGATCAAGTGATTGGTTTCTGGACCATGTTTAGGGAAATATAATGAAGATCCTATATTAATTGCTGATCAGCTATTACGGCTGCGTGACAAAGTAGTCCAAAACTTGGCTCATTTGAAATAACACATGTTGATCACCTGACACTTTCTGGGGCTCAGAAATCACCTCCCGTTACTGGGCCTGCTTGAGCTAATCGATGAACAATGAGAGGACAGGACAGTTATTTTTATTTTATTTTATTATTTTTGCTTTTTGTGTCACACCCGGTGATGCACAGGGGTTATTCCTGGCTCATGCACTCAGGAATTACTCCTAGTGGTGCTCAGGGGAACATATGGGATGCTGGGAATCGAACCCAGGTCAGCTGCATGCAAGGCGAATTCCCTACCCACTGTGCTATCGCTCCAGCCCCTTCATTACCTTATTAATTGGGTCCAAATACCCATTTACTCGCCTGATTTTGTGAGTGAGCAAGCATTACGCATGTCATCTCACTCTCCACTGATTTCTTAGACCTTCCTCTCTTCATTGGCCTTAGCCCATCTCCCTGTCTCAAGGGATATTCTCATGCTTCCATTTGTCTTCTCAAACACTGTCAAAGTTACACACATCCCCACCCCACACCAAACCCTCTTTGTTTTCCCTGACTCCAGGGACGGGGACGCATTAGCACTCTCAGATTCCAAAGCCAGATCTCTACAAGTTCATCCTTGATTCTCCCCTTCCCTCCCATCCCTGCATCCCTGCATCAGCACACTATGTCCTTTCATGGGTCTCTTCCCACCCCTCTCTCTTTCTGTTCTACATCTGATTTGGCTTCATCACCTCTTACCTGGTCCATTGCTTTCATCAGGTTGTAGGTGTCTTTGCCTCCACTCTGATGCCTTCCAGTCATGCTCCTTAGCCACAGAATGTTCTCTATGACATTAAAACATGACCACAACGTGCTTCCACCCACCCAGCTACCATAGTGCCTTGTCACAGTCCAGCGCCCAGTGCTTCAGCCCAGCCTGGCTGCCCCTCTCCACCCCATACAAGCACACCAGCCCTTCCCAAACCTCAGGGATTCCCTCTGCACAATAAATGGCCTTTGTGTTGCTCCTTGGACTGAAGTGTCCTTCACTTTCTGTATTGTTTGGGCCAATGCCTTTTCCTTATTAGAAGCTCTGCTTGGTTTTCATCCCCACAGAACCTTCCTGAACTCTCGTGTAAAGTCCACCCCGGCTGCTCAGAGCCACAGCACGGCTGATTTGCACTTTAATTCAAATACACATGCATAATGCTGTCCTGTTGGTTCATGCACTTCATTCTCCCCCAGCTGGCAGAAGTGAAGTGCTGATCTTCACTCAGGGTCTTGGAAGAAGTCTGTCCCTGCACGAAAGGTTACCACAAGGTGCAGAAGGTGCCACCTGACTGCGTTTGCCCTACAAGGACTTTCAAATACAAAGTACAGTCCCAGCGTGTTTTAACTTAAAAAGCAAAATTTTCTTATTTATAATATTAAGTTATGTGAAATAATTTTTTGAGATCTTTTGAAAGTTAAATTTCCAAGAAAACTCGACGATAGGAAATTACGATAAAACTTGCACCCCAGGTCAGGTTGCATAGGATCTGGCTGTCAGCTATAGGCTTGTTCCAGGCTCTTTGGACCAAACCTCGAGGGAAGTCCAGAGCACCAGGACCTCCCCGGGGGGCAGGGAGGGTGGACTCTTGGCAAATCCTTAAACATCCCTCTCCAGTCTCCAGGGACTGGGCTTTGGCTTCTTCCAGAGTGAAGGGAGGGTGACAGCAAACTGCAGCAACCCCTCTTTCTGCCTCCACATTTTCAGATCATGATCAGGTTAGAGGCACAGTGCTCTTAGAAGGCAGGGGACAACTGTCATCAGAGCAAAGGCTTGCTCCACAGACGGACATACTCTAATGGGGTATTTATCTTGAAATCATGATCATTTTTGCTTACCAAGGTAAATCTTCTCATGAAATATCCCGAGTGGCTTGGCATATGATCTTTCAGACAATTCCCTACGTACATACCTACATATAATTAGTATTTGATTTTTTTTTTTTGGAGGGAGCGGGGGGAGCCGGTTAGATTTCTTTTCTTGTCATCAACAGTGTTCGGGGTCAATTTTGAATAGGGAAGAAGGCAGTAGCATTGGCAGCTGGGGTCACTGGCTCCAAGGGAAAACAGAAACCATACTCTCCTCTCCCTCCCTCTCTCCCTGATGAGACCAGGCAGAGTTCTCAGCAGACTCCCTCAGCAGGAACTCTATTTAGAAAAACAGATTCATGTCTTGTCTGGCTGCAGTTCCCAGCCATCCCTTGGAAGTTCTGGCCACTTTTAGGCCCTGAAAGGTTTTCCTGGGCTTCTTGGGACTGTTGTTCTGGAGCAGGCAAGTTGGGCTCTCAGTATCCCGGGGATGCCAGGAGTCAGCCCCTGGGAGCCCGTATCTGAGACACACATGCACTTGCTGCGAGGGTGAAGGAGTGTCTCTGCTCCCAGCCTGCAGGCTGCAGCCCTCCCAGGAGCCCGAAGCCCCCTCTCCTTCCTTCCCCCTCCCCAAGTGTCACTTCGGGGGCTGCTTGATATGCAGCCAGCAGCCACTCAACATAATGTGCCTGTACCTGCCAATGTGCTTTGAGGGATATTGTTAGCATTAAATTTGCCATTTACATTTTCATGTCTGACATAATTGAGGAATGAATGCTCTTATGAAAATTAAACTTGTGGTTCTCCTGGGCTGCTGTAACCCTGTTAAAATGTAATGTGATTTTTGATGCTTCTTCTTGAGGTTTTTATTAAATAGAATATCAGGATGACTAATTCCCCGGGCCTAAATGCAGACTGGGAAGCAGCATTATTGATAGGGCCGCGTCCAAATGGCTCTCCGTGCTCAGCCTCTAATGGCCTAATAATGCATTATACTTGAATCAGAAATACTTGGAGTTGTGGTGCTTATCGCCATTATTGAAAACACCTGGATGCTCCATTCATCAAGGTCACATCCAAAGGGGCCCATTTGTTTATTAAGCTGTCCGTGAACATCTTTATTTGCTCCGGGTTCAGCCACATTTGGCCACACCAAAGGGAGCTCAGCTCAGATCCCGGGATCTCTGTGGTTTCTCCTGACTAGTCTTCTTGTCAGGAAAAGAGCAAGTGAATGAGAAGCTGGGAGTGGCTCTCTAAAGGACACGTCTCAGCTCACACAAGCTCCAGGCTGGCGCGGAGAGCAGGGACGTGGGCCCATGCGCCCTTCTGGCTCGCCCCCTACCTCCTGTGTCCTCCCAGGCTTCTGGGGGTTCCCGAGGCACGTGCTGGACGGTGTCTCTGTGTGCTCTGGCCATGGGAGTGTGGGCCCACAAATCTTCAGTCCTGCCCTTTCCCACAAAGCCTAATCGAATTCCTCTGTCTTCTGGTGACATTTCCTTTGATGGACATTTCCTGAGTCGCTCTTTCTGGAAGCTTTACCAGGACTGTCTCAATGACACTGGACCTGCTCCTGGGTGCCTTTTACACAAAAAGCCAAGTTTAAGAAAACAACGACAGTATCTCCCTGCTTGAACTGTTTACCTCTTCATGTATTTTTATGAAGTAAAAGAAAACCTCTGTAATCCCAAGATCAGAAACTCAGCTGGTGCCCAGAATGCCTTCCCTGGAGTCCAGCCCCACTCCCATCACTCACGGCTCCTCTCCCCGCCCACAAAGTCCAGTTAGAAAACGTATTTTAAAAAATAAGTAAAAATGACACACTCAGTGATATTTTACCACTGGCCCCGCCAAATAGAATAGATTCTGCTAAGGATCACCATATATACTGGGCCTCCGGAAGAAGCATCTCTGAGCTTTTTACTGCCCCTTTGGAAACTGTGCTGTGATTGTCCCCCCCCACCCCCCACGCCCCCTTCCTTGGCCGTGGGACTCAGGGTGACCTGGTCTGTCAACCCTGAAGCCCAGAGTGAAGGGACTCAGTCTGCCTGACCTGCAGACAAGACCCCGGAAAGGACAGGAAGCCATTCTGCCTCGAGGGCGGTCGAAGACACAGGCCATACCAACAGTAATGACTTGTTTATAGTGCGTCCTTAGACAAAGGTAGAAAAATCTTTCCCCATCGCTGACAGGGATTTTCTGGTTGCTGTTCTCCTTCCAGAGTCTCTAGATTCTACTGTCTTCAAATTCTATTACTGAATGAGTCTGTGCTAAGAGGTGGCAGGAAGGACTTCACACTTGCTGCTTGAACCCCTTCACATCTGCTGCTTGAACCCATTTCCTGCATGGCAGGAGGTGAATGTGCTTTGTCCAGCCTCAGGCCCTTATTTACTAGGACTCACTCTGCTCATGCACTGGGAAACCTGTTTACAATCAAACCTAAACTTGGCCTTTTCTGTCCCCCTTCTCCCTATGGATTTTAGGATTCCAGATCTCAAAGCAACTCTGAGTGAAAGCAGAGGAGTGGGGACAGTGCAGAGTGCTCAGACTGGGCTCATGTTTTCACTGCTCTGTGCTCAGGAGCACTTTCCACAGACAACCTGGACACATCTGTACAGTGGGTGTGTGGGTGGAGGCTACCACCCCAGGGAGTTATAAAGAATAAATGAAACAGTATGGATGGAATGCTTCATATGGAACGTGTGAGTTTGAGGCGCGCGCTCTCTCTCTCTTGCTCACTTTCACTCTCTCGCTCATTCTCGCTCTCAAGCTCTCTCTTTTTTTGGTTTGCCTGCTCTGATACATGTTTGAAAGATACTCTTCTGGGAACCATATTGCCTCAGTGGAAACATCAGAATGTTTCCAGAGGGTCCGTCATGGCTGTGCAGTTGGCAGCCCCTTTGGGGAAGTGTCAGGACAGTCTTCAGAGACTGCGTCTCTTGTTCAAGAGTCTGTAGTGCAAGTTCCTGAGGAAACCTGCTCTCTGGCCAGCCCCACCTGGAAGGAGATAGGACCCTGGAGGGCAGCTCTGTCCATGCTGGACTTGGCTGAACACCAGAGGCACTGGAGCTTCCTGCACAAAACTGGGAGTGGAACTCAGGAAGATGAGAAGGAAGGAAGTTGAGAGGGAGATTGCAGCAGGGCACAGACCCTCTCAGAGCAAGCCCCAGCCCCAGCACTGCCTCATGTTCCTCTTCTCTTCCACCCTTCCGGAAGTCACACGTGCTTGTCTGCTTAGCTGGCCCTGCTCCTGTTGGCTGAGCCATCACCATCTGCAACCGGGGAGGATCAGCAGAGCCGGTCACCGGCAAAGGTCAGGGGAACCGTGGACAACAGTGTCTGACTGTGACAAAAGCAGAAGCAGCAGAGACAGATGAAGACAGAGCCTTTAGCTCAGGCTCTTCGTCCTAACCCATCATTAGGCTGGCCTCGTCCTGGCACTGCCACTGTGCCTGGGCGGGAAGCTTGCAAGCAACCCAGCTCGTTGGTTCCTGTGAGAGATGCTGAGAAGAGCTGCTTGGTCTGGGCCACAGAAGGTGCTCACCAAACGTGGGCTCTTGTGGCTGCCACACACCAGGGACAGAGACTCAAGTCTGGTCCTCCCATTACTGCAGGCTGCATATCTGTGTTCAGTGCACCCCTGGGCACCTTGGGGGCAGGGTGTTTGCTGTTTGGTAGTGAAGCTGTTATACTCTGGTCACTGTTCCCCCTTTCTCTGAGCAGCCTACATTACCCTGAGCATCCACGCAGTCTCCATTTGACCTAACCGTGCATGGGCAAGAACTCAGGCATTGGCCAGGTTTTGCCTTGCGGGCCTGTCCAGGGATGTCCTGGAGCTGGATTCAGGAGCTGAGCAGAGGGGCTGTGGCTTTGGCAGCAGGTGGACATGGCATATGAGGCCAGGTTCTACTCCCATCAACTGGCTGCCCACACCTTGGTTTTCCACCTTTAAGCAAAGCTGTCTCCTGGGGTTCCCTCAGGCCCCCGAGTCTGTCTGAGGAGAGGATGCTCCTACAGCAGTGTTTCTCTGCTAGCCTCAGGATGTACCTAGGGGGCCACAGGTGAAAAAGGTCAGATCAATGGAGGGGACTCAGCATGAGAGTAGGGGCCAACTGGTAGGACAGGGCTCAGGGGGGTACAGAAGGAGACAAAGTCGGGAGGAGGTTGAGAAGTCCAGAAGTGCTGCTCTGTGTACCCCGGCCTTCTGCATGGATGGTCGAAGCCTCTGACCCGGAATCAAAGCAGGAAGGCCAGGGTTCCTCCTATAAGCGGCTTGTCGGGGCCACACCTGGCAGTGCTCAGGGCTTGCTCCTAGCTCTGTACTCTGGGATCACTCCTGCTGGCGCTTGCAGGACCAGGGATGGGGGTGGCCAGGGATGAACCTAGGCTGGCCACATGCTGTGTCTCCTTCCTGAGGTGGCTCTCAGGGGAGCGTGGGGAAATGGCGGAAAGTGGCCTTATTGGGCTTTGGAGTGATGGAATGTGCTGGAATGTGGGAGGGTTGGGGTGGGCCTGGTATGCATATTTCTAGTTAGCATCCTGCTAGTGCTGTGGTCTTGTACCACCCCTTGAAAATCTTTAATCTGAAGACTGAGCTACCAGGGAAACAAACAGACTCTCAAAAGGCCCAAAGTGGAAGCACTGGCCTGAACTGGAATATCTTGCATCTAAAGGTAGTGCTCAGGGGCCACTTCCAGTCCTTGGGCATGGTCCAGAGATGCTCAGAGGCCCATGCAGGGAGAGTTGAACTGGAGCTCCCTTTGGCCCTCTCCTTGGTCCCCCAGACTAGATCATCCTAAGCTTCCAGGACATACATAGGTACAGTCCTATAAGAGACCAGGTCTGAGAAACTTGTACAAAAATCACACACACTTTTCTGAGCTAGAGGGCTGACAGGACTGATGAGAATAAAGCCGTCCCCAAACAGACCCATTTATCTAGGAGATGAAGGGAAGGAGGATGCCATGAAGTGAATTGATGGTAAGAGCTGTCGTCATTCATGCCCTTCCCGGCTCTTGATGGATTCCTGGGGAGAGGAAGCGTCTCTGCCTAATGGCTCTGCTCCAGCCCCTTCCTCCCTTCCTCAACCACACCAGAGCTTCCAAGGGTGCCCTGTCCAGCTTCTCCTCAAGGAGCCTGAGACCTCCATGGTGGGGGAGGGTGTCCCTGACAGAGCAGTGGGAGTTGGGAGGGCTTGCAAGGTCTGTTAGCCCACAAGGCCACCCCTACCCTGAGTCTCAGCACTGGAGGGCCGTGTTTGCTTCCAAGCTGTGCAGAGAATTCTGTGTGTCCTCAGGACTGCAGCTTCTGTGGAGGTCACAGTGTCATTCCCCCCTTCTTATCCCCCACCCCTGCCCTGCCCCGGCCCCCTCTTACTCTTCTGGGTTCCTGCTTCCTCCAGGGCCCCTTTCCCCCCACTCCCCCATCCCTGTTGCCTGCCCCCACTCACCCCATCCCAGCAGGTGGTTTGCTCACAGTTTGTTTGGCTTCTGTTTGACCAAACTCAGTCAGGTTCCACAAACTTTCTCTGAATCCCATTTGCTGTTGCTCTCAAGAGGCTTCCCCCCAATTTTGCTTTAGGCACCGTGGTTCATAATACTTTAATGGCAGGGCTTCATGCATGAACTATTCCAGCATGGTGCCAGGCCCCATGGCTAACACTTCCCTCCACCACTGTCTCACGGGTGACACCCCGAGCATCCTCCTGAAGACCAGTTCTCAGTTTTGGTTGCCTTTGGGCATTTGCTGTTTCCTACTGTGCTTCTTAATATCCCTCGTATATCCCATGTGGTCTGTTTTTTTGCCTCCTGCCTAACTTCACTCAGCATGGTTTTGCGCCAGATCTAGCCACGTCATAGCAAATTGCATGATTTCATCTTTTCTTATAGCCAAGTAGTATTCCGTTGTGTACATGAATCGCTTTTAGCACAAAACCTGCTAAGTGGATCAAGACAGAATCCAACACCCTGCCCAAGAGGGTTGATTCTGTTTTTACCCAGTCCCGTGTTTTGCAAGAACCCGAGTCTGGGGTCAGAATCCCAGCACAGTCTGCCTGGACAGCACCACTCCCCTGCCACTTCACAGGTGCATGGACAGTGCGTCCTTGACACTGCTCAGCAGAGGCCTCCTGAAAGCCCCTTTCAGCCAGCATTTTCCACTCTGTTGCCCCTGAGATGTTAAGAACAGGAGAGGGAGAGGTCTACAGTTCCCCAGTTTTGGAGGGTATTGGAGAAGAGAAAGTCAGAAGCTCCATTCTATAGCGTGTTTATCCAGTGCACAGAAGAGTGACTTATTGCAAGGTTGGTGGGAGGCTGTGGACTCAGCAGGAAGGCAGTGTGGGGGGCAGAGGCGCGGGACTGAAGGAACCACAAAAGCGCTGTCTGGGAAGCTATCACCATGCCCACCGTGGACACTTAGCATCACCATCATGTGGAGAAGATAAATTTTAGTCATTTGTATTTTTGCCATCTGCTTAAGATTGAAAATCCTTAGTTCAATTCCCTCAGTATCATATATGGCCCCCTGAATACTGCCAGCAGTGATCTCTGAGCACAGAGCGAGGAGTCAGCCCTGAGCACCATTAGGGTTGGCCCAAACATTGACACTGCCAAATTAAAAGAAAAAGAGAGGATTGAAGGGTAGAGCACTTGCCTTGCATGAGCTTGACTTGAGTTTGATCCCCAGCATCCCATATGGTCCCCAGGAGTAATTCTTGAGTGTAGAGCCAGGAGTAACCCTGGAGCGTCACCGGACATGGCCCAAAACAAACAAACAAAAAAACAAACAAAAATCCAGCGATGATGCATTGAATTGGCTGAGTATTGATCACATCCTGGCATCTCAGCTGCTGGTAAGAGGTCTGGTGTGTGTGTGTGTGTGTGTGTGTGTGTGTGTGTGTTTGCACATGTTTGTGAGTGCGTGGGTCCACGTGTAGATGTGTGTATACACACATGAGTGCTTGTGTGAGTGTGTGCATGTATGAGGGTGCATGCACACAAGTCCGTGTGGCAGGAAGACTTGGTCACTTTGGCTGCTGTGTTGAAGCTGGGCTGTGCTCTCCCTCAGATCTTTTATCAGCAACTCTCCCCTCTTGGAGTAGCCCTCACACCTGCTCTCTGGAAGCACCACTGTCTGCAGGACCATGTTGGTACTTACACAGGCAGCCCCTGGGACCCCAGAGACAAGCCACTCTGTCCCAGTAATTTCCATTTGTTGGGAGACATCATTAAGAGCAAAAAGCTTGGGAGGATTCCTAATGCCCCCTCTCACCATTAGAAGCATGAAAGTTTTCACCTTTCCTCTTCCCCCAGTGGGGCTCCTGCAGATAGGAAAGTGGGGCCCTTCCTGAGGCATGTACCAGCTTGATTCTGTGGCCCCAACCCCATCACTGTAGTGTGGAATTTCTCTCACTGCATCCCATGGCAAATCCACTGGGTGCTCTGAAGGTCTCGGCCCCAGTAAGTTGTGATTCTCTACTTCAGGGATCTGTGGTCTGCACCTGGTATTAATTCTCAAGGGAATCTAAAGAGCAGTCGAGTTTCAATTTGTGCAACTTTTCTCTCATTTAATGTGTCAATAACATTCCAGCTCTGGTGCCAATTCCTCTTGGACCTAGAAGTCACCTAGGATTTTCTAAGACTCTTCTCTTCGGTATATTTTCTTTAAAAATCTCTTCCAGCATGTCTGGATTGAAAATGCTGCCAGAATGGATGGACACTCAGATACTTCTGGGAGGACTGGGATGGGGCATGTCCAGAGAAGCAACTTCTAATCCTTTAATGCAGGCGCTACATAGATTGAGCGGTAAAACTTTGCCAAGTGCTTGAGGCAAATGTTTGTCATGGGATGGGTTGAGGGGTAGGTTTATGAAGTAGTAGATGGGTCTCTCTGGATTGGAGAAGAGAGGCACCCCATTCCAACCTTCTTTTTCTCCCTCTCTTTCCCTCTTTTCATTGCATGTCAATAGTATTCTGAAGAAGAACAATTTTTAGATGACTAAGTGTTAAGCGCTTTAGACTAGTTCTAACTTTCAAAACCAGACCTAATAAACTGGTTAGGCCCAGTATCAGAGAAGGAATTCTTTGTAGAATATAGTTCAGAGGGCTTTAGATTAGGGCATGAGATAAACGTCAGTTAAGATATTTTGGGGACTGGAAAAACATTACAGTGCTTGCCTTTGATGCAACAGACTTGGATTCTATTCCATGCACCCCATATGTTCCTCCTAGCACCACCAGGAGTAACTCCTGAGTGCAGAGCCAGGAGTTATTACTGAGTGTCACCAGGTGTGGCCCCAAGCCCCAAAACTTAAAAAAAAAATTTGGGGGGTAAAGGTCAAGGCCCTCCTGTTGTTCATCGATTTGCTTGAGCGGGCCCAGTAACGTCTCCATTGGAGACTTTGTTGTTACTGTGTCTGGCATATCGAATACTCTCGGTAGCTTGCTGGGCTCTTCGAGAGGGGCGGAGGAATCGAACTCGGGTTGGCCATGTTGGCTGCGTGCAAGGCAAACGCCCTACCGCTGTGCTATCACTCTGCTAGTATTTTCACATGGCCCAAATAATTTTGCATATACTGAGAAAAACTTGAAGTGTCCCCACCCTGCCTGTTAGTTCCTAATCCCATAAATAAGTGTGGCTAAAAATCACTCCATCGCTCTTGTCTGCTATGTCCCTCCAACATGGACTTCTAAAGGATGCGAGAAGCAGCTGGGGTGGGGTTTCCCTCACTCCTACAGTGCCTGTGAAAGTGGACTTTGATGCCACTTTGCCAGTGGTTGCTGCCAGCTCTTGATTCTGCCCTTTTCTTCCTGACCTGGTGCTCTCACGGCCTCCCATTCAGACGCGGTTTCTGTTATTCCTGCTAGACTCGCTCCTCTACTCACGTACTTCCCAGTTGCATCTAACTGACTTTTTGTCGGATATGGTTAGACTGTCATTTGCTTTATCTAATAATGTGGCTGAGGTCTCGATCTCCTGGGAATCAGAAGTGTTAGAGCCCTTGCTGGTTGCTGCGTTTGCATTATTACTATCATCATCTGCAAACTGTCATTGCTTGGGAGAAATCTTGTAAAGTGGCTTATCTGTCTTCTGTGGACAATTTCAGTCAAATCTGAATACTACCTGAACAGTAAATCGATGTAATGGACCGATCAACTGTTCATATGACCTGAGAGTAAAGAACTGAGGGGGTCCTCTGCCCAGCTCCACCTTTGGGGAAATTGGGACCTCTACTCACTACTGGTGCTAATACTTACATCATCCTTATTCTTGATGAAAAATAAGTTGACTAATAGTTGATTATTAGTTGACTAATAGTTTTCTGTCTCAATGGAAACACACAGAACTATCCTGGAATGCATAGAGCTACCTTTGGAGTACACTTATTGGAGCAACATGGCCCCAGAGAAGATTTTGCCTTGAATTATATGTTTATACAGCCTAAAATTTACACCACTCACACATAAAATCAGTCCTGCTACCATAATATAGTGATAACTACAATATACTTTTCCTTTCATGTCTAGAAGGTACATGGGGAAACTGAGGTAAGGGACCCTGATGCTCCAGCCATCACACAGGAAGCGAAGGATGCTCCTGGGATGCATCCTGGCCAATATGTTTTGAGGCAAGGGGGAAGGAGAGCTTGAGAGTGAGAGAGAGAGAGAGAGTGCACGAGAGAGAGAGAGAGAGAGAGAGAGAGAGAAAGAGTGCTGTTATGGAAGGAATTTCACGAACCTTAGTGACTGGACCCCACACCTGTCCCACCTGTGCCTTCTCAAGACAGAGCTGCACGTAGCTGTCTGCCTCTGTCCTATTGTCTGTGATGTGGTCTACATACACAGCCCTGACAGTTCTGTCATGGGGATTCTTTTGACCAGCCTTCTGCCTCACCTTGCCCCCACTCGTAAACATAAGGCCATGTGTCTAACCTCTGTGGTCATGGTCTCAGAAATCTAGGCCCAGCACACAATAGTATATAATTTTAAAAAAATATCTCTGTAAACAATGCACTTATAGTCTACCTGAAGTGGAATTGTTAAGCAGTGGGAAAAGGTATTTTTTGACTATTTCCCAGTTGCACTTTGGAAAAGTTTGCTACATACCAATAGAACTTGGGCACAGATACTTCCATTTTCAAAGTCGAGACTCTGTATGACTGTGACAGCTCAATTAGTATTTAATTGGTTCAGTGATTAGCAGAGAACATTTTTGGTCTCTGATATGTTCATGGACGTTCATGTTGGTTATTTATGCACTTTTTAGGGGGTGCCTTTTCAAGTTGCCTATTTCCTGTTTAATCTGTTGATTAATTTGATTAGAGATTAATTCGAATCAATTGATGGTTTAATGTTGCTTCACACAGGCTGTATGGACAGAGGTATGTCCTTCCCTTGTGTTTTGGTCTCGGAGACCTGGTTCTGAGGGCAAAGAACAGAGTCGACCGTGTACGTTTTGGCCAGAATGCTTGTACTTGACTAACTTGAAAGGTTCCTGAGATGAATCCACCCCAATAAAAGTTGCACAGGGTAGGATTAGGAATATGAACTATATCAGGTGCCAGAAAATGTACGGAATCTTTGGGAGAGATCCAAATTTCAATTTTTAATTCTTGAAGTAAAACCTCCCACAAATCCTCAATGTTCAAGAGACAAACTAGTGCTATTACTTCCTTGGTACAGATGCTGTCATTCCCTCATGTAGTTTTCTGCCATGTGTCAACACAGCTTCAGAGCTGGAGGGGCTTCGGTTGTCATGGCAGTGGAGAAGCAGGTCAGAGAGAGAGCTTGTGACATGCCACTTGCTGACGAGGTGGCCTGAAGTACAGCCTCAAATCTCCAAGCCTCCAGATCCTTCTCTGAGCAGTGGAGATGAGCATGGTAACCAGTAGCAGCATTGCAGAGCTTGGGGAAAATGGGAGTGGGGTGGGGGGAGGGCGGGAAACACACCATAGCATTCAATCACTATTTCTTCCATCCATTATTGTATCTTATTATTCTTAATCTTATCAGCTTGACATACACTCCAGGAAGTACCTCTTAAGCTTCAAGCATTTCATAACCTTTCTTTGGAAATAGAGTCCCTTTGTTGGCTGGAAGTTATTTGTTGGAGTACATGGAGCTTAGGTATATCAGATTGTACCCATCACAGTGCTCCCGAGTCACTCCCATTACTTTGTCAGTCTGTAACCACTTCTATGCTCTCTTCCCCAACAAATTTGTAAGGTCTCATCCTTCTTAGACACTGAAGCTGTACTGTAAGTTAATATTGCCTTTCTCCTCTCCTTATGTCTTTTGAGCAGTTTACTTTAATGCAATGTCCTTTTGTATAGATACAGGAAGACAATTAATTAATATCATGCTTTATAACTTAGGAATTGATTGGCTTTGAATATTATTCACTCCTGGGCATCTGCCTTCTCAACTTAAGCCTCAGTTGCCCTCACTTCCTAGCACCCCAAGGGCAGGGTCCCAACGTGGGACTGGATGGAACCAGGGCAAGCCGGTAAGTTATGTGCTACCCTGGCATCGCGATGGGCCAGGCCAAGGTGCTACGATTCTTAACTATAAGTTAAGAGTTTGATCATAGGCAAATGATGTCATGATCCAAAAGTAACGACAAGACTAGGGCCCTGCTGCTAGGAATAGGATAGATATCTGGCCTGAGCACTGCAGTCTGAGATCGAGATGGCCCTAGGAGAGCAATTCTATAAGCTCAAAGTATTTCTTACTGTGTCCATACGAAATGATTAATATTATGTATGCTTATATGTTGGTTGGACAAGGAGAGGAGAAACGCGTCCTAGAAGCAGTTTCCTGTGTGTCCTGACTAGCTTGGATGAGACTGCTTTTTTGGAGATGTAGATTCCAAGCTCTAGCAGACTGGTCTTTGTTGTGCTAATCTAAGTGCTTGTAGCTTGTGAAAAGGTGAGGCCAGGATCACTGGCCTGTGGATGTAAGGAAACAATGTATGTTTGCCGCCTCAATGTTCTTTCTGTAACTCCTTTTGATGACATCACTATATTGCGCCCTTTAGGGGTACTATGATCTATATAAGGGAGATTTCAGGGCTCTCTGGGGGGACACGTGCATCAGAGAACCTGGGAAGATGGGGCTGAGGACAGAAGCGGAGAGAACAAAGGCGCACGTGCTCGAGGATTCCTGAGGCCTCCATGACATACATCTCTTCCATGTAATAAACGGCTACTAAGACCAACCAGCTTGGCCTCGTTTCCTTCCTTCGCCTGACCATCGCCATCGACCTCCCTGGAGTGGGGAAACGGCCAGACCGCCGCCGGCCTTTTATTTTTTGTGTGTTTACACAGTTATTTATATTCTAACAATTGCATTGACTGTTTAAACATGGTCAAAACCAAGGTATACAAAACAACTCTCCAGTATGTTGTGCACAGAACACTCAGAAATACCCATTGAAAGAGGAAACGCAGATGTGAACATTAACAGGGAAATGCCTTCATTAACTGAAGATATGTTGAAATCCCTTGCAGTGGGTTCAGGGTCAAAGGTAGCGTCAGGGCCCTCAGCCACCAACTTTGATCATAGGCATTTGACAATGATTTTGTAAAATTTTGTAAAATCTCCCCTATTTTGTAAAACTAGATCATCCTTCTGACATCTGAAACTAGATCATCCTCCTGATGCCTGAGCCCCAAGCATCAACTTTTTTTCTGTCACTGTCCTCCCGTTGTTCATCGATTTGCTCGAGCAGGCCCAGTAACATCTCCATCGGAAACTTTGTTGTTACTGTGTTTGGCATATTGAATACGTCACGGGTAGCTTGCCAGGCTCTGCTGTGCGGGTGAGATACTCTCGATAGCTTGCCGGGCTCTCCGAGAGGGACGGAGGAATCAAACTCAGGTTGGCCGTGTTGGCTGCGTGCAAGGCAAACGCCCGACCGCTGTGCTATCGCTCCAGCCCATCAACTTTTTAAAAAAAATTATTTTATTTTTATAAAGTAGTTCACAATATTTGATTGCACTTAACATTAGAACACCAATCCCACCACTGTTACACTTTCCCAACACATTTGGATGTTTCCATCCTGAACCCCAGATCCTTGCCCCAAAGCAGAGCTGAAAAAATTTTTAATAAAATAATAACTTATTTGTTATTCATATGTTATGAATAAACTGCCGATAATGCTCCTAAAAATACTTTCCTTAGGGAAGAATGTGTGAAGATTGTTGTCTTTCACCCAGGGGTCATTGAGCCCTTCTAAAAGAGATTACTAATATGGTGTTAAAAGTTGAGCCTTATATGCTTATGTACATATATATATATATATATATCTAAAAATGTACTTCCCTCTAAGATTGGTTGACTTCTACTTTATTTATTTATTTATTTATTTTTGGGGGGTCACACCCGGCAATGCTCAGGGGTTACTCCTGGCTCTGCACTCAGGAATTACTCCTGGTGGTGCTCGGGGGACCATATGGGATGCTAGGAATCGAACCTGGGTTGGCTGCATGCAAGGCAACTGCCCTACCCGCTGTGCTATCTCTCCAGCCTCTGACTTCTACTTTAAACCACATCTAATGTAGTGCACTACTCTTGGAACATGAGTGGTGTGAGGTATGAGATAACATGCATCCCCAAAGCTGCCGTGTGGTCCAGGAATAGGTTTACTTGTGGGTGAGACTCATCTGAGCCTGTGGTGAGTGGCCATGAGGAGGGCGGTGGTTGAGTTCTGGAGGTTTCATTTGTTGGAGCTGGGTTCCTTGGGGCAGGGAGGAGCCTCACCTGCCCCCTTTCAGGGTGCCCTGAATGAAACAGCCTGGCACGGGGTCCAATGGTATGGCTATGGCGTGTCGTTTTATCCAAACATCAACTTTAAAAATAAGCTTATGTTGAGGTCACAAAAGTTAACCATCTCATGGTTTTAGGTCCACTCATCCTAACCGGACTGCTGTGCTATCCTGAGAGGTCACCCCTGGTCTCCCCTGCTCGCCCCCAGAGCAGCGCCCATTCTCATGGCCTAACAGGAGGCACTGACTCAGTCCTTGGTACCCAGGAGAGGAGGCCCTGACAGTCTCATTGTGACATGCAGGTGAGCTCAGCGCTGCCTAGGAGTGCTGCAGATGATCAGGTGCCATGAGAGCATGTTCTTAGTGGAAGACTTAGAAGTTGGCAAATGCGGAGAATCCCTGTAGCTGAGTGCTGTGGAAATCAATTATGGGTCAGATCTCCCCCACCATTGTAGGGAGCAGTGCTGGCCTTAGGAGCTGGGGCAAGCCACTTCCCCAGGAGGGAGGAGCTTTGGGGAGCTGCACTCCACAGTTTCAGTTGGGCCTTCCTGAAAGAGGCTCTAGAAATGAAGCTCGCCACACAATGTTCTGGAGGACTCCTGGGAAACCCACTAGGAGAGGTTGTGTGGCGCTGTCTGTGTGGCAAGGCACTGAACCCGGCACATACTCACTGACATTGATGGAGGAAGGGGCCCAGAATGACTTTGGAAAATGCAATTTGGGGTCATTCATTTCCTTCCACTCTTTCTCAGTTTGCCATCACCTGCTGATTGATGCTTGACTAAATGCTTCCATCAATTATTGTTTTTTTTCCATTTATTTAGTTTGTTTTGTTTTGGGGCCACACTTGGCACTGGTCAGGGGTTACTCCTGGCTCTGCACTTAGGAATCACTCCTAGTGGTATTCCAGGGACCATCTGGGGTGTGGAAGATCAAACTCAAGTCAGCTGCCTGCAAGGCAAGCACCCTACCCACACTGCACTATAGCTCTGGCCCCTCACTGTGCTTTCAAATAAGAATGCTCGGCTTAACTCTGCTGGTGCAGAAAGGGGCTTAACATTGTTGAAGCAGCCTATATTTCAATAAACAACCATCAGTTCATCCTCCAGATCCTGAGCAGTTGCTGCTGGAACAGGCTGGAGAAGGACTTGACATCCGGCAGAGCTTCCAGTGTGGAGATGGCAGAAGCATTGTAAGGAGAGAATAATAAGAACATTGTTCGTATTAATAGTAAGCATAAGGGCTTTCCCACAAGAAGTCCTGGGGCCAATCCCAGGCCCTCTGCTTGATAGCCATTCAGCAACTTACCTACCTTCTCTCTTCATCTTCACATTCTCTGATGTGTCTAGAACATTCCTATCAGACCCAGCTCCAGCCAAGACCTGAAAAATGGGGGTTATGACCACTGATGGTATTATCGGTGATGGCACCATTATTATTATTGTCAATGAAAGCCACAGTGACTGTGGATAGAACGTGGAGCTGGAAGCCGCTTGGAAGAGACGGACATTGGCCACAGTCGAACACGGCCGTGTGACACAAAGGCTCCACACAGCCTCCACATGGAGATTCAGCCATTCCAGAAGATCAGGGAGGGATGTGACCAGGTGGAGGGATTGGGAAGATGAACCGGGGGGGGGGGGGCAGGAGGGAGAGCAGGGCTGTGGAGCAGGGCACAGGTACATGGGCAGGGCGCTCTTAGTTCCTGCACAAGAGCCACAGAAAGCTGCTCAAGGTTGAAACAAAAGATTGTGTTCTGTTTTGGCTGTACATCATCAGGAGGTGCAGTAGGGAATAGAGGGTAGAAGCGGTGACTGCTTGGCTTAGGGCAGCCTGGACAGAGGGCTTGGAGCATCAGGGGTCTTCCATATCTTTGGGGAGACAGTAGATCCTGCTGCAAAGCTTTGTTCTCTGCAGGTGCAAGCTGTGAACTCACAGACAGGCCTTCTGGGAATGCAGATCACTCTGCCAGTCTGAGGAGAGGGTGACAGACCAACCACCTCTTCTAAGTGCCAGAGCCTGTTCCTGGGGCGGCCTGTCTGAGGGAGACCAGAGGCCTTGGTACTGGGGCTCTGCTTTTCAGAGCAATTAGTAATTGGACACCAGGGGCTGCTAATGGAGCAAAGTTTGTGAATCATTTACTTCTCTTCTCTGAAAATTGACAATATACCAAGATACCTGTACAACAATTGCACCCTTGTGCACCAGTTTCCTTTACATCTTTGCAGAATAAGAAATAAAGGTGGAAAACAAGAACTACCAGGGTCATGCTGGCCAATGAGAACAGCCTTGTAGCTGGTATGACATTTAGTTGGGTTGACTGCAAAGATCACATGTGAATTTGCACCTTGTGGGAAGTTTTAGTTTCCCATAAAAGTTTATTCCCAGGGCTGGAGCAATAGCACAGGGGGTAGGACATTTTCCTTGCATGTGGCCAGCCCGAGTTCGATTCCCAGTATCCCATATGGTGCCCCGAGTACCGCCAGGAATAATTCCTGAGTGCATGAGCCAGGGGTAACCCCTGAAGTTTATTTCCTGTTCAAATGTCTTGACAAGCAGTGGATATGTTTTGTGGGTTGAGGCAGCACAGCTGGTGACCCCAACTAGCCCCAGCTGATGTCTCTTTGGGGCAGCACCTCCCTGCAGGTGTTTGTCTGTGAAGCTGTCTGTGACTCCTATTTGCCGCCACTCTGCATGGCAGGGAGCGGGCCTCTCCTAGTCTCCGAGGAACCCCAGACTCAGCTTCCTCTCTGATCTGGGACAAATTTCTTCTCAGCTTCGGGGCTTCTGGAGACCTCATTAACAGTGTGACATTAACAGCTCAGGTTAAGGGATGCTGAAGTGCCGCCAGCACTAGGTGGCACTAGTGCCTAGTGGATATGGGCTGGAACCTGGCCCTGCAAAAGCAGGAATTTGTACCCTAAGGGGGAAGGAGGATGCGGCTCTCTGCAGGGGTCCCCAGACTAGTTTGAGCCAAGACAATGCTTGCCTGCCTGCCTTCCTTCCTTCCTTCCTTCCTTCCTTCCTTCCTTCCTTCCTTCCTTCCTTCCTTCCTCCCTCCCTCCCTCCCTCCCTCCCTCCCTTCCTTCCTTTCTTCCTTCCTCCCTCACCCCTCCCCTACCCCTCCCCTTCTTCTTTCCCTCTCCCCTCCCGCCTCCCTACTTCCCTGCCTTCCTGCCTGCCTTCCTTCCTCCCCCAGAACATGCTTTTCCCATTGGTTCTGAAACCAAGTGGAGAGAGGGTTTCTGCTTCTTTCACCCAGATTTAGGTTCCAGTTGTTGCCTGTGTGAGATTCAGCTAAGAGTGCTCTTCCGCTTTCCTTACAAGAATGCAGTCTTCCCTGGAGCTCCATTCATGGGTCTGGGCCATGCCTGCTGATGGGCAGAGTCTGCTCTGATGGTTGGGTTGGTATCCCCAAAACTCAACTCAACTACCCTCCCACCCCACTTGATTACGGTCATGAATCGAGCAGGTTAGTGGGCAGGTCCCAAATTCCGGGGCCTTGCTTTGAGCATTTGTTCAAGGTGTGATGGCTGGTTTTCAGTAGCCACATTAGACACCAGTAAGTCATCTTGCCCTTCTAGTGAGTCTGCATTCCATGAGAATGTGGAGTTGGCCAGAGGTACCCTTGAGGGGTGTAGATCCAGGGCAGAAGCTATGGAGAGCCCCTGCCCTGAGGGTTTAGGTCTGTGGCAGCTTCAGGATTCAGCTGCCGTGGTCCACAGTCAGGGAGCTGGAAGGGAAAGAAACCCACAGCTACAATTGAACTATTGGCATCTATACCGGAGAGGTCCGCTGTGGCCCTAAAGGGCTGGAGGTCCATGCAGACCTACCTTTCTGGGCCTTGGCTGGGATGTCAGTGTCCACCATTCCCCAGGAGGCTCAGTGGTCACCAGAGTGGCCTGCACCACCGAGTGTGGTCCCTAGTCCTGCCGTTTCTATTTTTGAGGCCACAAGGATGCAAGTATCCAAACCAAGTGTCTGAGCTTTGGACAGCTTATCACCCAGCAGCAGGAAGGGAAGGGTGGGTGCGTCCTGCATGATTGTTGAGCAAGCCTGTGGCTGCTCCCTCTCCCTGCAGCTAATGTGACCAGGTGACTGCAGAAAACATTCTCCCAAGAGACGGCCTTGGAAAATCTGCTGGTGGGGTCAGGCTGGAGAGACGTCACAGGGGCAGTGCACTTGACTGGCTTGTGCCCTGTCCAGCTTCAATCTCTGGCTTCACATATGGTATCCCAAGCCTTGCCGAGGAAGGCTCCTTGAGCTCAGAGCCAGGAGTAAGCCCTGAGCTCTACTAAGTGTGACCCAAATATCTCCCTCCTTCTACCAAATGCCCCTTTAAAACTAAAAAGTAGCCCTCAAAAGTTTGGGGGAGACTGCTTGAAAGTCCATTCCTAGCACCCTCATTCTGGGAAACGAGGAGGCCATGGTCTGAGCCTTGAGTTGGTTCCTGAGCTCGTGGTACAGGCGGGGGGCTCAGTGGGAGTTGGGCCCACCCACAGGCCTTCACAGACCCAATAGGGAGAAGGTTAAAGAATGTCACTGAGCACAACAGAGGTGAATGCTAGAAATCTTTAGGAATCTTTTGCTGGTGGGAGGGGTTTGCATCCAAGTCAGGACCACATACATGCACAGCATGTGTTTTACCACCAAGCCACATCCTCAGCCCTGAATATTCTTAAAAAGGATATCAGTGTATTATAGTAAAGGGGGATGCTTAGATCACCCTTGGCCCCAGGGTTTAGAGAGCAGAAGGACAGAGAAGTCAAGAAATCATGGGGGGAAGAGGAAAAAAGAAAGGGAATTAATGGGGAGCAGTGTTCGGGGCTTCGGTTATCCTGGTGATATGGGTGAGGGGCATAGCCGTATATCCGAAACAGACTCAGCAACACTGAAAACCACTGGGACTCTTTAATGTGCCTGTCAAGCTGACAGGTGGGAATGGTGTGAGGGGGATGGGGTTGTAAATGGGAACACTGGCGGAGGGAAATTGACATTGGTGGTAGAGTTGATGTTGAAATATTATATGCCTAAAATTCTACTATCAATAACTTTGTAAATCACAGATCTTTAATAAAACAAAATAATTTTTTTTAAAAAAAGGTATCAATGCAATGGATCCTCCAATGTAGTCGGAAGCTAATTGCGTTGCTTGACAGCAGTTAATAGAAATAGGTGTGAGGCAGGGAGAGAAGTAAAAGTTGACAAAGAGGATAGAATTCCTGTGTGTGGCCTCATTTTCTCTGGGAAGCCAGCAGCCACCCTTCCTGGCCCTCAGCATCCAGCAGACATCACTCAGGGTCTCAGCCTCTTTTTTGGGGGGTGGTCACACCCAGCAATGCACAGGGATTACTCCTGGCTCATGCACTCAGGAATTACTCCTGGCAGTGCTCGGAGGACCATATGGGATACTGGGATTTGAACCCGGGTTGGCCGAGTGCAAGGCAAATGCCCTACCCACTGTGCTATCGCTCCAGCCCTGGGTTCAGCCCCTTGAGGGTGCCTCAGACCTTGGGGCAAATGCGGTTCTCCATTGCTCCCTTCCTTAGGGATCTGACATCCTCCTTCCTCAACTGTCTGGGTCCCAGATGCTCCAGGGCAGTGCCTTCCTGAAAGGCATCCTGGGACAGACTTCATCTCCCTTCTTCCAGCCTTTATCCAGGCTGGGCATGATCTGGATCATGATCTGCGCATTCCACACAAACACATTCACAGAAATGTCACTGGACTCAGAGACAGGGTGTCTGTGGGGTTCTGAGGACAGACCCTGTACTCCACACTGAGAACCCAGACCAGATCCTCGACATAGTGGCTAGGCATGGCTGGGAAACGTGCCCCTGCATCTCTTGATGTGGGCATCAGGCTCCTCTCTTTATTTCATTGAATACAGCCCTTTCTGCCAATTAGAGACAAGCATTTCCTCTATGTCTGTGATGAAAATTCTAGGGTAGAACCAGAGGATGAGGAGCTGATGGAGAGGATTACACAGCAGGAAGTGTGTCTTGAATGCGGCAGTATGACGGTCCCCAGGCTGCCATGGGGACAAGCGAAGTACCCAGAGGGCAGAGACTGCACGTGCACTGCGTGGTGAGCAGCAGGAAGCCTGCACGAGCTGACTCAGCTGTCTGGTGTTCTATTAGCCGACACCTAACATGCTGCCAATTTCAGCTCTGCTGACGGGGAGAGGATGCTCCTGGCCGTGCTTGGAGGCCTGTCAAGTATGGGGGATCAAGCTTGGCACTCCCTGATGCAAATCCTGCACTGCAGCCCTCTACCCATCTCTCCAGGCCCTAATGAGAACCGTTAAAGTCAACTTTCTCAGCAGTTTGCAAATCTCCATCGATGTTCGCTCAAGCTGCAGACCACTGCTCTGTCCTAGGCTCCTTGGCCTGGGAACTGAAGGTGTGGTTTGCTTTCACCTACTGGTTTATCTTTGACCTCACACCTTCTGCCTCTGGCAGCCACTGATCTTGTCTTTGCATCCACGCGTTGGTGAGGGGAGCCTGTTCCCCCCCACCCACAGCAATGGTCCCCCAGCTGATGGCATCACTAGGACCGAGGATGGAGACGGGACCTCCTTGCTCAGCCTTGCCCCTCCTGGGGGCACTTCCAAGGCTGTGGCTGCAGGTCTGTACATTGGGGTGCTTTCTGTGAATGGGATTGGCTGGGTGAATGGTGCCGGCAAGGCTGGCTAAATTCTGAGGCAGAGGGCAGAGGGCAGTGGCCTGTTATATCCTCATCTGCAGCACCTGGAGTATCTGGTGCGCCCCTGGGGGCTTGTTTGGGGGTTCTGACAGGGCAGTCCAGCTCCTGTGTGCCCACACCCGAAGCCCAGGGTGTGCCTGGGCTCTGCCCTTCTGGGCCAAGTGCACAGTCTCTGAGGGTGCACACTGCGGGGTGGGAGAAAGGGGTGCACCCTGGCCAGCCCAGTCAGGCGATTTAAGGGTGACAGAAATTACAGCCAGGTACTGCTCATATGCAGAGTCACCAGCTGGGACCCCAGTGATCTATGTTCATGTTTCTTTTTTTTTCTTCTGTTTTTATTTATGTAAGAGTACTGCTATTTATTTAGCCACTGATTAGGCTGATTGAATTGTGCATGAACTCCACTGTTCATGTTCCTTGGCGGGGTGGGGGGCATATCAGGAGATTCCAAGGGCACCCAATGAGCTGCAGGATATTCCAAGGGGGAAACAGCGACAGTTGCATAAAGGGAGTCATGGCACAGGACTCAGGGTCAACCAACAGCATGGAGGAGCCCAGAGGGGTTGAGCTTGAAAGGGGCCACGGAGAAATTGGCCTCTTAAATCCATCTTGACCCAAATGCTGTTTCATGACAGTGACAATGTGAAGGCTTCTTTGAGGGCACGGGAAGTAGTGTGGGACAGTCCAGCAAGATGGGACACACAGACTCGCTCAGGAAACATCTGACTTACATGCGGGACACTGTCTCAGGCAAGCCAGGTGATAGCAGGCCAGGACGTTCCTTCCCTACTCTTAGCTGCCAGATGTGGAAGAACTGCGTTTCCTCCTGCTCTCCACGGTGCCCTACATTCTCAAGGTTCCTGCCACACCACAGCTGCAGTCTCACCTCTGCCCCTTCTCTCCCCCTCCCAGATGCTCAGTGCCTGCATCTTCATCTCGGTGCCCGGGAAGCTGGTGCATGAGGCTACGGCACAAACCCTGTACCATGATGAAGCAAGTCGTCATTTGGGGCATCACAGGAACGGGAAGAGAAGGTGCCTCCTTCTCAGAGAGACACAGCTGTTGCTAGGCCTACCTGGCAGGTGTCGAGAACACGCAAAACCAAGGCTGTTACGTCTGCAGGCTGTTCCCTACATGTTCTTGAACACATGTCCTGCTGTAATAAGCACTGTAAACTGTTCTCTGCCCACGAAGATGGCAGGCTGGGGGAGTGGGTGGGAAACCAGGGCCATTGGTGGACAGTCACACTGTTGTGGGATGGTGCAGTAGCCTTGAATGCCTGAAACAACTCTATTATGAACAGCTTTGTAAATCATGGTGTTTACAGTTTAAAAAAAAACACCAAAACCCAAAACATGTACCTTGGTTTTCAAAGCCAGTGTGAGAACAAAACAAACCCACAAAGGCCCTGCAGACTGTTCTGGCCCTGAGGCTCCCTTTGGGGCCCATACAGATGCAGATGCCATACTGACAGCATGAGACCAGGGAGACCCTCCATGGCTGAGTCCTTGGGGTGGCGCGGGAGAAAGTTACAGGCACGGAAGCCTGAGACCCACCGTATGGAAGTTGTGAGTCAGAAGTCAGGGGCCATGGCAATAATATAGTAGGCAGGTGCTCACCTGACACATGTCCTGCCCAAATTCCATCTCGGCACTCTATTTGGTCCCCAGACACCGCCAGGAGTGAATGATTCCTGAGTGCAGAGTCAGGGGGACCCCCTCAGCACTGCCAAGTGTGACTGAAAACAAACAAACAAACAAAGAAATGAGGAGCAGAAAGCTAACTTGGTACTTTCGGAAGCCTGGCTCATAAATCCTACCTCATCCTGGAGATCTCGAGACACAGGGCAGTGGGCACGTCACTATTGATCAAACTTTGGGGCCTGTTGAGGCTCATTTGGCTACACTCAGTTGCACTAATCCCACTATTCCATCCTGCCAAAGGTCTGTCTGAGCTTGCCTTCTGGTTACACACAGAGCTGCGGTCTGAATGAGTTTTGAAGGACAACCTTTCAAGGGAGTCTGACTGGATGTGTCCCCACTAAGCATCCCAGCGTCTGGGACATGAAAATTCCAAGATCACATCTCTAGCTCTGTTTTACTTTCATCTCATTTTATTTATTTGGTTTTTGGCCCATGCCTGGTAGTTCTTGGGACTTTCTCCTAGCTCTGTTCTCAGGGGTCACTCCTGGCAGGCAGGCTCAGGGGACTAGGGGGTGCCAGGGATCAAAACCAGGTGCTGTGTGCAAGGCAAACTTGCCCTACTTGCTATTCTATCTCACAGTCCTCATGCTAATAACTTTAAAGAAATGGTTTCTTTCTCCTCCACAATTCTTTGTAGCATCTGGATACTATTGTAGATAGTTAAGACCCAACGGCCACCTGACTACAGAACACTGAAAAAAAAAGCTGGATTTGAACGCCTCTGGCCCTTTCTTCTCAAACGAGGCATCTGTGGGGAAAAAGTACTGGTCCACCCAGTCCCCCAGCAGTGGGCGGCAGCCTTGCCAGGGCCACAACGGCAGAGCTGTGGCCGCCACCCTGGTCTCCCTGGGCTCAGTGGGGCGGACGCTTCTTCCCCCGGAAGTCTTCTGACTCACCTCACCACCGTCCTTGCCCTCAGTCCAAGGACCATACCCACATGGCAGGCGTCCCCGTCACTTTCCCTTAGATACTTCAGCCGATGGTGTCCTTGCCCTTGGCCAGGATGGCCTTCACTGGCCCTGTGCCCCACATGCTGCTGGGTCTGGAGAGAAGCGGATCCAGCAGTATTCAGGGGCAGGGTTAATACTAGCCCCTCATGGTCCCCTGTGCCAGAGGCAGTTTCCGAACCTCTGGGCTGAGCTCCAGGCACCAGAGTCTCAGTGTCAGGGAGCCAGGCTGTGTCCCACATTAACAGGGCCCTGGCCAGCACCACAGGGGTCACGGAGGCCTGGCCAGCACCTTAGGGCCTACCCCAGCACCACAGGGCCCATCCCAGCCGCACATGAGTGTCCTTATAAGAAGCAGGAGAGTCTGAACAGACCCTTCAATCTGGGGAAAAGGATGTGCAGGTAGGGAGACAGGAGGAGCCTCCATATTTCCCTGTGACCCCAACCCTACCTGTGACCCTGTGTGTGTCTGTGACCTACCTCTGACCCCTCACCTACCTGGACCCTGCACTTCCTCAGACCCTATGCCTCCTGGGACCCCACTGGCAGCAGGGCAGCTGCGTTCCTGCCTCCAATCCTGGACAGAGCAGAGCCCATGCATCTGGGCATCCCTTCTTGGGGTCTGCTGGTCTGTTGCTCCCTCTGGCCTGAACAGTTCCCCCCCCCCCCCCCCGGAGCTGTCCATGCACAGCAACCCCTGGCCTGGGGTTCATTCATTGAGGGTCCATCCTAGGAACTTTAGCATTGCACTTTCCAGGAGGCTGCTTTCGTCTGAGTCCCTGCCTCTGCTGGGGTGAGAAGAGGACTGCAGGCTGGGCTGGCTCCAGGTGCGCCCACGAACACCCCCAGGGTCCTGAATGTGTGGTCAGACTCTCAGGAGTCTGTTCCTCCCCAGCTGTCTTCCCGATTCCTCAGACAGGCCCCCAGACCTGACTTCCTGAGGTGGGTGCTGAGAGCAATTGTGGCACTTCCAAGGTCCTCATTTGCATGCTGATATTTTCCAAACAGTGTGTGGTCTGAGGCTAGCCCTAACTCTAGATGGATGCTTAAAATAGTCACACACACACAAACACACACATAGACACACACAGAAATATACATTTCTCCTTTTTACATGCACACATTTCTTGCTCACCAAGCTCTTTAATTTATCAAAAATTGCTTTTCAAAATATGTATTCCCATTTCTTTACCTTGGCAAAACAGGTGCAAATACAGTTTAATGTGTGATATTTAATTTTTAAAAATTTCTAACTAACACCCAGGAATGGCTCAGATTAGTACCAGGAATTTTGCTCCATGACTTGAAGGCCAGCCACATGTGCTAGGTGAGAAGGAAGCTCAGATAGAGAAGAGAGCACCAAATAAAGGGTGTTGTGAAGACCCTCCCAGGATGGGAGAGACATGCTAAAAGTAGTCTATAGACCAAACATGATTGCCACTCAATGCCTCTCTGGCAAAACACAGTACCCAAAAGAAGAGAGAGAGAACAAGGGAGAATGCCCTGCCACTGCGGCAGGGTGGGACGGGGGGGTGGGGGACGGGGGGTGGGAGGGGTGCTAGTACCCGTGGTGGGGGAGGATGGGCACTGGTGGAGGGATGGGTACTTGATCATTGTATAACTGAAACCCAAGCACAAAAATTTATAAGTCTATAAGTGTACTTCATGGTGTTTCACTAATAAAAAAATGATAAAAAAAAATTTCACGGTTAATCCTAAATTTAATCCTAAATTCAATAAGATTCCTTAAATAAAATCATCTGTATATAATAAAAGGAATATAATATATCAAAACACAGTTATTAAAGTATAATTAGATATAATTTATAAAATAAATTGAATATGTTAAGGTATAATATAATAAAGCTTGTTTAACCCAATGAATATGAAAAAAAGTAAATTTCAGTTAAGGTATAACAAAATTAAATAGGTCAGGTGCCACAAACATAATGTATAGATTGATAATTTTTATTTTATTGAAAGTCAAAAATATTTGGGGGCCCTCCCAGGCAGGAGTGCTCAGGCAGCTCTGTGACCTTCACTGGTGACTATTGGGTGGCCAGGTAAGTGTGTAATTTGCGGTGAAGGATGAGGTGCTTCTCAGGCTCCAGAGTGCTGGGAATATCCAGGTCACTGCCACCCTAAGGTGCCCAAGGGTGTCCAGGGCAACCGAAAGGGCTCAGGGGACAATGTGACACTGGGAAGAGAACTTGGGGTACCTGGACTGGACCCATGCTGGAATGCCCCACAAGACACTGTACCGTCTTCTGGCTCCAAGTTTGGTGGGTTATAGTGTGAATGATCACCTGTAACAACTACAATGCTCTTTGTCCTCTGTATCATCCTGCTTTATAATCAAAATCACATGTGGGTTTAGTGGACTTGTTCACTGAAAGCTAGTTTTCACAGTTGAAGAATGAGTGGTGTTTTGAGGCATTAGAATTTTAATTTCTTCCTAGCTTTTACTATTGTTTGGCCTCTTGTGATACTAGAATTCAAGATTTTTAGACTGTGTAGATAGATCTTCATAGTGAAAAATATTATAGGTGAGTCCTTCTTTCTACAATAACTTTTATTACTAACATGTATTTAACTTATTTATTACTCCCCCCCCCCCCCGTGAGATACAGTTACAAAGCTTTTATGTTTGAGTTACAATCATACAATGATCAAATACTCATCCCCCCACCAGTGTGCATTCTCCACCCCCAATGTCTCCAATAACCTCCCCATCCCAACCCTCCCCCTGCCTCTATGGCAGACAATTTACCCCATACGCTCTCTCTACTTTTGGGCATTGTGTTTTGCAATATGGTTACTGAGAGGCTATCACGTTTGGTTCTTTATCTACTTTCAGCACACCTCTCCCATCCCGAACTATCCCTCCAACCATCATTGATTTAGTGATCCCTTCTCTATCCCAGCTGCCTTCTCCCCCAGCTCATGAGGCAGGTTACCAACCATCGAGAAATATTCCCTGCCCTGTATCTACTGAAATGACTTAACTTTAGAAGAAAAAGAAAATATATAAATATAGGATAATGGGAATAATAGGTGTGAAATGGAGGGAAGAAAGAAACAGGACAGAAAATAAATGAAAAGCATTTAACATGATAAATATCATTATGGAGTTCTTAATATTTGGATTATTATATTATAAAGCTGCTTTAATAGTTTATTAAATTAAAAGGCCCTCCCGTTGATCGTCGATTTGCTCGAGCGGGCCCAGTAACGTCTCCATTGGAGACTTTGTTGTTACTGTGTCTGGCATATCGAATACTCTCGGTAGCTTGCCGGGCTTATAAATCATTAATCACCAGAATTAATGAAGTTGGTCCTTAGTGGACAGGTTGCATAGATAAAATGTTCTGACAGAAATAGACAAAAGTTTCTTCATGAATATTCTCAGATGGAAAGTGTTTCTGGGGATGTACACACCTCACAGTGGTTGGGGACCACAGGAACTGTGAGGCTCCAGGTGTCAAACCCGGGCTTCCTGCACGCATGTGTGCTGGCCCTTGAGTCTTCTCCCTGGCCCCAGAGAATGCCGTTAATATTCATAATCCCTATTTTGAAACAAATTGATTCCAACTTTGGGTACAACAAAGTTTAGCATGCTTAAAAACATGCTAAACACGCTTCTTTCATTTCTTTTTGGGAAATTATATTTAAATCTATAAGCAGATCTTAAGTAGAGTTCCTCATTGGATGATTTTTTTTATATTCTTACTTGGAAGCAAGTAAACTTTATTTGGAAAGGTTCCACTATAGTTGGTTTATGGAAACATAAGGGATCTAGTTGGTTTGTGGGGACAAAAGGGACCTAACCAGTTTGTGGGACCATGAATGATCCACTAGATTTGTGAGACCAAGAGAGATCAATTTGGTTTGTGGGACCCTGCCCTTTTTTTGTGGGATCGTGAGGAATCCAGTTGGTTTGTGGGATCATAAGGGATCCAGTTGCCCTTTGGAATCATGAAAGAGCCAGCTGGTTTGTGGGATCATGAGGGATCTGGCTGGTCTGTGGAAAGCTGAGGGATCCAGTTGGTTTATGGAGTCATGAGGATGAGGACAGGTCCACTTGTCCTCACCAGGCTATGCCCTCCCCTGACTTTGTGTCTGGCACATGACAGACAGGTGGATGTGAATAAAGGCATCATCGTCCTTCCTGGCACACAGAGGAACTGTCCATGGTCTGTCCTGGTGCGTGGCTCTCTCCCTGCCGGCACCCTGCAGTCTTCCAGGCTCATTCCCATCAACCTGAATGGGTCTGCTCCTGCCTGAGGGCATCAGCGTACGTCTCACTCCAGTCCCAGATATGGACCTCTGGACTTGATTCTTCTGGAAACAGTGCTATTGTCTTAACTTGGTGGTGGTGGGGCATAGTAAAGGCCCCTTAGAAGCGTGAGGTTGGGAGAGTTAGTTGATGTGAGGAAGAACCTTTACACTTCACACGTAGATTGTCACACTATGGGCATAACTTGTTTCAAGGGTGAAAAACAACTTACAGTCAGATGGAACTTTAGTTAATGTGGAGACACTGAAATTGAGTGTAAAGAGTTAAATGTGTATACAAATTTGTGTGTGCTTTAATAAGAATTTAAAGTAGCTTAAGGGAATTCCTTGAATCCTTCCTTTCCTGCCTTCCCCAAGCCCCCATAAAATGTCAAAGTCCTGTGTCTAAACCTGCCTAAATTTAAAAAAGTAGATAAAAATTGTTTACTTCATAAATCTTGTTTTTAATTGAAGGCAAAGTGTAGCAATTTTTATTGGGCTGCGTTGCTTTCAATTCAAGCCTCTCACGAACCTCTGCCTCTATGCAGTAACACATGTCTCCTGTAGGTGGCTCCATCTCTCTATTCACTCCTGCCCAGAAGTGGCACAAAGCTTAAAGCTCCTTGTTCTAGGGAGTCCTACAGGACGTGCGCAGCAGCTCTGAAACACAGATGCACACTTGGGTGCTCATGAAAGCCACCCCTGAAGAGTGTGACGCGTTACACATTCAGACAAGTGGACATTGGAAAGGCTGTTGGGCGAGTAGCCCCGGTCCAGACTGGTGCAGCTGTGTCCCAGGATCCAGTTTGATGATGGAAATGTACTGGTCCTAGGTTACCCAGGTCAGATCTTCCCAACATGCCATTCAGGGTCAGACCCACACTTCCCAACTGGGCTTTCAGGGTCAGACCCCACTTCCCAACTGGGAATTTCAGGTTCAGACCAGGTACCTGATCTGTGCCAGACGCTGGGTTAGATTCTTGTGTGTAACTGATATATTCATGGCATTTCTTCAGATATTCTTCCCAGAAGAGGAAAACTAACTGCCCAGAGGTAGGGTAACTTGCTTGAATTTGCCAGAGAGGAAGTGGCAGAGTCAAGACCAAAATCTCTGATCCTCAATGCCCTTACTTTATGTTTTAATACACTATTCCAGGGAGTTTCTGGAAGTAGTTCAGTGAGAAGGTAATTTGCATTGATCTAACTCCTTTGGTGAGAAAAAAAAGTGGAGGAAAGAAGAGAGGCCACTGCTAGCGAGAGATCTGCACCAAAACTCCAGCTCCTGTACATTGGACCAGTGACTTGCCCTCTCGAACCCTATGCCCCCTCCCATAATAGAAGAATAGGAAATTCTTGTGGAGGGGCTGAAGTGAGCTTGAAGGATGAAAGGTCTGTCTGATGTGTCTTGAGGCCTGTCCCACTGGCAATTAATAAGAAGGAAAGATTAGGACTAGAGTATGTGTGAAATAGAGGAGAACCAGTACCTGATGTCATCATTGGTCAAGGCAAGTGCTGGTCACTTATCTACTCTCAGGAACTCTGAGCCCTCTAAGCCTGAATCCTGCTAGTGGAGGGTAGAGGAACACCCATTTTAGGTGGTTACGTCTCAGACCTCCCTGGGGTATCAGTCCCCAACAAGATGAGTTTCCAGAATTCAGAGATAAACTTAGAATGCATCTGTGAAGAGTCTCTAGGATTTCAGGAGAGGGAGCTGGGCTATTACCCTGACAACTGGATGAGGAACCACAGCTCAGGCCAATGATCTGTTAAGTTCTCAGCCAAGTTGAGCTTTCTCCCTAATATTTTCCTTCCCCAAAGCAACTTGGTCTTTACATCCTAGGGTCCTGTTCATATCTTTTGTTTTTAGTTGCATGGGGTTTCTTTTGAGGGGGATTATTAAATATATTTTATAAAATATAGAAAATTGTTTACCAATATTTGTCTTGACCATGCTTTTCCATAAGATGGGAAATGGTAAAATAGATACCTTGTGAGAACACTCAGCCCATAGATGGTTCCATCTGCTTGCACAGTTTTACAAAAGTTGAGTTTTCTTTGAAAAATTTAGAGATTTCTATGTTCAGTGCAGCATTATTCACAATAGCCAGAATCTGGAAACAAGTTGAGTGCCCAAGAAAAAATGACTAGATAAGGAAACTATGGTACATTTACATAGTGGAATACTACGCAGACACCAGGAAAAATAAAGTCATGGAATTTGCTTATACATGATAAACATGGAGATTATCATAATGAGTAAAATAAGTCAGCAGGACAGGGGTAGACACAGAATGATCACACTCATTTGTGTGATATTAAAAAACATATTATGAGGTTGATACCTAAGGACAGTAGAAACAAGGGCCAGGAGGACTGGTCCGTAGTTGGAAGCTTGCCTCAGGTGAGGAGGAAGGGAGGGCAGTTAGGATAGAGAAGGGACAACTATGACAGTGATAGCACTGTCCTCCTGTGGTTCATCGATTTTTCTTGAGTGGACACCTCTCTATTCACTCCTATTCACATGTCTTCATTGTGAGATTTCTTTTTTTTTATTTTTTATTTTTTATTTTATTTATTTATTGAATCACTGTGGGAAAGGTTACAAAGCTTTCAGGTTTATGTCTCAGTCATGCAAATATCAAACACATTTCCCTTTACCAATACTTATTTTTTACCATGAAGAACCCCAATAAAACCCCACCCCCCACCCCTCCCCGTCCCTGTGAGGCAGATGAATTCTAGTTAACACTCTATCTGCTTTGATTAGATTCATTGTTTCAATAAAAGATTCACCACTATTATTTAGAGTTTACCCCCCCCCCCCAAATCAGACATGCTGAAAAAGCATTGTGAAGTGATTTGCTTTCTACAGCTGGGTTCAAGAATTAAATGTTGGTTTTGGATTTCTGCTATTTTACCTATTGACCCTGGAAGTATTTCTACTGAAAGTCAGATAGTTAAGAAATTGGTTTCTGTGTTCTGGAGTCGTGGCCGTGCTGGAGAGCCACTTGCGGGGGGCAACCGGTGGCCTCGGTAGGGCGTGAAGGGCGGAGCAAAACACCCCCCTTCCCATGAGGTTTTAGTCGCCCCCACACTCCTGGCTCATACCTGCTGTCCACAAGGCTCCCATGTGGCCGCCATCTTTCTTTCCAGAGAGGAGAGGGCGAATGGGGCAACACCCTTTCCCCTCCGGCAGACTTGATGGGCTGGATCAACGCATAGTCCGTTCACTTTTCTGCTCCAAGCTGCTGGGTTCTGCATTAAGTCCTTGTGCTTCTGGGGCCATGGCCGTGCTGGAGAGCCGCTCATGGGGGGCGACTGGTGACCTCGGTAGGGCGTGAAGGACGGACCGGAACGCCCCCCGACCCATGAGGTTTTAGTCGCCCCCACACCCCCGGCTCATACCTGCTGTCCACAAGAGATTTCTTGTTACTCTTTTTGGCATATCGAATATGTCACGGGTAGCTTGCCAGGCTGTGCCATGTGAGCAGAATACTCTCAGTAGCATTCCATGCTCTCTGAGAGGGGTGGAGGAATCAAACCCAGATTGCCCGTGTGCAAGGCAAATGCCCTACCTGCTATACTATGCTTCGGTCCATGACAGTGATAGTTGGAAGTTATCACTCTGCACAAAAACTGAGTGCTGAAAGTAGGTAAGGGTATTTACATGATAATCTCTCAGTACCTTTATTATAAACCATAATGCTAGAGGGGGGAGGGAGAGAGACAGACAGAGACAAAGGCAGAGAGACAGAGACAGAGACAGAGACAGGGAGACAGAGAGACAGAGAAAGAGGAAAAGTGAAAAGTGTATCATAGAGGCAGACTTGGGGCGGGGTGGGGGATTCGGTGGGAGGAAACTGGGGACATTGGGGACATTGGTGGTGGGAAATGCATACTGGTAAAGGGATAGTTGTTGGGACATTGTATGACTGAGTTATGCATGAACAACTTTAAAAAATAAAGAAAGTGTAGCGATTTCAGTACCAATTAAGAATTCTGCCTTTCCTGAAAAGACCATGTCATCCCCCACACATGGGAAGCTTGGCCTCCTTCTGTCCCTGTGCCCGGTCCATGTTCCAGTATCAACTGTGACCTGTTAGAAATGAGAGTTCTCAGGTTCTACCTCCAACCCACTGAGAATCGAAACCGAGGGGTAAGATACAGAAACCTGTGCTGTACTAGGCCTGTGAGGTGGTTCCGATTCCGGCCCAATTTTGAGAGTTGGAAAAATGGCCCTGAACGAGACTCAGCAAAGGTGGGCTATGGCTTTAACTTTGACATTAGACTTGGGCATTTCTCCTACACTCATGGAGCATTTTTCTAGTGCTGTGATGTGGAGGTGACCCAGAGATTCTTGCCTTGTGTCCAAGTTCTACGGGACACAGAGACAGAGACAGAGATGATCTGCTTCAGAGACAGAGATGATCTCCTCAGTTTTGTCCCGTGCACCTATATAACAAAGCTTGGCCTCATTCATGTTTTGTTTACCTTTGCCACACCTGGAGGTACTCTGAACTTACTCCTGGCTCTGTGCTTAGGGATCGCTCCTGAAGATCACAGGTGGTGCTGGGAACTAAATCAGAGTTCAGGAAGGTGTACAGACACTGCTGGCCTGCACACTTAGAAACTGCTGAGATGCGGATTTATGTCTTTTTTGCAACATCAATGAAAGCTCATTTGGGGGCTGGAGGGAGAGTACGTGGAGTTAAATTTCTTGTCTTGCATTTCGCCATTGCTGGTCCAATCCCTGGCATCATTTCTGGTCCCCCGAAGCACCTTAGAGAGCTTTCCTGACTACAGAGCCAGGACTAGTCTCTGAGCACTGCCAGGTGGGACCCCCAAAAACAAAATAACCCTCAAAAAGCCTATCAGTTGCCTATAAATTCTGCCTTTCTTGCCTTCTCCTCTGCCCCTTTTCACTAGCCTCCCTTCAAGCTTTTTGTCGGTGTTTTCTTTTGTGCTTAAAAATTTAGCACACATGACCAAGCTCACTCACTGGGTATGTGTCCAAGTTCTCCAGGAAGCATTGGAATTTGAAGCTCTGATGGCACCCAGAGCTCTGCCACTGCTGAGGGTGCTGTCGGCCCCCAGGACAGGAGAGGGCAAGAGGCCTCTGCAAGATCAAGTCCTAAAGGAATGGGTCATGCTGGGCTGGAGAGACAGCACCGCTTGCCTTGCTCACAACTGCACTGGGTTAGATGCCCAGCATCACATTATTTCCCAAGCCCTGCCAGGAGTGGTCAGACAAGCCCAGAGAGCAGCCAGGTATGGCCCTGACACATCATCATCATCATCATCATCATCATCATCATCATCATCATCATCATCACAAGAATAGAATCATGCTGACCTGGAAGAACCAGATTATTAGAGTGTTCTAGAACAGACTTTCTTAAAGTTATTTGACTTATTACCCCCTTATCAGAAAAAAATCACTCAATAACCCCCCTGGAAATCGACCTTTCTCAGTGAACAAAGAGAAGTGCCCCCAGATCACCTCAAATGATGCTTTCAATCCTAGATTATTCCAGCACCCACAGCTGTGCTGCTTACCTTGGGGAGCCCTACTTCAAGTTTTGGGTGTTTTCTTACAAAGCAGAGAGAATTGCTCCATCTTTCGATTCCACTTCCAAATTTCTGACTGGATCAGTTCGATGAGGAGGTCTTCTTTTGTTTTGTTTTGCTTTGTTTTTTTTTCCTTTTTGGGTCACACCCGGCGATGCTCAGGGGTTACTCCTGGCTCTGCACTCAGGAATTACTCCTGGCTGTGCAAAGGGGACCATATGGGATCCTGGGAATCAAACATGGGTTGGCCTTGTGCAAGGCAAACCCCCTACCTGCTGTGCTATCGCTCCAGCTCTTTGATGTGGAAGTTTGAGTGTTTGTTTATGCGTGAGATGCACACAGTAGTCTTCCCAGATCATACTGTAGACCCAGCTGAGGGCTGAAACATCGCCAGACAACAGTGATGTGCACAAAGCCAAGGGCCTGAGGCCGGAATTGGCTCCTTCAGGGTCCCTTTACACTCTGTGTGGTTCAGGCCGTCTGTGTGCATGAGTGCGAGTGCGAGTGTGTGTGGTTCTGAGTGCTGTGCTGGGAGGGGTCTGCCGCCATGTTCCATGGCTCCGGGGTGGGAGTGGGAGAGCTGAGAGCAGAGCAGCACAGAGGATAAAGGGAGTAAGAAGCAGGAAGAGGCAATAACGGGGCATGGCTTGGATTCATGCTCAGCAGATCTCGAAGCCCCCAGCCTGGAACGGGATTCTCACAGAGGTTCACCCAGGGACAGATGAGTCCCTCTGGCTCTGACTGGCCCCCAACAGGTACCGAGCAGGAGCTGAGACTGAGGGCCCATTGGTCCTTGGAGACTGAGTGCGTGGGTGGGTAGGTGAAGATGACCAAGGCTGTGTCTCTGGAGGACCGTAGGCCCTCAGCCATTCATCTGGGCCATCAGGGTGACTGTCATGATAAGGCGAGCACATCACTGACTGGACCCACCCAGGGGGAGTCCAGTGTCCCTCCCTGCCTGGTCTCAGCTCCAGAGGGAGCCAAGCTCCCCCCCTCGTGCCGTGCTGGGGCAGAAGCTGGGTGTGCACTCTCCTGTGGGCTTCCCACAGGCCTCTGGCTAGACCTGGGAGCTGCTAGTCTGACAGGGCCTTTGTTCAGGGCTCTGCAGTTGGCAGTGGCAGCGAGGAGCAGGCTGACAGCCTGCAGACAGCACTGCTGAGTGACGTGGCGGGAGGCATGCCACCAGCAAGTTCTCAAAGAGGGAAATGTTCACAGATAGTACATCCCTGTCACTGCACCCAGACTTGTTTATAGTTTTGCATTTTTTCTGAGGAAAGAAACTGGACAACTGTGCAGTGCAGCAGTATTCAGCCGGTAAGAGTGTGAAGTGACAAAGCCAAGGTCAAGTTCTCTGGGGGAAGGAAAACAAACAGCTCAGCCCCTGGGTGTGGCCCCAGGTCTAGCTGCCTGTGTGCTGGAGAGTGCAGGGGTATGGCCAGAGGAGGCTCCGCTAGGAGCCCACACAGGGAGCAAGTGTGTGTGTGTGTGTGTGTGTGTGTGTGTGTGTGTGAGATAGAGAGAGAGTGTGTGTGTGTGTATAAGAGAGAGTATGTATATCTGTGTGAATGTGTATACATGTGAGGATGTATACTCTGAGACTGTGCATGTGTGTACACGCATGAACATACATGAGCTTGTGTCTGTACCTATGTGTATGTCTGAGCTCTTGTATGTGTGAGTACATATGAGTAAGTGTATGAGTGTGTTCAGATGTGTGAATGATTGTGTGTGTGTATATGTGTGTGAGTGTGTGCATGTGTGCTTGTGTGTATATGTGTGTTTGTGTGTCTATGCCTCTGTGTGTGAGTCTGGGTATTTGGGATAACAGTGCCGGCTGCCCCGTGACTACTGCTGCCATGTGTGTCACAGAGAGCAGAGTGTTCAGAGACACTGCGCCAGCATCCCCTCCCTGTGCTTTGCAGGGGGGCAGTGGGAAGGGACTGGAAAGCTTGGGGAACCTCCTTCTCCAGACATTCCATCTCCAGGAGCTGCAGATTTGTTGAAAGGTTCGTGCAGAAAAGAGAAAGAGAAAGTGACTTTAGCTCCTTGCTCCTGACACTTCATCAGAGAACAGATTCACGGCTCGTCTCTCTGGGTCACTGTGATTTCCTTGAGAGACCCCTATCACATCTGATGCATGAGGTGTATGTTCTATGTATCCTTAAAATCAAGTACGTTATGTAAATGCCCGGCACAGTTGCCATGCCCAGTCTTCTCCTCAGGGTGTTTAAGGCTTCTGAGGAGTTGCTGCTGCTCTGTCCTCCTTCTCCATGACTGTGCCAACTGTCTTAAAATCTTTCACTCTGAAAACAGAGACAGATAAATGGGACATCTTAAACTAAGAAGCTTCTGCACCTCAAAAGAAACAGTGACCAAAATACAAAGACAGTCTACAGAATGGGAAAGGATATTCACCGAATACACATCTGACAAGGGGTTGATATCAAGGATATATAAAATACTGGTTGAACTCCACAAGAAGAAAACACCCAACCCTATAAAAAATGGGGCAATGAAATGAACAGAAACTTTCTTAAAGAAGAAATCCGAATGGCAAAAAAGCAAATGAGAAAATGCTCTACATCACTAATCATCAGGGAGATGCAGATCAAAACCACAATGAGATACCATCTCACACCTCAGAGACTGGCCCACATCCAAAAGAACAAAAGCAACCCATGCTGGCGCGGATGTGGCGAGAAAGGGACACTCCTTCACTGTTGGTGGGAATGCCGACTGGTTCAGCCCTTTTGGAAAACAATATGGACTATTCTCAAAAAATTAGAAATGGAGCTCCCATTTGACCCAGCAATACTACTCCTGGGAATACATCCCAGAGAGGTAAAAAAGTATAGTCGAAGTGACATCTGCACTTCTTTGTTCATAGAAGCACTCTTTACAATAGCCAGAATCTGGAAAAAACCTGAGTGCCCAAGAACAGATGACTGGTTAAAGAAACTTTGGTACATCTACACAATGAAGTACTATGTAGCTGTTAGAAAAGATGAAGTCATGAAATTTACATACAAGTGGTACTACATGGAAAGTATCATGCTAAGTGAAATGAGTGAGAAAGAGAGGGATAGACATAAAAAGATTGCATTCATCTGAGGGACATAAAGTAACAAAATAGGAGATTAATACCCAAGAATAGCCGAGATCAGTACCAGGAGGATTACTCCATGGCTTAGAGGCCAGCTGGGCATTCTAGGGAAAGGGCAGCTCAGATAGAGAAGGGAGCACCAAATAAAGGGTGTTTGGAGGATCCTCCCAGGAGGGGAGATGCATATTGAAAGTAGACTATGGACCAAACATGATTGCCACTCAATGCCTCTTTTGCAGACTACAACACCCAAAAGGAGAGAGAGAACAAAAGGGAATGCCCTGCCACAGAGGCAGGGTGGGATGGGGGGGATGGGTGTGGGAGGGATACTGAGATCCATGGTGGTGGAAAATGGGCACTGGGGGAGGGATGGGTATTTGATAATTGTATAATCGAAACCCAAGCACAAAAATTTGTAAGTCTATAACTGTACCTCATGGTTTTTCACTAATAAAATTAAAAAAAAAATTGTCACTCTGCGAGCAGATATGCCATTGTTTACTGCGCTAGACAGCTGTGCTTTGTATGGCCAGACACTGACCCTATGAGCCACAGCTGAGGGGAGCACACCCTCCTGGCAGCACCATCTTGTGTCTTTTGCCTTCTGCAAAAAACTTTCAACACAAAGCTTTCGATTTTCTTTCGACACATCTTTCGTTGGACACAAAGCTGCTAGTCTTCTTTGTTTACTTTTTGGTGTGTCACACCTGGTGGTGCTCAAAGCTTACTCCTGGCTTTGCCCACAGGGATCACTCCTGGGGGGCTCAGGAGACCATATGGGGTGCTGAGGATGGAATCTCGTCAGTCATGCCCTCCCCACTGTCCTGTACCTCTGACTCCAAGGGCCTCATTTTTAGAGTGTGGAGCAGAAGTCATGATGGGAATGTTTGGTAGGGCCCAAATGCTACTCACATGTTTGCAGCAGTTTTGCAGCATTCATGGTGCCCAGCACTGACATTTGCATTTGGGTTCAGCAAACATTAGAGCTCACTAACCCATGACAGACTTGGACCAGGAATGTGAAGGTGGTGAACTGCAACCAGGAAGTGAGTACTCACCACATCCAGACGAAACTGCGCTGATTTCTGACTTGCAGCCCCTTGGCGTGTGACAAGTACAGTTCTTCTGGTTAGGAGCCAATTACGGCTATGTG
Organism: Sorex fumeus; assembly: GCF_029834395.1. NCBI lineage: Eukaryota > Metazoa > Chordata > Mammalia > Eulipotyphla > Soricidae > Sorex > Sorex fumeus. The sequence continues at coordinate 77,645,044 of NW_026606094.1, read as the reverse complement.
CTACAGCAGCCCGTGCTAACCAAGACACTCAATGTCATCATTCCCATTTAATAGATAAGGAAACTGATACGCAGGTTAGTTACAAGCCTGGTTCAGTTGGCATAGGAAATAAATGGTGGGGCTGGTTTTTAAGGTCTCCTAACCCCAATTTTAATGCTCTTTACAATACTTTCTTGCTGCTATTTGGGGACTGTGCCTTGCTGTGGTCAGGGTGATGGTCTTATTGCTTCTGTGAAAGCCCCTAATAACTAATTTATGGAAGGTACCACCCTTCTGGGTGAGAATTTGTACAAAACAACTTTATTTCACTAATATTTTAATATATTTGAAATCAGGATAGCACTGTAGCACTGTCCTCCCGTTGTTCATCGATTTGCTGGAGTGGGCACCAGTAACATCTTCACTGTGAGACTTGTTGTTACTGTTTTTGGCATATCGAATACACCACGGGGAGCTTGCCAGGCTCTGCTGTGCGGGCGGGATACTCTCGGTAGCTTACAAGGCTCTCACAAGAGGGATGGAAAAATCGAACCCGGGTCAGTCACATGCAAGGCAAACGCCCTACCCGCTGTGCTATCACTCCAGCCCAAACTATTTATATATACACACTGAATTTTATCAGTTTGAAATATTATTGTTATTTGGAATTTTTAGCATAAGAATACACAAAAAATAAAACAATGAAGCAAAATGTATATTTTACAATTTATAGCATGTCATGGTTTAATTATGGGTCTTATAATCAATAATGTCTTAGATTCAGTGCAAGTTAGTAGAAAATGTGTAATCCTTCATTTGGATTTAATTGTGTGTGTGTGAGAAAGAGAGAGAGAGAAAGAGAGAGAGAAAGAGAGAGAGAGACACTCCCACTTGCCCTCTTGTATCTGTTTGTGACAAACATAGCTTAGCTCACAGGGGCAAGATAAAAGTTGTGAAATACCCTGGGACTTTTAACTTCTCCTTGGACACATAGAAAGCACTTTTAGCAGAAGAGAAAGAGTGAAAATTTACATTCTCCATTTCCCAAAGGGGTAACACAGAGTCAACCTTCTCAACGCCACTGTCAACTCTTTAGGAATTTTTAAATATACAAGGAAAATGTGAAGGCCATTTTAACTTTCCAAACAGTGGCCCATACTTCATCAATACTTAGAAAAATAAGACGTTTATTTGGCTAAGATTTAAAATAGCAGCCCTGATGATCTGTTATACATTTGTCTCTTGGGTTATTTCTCTTTTGAGGCAAGCACATACATCTGTGCTGTGTTTGTAAAGCAGAGAGGAAAAAAGGGCGTTGGAAGCTGCCACACAACAGGCGCCACAAAGAGAGGAACGTGGCTCTTTAATGGTGGTCTTGGCTTTGGCGGGGCTTAGACATAGTCTGTTTAAACTGTGAGGCTATAATTCTCTGAGTAAGGTAAGGAAAGAAGGTACGTGGGATTTATTCTGGATCTTTTTTTTCATGCCAAGGTACATACAAAGCATGAGCTTCACCATTGATCCATATTTCAAGACCCTTGGGATTTCTTCTGAAAAGTTGATTTAGGTTGGAATGCATCACTTTAAGCACATCATCCCCCTTTGCAAGACTACCAATGGCTCCCTTGCTTGCTGATTTACACACAACCCCTAGTTCTGTGTATATAGGGACTGTGCACAAAAAAGAGGCCCCCTTTCACTGAATTATTTTGCATCTCTTTTCACTGGTCTGAATTTTCAAATCAACTAGGCACCAGGTATTATGCCATACTCTTTTTAAAAAATTTTTATTAGTGAAACACCATGAGTTGTAGACTTACAAATTTTGTGCTTGAGTTTCAGTTATACAATGATCGAGTACCATCCCTCCACCAGTGCCCATTCCCCACCTCCAGTGCTCCCACTATCCCTCCCATTCCCCCCCCCCCCCACCAACCCACCCCACCCCTGTGGCAGGGCATTACTTTTTGTTCTCTCTCTCCTTTTGGGTGCTGTGGTTTGCAAAAGAGGCATTGAGTGGCACTCGTGTTCGGTCTATAGTTTATTTTCAGCATGTATCTCTCATCCTGGGAGGATCCTCCCAAAACCCTTTACTTGGTGCTCCCCTCTCTATCTGAACTGTCTTCTCCCCCAGCATGTGCGACTGGCCTCCAAGCCATAGAGTGAACCTCTTGGTACTTATCTCAGCTATTCTTGGATGTTAGTCTCCCAATTTGTTACTTTATATTCCCCAGATGAATGCAATCTTTCTATGTCTGTCCCTCTCTTTCTGACTCAATTTGTTTAGCATAATACTTTCCATGTAGTACCGCTTGTATGTAAATTTCATGACTACATCTTTTCTAACAGCTGCATAGTACTCCATTGTGTAGATGTACCAAAGTTTCTTTAACCAGTCATCTATTCTCGGGCACTCAGGTTTTTTCCAGATTTTGGCTGTTGTGAATAGTGCAGCAATGAACATAGAAGTGCAGATGTCATTTCGACTGTACTTTTTTTGCCTCTTCGGGATATATTCCCAGGAGTGGTATTGCTGGGTCAAATGGGAGCTCAATTTCTAATTTT